>NC_142746.1:745422-1375422 GCF_051943395.1 Hippocampus bargibanti
AACAATGTAAATGAGACTTTTACTGTGAGCCTGGATCGTTTTTTTTTTTAGGAAACCTAATGTGTGTGTGTGTGTGTGTGTATACAGTACATACAGTGAGACCTCAGCTTACGAACTTAATTGGTTCCCAGAAAGTTAGTGTGAGGCAAAAAGTTAGTCTTCCAAACTTGTATTTCCCATAACAAACCATTAAAAATGAGAATAATCCGTTCCCAGGTCCTCATAAAACACAATTTTCTACTCAATAAGACTTAAAACTGCACAAAATATACCTTATTTTATGTCTAATAAATGTGCTATTGTATTGTAACGAAATAAATAAACTGTACTATATAATAAAGTTGTTTTATTGACCTTTGTGATGTTCGATAATACACTCACTCACACTGTCCCCTGCTAGCTGCTTTTGGTTAATTCAAATCAACAGAAGTTTTTCAACCTCTTCTATTGCCTGAGACATATACTTAGACAACACAGAAACACCCTTCGCCACACGCAGCAACTTAGCGTACTGGTACTGGGATGCTAAGTCACACAAACGTACACCTTGTTGGTGTTTTTCCACCATCTCCTTCTTCTGCTCGACCGTCATTTTCTTTTGTGCCCTCCTCAGCTATATATATATATATATATATATATATATATATATATATATATATATATATATATATATATATATATATATATATATATATATATATATATATATATATATATATATATATATATATATGTGTGCCAATCAGCCGCTGCCATCAGCAGCGTAGCCAGCGGGAACATTTGCCTTGTGGCTCCAATTCCCAGGAATGCCTAACCTGCGCCAGCTGTTGACAACATGCTACCTGTGCCAACCATGCCGCACTTCAGCTGCCACTTGCGCCGTCCCCATCTGGGAGAGAGATTGCTGTGTGTGTGTGTGTGTGTGTGTGTGTGTGTGCGTGTGTGTGGTGACACTTAGTGCATATCTGTGTTTTTGTTTGCACGTGCATGCTTCTCAGAGCACATCTGGAGCAGCACGGAAGAGGTTTGTCAGCTGCTGAAAATGGGCTGCCAAGCCAAGTCCAGATGTGAGCCATGTAAGCCTGCGGCACACTTGTTTTTTTTTTTTTTTTTTTTAGCAGGGTTATTAATATTCAGTGCTGCTAAATTGCCACTTGTGTTGCGAGCATTTGTGTTGGTGGTTGTCAAAAGGCAGGCGTCCATTTTATTTGGCTACGTGGCAACAATTAGGTCTCAAATGACAATGCCAGGAAGTCAAACAATCCACATTGCGTTTTCTCTCCAAATGGCAAACACCATAAGAATATGCTTACCGGAAGCGGACATTTTTGAACATTTAGGTGGAGAGCTTTGCTTTCATTCCGTTTTTGGGAATGTTTAAAGACCCAATTATTTTTGCAAAAAAGACTGAATTTCACCATTCCAAAAAAATCCAGTCTTATTTTGATTGTAGCTTTTTTTCAAATGACAAATCTGTATTTTGTGAAAATGATCTCCAAGCAAACGTTGCAATACAGTGATTCGTCGGCTTACGAACGCCTTGGCTAATGAACTTTTCGGCTTACGAACGTTAAGTTCAAACTATTTTTTGGGATACACACGGAGCGCCACAATGAGTGATGTGTCGTTCGCGAATGAGCCCGTTCTCCTCATAAAAGAAAATGGCAGTCGATTTTTTTTGTATCTGTTCCCCGCCCCCAGTCTTTGGTTAAAGCCGCACGTGATTGGTCAAGAATGCAGCAGTGAGGGGGGGTTACAGAGGGAAACACAGAGCTGCAAATAAAAATAGGCAGACGACAGAGAGAGAGTGAGAAAATGTAGAGAAAACAGTGAAATTTGGACTTGTTTCAACTTTATTGATAGTTCAAAGGCAGAGTGTAGACTGCAAGGTTAAAATATCCCATCAGTCAGGCTCCACAAATAACCCTCACAAGCCATCTGTACACTTGATGCAAAAAGCTATCAACCTAGCTAAACAGAACACAATTGATGAGGTACTAGGTAATATTATTGCAGAGAAAGCACGGCAACTTCACTCGGATATCGTCAAGAGGCAACCTGAAAGTTCGTCAACCATAGATGATTTCAAGGCAGCGTCGTACAGGGATTCATAGTGTCATTCGTCATGGTGAGGCAGACAGTTCTGACGATAAAGCTGCCAAAGCTTACAAAGAATCATTCCTCAAGATGGCCACTGCATTCCATCAAGCCATCAACGACCATCACAAAGGTAAATAAAATGACTTTATTATACTGTACTGTTTATTTATTTAATTACAATACCATAGCACATTTATTATACATAAAATAAGGTATATTTTGTGTAATTGTAAGCCTTATTTAGGAGAAAATTATGATTTATGGGGACCTGGGAACGGATTATTCTCATTTTAATGGTTTCCTATGGGAAATTAATGTTTGGAAGACAAACTTTTTGCCACACACTTTCTTGGAACCAATTAAGTTCGTAAGCCAATGTATCACTGTATTTGATTGGCGTTCGTGATGAGTTCCACATTGGAGCGCTGCTGTTTTCATTTCAATCGGACCATTGGACGTTTTTTTGCAGTCAGCGGGGTTGGGATGGCGTTTTGGTGGTCGGAATCAAGCCCACAGCCAAACAACACAACATGTTGTGCTTCCATCAAGCAGTAAATCACTCCATCGTCACGTCATGACAACATCGGGGCAGATTTGACGCTTTTTCTTTGGATTTTTTCTCTGTGTGTGCGTGTGCGCAACACAGAGGCGGCATCTGCCCGTGTTTGCCAGATCCACGCGGTGGGACTTCCACAGGGCTTAGCGCCCGTCCAGCCCGTTCGCCCCATATGGCGAGCTGATGCCGGGCGGACGGCGGGCTGACACGTGGCGTCCGTCCCCCGTGTGTCACCGGCCCGACCGGGTAAACAACAACTGGACACTGGAGTGAGTGTTCGTGGAGTGTTTTGCCCCGCCCCCCCCAAAAAAAAAAAAACAAACCAAAAAAAACCATGATCTGATTTGCTCAAGTTGACAGATGACATTTGTTTTTCGACTGAATGTCCTCATCTGTGACGCCAGGACTGCTTTTTTGTCAACAAGTCACACTAAAAATATCATGGAAATGTGCATGTTTACTTCCATAACAATTTGAAAGGTATCAATGTGCGACTGCTTTTCGTAGGGGTTGAGGTATACCCCAAGAAAATGGTTATTTGTAAAAAAAAAATACATAAATAAGTGAAAATAATAAAAATAAAAATAATACATTTAATTTCTAAGCGCCTTTTAAAACACTTCACAGGCACAGGATTTTTTTTTGTGTGCAGGTGAGCAGAGGCAGCCATTCGCACCAATGTTCACTCTATCTGGAAGTAACGTAGCACTTTGTTTCAGCTTCAGCTGTTGTTCAAGGGCTCTAGAAAGCACTATGTATTGTATTTTGTACAGCCGCCCCCATTACAAACTTAGATAACTCAAGACCCATGTCATTCAGGAATTAACTCTTTTTTTTCTGTTAAAAGAAGAGAGGTTAATATTTGTTACGCTGCATTGAATGTTGATGCAGTCCTAAAAGTTAATATTCTGTAGGTCCTGCAATTGGAGTGACGATGACACAAACCCTGGCGCGGGAATGGACACATTTTTGCACAACGTCTGGCAGTCAATGTGCCAAAAAATGATGAGGGATAAGACTGGGACATGTAGCAATCAAAGCAACAAAATGGCGCTCATTGCAGCATCAGTGTTCACGGAAGTAATACGGCAGCAAAGTTATGTAAGGAAGAGGAAAGGAAAGAAAGAAGTAGAAAAACAGTACCACATCTTCTGCCAAAAGCAGAGATGCTATACTCAGGCGACCAAAACGGAACCTGTCAACGCTCCTCAACTTATGAACGAGATACATTCCGAATGGTCGTTCATAATAGTGAGGTGTGGTTCGCGAACGAGCCGGTTCTTAGAGACGGCTCTGGGAGCCAACTTTTTTTCCCTCTATTCCCCGGCCCCGGTCTTCGAATAAAAAGCCGCACGCGATTGGTCAAGATCTGTGGTAGAGGAAAGAGGGGAGAATTACAGAGACACGCAGCAGTGAAAGAGGGGGGTGGGGGTAGGGTAGACAGGAGGACAAATGTTATTATGTTATTATGCTGTAATTAGTATTCAATTATTATATTATTTACAAGTTGGTATCAAAAGTCAAAGTCAAAAGTCAAAGTCAGCTTTATTGTCAAATATCTGACTCTGACTGCCTGTGGTCTCCCCGTCTGGAAGTCCAACAGCCAGTTGCACAGGACCGGGATGATGGTGGTGGCTTTGAGGCACGTGGGCACAACAGCCTGGCTCAGAGAGGTGTTGAAGATGTCCGTGAAGACATCCGTGAGCTCATCCGCGCAGTCTCTGAGGACACGGCCAGGAATGCCGTCGGGACCCGGGGTTTTGCGTGTGAGGGATCGCCTCACGCTGTCCTGGGACAGTGTCGGCACCTGGTCGCCAGGGAGTCAGTGGGGTCTTCTGTGCCGGAGTGCTGTTGTCTGCCTCGAAGAAGTCATTCGGCTGGTATGATAGCATTATTAATATGAAAAGCAAATTAGTGACAGCTGATCATCAGACCAGAGTAACCACAGGGAAAGTCAAAGTTAGTGGATTCTCTCTGCGCAAATATAAATCAATCCATATAAATAAAAATACAGTAAAGTCTCGTTATATCGATATTCAAGGGAGTCCGAAAAAATATCGATATAACCGGGACTATCGATATATCCGACCCTGCACGCATGTAATTTTCTCAGTGCGTGCGTAGAAATAGTATCGTAATAAGCGGGACTATCGATATAACCAATATCGATATAACCAGACTTTACTGTATTTAATATTGTGCATTTTTACATGAGTAATTCACTTTTTTACATAATTTTACATGATATTTGGTCGTTAATTAATTTAAGCAAAAACAAAACAACAACAACAAACAAACTGAGGAGCCATTTGGGAGCCAAACGAGCTGAATCTTTGGGGTGAGCCGAACCAAAAAGAAATGGCTCTCTGAAAAGAGCCGGAATTCCCATCACTAGTTCGTAAGATGAATTCGTTCGTAAGTTGCTTCAGTTCTATATTTTGATTGGAATCTATGTTTTAGGCTTATATAAGTATGTTTAAAGGACAACCGACACAAGTTGTGTCCATAATTGTATGTATAATTGTAAAATGGCTTCAAATGACTTCTATTTAGCGTATTTTAATAAGATTCCACCGTATATTTTACCTTTTCAGACGCGCGCTAAATATTGCGGAAGTCTTGTTGCTGAGTTGGTGACGAGTCCTGACGTCACGTCACGGAAGGAACACCCCTGACCGAGAAAGGACACATTGTAGCAGTCCTTTCATCACCTCAATGCATTTTGCGGTACTTTGTTTGGTCTGAAAACTTTGTGTTGATGGCGAAATTAGAAGTAAAACACATAAATAACGCGATGGTGAATCGTTGTGTCTTGCACCAAGACAACTATTTGATATTCGCTGACAAAACTTCCCAGGAGATAATTTCCCACGGAGCTTTGTCACCGTCTTCTGCCTTTTTTTGGGTACTACTAAAGAGTTTGTCACTACATTTCTCTCCAGATGCATCAAAATGAGACGGGATAAATTCTTTAATCCATTGCAAACATGTATGCTTTGCTCTTCAGAACTATTTTAATCATATTCATAACTGGATGAGTAACAAGAAAGCATCTTCTCCGAATCTGAAGCCATTGTTTTGATTCTCAAGCAAGGCAAGACGTCTTGGGGTGACGTCACGAACAATGGGGCGGGACCTTCTGAAACTGGCCATTTCCGGTTTTATTTTGAAGTCGTTTTTAGACACTTTTTTATTGGTGTTTTGCATTTGACTAAAAATATCATACTGTGTGTTTTGGGTATTTTAGATGCTATAAATCGTTTTTTCTGATGTCTGTTAGGAAACAAAAAAAATGGAGGGAGAGCAGAAAGTGTCAGGATTGAAAAGAGCGGACCCTAAGGGGCCGTCAAACCAAAAAAACAAAGAGAAAGCAAAAGCTTTGCTTCCTGCGCACGTGGCCGTGCCAGTTGTGGGAAAATCAAACACGGTCTGCGCGTCCAGATGTGGACAGATGTGCCGCCATCCGCCTCACTTGCCAATTCTCTGCGGCGACTTCTTGCTCTTCCTTTTCTTCTTCATGGCCAGCGCGGCACATCAAATACCAGCTCTTCCAGATGTGAGCCCCCGGGGAGCCGCTGGTTCCTTTCCAGATGTTGGAGGAATGATCCAAGCGCATTGTTGGTTTTGCTTCCACCAGTGGTTGGCACAAGCTAGCGGGGCGCCCCCAGGTGGTCTGGAGCAAATTTGCCTGCCACAATTGACAATCCAATCCCATTTCAAAGAGCGAGCCGTGGCGCACCGACAAAAACAGCAACGATAATAATAATAATAATAATAATAATAATAATAATAATAATCCATTTCATTTCTAAGCGCCTTTCAAAAGTCTCAAGGTCACTTTACAGTCACAGGATATTTTTTTCTGCGGGTGAGCAGTGGCAGCCACATGCGCCAGCGTTCACTCAACCCGGAAGTTAATACATAGTAAGCTAGCTAGCCAGCCAGTAGATAGCCAACAGATAGCTACCTAGACAGTCAGCCACCCAGATAGCTATATAGCTAATAGATAGCTAAATAGATAGAAAGCCTGCCAGCCAGCTAGTAGATAGCTAATATGTAGCTACCAGATTGCTAGCCACCTAGATATCCATATAGCCAATAGAAAGCTAAGTAGAGAGAAAGCTAGCTAGCCAGCTAGTAGATAACAAATATATAGCTAATAGATATCCAATGGATAGATAGCTAGCCATATAGCCAATAGAAAGCTAAATAGAGAGAAAGCTAGCTAGCCGGCTAGTAGATAGCCAACAGATAACTACCGAGATGGTCAGCCACCAAGATAGCTATATAGATAATAGATAGCTAAATAGATAGAAAGCCTGCCAGCCAGCTAGTAGATAGCTAATAGATAGCTACCAAATTGCTAGCCACCTAGATAGCCATGTAGCCAATAGAAAGTTACGTAGAGAGAAATCTAGCTAGCCAGCTAGTAGATAGTTAATAGATAGCTAATAGATATCCAACAGATAGCTAGCCAGATAGCTAGCCACATAGCCAATAGAAAGCTAAATAGAAAGAAAGCTAGCTAGCCAGCCAGTAGATAGCTAACAACCCAAAAAAAGCAAAGCCAACCACTGCAGAAGGAAAACAAACAATCTCTACCCACGATGGGAAGTGTTTTTCTCCTGAGCAGGGTCGCCGGGTCGCAGGGTCGCAGGGTCGCAGGGTCGCAGGGTCGCGAGGGCGCTGGAGGCTCACCCGGCTGACTTTGTGCCGTAGGCGGCGTACAACTGCAACTGCTAATCGCAGAAATTAAACATAGATCAACCTACCACATCCTGTCACAAAACACATTAACTCCTTCACTGCCATTCCCAAATTTATTCGGGTTTAGTTTTTTCATGCTTGGGTGCCGATAAAGCGCTGGCGATGGCCTCTGGCAATGGTTTTTCTTTTCCACAAGGGGGCAGCATTTGCGTTTCTTTCCATGTAATAATAATAATAATAATAATAATAATAATAATAATACATTTAATTTCTAAGCGCCTTTCAAACTTCTCAAGGACACTTTACAGTCACAGGATTTTTTTTGTGCGGGTGAGTAGCGGCAGCCATTTGCGCCAGCGTTCACTCTATCTGGAAGTAACATCGTGCTTTGTTTCAGCTTCATCTGTTGCCCCCATTTCAAACTTATATAACTCCAGACCCATATCATTTTGGAATTAACTCTTTTTTTTCTGATGAAAGAAGAGTGTCTAATGTTTCTTATGCTGCATTGAATGTTGATGTCGTCCTAAAAGTCACTATTCTGTGGGTCCTGCAATTGGAGTGACAATGACAAAAACCCTGGCACTGGAGTGGACACATTTTTGCACAACATCTGGCAGTCAATGAGTTAAAATGTGTTTGAATCTTGTGGTTGCTTGAACGAGGTCCTTTTCATGACCAAGTGCTTCTTCTTTGGACACGTGTCCCATGGTTAGGGACTGAGACAAGGACACATGTCGCAATCAAAGCAACAAGATAGCGCTCATGGCAGCAGTGAGTGCTAGCACGTCCGCCGTCGTCGCCAAACGACTTCTTCAATCGGTAAAATATTTTCAAGTCCTTTTAAAAAGTTGTTTTTTTAGATTTGAAATGGATCAAAAAAATCCATTGAATATAAGGGAAAATTATGTTTCGTTTCTGGAAGGGATTATGGTCGAAAACCGAGGCCTCAAAATATTTTTTGCATGTAGAAAAGTATGATTTAATTTGTATAATTACAAAATCATCACAATGAAATCACTCTCAAATGTGAGAATGTTTTATATTTATATTCTTTGGGTTGTTTTTTTATATTTTTATGTATTTTTTTTTCCTCGGTCAAAAATGTTTTATTGCTTTATTATATTAATCAGGCTTGTGTGAAAAGTTTCCTCCCCTCACTTCTTTTAATTTATCTAGCTATCTATCTGGCTATCTAGCTAGCTATCTAGCGATCTAGCTGGCTACATAGCTAGCTAGCGATTTACTATCTATTAGCTAGGTAGGTAGCTATTAGCTATCTAGCGAGTTAGCTACCTCAGAACTATCTATTAGCTCACTTGCTAGCTTTCTATCTGTTTGAGTTATTCGGGGTTGAGTGAACGCTGGCGCGTGTGGCTGCCGCTGCTCACCCACAGAAAAACTTATCTTGTGACTGTAAAGTGACCTTGAGAGTTTTGAAAGGCGCTTACTAATGAAATGTATTATTATTATTATTATAAAATTCAAGTGTGCATGGCCGCCTCGGGCCCCAAGCGCCTTGTGTCTTATTTTTTTTTTTTTGCAATGGGTTTATTTTCGGCTACTGGCGACGGAACAAGCCGAGAAAGCAGACGGCTACAACCTGGGGGCCACGCAATGTCGATGGGTAAGGGGTGGGAGTGTTTTGCTGGGTTTTGGGGCATGGAATGAGGGGGGGGCGCACAACCTGTCTACACTGGAGCAGAAGGTGCACACAAACGTACGCACACACATTGCACAGTGAAACATGCTAACACCAAAAGGAAGAAGAAGACTACACGGAACCAGATCACCTACGATGGGACACAATTGAAAGAGAGATCATGTCATGCAAAAGTGTCAAGAAGCCTGACTTTTTACACACGGACCTGAAATGGCTCGTTGAGCATCATGATACAAATTGAAATACAGTGATACCTCGGCTTACGAACGGCTTGGCTAACGAAGTTTTTGGCTTACGACCATTACATTCATGAGAATTTAATCTTGGCATACGAACTATTTTTCCGGATACACACGGAGCGCCACAATGAGTGATGTGTCGTTCGCGAACGAGCCCGTTCTCCTAACAAGGAAATGGCAGCTGACTTCTTTTTGTCGTGATTTTTCGCACGTGATTGGTCAAGATTGTTCAGTGAGGGGGGGGGGGGGGGGTTCAGAAACACAGAGCTGCAAATAAAAATAGATCGGCAGGTGACAGAGAGAGTGAGAAAATGGATAGAACACAGTGAAATTTGGATTCGTTTCAACTTTATTGATAGTTCAAATGCAGAGTGTAGACTGCAAGGTTAAAATATCCCATCAATCAGGCTCCACAAACAACATGTACAAGTCATCTGTACACTTGATGCAAAAAGCTACCAACCCAGCTAAACAGAACACAATTGATGAGGAACTAGGTAAAATTAGCGCATAGAAAGCACGGCAACTTCACTCGGATAGCGTCAAGAGGCAACTTGGAAGTTCATCATTCATTGATGATTTCAAGGCTATCCACGGATGGTTCGAAAACTTGAAGCGTCGTACAGGGATTCACAGTGTCATTCGTCATGGTGAGGCTGCCAAAGCTTCCTCATTATTCCTCAAGATCGCCACTCTATTCCATCAAGCCATCAACAACCATCACAAAGGTAAATAAAAGACTTTATTATACAGTACAGTTTATTTCTTTAATTACAATAGCATAGCACATTTATTATACAGAAAATAAGGTATATTTTGTGTAGTTTTAAAGGACAACCGACATCACTTTTTGTTTCTTAACTGACATCAGAAAAACGTTTTATAGCATCTAAAATGCCCAAAACACGCAGTATGATATTTTTATTCAAATGCAAAACACCAATAAAAATGACTTCAAAAATGATTTTCAAAAAGTCCCGCCCCCAGTTCGTGACGTCACGCCAATACGTCTTGCATTGCTGGAGAATCAAAACAATGGCTTCAGATTCAGAGAATATGCTTTCTTGTTAAACATCCAGTTATGAATATGATTCAAATAGTTCTGAAGAGGAAAGCATACATGTTTGCAATCGATTAAAGAATTGATTCCGTGCCATTTTGAGGCAACATTGGGGGGAAATGGATTACCAAAAAAGAGACAGAAAATGGCGACCGAGCTCCTGTGAGGAATTAATAAGCCCGTTTCCACAGGCTGCTAAATTCCTTATATGGAGCATGGTCGGCCTCTTCTGGCTCTTTTTGGTGCAACATGACGTTTTCAGACCAAACAAGCACAGCAAAATGCATTGACGTGATGGAAGGACTGCTACAATGTGTCCTTTTTTTCGGTCAGGGGCGTTCCTTCAGCGACGTCAGGTACGGACTCGTCACCAACTCAAAAACAAGACTTCCGGAATATTCAGCGCGAGTCTTAAAAGGTAAAATATAGCTACGTGCGGTGGAATCTTTGTAAAATACGCTCAGTAGAAATCATTTGAAGCCATTTTACAAATCATGGACACAACTTGTCTGGAGGCTTAGAAAATTAGAACGTAGAAAATTATGTTTTATGGGGACCTGGGAACGGATTATTCTCATTTTAATGGTTTACTATGGGACATTACTGTTTGGGATAAACACTTTGCACCTTAGACACTCTGTCTGGGAATGAATTAAGTTCGTAAGCCAAGGTATCACTGTATAAATGCGACATCACATCCGCATCCTTAAAGTCCGATGTTTTTCTTCTGTGTTTTACAATTCATTACAATTAGTGGCGTACTGATTGGATTGGATTATATTTGCCTTTATTAGTCTTACAGTGGAGAAATTCACATTTCACTGATGAGCTAAAAGAGGAGTCGAGACGTCTCAATGAACAGGACAGCGTTCTGTGCTTCAAGACCTTCGTCGTGGTCATCGATTGGGTGCAGATTTTGGCTATGGGCGCCCCCCCATCCAACCCCCCCAGTCAATGGCGGCTGTCCAATAGAGTTCCAAGGACAAGTTTCCAACAAGTCATTGTCAGGCTTTCCTTCGGCCGGGCATTTCTCCATGTGGCTCATGGCTGGCATGAGCGCTTTGAGCGTGCTACGGCGACGGTCATCTGGCGGCGCGCAGGAGCTGACCCGGAAGAAGCCCGCCCACCCACGTAGGCACGTTGGACCATGCTGGCCGCCGAGCGCCGCCGCCGCACGCCGCACCTTTTGCGTTCCGGCTGCAGCTGCTCTTGCGTGCAGGCGTGTGTGCGCGGATAGACACCCCCCCCCCCCCCTCGCCTCACCTTGGGCGCGGGTCCATCTGACCGCAGCTGTCCTTACCTCTCTGCGGGTCTCCTGGGCCGGGCTGACCCCTCTTCACTTCAAAGCCACCCCGGGCGACGGGCTGAAAGGGGGCGGCTTCTGCTGCCTTCAGCTTTGGGACGCTGGGGCCGCACTTGAGCCTACGTACGTGCCTGCATGCGTGTGTGGATGCAGCCGCAAAATATGGCCCGTGAGTGTGTGCGAGGGGGACGGAGATGGAGACAAGTAGTGGACCTTGGCTTCACCGTGTTGGCCTGAACTCACCTCATGTGCCAGTACGTGGGTGCTGTTGGACAGTCTGCGGCTGGATGGATGCATGGCTTGAGGAGCCCGCGATAAGAAGAGAGGAGCCTCAGCGCAGAGCGCCAATACGAATGTGGAACGGTCGTGGCTTGGAATTGAAGCGGATTTTTACATTGGACAGGAGATGTGAGACAGTCCCTTTTGGTCAATGGATGCTACAGCTGCGTGTTTGAGAAGAAGAAGGAAAAGAAGAGAAGAAGGAGGAGAAGAAGAAGAAGAAGAAGAAGAAGAAGAAGAGGAAGGAGAAGAAGAGAAAGGAAAAGAAGAACAAGGAGAAGAAGAAGTAGAAGAAGGAGAAGGAGGACAAGGAGGAGAAGGACAAGTAGGAGTAGATGGAGAAGAAGGAGGAGGAGAAGAAGAAGAAGAAGGAGAGAAGAAGAAGGAGGAGAAGGAGAAGTAGGAGAGGAAGGAGAAGATGGAGAAGAAGAAGAAGAAGAAGAAGAGGAGAAGGAGAGAAGGAGAAGAAGAAAGAGAAGGAGAAGAAGAAGATGAAGAAGTAGGAGAAGTAGGAAAGGAAGGAGAAGATGGAGGAGAAGAAGAAGAAGAAGAAGAAAAGGAGAGAAGGAGAAGAAGAAAGAGAAGGAGAAGAAGGTGAAGAGGAGAAGAAGAAGGAGGAGAAGGAGAAGTAGGAGAGGAAGGAGAAGATGGAGAAGAAGAAGAAGAAGAAGAAGAAGAAGAAGAAGAAGAAGAAGAAGTAGGAGAAGAAGAAGAAGAAGAAGAAGAAGAAGAGGAAGGAGAAGAAGAGAAAGGAAAAGAAGAACAAGGAGAAGAAGAAGTAGAAGAAGGAGAAGGAGGACAAGGAGGAGAAGGACAAGTAGGAGTAGATGGAGAAGAAGGAGGAGGAGAAGAAGAAGAAGAAGAAGGAGAGAAGAAGAAGGAGGAGAAGGAGAAGTAGGAGAGGAAGGAGAAGATGGAGAAGAAGAAGAAGAAGAAGAAGAGGAGAAGGAGAGAAGGAGAAGAAGAAAGAGAAGGAGAAGAAGAAGATGAAGAAGTAGGAGAAGTAGGAAAGGAAGGAGAAGATGGAGGAGAAGAAGAAGAAGAAGAAGAAAAGGAGAGAAGGAGAAGAAGAAAGAGAAGGAGAAGAAGGTGAAGAGGAGAAGAAGAAGGAGGAGAAGGAGAAGTAGGAGAGGAAGGAGAAGATGGAGAAGAAGAAGAAGAAGAAGAAGAAGAAGAAGAAGAAGAAGTAGGAGAAGAAGAAGAAGAAGAAGAAGAAGAAGATGAAGAAGAAGAAGAAGAAGAACGGAGGGAAGGAGGGAGCGAGTGTGTCAGGAAGCACCACAACACGCCTGACGCACGAAGAAGGTTTTGCGGAGAGGGAGCGACTGCAAGGAAAGGATGGACGGATTCCCCCTTCCTGCTCTCCATGGTGATCATCCTGCGTGATTTGCCATTGGACATGAATGTCTGTGGCTTCCAGTGGCCTCGTGTGTGTTCCGGGTCTCGCCGCTTACCATCTGCTGCTGCCGTGGATGGATGGGAATGCGCGTGTCGCGTGTCGCATGTCGCGTGTCGCGTGTCGCGTGTCGCATGTCGGCCTGCGGTCACGCCGCCCTCCGCCATCGTACCTCAAGTTAGCTCTGTCGACATGTCTTCCCGTAGCTTCCCCGCCCGGATTGTTGACATCATGTTGCTCACTTGAGATAGCAAACGAGCTGGCTATCTAGCTGGCTACCTCGCTAGCTAGCTAGCTATTTACTATCTATTAGCTATCGGGCTGGCTATCTAGCTAGCTATCTATAATTATCTAGTAGCTAGTTAGCTAACGTTATTCAACTATCTTGCTAACTATCTATGAGTTATCTATTAGCTATCTAGCTAGCTATCTATTACTTATCTATTAGCTAGCTAGCTAACTTTCTACCTATTTGAGTTATTCAACTATCTTGCTAACTATCTATGAGTTATCTATTAGCTATTGAGCTAGCTATCTATTAGTTATCTATTAGCTAGCTAGCTAGCTAATTTTCTACCTATTTGAGTTATTCAACTATCTTCCTAACTATATATGAGTTATCTATTAGCTATCTAGCTATCTATCTATTGGCTAGCTTTCTATCTATTTGAGTTACTTCCGGGTTGAGTGAACTCTGGCGCGTGTGGCTGCCGCTGCTCACACGCAGAAAAAATATCCTGTGACTGTCAAGTGTACTTGAGAGTTTTGAAAGGCGCTTAGAAATGAAATGTATTATTATTATTATTATTATTATTATTATTATTATTATTATTATTATTGTTATTATTATAAATAATACATTTGATTTATAAGCGCCTTTCAAAACTCTCAAGGTTACTTTAAAGTCACAGGATAAGATTTTCTGTGGGTGAGCAGCGGCAGCCACACGCGCCAGCATTCACTCAACCCGGAAGTTAATAGATAGAAAGCTAGCCAGCCAGCTAGTTAATAGATAGCCAACAGATAGTTAGCTAGATAGTTAGCCACCTAGATATCTCCATAGCTAATAGCTAGCTAGCGAGATAGTTAGTTAGCTAATACACTGAATGTCACTATTAAAAACACAGATAGAAAGCTAGCTAGCCAGCTACTAGATAGCTAATAGATAGACAACAGATAGCTAGCCACTTAGATGGCTATATATTGGCTGCCTTTCCAGCAGCTCCTGTATTTTGTTTTTCTACTTCTTTCTTTCCTTTCATCTTCCTTTTATAACTTTGCTGCTGTGAAATGTAATTTTTTCCACTGACTGCGAAAAGGTAAATCCAATCCAATCCTAATAATAATATTAATAATAATATGTTACTTCCAGGTTGATCCTGTGACTGTAAAGTGTACTTGAGTGTTTCGAAAGGCGCTTAGAAATGAAATGTATTATTATTATTATTATTATTCTTAAAAGTGCTCATTGGAGCCTCCTGGGGGGCTGTCACGTTTGTTTTGGCAACACGGGAAGCAAAGCAAACATGATTCCGGTCTTCCTGGCTTATTAGTTATGCATAATGGAGCGTGACTGATGAGTGTGTGTATTGGGGGGGGGGGTTAAAGCAAGAAAATAAGTCACAGCCAGGGCAGTCGTCATTTGTCATCACCTTCATCAGTGTCTGAAACTCATGACAAAAAGTTAGGGGATACCAGGGCAGACAACTCTGAAAAGTTGCTTGCCCGGCCATAAAGTTGCCTGCCCAATTTTTCACAACTTGATACACAATCAGATGACTAATCGCAAAAAAAACCGTTGTTGCAAAGTATTAAGGATTTTTTTTTTTATTAAGGATGTACCTACCACAAATTCTCCCTTGCTGAAAGGACAACCGACGCCTCCGGACGAGTTGTGTCCATCATTTGTAAAATCACTTCAAATGACTTCTACTGAACGCATTTGACAAAGATTCCACGCATCTAGCTACATTTTACGTTTTAAGACTCACGCCTGAATATTCATGAAGTCTTGTTTTTGTTGATGACGATCCCCATGTGACGTCACGGAGGGAACGCCCCTGACCGAGAAAGCGACACACAATGAATTTTGGGTACTTTGTTTGGTCTGAAAACTTCGTGTTGATCTGTTTTGATGGCAAAATTAGAAGGAAAATACAAAAATAACGCAATGGTGAATCGTTGTGTGTTGCACCAAGACGACTATTTGATACTAGTTGACATAAATTCCCAGCGGACAAATCAGCCCATTTCCAACAGAGCTTGGGCGCCATCTTGTGCATTTTCTGGGATGCTACAATGCAGTCCAGACGACTCGAATTGATCTGGAAGGACTTCTTTCATCAATATCAAACTTGTACGCTTTCCTCTTCAGAACTATTTGAATCATATTCATAACTGGATGAGTAACAAGAAAGCATCTTCTCCGAATCTGAAACCATTGTTTTGATTTTAGAGCAAGGCCTGGCGTGATGTCACGAACAAGGGGGCGTCTTCTTCTGAAACTGAAACATTCTGAAGTCATTTTGAAGTCGTTTTGGGACACTTGAAGTCATTTTTATTGGCGTTTTGCATTTGACTAAAAATATCAGCCTGCGTGTTTTGGGTATTTTAGATGCTTTAAAACGTTTTTCTGATGTCTGTTAGGAAACACAAAAATGGTGTCGGTTGTCCTTTAATTGATGGTAAACATCCCTTGCTGATGATTTTGCTCCAATTGTTGTTTGTCCATACACTGTTCGTCACGTGGCACAATGCGTCGTCTGCGACAAGCCACGTGAACTCCTCTTTCCACGATGCTTTTAATAATAATAAAAATGCATTTTATTTCAAAACTCTCAAGGACGCTTCACAGTCACAGGATGATGTACGTTTATGTTTTGTAGCGTCATAAATTTTGTTAGCTTCTTTTGAATCTTTCTTCTGGGTTCTGTGCATCTACTATGGAAAATGATATGCAAATACACAACTTTATAACGCTCGGGAAAGTCCGGAAACACGAAGCAGGCTTCTGATTGGCTGCCGTGCCAAGTATGCAAATTGCCAAACGAACCGAAATTCAGAAATTTCCAAACAAAACAAAGATTTCGAAATCGGAATAAATTATATAAACGTTTGCTTTCTTGAAAGTTGTTTTTTTTTTTTTTTCAAAAAAGTTGTCGGCTTTTGTAAGTTGTACGCCCGACGGAAAAGTTGCACGCCCCGGGCATCCTAGCAGACGTTATTTCAGACACTGCCTTCATTCATAAAAGCCAAAAGCCGCTCGTGCTCGTTATGTGTGCACCCAAAGCACTTTTTCAATCCGCAAGTCAGAGTGACAAGGAGACAGGCGGCGTGCACGTGCACGTGCGTGCGTGCACGTGCGGCCAAAAGGAGGGAAAGCAGCAGTTAGTGAGCTGGAGAGCACTTGCTGTTGCCTTAAGAACACAACGCATCCATCGGCTGGCCTGCTGTGCGTGTGCGTTTGTAGCTTTACATGCAGACACGGAGACTATCAGCACAAAGCTTCTCAAAAGAAGGGTTGCATTCAGGGGACGGGGGAGGGGGGGATGATGGGGGCTTTACAAAAGATCAGTAGCTCTTAAGTTGCGCACACGCATGCACGCGTAACGCCAGCTGCTGCCCGCCGGCCCCCAGCCCTGCACTTCTCAATGAATAATACACACACACACACACACACACACACACACTCTGGAATAATACACACACAGTATTGCACCTGTTCACCGCTGCTCAATTGGCAAAGTCTGGCCGGGCTGGTTAAGGTCCCGCCCGGACTCTTTCAAAGATGAATGAACACACACACACACACACACACACACACACACACACACACACACACACACACACACACACACACACACACACACACACACACACACACACACACACACACACACACACACACACACACACACACACACACACACACATGTGCACTAGTGATGTGTCTTTCGCGAATGAGCCAGCCGGTTCTTCGAGCCGGATATCTAAAGTGAACCAAGAGAGCCGGCTCCTATGAAGGAGCCGGAAATGGGAGCCGATTTTTTTTTTCCTTCTCTGTTCCCCGCCCCCAGTCTTCGGTTAAAGCCGCACGTGATTGGTCAAGGGCCGTGGTAAAGGAGGGAGAGGAGGATTACAGAAACACGCAGCAGTGAGGAGAAAGGGGGCTATGGGTAGAGAGGTGGACAAATGTTCGTACATAATAATATTAATAATAATTATAATAATAATCAATTTCATTTCTAAGCGCTTTTCAAAACTTTCAAGGTCACTTTACAGTCACAGGATCAGTTATTATTATTCAATGATTATATTTTTTACTAGTTGGTATGATAGCATTGTTAATATGAAAAGCAAAAATAGTGACAGGTGATCATCAGACCAGAGTAACCACAGGGAACATGAAAGTTAGTGTATGCTCTCTGTGCACATACAGTATAAATAAAGCCATACACATAAAAATATTTGCTATAATGTATTTTTTTACATGAGTGATTCGTTTTTCACATAATTATACATGATTTTAGGTAGTTAATTAATTTAAGCCAAAAAAACTGAGGAGCCATTTGGGAGCCAAAAGAGCCGGATCATTTGAGTGAACCGAGCCAAAAGAACCGGCTCTCTGAAAGGAGCCGCAATTGCCATCACTAATGCGCCCGCACACACTTTTTGTCAGTTGTATGCGAGAGTTGACCAGCTGTGTTGGTTGCGATGACGCCTTCCTGTCTGACGCCTTTGAGCGTTGATGGAAAGCGGCCATCCCAGCGTGTCCAAAGTTTTCAAAGGCCACGTGGAGGCCATCCGTCCCCCTTTTTGTCGGGTGCTGGCGTTGGAATCCCAAAGCTCAAATTTAAAGATCCACAACGATGAGGCGGAGCCGCTCAAAGGTCGCCCGCCGCTGTGCCTTTAATTATAATAATAATACATTGTATTTATAAGCGCCTTTCAAAACTCTCAAGGTTACTTTACAGTCACAGGCTAAGTTTTTTTCTGTGGGGGAGCAGTGGCAGCCACACGCTGCAGCGTTCACTCAACCCGGAAGTAACTCAAATGGATAGAAAGCCAAATGGTTAGATAGCTATCTAGCTAGCCATTAGCTAGACGGCTAGCTAGCTAATAGATAGCTAGCCAGCCAGCCATTAGATTACCATCTAGCTAGCCAATAATTAACTAGCTAGATAGCTAGCCAATAGATAGCTTTTGCCCGTGTGAATTGATCCGCAACAACAAACATGACAAACAGGAAATGGCAAAATGGCCGCATCTTCCAAAACCAAAGTCATATAATGCAGAAAAAAACCCCACAAATATTCATGATAATTTCAAAAAACGAACCGATGTGAAGTTCCCACGAGACCTGATGCCAAAGTATTTAAAACACATCCATTGCCATTGCCCCCCCCCCCCCCCCCAAAAAAAAAAAAAATCCAACCATTGTCAACAAACAAATGGCAAAAGTATAAAAAGTGGCACAGGTGGCACCGAGCTCCCGGCCCCTCCCGCGCCCAACATGCTAATATGCTAACCTTGCACTCATCTGAAATGTGGTTTAGGACCCCCCCATCCCCCCAATTGGGAGTCAGGGGTGCTTGAGCGGGTGCATGCTGAGCTCCAGGGCGCCACTACCATCTGCCGGACACTTGGCGTACTGCAATAGACCAGCAGAGCTGAAGAACATGAAAGGGGGGCGGGGGGGGGGGTATGTCGAGTGAGATATCTGACGACCAGCTGGGATTGGAGTGGGGGGTCGGGGGGGGGGGGGTGGTCAGAACTGGCGTGCATCTGGAGTGGGTGAAATCCCTTTGCCTCCTCCAACGGAGAAGCGGGCTTCCACGGTGGACCGGGGCATTTGGGGGTTCGGTTGGACCCCCAAATGCCTGGCGTGCACAAATCGCGCGCTAATGACGCTTACCATGAGACTATTAATGAGGCTAATAATGACGCTAATCATGAGGCTAATGATGACGCTAATACTAAGGCTAATACTGAGGCTAATAATGACGCTAATAATGAGGCTGATAAGGATGCTAATACGGAGGCTAATAATGATGCTAATAATGACGCAAATAATGAGGCTAATAATTAGGCTAATAAGGATGCTAATAATGATGCTAATAAGGAGGCTAATAATGATGCAAATAATGAGGCTAATAATGAGGCTAATATTGAGGCTAATAAGGATGCTAATAATGAGGCTAATAATGAGGCTAAAAATTAGGCTAATAATGAGGTTAATAATGATGCTAATAATGAGGCTAATAATGACACTAATAATGAGGCTAATAATGAGGCTAATAAGGACGCTAATAAGGATGCTAATAATGAGGCTAATAATGAGGCTAATAAGGAAGCTAATAAGGAAGCTAATAAGGATGCTAATAAGGAGGCTAATAATGAGGCTAATAATGAGGCTAATAATGAGGCTAATAAGAATGCTAATAAGGAGGATAATAAGGATGCTAATAATGAGGCGAATAATCGTGCTAATAATGATGCTAATAATGATGCTAATAATGTGGCTAATAATGAGGCTAATAATGAGGCTAATAATGAGGCTAATGATGAGGCTAATAATGACGGCAATACGCTGTAAGTGGATTTGCGGCCCACAGCTGGCAATCGCCCTAAGACGTCTGAGCAGACTGGAAGTGGCATGGTGAGGTCGGCGAGGTCGCGCTTGAACAGTGGATAAAATACGCAGGCGCCGTCCAGCTGTTAGCGCCGCAAAACGGCAACGCCCGAGCCGCCAACACCGGAACAATCGGCGGCCAAAGTGTGAAATGGAACCGCGCTTCCATTTCAAAGGCAAAAAGTAGCGCGCTGTCGACAAAAAGCGCCATCGCTCGGCTCTCCCTCTGCACCGTCTGCAGATGGGTCGCTGCCTCGGCCAAGGCCTTCAATGAAATCCCCGTTTGGGCCCGATGAACAAATGGCAGCTGGACGTTAGCAGGACGTGTCTGTCTGTCTTCTGGCAAATTGTCGGCCAATGCTTAATCAGGGCCGCTAATTGTCCAATCGGAAAGTTTGGAACGGACACCGTCGCGTCGTGCGCAAGTCTTGGGACACCGTTGTATTCGGGCACTAAAATGGGGCAGAGAAATTACCATCGGCATGGTTGGGCTGCGATGCAGGTGCTGCTCAACCAGGCCCCGCCTCTTAAAGGCAATATTTGCCCGAGCATCTTGACGATCGTCAACGTCCTGAGGCAGGAGCGACGACGTTACCGTTTGATTTGCAAAAAGTCTTTTGTGTCGTCTTTTGTGACCAAAATTGGCTATCTGGCTATCTATTCGCTATGTATTTGCTATCCATTAGCTAGCTAGCTGACTGGCTATAAGCTGTCTAGCTGTTGGCTATCTGGCTACTTATTTGCTATCCATTAGCTAGCTAGCTAGCTATTAGCTGTCTATCTGACTGGCTGTCTAGCTGGCTTGCTGTTGGCTATCTATTTGCTATCCATTAGCTAGCTGGCTAGCTATTAGCTGTCTAGCTGACTGGCTGTAAGCTGTCTAGTTGGCTAGCTATTGACTATCTGGCTATCTATTCGCTATTTATTTGCTATCCATAGCTATTAGTTAGCTAGCTGACTGGCTATAAGCTGTCTAGCTGTTGGCTATCTGGCTATCTATTTGCTATCCATTAGCTAGCTAGCTAGCTAGCTATTAGCTGTCTATCTGACTGGCTGTCTAGCTGGCTAGCTATTGACTATCTGGCTATCTATTCGCTATTTATTTGCTATCCATTAGCTAGCTAGCTATTAGCTGTCGTTGAATGTCTTTTCCGGCACCAAGGAAGTCTTAAACCAAGCCTCTCTTGCATCTCTCCTTCCTTGGAGGCCTCAGATCTTTTTCTCCGCTGTTGGAACAAACAAAAGCGTCTTGTCGTCTTGTCGCCGCCGCCGTGTGGCCCGAGTGCGTCCGGCTAATTGGTCTTGCGGGAGAAGGAAGCTCGCGCTGCGAAAACTAAATGGAATCCTCCTCTTGTGTGTGTGTTGTCGCCCCCCCCTCCCCCCCCTCCCGTTGAATTGGCCAACGTGGCTTTTAGAAGGCTGGCGCGGAAAAGCGTCCATCTCGGCGCGCCGTCTGCGCCACCCCTGGCGGCGGCGGCGGCGGCGACCCCCCTCCCTGCGCTGGTCATCTGCGCCCGCCCGCTGCAGCGCTTCGACGTTTTCAGTTTGGCCAAACGGCTAAGCGGACAGCTGACAGACGTTGGCCGCTTGGTAAGTCGCAGAAAGAAGTGGACTGGCACCGGCCGCCATTTTGCTTTGACTTGAGTGTCCTCTTCTTGGGGTTTTTTTTTCCTGTGTTGCATCCGAAACTTAGTGGAGGGCTGGCGGGGGGATTATTGCAACGCCGCTTGACAGTCCAGTGATACCTCATCTTTGAAAACTTCATTGGTTCCCAGAACGTGTGTGTAAGGCGAAAAGTTCATCTTCCAAACATTTATTTCCCATAAGAAACCATTAAAATGAGAATAATCCAGACCCAGGTCCCCATAAAATAAAATTTTCTACTAAATAAGCCTTAAAACTACACAAAATATACCTTATTTTATGTATAATAAATGGTATTGTAATGAAAGAAATAAACTGTACTGCATAATAAAGTCGTTTTATTGACCTTTGTGATGGTCGTTGTTGTCGTTGCCTCTTGATATCCGAGTGTAGTTGCTGTGCTTTCTCAGCGATAATACCCTCACTCACACTGTCCCCTGCTAGCTGCTTTTCGTTCATCCAAATCAACAGAAGTGTTTCAACCTCTTCTATTGCCTGAGACCGTTGCTCATCCAACACAGAAACAACCTTGTTGGAAAAGGCACAAACATATATATATATATATATATGCCTAACGTTGGTGATATCGACGTGCAAATACAGTGATACCTAAGCCTCCAAACTTAATTGGTTCCTAGAAAGTGTGTGTAAGGTCAAAAGTTGCTCTTCCAAAATTTTATTTCCCATAAGAAACCATTAAAATGAGAATAATCCGTTCCCAGGTCCCCATAAAACATCATTTTCTACTTTCTAAGCCTTAAAACTACACCAAATATACCTCATTTTATGTCGAATAAATGTGCTATTGGATTGTAATAAAATAAACAAACTGTACTCGATAATAAAGTGGTTTTATTGACCTTTGTCATGGTAGTTGTCAATGGATGACAAACTTCCAGGTTGCCTCTTGATGTTATCCAAGTGAAGTTGCAGTGCTTTCTCGGCAATAATACCCTCACTGACACTGTCCCCTGCGAGCTGCTTTTCGTTCATCCAAATCAACAGAAGTTTTTCAACCTCTTCTATTGCCTGAGAACATTGCTTAGACAACACGGAAACACCCTTAGCCACACGTAGCAATGGTTGATTTAGCGCACTGGGACGGTAAATCACACAAACGCACACTTCGTTGGTGTTCTTCGATGATCTCCTTCTTCTCCTCCACCATCGTTTTCTTTTGTGTCCTCTTCGTCTTAACATTAGCCTGTGGTGGGGTCTTTTTTGGGTCCCATTGGATTGGATTGGATTGGATTTGCCTTTAGTAGTCTCGCAGTGGCGACATTTACATTTCACAGCAGCAAAGTTATGAAAGGAATGAAAGTAGGAAAACAAAATACAGGAGCTTCTACCCATAATAGCAAAAGGACTGCACTCGATAACAAACCACATCTGCACTCAAAGAAAAGGGGGTGACGAAAACTAGTCCGCCGAAAACTCGTCCGTATTCCAAGATGCTATTCTCACGAATTTAATGTTCGTCAGGCAAAAAGTTCGTCAGCTAAAGCCGAGTTATGACTGCATTTCCTTATCCGACGTCGCGTGTTGGCGGTCCCGTTGTCGTTATTGTTGATTTAACGGCAGGGTGACGACCATCCGCCAGCGGCCTCCTTTCCACTTTGCCGCCGCCGTCTGCCGGCGTGGAAAAGAGTCGCGCCCCCCCCCCCCCCTTCCTTTGCCACCTTTTCAGTTTTGCCTTCCAGCCGTTGTGTTTGGCGGTGGCCGGCGCTCCAAAGAATATGCTTTGCTTCTGTAAAGAACAGGAGGAGGAAATGGGAGGGGGGGGAGGTTGGCGGGGGGAGTGGGAGAAGTTGTTAAAAAGACAGAAAAATAAAGAGCGATTGGAGGGTGACGACGACGACGTGTGATTTGGTGATCACGACGCCCGCCCGCCGCCTTTTGGCACCGGCCTGCGTATTCTTGTGCGTGCGGAGGCCCGAATCAGCTTCTCCACATGCGCACCGAAGCGCACCTCCACGACTCGGCGGTAGCGGCAGTAAGACGCCGGCCTTGGGCGGAGCAGGTGTTTTTCGGCGAGGTGCTAATGAGCGTTGCGGCTTCAAATGGATGTCGCAAATAGATCGGGAGGGGGGTGGGATGGGGTGGGGGGCTGTTCACCGTTTGCGCTAAGGTGCGCCGAGTGGGGGGGGGTCAGAATTCTGACTTTGAAGTCAGAATTCTGAGAAAGGATCAGTTTTTCTGCGGGTGAGCAGCGGCAGCCGCATGCGCCAGCGTTCACTCAACCCGGAAGTAACTCAAATAGATAGAAAGCTAACAGATATCTAATAGATAGCCATCTAGACAGTCAGCTAACTAGATAGATAGCCATATAGGTAATAGATAGCCAGCTACATATCTAGCTAGCTTGCCAGATGACTAATAGATAGCAATAGATAGCAAATGGATAGTAAATAGTTAGCTAGCTAAGTAGCTAGCTAATAGATAGAAAATAGATATCTAGCTGGGTACCTAGCTAGATTGCACATGGATAGCAAATAGATAGCCAGCTAGATAGCTAGCTAATAGATAGCAAATAGATAGCCAGCTAGGTATCTAGCTAATAGATAGCAAATGGATAGCAAATAGATAGCCAGCTATATGATGCTATTGTTTCATTGCAAATTCGAATCTATCAATTTAGAAGCTGGCGAACAAACGTGATTTTTTTTTACTCATCTGCTTATTCAAAAGGGGGCGTTTACCTGTTTCGACATCAAGTCAAGATCATCCAATCAAAATGGCGCTTTCGCCAACACAAGCCCAAACAAGAAATGAATAACAAAAAAAGCCAGACGAAATATTTACTTTTAACTGGTCATTTGATCTGAAAAAGTTGGCGGAAAATTCTCATCCCTGGAAGGAAGAAAAAAAGGGAGGAGTGGGGCGGGGGGGGGGGGGGTAATAACATCCACCACCGGCGAGGATTCCAAACGCAGCCGCTTTGGCGTGCCAAAGGAGAATATGCGCTGCGGCACATGCGCGCATCTGCTCAATTTGGGAAGAATCGCTCGGCGGGCGGGAAAGCTAAAAAGGGGGGAAGGGGGGGGCAACAGAAATGGGCAGCACATTAGGCCATTTGTACACAAAGGCAGAAGCCAAACGGGGGGGGGGGGGGGGGGGGGGCACAAGGCCTCTGCCGTGACGTCCTCGGCCGGCGCCACCCCAAATTTAGACGACAATGCGAACCGACAGAAAACAAGGTCGGCACGCTCGTCCAAATCGGCGGATGGCACGAGGAGGGGGAGGGGGGGGGGGGGGGGGGGTACATGTGGGCTCCATTTGACCGCTTTGCCTTGTTTGCTGGCGCGGCGCTAAACAAACGCAAAGCGGGCGTCGGCACACACACGGGCCACCTGCCCCGGCCGCTTCGGGCAACAGATGTGCCAAGCGGCTGAGATGGACATACAGCTTGGCGGGGGGCGGGGGGGGGGGGGGGGGGGGGCGTTTTGCCGTCACCGACTTGCTACGGAGAAGTTGTTTGGTGAGCAGGTTGGCGCTTATTCCTTGTTGATGATGAAGGAGACGTCCATCTATCTGCCTGTCTAATAGCAAGCTAGCTAGCTTTTTATTTATTGGAGTTACTTCCGAGTCGAGTGAACGCTGGCTTGTGTGGCTGCCGCTGCTCACCCACAGAAAGACTGATCCAGTGACTGTAAAGTGACCTTGAGAGTTTTGAAATGCACTTATAAATGAAATGTATTATTATTATTATTATTATTATTATTATTATTATTATTATTATTATTATTATTATTATTATTATTATTATTATTATTATTATTATTATTGGACCAATCGAGGTATGGAAGTATATATATATATATATATATATATATATATATATGACACAGACACACATATATACAGTGAGACCTCAACTTACAAACACCTTATCTGACAAACTTTTCGTCCTACAAACTTCAAATTTCTGAAAATTAAACCTTATAATAAGCACTATTTTCATAATACACACCCACAACGGCTGGCGGAGTGATCTTCGGCGGAAGCACACGACCGAACAGCACCAGAGGTTAACTTACCAACAGTCCTTATGGAAGGTGACTCTCCTTCCATAAGCCATCAACGACCATCAAAAACGTAAATAAAACTATTTTACAGCACAGTTTATTTTTTTAATTACAGTCCTCATGTAATGCGCCTCTTTCCAAACAGCAATTCCCTTTGACCTTCGACCTCCAACGCCATTCCATCAAGCCATAAATGACCATCACAAATGTAAATAAAGTGACTCAGTGTATTTCTTTCATTACAATACCATAGCACATTTATTATACATAGAATAAGGTATGTTGTGTGTAGTTTTAAGGCTTATTTAGTTGAAAAGTAGATTTTATGGAAACCCGGGAACGGATTATTCCCATTTTAATGGTTTCCTATGGGATTTTTTTTTTGAGATACACACTTTTCACCTTACACACTCTGTCTGAGAACCAATTAAGTTCGTAAGTTGAGGTCTCACTTTATGTATATATAAGATGTACACATACATATATATCTCTTATATATATATATCTTATATATATGCGTTTGTGTCACCCGCAGAACGGCAGCTGACCGAGACGGCGAGGCCCAAGCCCGACACCTTGGTCATCCGCCGCCTCGCGCCATGGAGGACCTTCCACGTGGACGCGTCGGAGAAAGTTGAGCGAGCAACGTTGACGTTCAGTTGCGGCCGATGTTCCGTCAAGGGCGCAGGTAGGACTCGGTCGGCGGTGCGAGCGAGCGAGGATAGCTTTGAAGTAGCGTGGGCATCCGTTCTCCAGCTGCTGGCTGCCTTTGGAAGGAGCTGAGGTGTTTATCTCCACCAAAATGAACAGCTTTGCCCAAAAGACCACAGATGCTCCTTCGCATCCTCTCGCTTGCTAATAGCTCGCTGCCTACTTGATCAAATAAACAAACGGTAATTAACACAAAAGAATACGCTGGCGATAAAAGTCAGGTGTAAACATCCCGTCCAGCTGCGCCGAGCGTCTCCTTCAAGGTGCCTGGACGCTTTTGACTGTATCCGCCGCACTGTATTGGCAGCGCTCCAGCACGCTGGCGAGACGCCCGACTGTAGACGGGCGCATTATCGCTCATTAGCAACCCCCACCCCCCAAAAAAAAGCCTCATTTGAGTCCAAACGCTCAAAGTGACGGAGAAAGCGAGCGAGCGAGTAAGTTTGCCGACCTTGAGAGAGTTTAAGCGGCTTATTATGTGAATGCTGCGCTCCGTCGCCGCCGAGCGCCAAAAGCGTTTGCCCTTGTTGCGGCGGAGCGCAGCGGCGAGCCGTTTGCCCCAAAAAAAGCCATTTTTTATCTTGAAACATCAAGTCGCAAACGCCGTTACATGCGCTTCCAAATCCCCGCGGGCGACTCCCGTGCCAGGGTTATTGTCACTTTCACTCAAATTGCAGGACCCACTCTCATTCCATCATGTGTATGCTAGATTTCTAGCTATCTAGCTGGCTACCTAGCTGGCTACCTAGATAGCTATCTATTTGCTATTTTTTTTTCTAATAGTTATCTAGCCAACTGACTATCTGGCTTTCTATCTATTAGCTAGCTAGCTATTAGCAATCTACCGAGCTAGCTATCTGGCTGGCTATCTATAAGCTAGCTAGCTAGCTAGCTGTCTATCTATTTGAGTTATTCCGGGTTGAGTGAACGCTAGCGCGTGTGGCTACCGCTGCTCACCCACAGAAAAAAACATCTTGTGACTGTAAAGTGACCTTGAGAGTTTTGAAAGGCACTTAGAAATCAAATGTATTATTATTATTATTATTATTATTATTATTATTATTATTATTATTGTTATTACAGTAAAGTCTCGTTATATCGATATCGGATATATCGATAGTCCCGGTTATATCGATATTTTTTCGGACTCCCTTGAATATCGATATAACGAGACTTTACTGTATTATTATTATGTAATAACATTTGTCGACCTGTCTACGCTAAGGTCCCCCCTCCTACCTTCTCACTGCTGCGTGTGTCTGTAATTCTCCCCTCCCTCCTCTACCACGAATATCGACCAATCATGTGCGGCTTTAACCGAAGACTGGCGGCGGGGAATAGAGGACAAAAAAAGTCGGCTCCCATTTCCGGCTCTTTGTTAGGAACCCGCTCTCCTCGTTCACTTCAGAGATCCGGCTCGTTTGCGAACGACACATCACTACTAGCTAGTGCTTTGCCTCAAACGGCCGAAATGCTAGCTAGCTAGCTAATGCTTGTCTTTCCCTTCAACTCACACACACACACACACACACAAACGCACGCGAGGCGGCGTATTGATCCTTTACGTCGTGCCTGCGTCTCTGGAGGCTAATTAGGCGCCGGCAGCGCCTTGCGCGACAATAATGGCCACATCTGTTCAGCGTTTGGTGCGGCGGCGACGGCGGCCCGTCTGCTCCGCATCCTTCCTTTGTTTCTATTTTCGCATTCCGCCGTCACATCTGCGGCGGCGACGAGACCACAAGACCAACTGTTCTTTTGTCTGCCGCCTCCTTGCTTCAAAGTCGACGCTCGTCACGCGCAGGTGGAGAGCAACCATCCCGAGCTTCGGCGAGCTTCGTGCGCCGCGCCGACATTGAAGCGGGTCAAAGTTGCCCCTTACTGGTCCAAAATGACCAGTTAAAACTAAATAGGTATTCTTGCTTTCTCGCTGTTCATTTCCTGTTTCGGCTTGTCTTGACGGAAAGCGTAATTTTGATTGGATGATCTCGATTTAGTAGTTGATGTCAAAACAGGTAAACGCCTCCTATTGAATAAGCGGTAGTCAAAAAAATCTGATTGAATTGAAAGAAGGATTTGCCTATGTGGAGAAAACAGCTTCTAATTTGATAGATTCAAATTTGCAATAATAATAATAATAATAAATAATAATAATAATAATAATAATAATAATAATAATAATAATAATAATAATAATAATCCATTTCATTTAGAAGTGCCTTTCAAAACTCAAGGACACGGTGACAGGATCAAATAGATAGAAAGCTAACTAACTACCTAATGGCTAGCCAATAGAAAGATAGCTAGATAGATAGCTATATAGATAGATAGATAGATAGCTTGCTAACCAGCTAGATAGCTAATAGACAGCAAATAGTTGGATGGGACTGTATAGTGCCTCAATTTTCCAAGTTCCGTTCCGACCAAATGGTCGTAAGTAAAAAATGGTCGTAAGTTGAAATCCATTCACAAAGTTGAATAGAGAGTCGGAGGCTCACAAACTCCCCATCTTTAAATGTTAAAAATAAAGTCTGGAGGTGGTGGTCGTAAGTACGGGTGGTCGTAAGTTGAGCCGGTTGTAAATCGGATGTTACCTATATATACATCACCGACTTTGTTGGTGAAATGGAGCCTATTTCAAAATGGAGTCATGTTGCGAAAAACAAGTTTCAGCCAACTCAAATTGATCTCCTCACGCGATTTGTTCAAGAATCCTCATTTTGCTTTGATGGCAGGGGAGCCAGAAACAAAAGAAAGGAATCGCTTTCAAAAGTTCCATATTTATAATAACAACAACAACAACAACAATAATAATAATAATAATAATAATAATAATAATAATAATGCATTTCATTGTAAGCGCCTTTCAAAACTGTGAAGGTCACTTTACAGTCACAGGATCCGTTTTACTGCGGGTGAGCAGCGGCAGCCACATGCGCCAGCGTTCACTCAACCCGGAATAACTCAAATAGATAGAAAGTGAGCTCGCTAGCTAAATGTATCCATATATAGATCTACATTTCGCTTTGTCTATCCATTATTTGTCAGTCAGCCACCAAGTTTTGCGATTGGCGTGCCAGAGCCGAGTTGCCGAGGTCCCCCTGCCCCCCTCCAAGTAGCGAGGGCGGGCTGTTAGGCGCAAGGCAAAGACGCGCTAACAGTGAGCCATTAAAGGAGACTGTTGAGTGCGTTTGCCAGCCAGTTGGCTCGTCATGGAAGCCCCCCCCCTCCCACCCCCTCGCGCCTCGCGACTCACCTGCAGCCAGAATGACAGTCGGAGACAAAATGAGTTTGGACTCCCCCCCACTTTTCTCCATTTTTTAATGGTGGCCATTTGCAATCGGGCCTCGTTCGGCCATCGCCAGGCGCTTCGCTCAAGATGGTGGCGCGCACAAGACGGCAACGCCGCCAGAGGCCCACCTGTCGCCCCAGCGCGCACTTGCGCCGGTATGCAAATCTCCCTGAGCAACTGCGGGGGCAAGGGGGGAGTGCGGCCTCCTGGGTAATTTGTACCACGGCAGGTGATGGCGGAGAGGGAGAAAGTCTATTGGCTAGCTAGCTGGCTATAATAATAATAATAATAACAATAATAATAATAATAATAATAATAATAATAATAATAATAATAATACATTTGATTTATAAGCGCCTTTCAAAACTCTGTACAGTCACCAGATACATTTTTCTGTGGGTGAGCAGCGGCAGCCACACGCGCCAGCGTTCACTCAACCCGAAGGTAACTCAAATAGGTAGAAAGTTAGCAAGCTAACTAATAGATAACTCATAGATAGTTAGCTAGATAGTTGAATAACTCATATAGGTTGAAAGTTAGCTAGCAGAATTCACTTTATAAAGTCAGAATTCTCCATTTTTTTCTCAGAATTCTGATAATAAAGTCAAAATTCTCACTTTAAAGTTGGAATTCTAAATTCTGAGAAAAAAGAATTCAATCAATTCAATTGAATTCTGAAAAAAAAAAAGTCAGAATTCTCACAGCACGGTGGCGAGTTGAGTCAATCATTCGGCATTGGCGAGGTGATCGCCAACCGTATAAATGCCCCATGTCCGTGATTAGAGAATTGACAGCAGGTGGAGGGCGACCGGGAGAGGCAGCCCCGCCCCCCGCTGTCAACTCGCAAGTGACAGGAGCAAAGAGATGGTTTCGGTGTTCGAAAAAAATCGCTTTTCCAACAGGGTCCTGGAACGAATTATGGTCGAGAACCGAAGTATCGCTGTATTAGCTAGCTACCTAGCTGGATATTCATTTGCTATCTATTTGCTATCTATTAGCTAGCTACCTAGTGAAAATGCTGACTTTAAAGTCGGAATGCTGAGACTAAAGTCAAAATTCTGACTTTAAAGTGAGAATTTTGACTTTATTATCAGAATTCTGAGAAAAAAAATGGAGAATTCTGACTTTAAAGTGATAATTCTGAGAAAAAGTCAGAATCTTGCCACGCTTATTTTGTCTCCTGTTCCGTACAAAAGTGATATGATTTTACTAAGAACCATTTCTCCCAGTTGGGTGGATTTGTTGTGAAAATGTCTCCCTGAATGATGCAAAGTGAGTTTGCTGCCAGCGAGCGAGCAGGATGGAGTGAATGAAAAAAAACGGGGGGCTCATCATCACGGGGGTGGCAGCTAGCGAGTGCGCTAATGAGCGTCACGCTGGAGGGAGGCTGGGGGGGCGAGGGGGGGTATTGGGGGGTGATGTGCCGCGTCCCTTTAATTTAACTGGCATGTGGATTAAAGCCTCCGTTTGGCCCCCGTCACCCATATCCACGCCAGCGCTTCGTCAGCCTTGCCTGTGGTGGTGGTAGTGAGGGTGCGGGGGTGTACATGAGATGCCAGCTGCTGGGTGCTTCCCCCCCCCCCCCCCCTTTTCCACTCGACGCCCCCCCCCCCCATTCTGCCATCTATCATCTCAATATGTTGCAGACAGGCAGTTTGTGTTGTGCTAATTTCCTCCAATAAATCAGTCATTATTACCCCCCCCCCCCCCCCCCCCCCTTTTCTGCTCCACAGCTGTTTTTGCCCTTGTCCAGCGAGCGGGTGTTCTCCCAGAAGCGGATGCGCTCGTACGGCGCAAAGACCATCTCGGCGCTGGACCACCAAGATGGCGACCGCCACCTGAAGGTCCAAAAGGTCACCGGCCACTGCCGCCGCCCGCTTGCAGTTTTTGCGGGACCTTCTAAGGGAGCCCCGCCTCTCCCTCCCGAGTACCTCCCACCGGAGGTATTGTACCAACGCGGGCGCCGGACTCGCGATAGTCCACGTTGTCGCACGAGTCTTCATTGCTGCTCTTTTATAATAATAATAATAATAATCAGTCTTAGCAAAGTGATGAAAGTAACTCAAATAGATAGAAAGCTAGCTAGCTAGCCAATAATCACTCAACCCAGAAGTAACTCAAATAGATAGAAAGATAGCTAGTTAGCTAGCTAAGAGTTAGCTAATAATCACTCAACCCGGAAGTAACTCAAATAGATAGAAAGCTAGCTAGCTAGCCAATAATCACTCAACCCAGAAGTAACTCAAATAGATAGAAAGCTAGCTAGCTAAGAATGAGCTAATAATCACTCAACCCGGAAGTAACTCAAATAGATAGAAAGCTAGCTAGCTAAGAGTTAGCTAATAATCACTCAACACGGAAGTAACTCAAATAGATAGAAGGCTAGCTAGCTAGCTCAGAGTTAGCTAATAATCAGTCAACCTGGAAGTAACTAATAGATAGAAAGCTAGCTAAGTTAGCTAATAATCACTCAACTTGGAAGTAGTAACACAAACAGATAGAAAGCTAGCTAGCTAGCTAGCCAAGAGTTAGCCAATAATCACTCAACCCAGAAGTAACTCAAAGAGATAGAAAGCTAGCTAGCTAGCCAATAATCACTCAACCTGGAAGTAACTCAGGTAGATAGAAAGCTAGCTAGCTAAGAGTTAGCCAATAATCACTCAACCCGGAGGTAACTCAGATAGATAGAAAGCTAGCTAGGTAGCTAAGAGTTAGCTAATAAACACCTTTCGGCCAGCGGATCACCTGTCCGGCCCGTGGCAAGCGACGCGGGGTGCCGAGGCGGCAAGGGGGTGCGGCGCGCATCCCACTTGAAAAAGTAGCGAGCAGCATTTGGCGCCGCGTTTTTCGCATTTTGGCTTTTTTTTTGTGTTGTTTTTTTTCAAGAGGCTTCCTTTGTGTGCCAAAAGCTGATTGGAGCCTGCGAGTTATTTTTCACACGATGTGCGTTTGTGCGCTCGCTCGTGTGCGTTTGTGGTGTGTGCGCGGCGGCGGAAAGTGGAGGCTAAAGTGAGGCAGATGGCGGCAGATGGGCGAGGTTGGAGGAAGGTGCTCGGAAAAAAGCTGGAAATCTACACCGCCGCCCGCACGCTCGTTCTGCTCGCCCGCCCGCCCGCGTGTAAAAATAACACAATGTGCTCGGAGCCAAGTTCCAAAGATGCAAAGTAGCTGGGATTAAACAGAGAATGGGGGGGGGCGGGCGGGGGCAGACAGACGGAGATGAGAAGATGGAGGAAATATCTCCTCGGGGTTACGCCATCATCATTTGCCCACTTGTGCCGACAAAAAGGTGTCTTTGCCCACCGTGAGGCCCATTCCGGACTTTGCCATCCGTCACTCTCAATGCGTGTTTTTGCGTCATGTCCGTCTTTTGCCCATCGACTCGTAATGCCTTTTTCTCAAAGCGTCTTTGAGAGTTTTGGAAATGAACTGTATTATTGCCGGCGGGACGGTGACGTCCTCCATGAGGATGAGCTCAAAGAGCTTGTGGTGGTCCTGCTTGGAGAAGGGCAGGCGGCTGCACATCATTAAAATCTATTAGCTGCCTATCTTGCTGTCTAGTTGGATATCTCGCCATTTAGCTAGCTACTGTATCTATTAGCTATATAGCTAGCTAGCTATTAGCAGCTATCTATCTGCTAGGTATTAGCTATCGATTATTTGTTATCTATTTGCTATCTCGGAGGCGCACGACAATCATTGTCTCTTAGCTAGCTAGCTAGCTTTCTATCTATTTGTGTTACTTCCGGGTTGAGTGATAATTAGCTAACTCTAAGATAGCTAGCTAGCTAGCTTTCTATCTATTTGAGTTACTTCGAGGTTGAGTGATTATTAGCTAACTCTTAGCTAGCTTTCTATCTATTTGAATTACTTCTGGGTTGAGTGATAATTAGCTAACTCTTAGCTAGCTAGCTTTCTATCTATTTGAGTTACTTCCGGGTTGAGTGATTATTAGCTAAATCTTAGCTAGCTTTCTATCTATTTGAATTACTTCCGGGTTGAGTAATAATTAGCTAACTCTTAGCTAGCTAGCTTTCTACCTATTTGAGATACTTCCAAGTTGAGTGATTATTAGCTAACTCTTAGCTACCTAGCTAGCTTTCTATCTATTTGCGTTACTTCCGGGTTGAGTGATTATTAGCTAACTCTTAGCTATCTAGCTTTCTATCTATTTGAGTTACTTCTGGGTTGAGTGATTATTAGCTAACTCTTAGCTACCTAGCTAGCTTTCTATCTATTTGCATTACTTCCGGGTTGAGTGATTATTAGCTAACTCTTAGCTAGCTTTCTATCTATTTGAGATACTTCCAAGTTGAGTGATTATTAGCTAACTCTTAGCTAGCTAGCTTTCTATCTATTTGAGTTACTTCCGTGTTGAATGATTATTAGCTAACTCTTAGCTGCCTAACTAGCTTTCTATCTATTTGAGTTACTTCCAGGTTGAGTGACTATTAGCTAACTCTTAGCTAGGTTTCTATCTATTTGAGTTACTTCCGGGTTGAGTGAACGCTGGCGCGTGTCGCTGCCGCTGCTCACCCACAGAAAAACTGATCCTGTGACTGTAAAGTGACCTTGAGAGTTTTGAAAGGCGCTTATAAATCGAATGTCTTATTATGATGATGATGATGATGATGATGATGATGATGATGATGATTATTATCATTATTAATTGCATCGTGTCAGCGTCACCGGGTGCGTTTTTCCTTTCCGGACGTTTGTGACAAGCAAGAACAGCAGGAAAAAATGGGCCTCTTTTGACGTGCCGCACCATCATGACATTGCCCTTGATTTAAAAAACTTGTTTTTCAAGCAAAAAGCGCTGGTCAGCCCTCTGGCAATGTTTTTTCCCTTCCACGAGGGGACAGCATTTCCCTTTTTTCCTTGTTAGCACTTCCGCTGTTGTTAAATCAATACGTAGGTAGTGTATTGTATTTTGGACATCTCCCCCCATTTCAAGCTCAGATAACTCCAGACCCATATAACTTAGGAATTAACTTTTTTTTCTGCGTCTAAGAGCGTCTAAGGTTTATAACATTTTTTTATGTACATGTATTTGTGTATGTATTATGTACATGTATTTATTTATGTACAGTGAGACCTCAACTTACGAACTTAATTGGTTCCCAGACAGAGTGTGTAAGGCGAAAAGTGTCTCTCTCAAAAAAAAAATTCCCATAGGAAACCATTAAAATGGGAATAATCCGTTCCCGGGTTTCCTTAAAATATACTTTTCAACTAAATAAGCCTTAAAACTACACACAACATACCTTATCATATGTATAATATATATGTGCTATTGTATTGTAATGAATGAAATACACTGCATTGTATCATAAAGTCACTTTATTTACATTTGTGATGGTCATTGATGGCTTGATGGAATGGCGTTGGAGGTCGAAGGTCAAAGGGAATTGCTGTTTGGAAAGAGGCGCATTACATGAGGACTGTAATTAAAAAAATAAACTGTGCTGTAAAATAAAGTTTTATTGACCTTTTTGACGGTCGTTGAGAAGGAGAGTCACCTTCCATAATTACAAATGTTAAATGTTAAAAATTAATATTGATGTCGTCCTAAAACTCAATATTCTGTGGGTCTTGGAATTTGAGTGACAATGACAAAAACCCTGGCACTGGAATGGTCACATTTTTGCACATTGTCTGCTAGTGAAGGAGTTAAATACGAAGAAATAAAAAGTTGCAGGATATGGCAGTGAGCGCGACCCTCAATGTGCAGCTTAAAAGAACGAAAGAAAGAAAGAAAGAAAGAAAGAAAGAAAGAAAGAAAGAAAGAAAGAAAGAAAGAAAGAAAGAAAGAAGGAAAAAAAGTAAGGAAAGACTGAAGGAAGGAATGAAGGAAGCTTTGTTTTAAATGCGCGTCGTTGACGTCGCGTTGGTGCGGACGCCGCCTGGATTTGGCGAGCGTCGTAAGGCAACGTCTGTCGGCCGGCAGAGGCTCATCTGTGGGCGTGCCCGCTTCCTTCTCCTTAACAGTGCGAAGACGCCTCATCTTGTTGTTATTGACGCCATTGGACGGCATATGCCGTCCTGGACGCTCTCCAAGCGCGCTCCACGCCAAGCACTTAAAGGACAACCGACACCTCCGGACAAGTTCAAATGACTTCGACTGAGCGCATTTTACAAAGATTCCACCGCATATAGCTAGATTTTACGTTTTAAGACTCGCGCTGAATAGTCAGGAAGTCTTGTTTTTCAGTTGGTGACGAATCCGGACGTGACGTCACTGAAGGAACGCCCCTGACCGAAAAAAAAAGACGCATTGTAGCTGTCCTTCCATCACGTCAATGTATTTTGCTGTACTTGTTTGGTCTGGAGACCTCGTGTTGCACCCAAAAGCCGCCAGAATAGGGCGTCCAAGCTCCATATAAGGAATTTATCAGCCTGTGGAAACGGAGGTGGCCACAGGAGGTCGCCATTTTTTGCCTGTTTTTCAGTGAGTAATTTCCCCTCAATGTTGCCTCAAAATGACACGGAATTTTATTATTATTATTTATTTAATCGGTTGCAAACATGTCTGCTTTCCTCTTCAGAACTATTTGAATCATATTCATAACTGGATGCGTAACAAGAAAGCATCTTCTCCGAATCTGAAGCCATTGCTTTGATTCTCCAGCAATGCAAGACGTCTTGGCGTGACGTCATGAACTGGGGGCGGGACTTTCTGAAAATGCCCAATTTGCTGCTCAATTTTTTGCAGATTTTGGACACTTGAAGTCATTTTTATTGGTGTTTTGCATTTCAATAAAAATATCAGCCTGCGTGTTTTGGTATTTTAGATGCTATAAAACGTTTTTCTGGTGTCAGGAAACAAAAAACTGGTGTCGGTTGTCCTTTAAGCTCACTGTCTCATACTCTCATATCCAACATATGGTTAAGGCAGCAGAACGATGCCCTTCGTGACGTCACGGAGGGAACGCCCCTGACCAAGAAAGTGACACACAATGCATTTTGGGTATTTTTTTTTCATCTGAAAACACCGTGTTGATGGCAAAATTAGAAGGAAAACTACATGAATAACGCGGTTAGATGCTATAAAACGTTTTTCTGGTGTCAGTTAGGAAACAAATAAAGTGGTGTCGGTTGTCCTTTAAAGTGGCTTTTGCCGTGCTCGCCGCCGACGGGCCGCCGCCCGTTTGCCAACTGGGCTTTTTTTTGTTTGTTTGTTACTTGTTGTTTTAATGTTGGCCTACAGGCGGCCATCTTGCGCTTTATCTGCCGGCTCATCTGTGCCCTCGTTCTTCTTCTTCTTCTTCTTCTTTGCCACCCGGGGCACTTCCATGCCCGTAAAAAGAAATGCACGCGTGCAGAACGCAAAAGCAGATGTCTCGTATAAAGACCCACAAAACAGCGTGTCAAGTATGGCTTTGCCTTTATTTTGTCGAGTCGCAATTCCGTTCGGGGGGAAAGAAATTAAGAATAAGACGGCCATTTTAGCACTTCTGCTCCACTACGTGATTTGGCGTACTTGCCACTCCGGTTGCCCCCCCCCCCCCCCAAACAAAACCCTGACGTCTCTTGATGTCCCCCCCTTGCGCTGGAGGACGACAGCTGCGCGGTGGACAAATGGGGTCTCGGCCTTCCAAATGCTAATAATAATAATAATCCATTTCTAAGCGCCTTTCAAAACTCTCAAGGTCACTTTATAGTCACAGGATGTTTTTTTTCTGTGGGTGAGCAGCGGCAGCCACACGCGCCAGCGTTCACTCAACCCGGAAGTAACTCAAATAGAGTGATACCTTGGCTTACGAACTTACAGTCAAGTCTCATTATATCGATATTCTCGAGAGTCGGAAATAAATGTCGATATAACCGGACTGTCGATGTATCCGTCCTGCATTAAAAGGGGGCGGGGCAACACGTAAATGGGGGATCTTTGATACGTCATGTCATTTTATCATTGGGTTCATGGATTGCGTATCTAGCATGCTTTTTGTACAGTAGTGAAATGAAACATAAACTTATGCATCAAATAAAAACACTTTTGAATGACTATTTCCGTTCAAAAATGCAACCAATGCAAAATCCTCACGTTGTTCTATACACACGAAACCACAAACGCCGGCATGTACAAATATATGAAAAACTGTGATTGTTGCAAGCGATAAAGATATCTGAATGCAACACAATTAAATACATGGATGGAAAACTGCAACGTTTACATGACTTACGTTGATGAAGTATTCTGCTGCACGTTAGACTCTTTTGCGATGAAGGATTTGCTTGTTGGATTGTCCTCCACAGCCACGATTGTGTCGTATTTCCTTCCGAGGTCGCAATTCTTTCGTATTGCTATGGTTGAGCACGGTAGCAAAATGGCGTCTGCTGCACTGCACACATAACCAAGTCACGTGACCAAGTCAACCAACAGCGCGACCGATAGAGATTCCAATAATGGTGGTACTGTATAGAAACCCCTAAGCAAATATCGATTTACCTTAAGTATCTTTTGTATCGATATAAACATCGCAAAATGGCCGGCGGGAGATGAAAAACAGCACCGTAGTAACCGGATTATCGTAATAACCACGAATCGTACTAAACGGAACTAATTATACATAAAAAGACGAGAAATGTGCACGAGAAATAAAAATAGTATCGTAATAAGCAGTATTATCAATACAACCAATATCAATATCACAAGACTGAACTGGACAGTGAGACCTCAACTTACGAACTTAATTGGTTCCCAGACAGAGTGTGTAAGGCGAAAAGTGTGTATCTAAAAAAAAATTCCCATAGGAAACCATTAAAATGGGAATAATCAGTTCCCGGGTTTCCATAAAATATACTTTTCAACTAAATAAGCCTTAAAACGACACACAACATACCTTATTCTATGTATACTAAATGTGCTATTGTATTGTAATGAAAGAAATACACTGAATTGTATCATAAAGTCACTTTATTTACATTTGTGATGGTCATTGATGGCTTGATGGAATGGCGTTGGAGGTCGAAGGTCAAAGGGAATTGCTGTTTGGAAAGAGAGGACTGTATTCAAAGAAATAAACTGTGCTGTAAAATAAAGTTTTATTGACCTTTTTGATGGTCGTTGATGGCTTATGGAAGGAGAGTCACCTTCCATATGGACTGTTGGTAACTTAACCTCTGGTGCTGTTCGGTCGTGTGCTTCCGCAGAAGATCACTCCGCCAGCCGTGGTGGGTGTGTATTATGAAAATAGTGCTTATTATAACGTTTAATTTTCATAAATTTGACGTTTGTAAGATGAAAAGTTTGTAAGATAAGGTGTGTGTAAATTGAGGTCTCACTGTACATGGTTATCCATGGTTGTTTTTTTGTGCTAAAAACGCCTTACTATACATCACAGGTGTCAAAGTCAAGGCCCGCGGGCCAAATCCGGCCCGCCACATCATTTTTTTCGGCCCGCGAAAGCAAATCAAACTTGTTAAATTCCATGACGATTGCTAAAATCTGAGCCAAAATTTCCTATTTTTGGATGTCAACCACAATAAAAGTCATTATTCTTTGCTTCAGATTTGAAAACGAGTTATTCATTAATTTGCTGTGTGCTCTATATGTAATATTTGAAGGGATTTAAACACTGTATTGGCCCGCGGCAAAAAAATTACTTTGACACCCCTGCTGTAGAGCGTCGTTTTTTTTCGGGTAAAAAACGCCTTACTATACATGGGTTTCTTTTTGGGCGGAAAACGCCGTACGAACATGGTCTAAGAATGCCTTATACTATACAAGGTGGGCTCCGTTCGTCATGCTATTCCTTGTAATCTTGAAGGAGTTCACTTGAATGTGTTTGTCTATATTTTTGTGTGTTCAACCCGCAGGCAGACTTGCTTTGCAAGAAATAAAGGCCTCCATTTCCTTCTTTGCGCATCTCTGAGACATTCTGAGTAGATGAGCTGCTTCTCGAAGGCCCAATCCAGTCAAAAGCATCTCACGCCCCTCCCCCTAACTAAAAAATAAAAATACAATATGACACGTTTGTGGCCTCTCGTGGTGCTTTTTTTTTTTTTTGGGGGGGGGGGGGGTGGTATTGTCCCCTGAACCAAAAGAAATTGGGGAGTGTGCCATGAGTGCACGGAAAGGATGAAAATGTCGCCATGAAGGACTTTGAAGGCAATCTGCAATCATTCTTTCAATTCAGGGAGGCAAAACACCTTTCACAAAGAAAAAAACGCAAAACCGGATAATAATAATCATAATAATAATAATCCATTTCATTTCTAAGCGCCTTTCAAAACTCTCAAGGTCACTTTACAGTCACAGGATAAGTTTTTCTGCGGGTGAGCAACGGCAGCCACACGCGCCAGCTCATCCCGGAAGTAACTCAAAAAGATAGAAAGATATCTAGCTAGCTAATAGATGCTAGATAGCTAACAGATAGCTAGCTAACTAGATAGCTATTATGTTTCCTGACTAAAATAGCTAGCTTGCTATATTGTTAAAAGCTGGCTCTGTAGCTAGCTAGATAGCTAAAAGGTAATATGTTTATCGATTGGCATCCAAGCGCCATACAAGAAACGGAGCTGGCCATGAGCTGCCATTTTGTGCCTCTTTTTTTTGAGAGATGTTCCCCCAATGTTGCCTCAAAATGGCACATATAATTCTTTAATCGATTGCAAACATGTATGCTTTCCTCTTCAGAACTATTTCAATCATAAGTGGATGTGTAACAAGAAAGCATCTTCTCCGAATCTGAAGCCATTGTTTGGATTCACAAGCAATGCAAGACGTCTTGGCGTGAAGTCCTTTTTATTGCTGTTTTGCATTTGAATAAAAAGTGACATCGGTTGTCCTTTAATACACAGTGTGGAATGTATGGTAATTTTCAAAATCACGCTTCAGCAGACAAAACAAGAAACATTGTTGCAAAAAACGATTGCATTCATATACAGTCCAGTGGACATTAAGTGTACATAACACAACAGGGAAACTGCAACGCTTACATCTTACTGTATTATGTATACAATTTAAAAAAGTCATCAATCTTCTTCTGCTTCCCATTTTTACCTTTTAACACAAACACTTCAATCTCGTTTGCAACACACGAGCTAGCGTCTGAAAATGGAAATGGCTCCGCTAAACGGGAGCTGGTCACGTAACAAACTCACGTGACCACGTCACGTGACCACGTCGACCAATGGCGCGACCGATGGCGTGTATCGATATAAACATAGCAAAATAGCCGGCGGGAGATGAAAAAGAGCACTGTAGTAAGCACGAATCGTACTAAACGGAACTAATTATACATAGAAAGACTATAAATGTGCACAGGAAATGAAAATAGTGTCGTAATAAGCAGAATTATCAATATAAACCATATCGATATAACGAGACTTTACTGTGTGTGTATATATATATATATATATATATATATATATATATATATATATATATATATATATATGCGAGACTAATAAAGGCAAATCCAATCCAATAGTGTGTCCAAACAGCTATAAAAATATACGCTCAAATACGTGTTACAAAAAGTACACAGGTACTGCCCCCCTCCCCCCATCTAAGGATTTAAAAACGCATCAACAGCTTGATGAATGTGCAAGAAGTAAACAAATAGTTGATTGGCATGTGTGTGGAAACCCCCCCCCCCCCACACACACACACACACACTTGAATCTTTTGCATCCAACTCAAGTGAAAAACTCTGAAAATTGCCCACCCCCACTCCACACACACACACACACACACACACACACACCTGGCGGGACGTGCTGGCGTGTTAGTTAGTGGTGGGCCGGCGGTGGCGTGTGCTGCACGGTCACGTGGTTCTGCTGGGCCAGCAGCTCGCACACCTGCTGGCCGCGACTCTGAACGTGGCGCTCCAACTGATGGAGCCTACAAATGCAAACACACACAAAACACACAGCGAGTGATTGACAGGCGATGTCATGGGCCACGCGACACTTTTGCTTCATTTCAGGGTCAATTTTTGGTTGCTTTTAGGCGTTTTTCATTCAACTGGTTACAACTTTTTGGATGTGGTACACACACACCCACACACGCACACAAGAGTAACGTGTCGTTCGCGAACGAGCCGGTTTTTAGAGCCGAATCTCTGAAGTTAACAAAGAGAGCCGGTTCCTAACAAGGAGCCGGAAATGGGAGCCGACTTTGTTTGTCCTCTATTCCCTGCCCCCAGACTTCGGTAAAAGCCGCACGTGATTGGTCGATATCCGTGGTAGAGGAGAGAGGGGAGAATTACAGACACACACACAGCAGTGAAGAGAAGGGGCGGGGGGTTATGGTAGACAGGTGGACAAATGTTATCACATTATGCTGTTATTAGTATTTTTTTTTACTAGTTGATATGATCGCATGATTAATATGGAAAGCAAATTAGTGACAGCTGAGCATCAGGCCAGAGTAACCACAGGGAAAGTGAAAGTAAGCATCCAATAACTCTGTGCACATATAAATAAAGCCCGATAAATAAAACATATTTTTACATGAGTAATTGGTTTTCCACATAAGTATACATGATTTTTGCTAGTTAATTAATTTAAGCAACAAAAAAACAACACACCGAGGAGCCATTTGGGAGCCAAAAGAGCCGCATCTTTAGGGTGAGCCGAGCCAAAAGAACCGGCTCTTTGAAAAGAGCCAGAATTCCCATCAGGTGAATTTGTTTTTAAGTTGTGTTTTCTTCAGTGCTATATTTTGAATGGAATCGATGTTTCAGGCTTACATAAGTAAGTATGTTTAAGGTTTATATGAGTATGTTTAAAGGACAACCGACACCTCCGGACAAGTTGAGCAGTTTTGGCACACTTGAAGTCATTTTTATTGGTGCTTTGCATTTGACTCAAAATATCAGTTTTGGGTATTTTAGATACTATAAAACGTTTTATTTAACAAAAAAATGGTGTCGGTTGTCCTTTAAGGCTTGTATAAGTAACATGTACTGGTTAGTGGATGCTTTCTGTGCACATATAAATCAAGCCATATAAATAAAAATATTTGATAGTTAATTAATTGAAGCAGAAAAAACAACAACAAATAAACTGAGGAGTCATTTGGGAGCCGAAAGAGCCAAATCTTTTTAGTGAGCTGAGCCAAAAGAAGCGGCTCTTTGAAAAGACGCAAAATTCCCCATCACTAACACACACACACACACGTGCAGCTCATGAATTAGGATTTAATATGGCTTAATGTCTCGTGCCCCCCCCCCCCCCCCATGCTCTCTGGTATGTGCGCAAAAACGGTTTTCCTGACGCTTCCCGAGAATTTAATTTGAAGGTTGGTGAGGGGTCCAAATGGGCCCTTTTTTCCATCCGCCAAGGCAAAGTTTTTTTTGCGGCGTTGGCCCCTCCCACCTTGCGTGCGGCCAGACGAAGCAGCCGCGGCGCCCCGAGGCCGTCGCGGCACGCCTGTCGTTCCTCCGTCCATTTGTTCCGCAAAGCCGACAACTGCTCACGCGGCTGCGGTGGCGCACATGGCCTCCAGATGGCCCGAGTGAGCCGGCGGATCCGCACGCACGCACGCACATCTGCGCCGGCCATACCGCGCTGACGGGCTCGCCGGCAATATGGCCGTCCGGCCGACACAGGGGCGATGAGCATCGAAGAAAGCAGGTTTGGCGAGCGCGGGTGTACCTGCTGGTCATGGTCCGGTGCAGGCGTCCGTGCTGGACGCACTGCGTCTCCACGTCGGAGCAGCGCGCCGTCACCGTCTTCAGCTCAGCCCCGAGGTGCCGATTCAGCGCGCTCAGACGCTCCGCTTCCCGCCTTTCGTGTGCCCGCAACAAAGAAACACACAAAAACAACGTGTCAAAAAGCAAAGCATTGAAACAAACGGGGTGGGGGGGGGGGGGTTCTTCTGGAGCGCGCCATTGGCTGACTTGATTGGCGGCAGGTGGACACCGAATGTTTTGTCAGATGGGGGGGGGGGGGGACTTTCCCTTTTAATAATAATAATAATAATAATAATAATAATACATTTAATTTCTCAGCACCTTTCAAAACTCTCAAGGACACTACAGTCACAGAATATTTTTTTCTGCGGGTGAGCGGCGGCAGCCACACGCGCCAGCGTTCACTCAACCCGCAAGCAACTCCAATATAGTAAGCTACCTAGCTAGCGAATAGATGGCTAATAGCTAGCTAATAGATAGCGAATAATCGAGAGCTAATACCTAGCGACTAGATAGCTGCTAATAGCTAGCTAGCCATACAGATAATAGATACAGTAGCTCGCTAAATAGCTATATAGCCATCTAGATAACAAGATAGCCAGCTAATAGATTTTAATAATAACAATAATAATACATTTCATTTTCAAAACTCACTTTCAAAACTCTCAAGGACACTTTACAGTCACAGGATATTTTTTCTCTGCGGATGAGCAGCGGCAGCCACACGCGTGTCATGATCTGGTTGGCGACCAACGGGTGGCGCTGTCGGCCCCGCCTTCTTTTGGCTTCCAAATGGCTCCTTAGTTTTTTTTGTTGCTTAAATTAATTAACGACCTAAAATTATGTAAAAAATGAATTACTCACGTAAAAAAATACACTAGATAAATATTTCCATTTGTATGGCTTGATTTATATGTGCACAGAGAGCATCCAGTAACTTTCACGTTCTCTGTGGTTACTCTGGCTGATGATCAGCTGCCACTAATTTGCTTTTCACATTAATAATGCTATCATAGCAACTTGTCAAAATGATAATAATTGAATAATAATAACAGTATAATGTGCTAACATTTGTCCACTGTACCCGTCTACGCTGATCTATACATCCAAACAGTGCATGTGTCCCAGCTTCTCTGCTAAGTTCTCAGAAATGTATCTTTCATTGAACTCCAAACAATCCCCACTTTGAAATGTTCAATCGTTTCTCTCCTCGTTCTCCTCACTGCTGCGTGCGTCTGTAATTCTCCCCTCCATCCTCTACCACGGATCTTGACCAATCACGTGCGGCTTTAACCAAAGACCGGGGGCGGGGAATAGAGGGGGGAAAAAAAAGACGGCTCCCATTTCCGGCTCCTTGTTCGTTCACTTCAGAGATCCGGCTCTAAGAACCGGCTCGTTCGCGAACGACACATCACTACTACGCTCCAAACAGCCAGCGGCCCGTTCTCACATGCGCGCAAGCAAGCGAAATGCCAGGAAAGACAGCGCATTGGAGGCGTTGGACGAGTTGCGTGGCATTCTGGGGGGGGTATACATGTGGCATGGATTGGCGTGTGGTGGCTGGTGAGGGCGGCCAGCGCGGGCGGCCTGTCGGGGGCAGATGGGAGGCCGTCATGTGACTAATGCGCAGCGCAGCTCCAACAGCTGATGGGAGGCTGCTGGGCCCAGGGTCACTCGCGTACAGATGGAGAGGCAGGCGGGCCCGCTGTGACCGAGCCAGCGTCGACTTTCGCGGGAATGACGGACGGGAGGGGGGGGGGGGGGAGTGGCGGCGAAACCTAGCCGAACGCGCCCTCTCGCCCAGCGACACGAATCTGCATCTGCCGCTCGCTGGGGCCCCACCCATCCTTTGGCCGTTGGACATTTGCGTCCAATGGGGTCGTGCCATATTTGCCGCAACATCATCCCCTTAAAGGACAACCGATGCCTCCGGGCAAGTTGTGTCCATAATTTGTCAAATGGCTTCAAATGACTTCTACTGAGCGTATTTTACAAAGATTCCACCGCATTTCGCTATATTTGACCATTTAAGACTCGCGCTGAATATTCCGGAAGTCTTGTTTTTGAGTTGGTGACGAGTCCTCACCCGACGTCACTGAAGGAACGCCCCTCACCGAGAAAGTACACACTGTAGCAGTCCTTTGATCACTTCAATGTTGTTTGCGGTACTTTGGTCTGACAACTTCGTGTTGATGGCCAAATTAAATGAAATAACGAAAACATAAATAACGCCATGGTGAATCCTTGTGTGTTGTGACAACAATGTTGAGCCCATTGTGACATTTCCCTTTTTCCTTCCATGTTGCACCAAAAAGAGCCAGAAGAAGGCGGCAAAGCTCCATGTAAAGAATTAATCAGCCTGTGGAAACGGGCTGATTAATTCCTTACACGACATTTCCCCCCAATGTTGCCTCAAAATGACACAGAATAACTTCTTTAATGGATTACAAACATGTATGCTTTCCTCTTCAGAACTATTTGATTCATATTCATAACTGGATGAGTCCCAAGAAAGCATCTTCTCCGAATCTGAAGCCATTGTTTTGATTCTCGAGCAAGGCAAGACGTCTTGGCGTGACGTCACGAATAAGGGGGCGGGACCTTCTGAAACTGGCCATTTCTGTTTTTTTGCAGTTTCAGCACACTTGAAGTCATTTTTATTGGTGTTTTGCCTTTGACTAAAAATATCATACTGCATGTTTTGGGTATTTTAGATGCTATAAATGAGGAAACCGGAACAACAATGCGGCAGCAAAAAATGACTTGTACACCTTTGGGCTATCAGCAGATGATTGACAGGACGGCTGGAACCGGAACTGCTCTTTGTTTTTTGTTGTTGTTGTATTTTTTTTTTGGGGGTGTGAGTCGGGTGCTGACCTTTTGTTCCCCGTCACCTCCTCCAAGGTGGCCCCCAGCGTGCGGCATTCCTCCATCAGCTTCTTGATGAGGGAATTCTGGGAGGTCAGCAGGCCGTCCAGCTCGCTTACTGCGCGCACAAAAAAGAAAAAGCACAAAAGTTGTCTATTGGCTATCTATTAGCTTTGTATTAGCTATCCATGTGCTGCCTATTAGCTCTTGGATTGGACTGGATTTGCCTTTATTAGACTGGCAGTGGAGAAATTGACATTTCACAGCAGCAAAGTGATGAAAGGAATGAAAGTAGAAAAACAAAACACATGAATATTTATTAGTTATATAGGTAGTTGTCTAGCTGTCTATCTAATAGCTATCTATTATCTATTAGCAAATAGATAGCTAGCCAGGTAGCCAGCTACATAGCCAGCTAGATAGCCATCCTTTCAAAACTCTCAAGGTCACTTTACGGTCACAGGATATTTTTTCTGCAGGTGAGCAGCGGCAGCCACACTCGCGAGTTATCTGGCTGGCTATTTATTAGCTATATAGCTAGTTTCCTAGCTCTCTAGCTTGCTATCTATTGGCTATCTATTAGCTTTCTATTTGCTATCTATTAGCTAACTGGTCGGCTAGCTAGTTGTCTAGCTGGCTATCTATTAGCTTTCTATTTGCTATCTATTAGCAAACTGGCCGCTAGCTAGCTATCTGGCTGGCTATCTATTAGTTATATAGCTAGCTTTCTAGCTGTCAAGCTTGCTATCTGGCTGGCTATCTATTAGTTATATAGCTAGTTGTCTAGCTGGCTATCTACTGGCTATCTATTAGCTATCTTTGCTATTTATTAGGGAACTGGCCGGCTAGCTAGCTATCTGGCTGGATATCTATTAGTTATATTGCTAGTTTTCTAGCTGTGTAGCTTGCTATCTATTTGCTATCTATTAGCTTTCTATTAGCTATCTATTTGCTATCTATTAGCTAACTGATTGGCTAGCTAGCGATCTGGCCGGTTATCTATTAGTTATATAGCTAGTTGTCTAGCTTGCTATCTATTAGCTTTCTATTTGATATCTATTAGCAAACTGGCCGCTAGCTAGCTATCTGGCTGGCAATCTATTAGTTATATAGCTAGCTTTCTAGCTGTCAAGCTTGCTATCTGGCTGGCTAACTATTAGTTATATAGCTAGTTGTCTAGCTGGCTATCTACTGGCTATCTATTAGCTTTCTATTAGCTATCTATTTGCTATCTATTAGGGAACTGGCCGGCTAGCAAGCTATCTGGCTGGCTATCTATTAGTTATATAGCTAGTTTTCTAGCTGTGTAGCTTGCTGTCTATTGGCTATCTATTAGCTTTCTATTAGCTAACTGACGGGCTAGCTAGCGATCTGGCCGGTTATCCATTAGTTATATAGCTAGTTGTCTAGCTGTGTAGCTTGCTATCTATTGGCTATCTATTAGCTTTCTATTAGCTATCTATTAGCTAACTGACTGGCTAGCTAGCGATCTGGCCGGTTATCTATTAGTTATATAGCTAGTTGTCTAGCTTGCTATCTATTGGCTATCTATGAGCTAGCTAGCTAGCTTTCTATCTATTTACTCCCGGGTTGAGTGAACGCTGGCACATGTGGCTGCCGCTGCTCATCCACAGAAAGTCCTGAGACTGAAAAGTGACCTTGAGAGTTTTGAAAGGCGCTTAGAAATCAAATGGATTATTGTTATTATTATTATTAAAAGAAACATCATGGGACAATGGCGCCTTTTTCTTGACAAGTTATAGAAAAGATTTAATTTTTTTTGAAAGCATTTTTTCCAGATTTTCGCCTTTCATGCTGCCGGTTGGTGTTGAATCTCCTATTTGACTTTGGTCATGGAGACGGGCCTGCAAGTCTGCCCGAACGTTGACGGGCTTCATCTGGAGGGTGGGTGGGGGGGTGCGCTCCCACTCGCTAGCTTGCTCCAGCGCGCATACGCAGAGTAAAGTTTTGGCCAGAGCGTGAAAAAAAAAAGTTGCGTGGAAGAATGCTAATTAGGCGAACAGGCTTTGAATGCGTCTAGCCGCGCAGAGGCCAAAAAAAAACCCTGGGACGCAGAAAGCCCGGCAGAACTGGCACTGGAAACAAACAACAGGCAGAGGCACTGAGCTGGTGGAGGGGGGGGGGGGGGGCGCTGGCACGAGCCAAGGAGGGAGGGGGAGAAACGTCTGATGTCATCTTGACACAGCACGCAGTCAAAAAAAAAAAATAATAATAATAATGGCTGGATGGATGGAAGTAAAGGAAAAAGTAAAAAAAAGCTCTCGATGGCGCCAGCGTGTGCGAACGGCAAAACGACGTCTCCGGACGACCGTCGTCAGAGCCGCAACCGGATGGCTTGGCGGTGGCCATTTTGGAAAATGGTTTTGAACGCCACCATTTAAAGGACAACCAACACCTCCCGGATAAGTTGCGTCTTCAAATGACTTCTACTGAGCGCATTTGACACAAAGACTCCAGCGCATATTATAGCTATATTTACCTTTTAAGACTCGCGCTGAATATTCAGGAAGTCTTGTTTTCCAGTTGATGATGATGCCCTAAGTGACGTCACTGAAGGAACGCCCTTGACCGAGAAAGCGACACAATGCATTTTGGGTACTTTTTTTCACCTGAAAACACCATCTTGATGGCGCAATTAGAAGGAAAACGACATAATTAACGCGATGGTGAATCAATTGTTGTGTGTCGCAGCCAATTGCGGTAACACGCATAAAGAAGGTGGAAGTTGACACAAATTCTCAGCCCATTTCCAACGGAGCTTGTGCGCCATCTTGTGCATTTTCCGGGCGCTACATTGGAGTCCAGACGGCTCAAATTGATACAGAAGGACTTCTTTAATGGATTGCAAACATGTATGCTTTCCTCTTCAGAACTATTTGAATCATATTCATAACGGGATGAGCAACAAGAAAGCATCTTTTTCCGAATCTGAACTCTCTGACGCCATTGTTTTGATTCTGGAGCAAGGCAGTTTGTGAAGGAGTATCCTGGCGTGACGTCACGAACAAGGGGGCGGGACTTTTTGAATCTGCCCAGTTCCGAGCTCATTTTGTGGCAGTTTTGGGACACTTTAAGTCATTTTTATTGATGTTTTGCATTTGACAAAAAATATCAGCTTTACGTGTTTTGGCCATTTTAGATGCAATAAACCGTTTTTCTGATGTCAGTTAAAAAACACAAACAAAAAAATGGTGTCGGTTGTCCTTTAAAGGGGGAGGACGGGGTGGCATCAGCCATGCTATTTTAAATTGGTCAGCCAAAATGTAGTAACGGGTCCATGGCCCCCTGCCCGCTATTCCTTGCGGCAAACGGCGCAGGTAGCGAAAAGGACGAGGAGCATCCAGATGGCCCGACGGCTGTTCGCGGCGGGCGCTCTGACCTCTTTGGGTCGACTTCCGCGTCCCGTCCCTGGGCGACACTTGTCCCTGTTCGGCCGCGCTGACCCTCGTTGGGCTGGCGGAAAACTCCACACCTTTGATTGAGACCTGGATCTTTGGACTGCGAGGCGGGCGTGTCATCCACTAGTTGTGTCCTCAACGGCGGCGGCCCGCACTTTTCTTCACTGAAAAACTGCCTCCCCCACTCACTCCCTTTATATACAATATATATAGGTCACATCCGACTTACGACTGGGTTCCGTTCCGACCAAACGGTCGTAAGTCAAAAGGGTCGTAAGTCGAAATCCATTCAAAATATTAATAATAATAATAATACATTTGATTTATAAGCGCCTTTCAAAACTCTCAAGAACCCGGAAGTAACATAAAGTAAAAAAAAAAAACAAACAAATAATATGACAACACAAAGACACATAGTCATTCATTCTTCAGCATTTGCTGTACCCTCTTTGAGACATGAAGCAGTTTTAGATGAAAGAGGAGAGGATCAAAGGATGGATGAGGGACGTTATGGTGGAATGTGCATGTCTACTACAATGTTGAAAGCATCCACTGACGAAAAGAGATTGTCTCACATCACCTGTGCCACATAAATCCGCTTCAATTTCAAGCCGCGACAGATAATAATAATGGTAGAACAATCATGGTTTAAAACAGGGGTCGGGAACCTAGGGTTCATGAGCCATATATGGCTCTTTTGATGATTGCATATGGCTCGCCGATAAAACTAAATACATATTCTCGTTTTTTTGCTGTTCATTTCCTGTTGCGGCTGCAGTTGGCGGAAAGCGCAATTTTGATTGGATGACACCGACTTAGGTTGGCGGAAAGCGCAATTTTGATTGGATGATACTGGTCGTCATGTTGAAACAGGTAAACGCCCCTTTAAATGAGCCCAACGAGCGCACTTCAGCTTGAATGCACCGGAGCATTCGCCTTTTTTTTAGCACGCGCACGGCGCAAGTGTGTGGCTCTCACTGAAAAACATTTCTAAATATTTTATTTTTATGGCTCTCTTAGTCAAAAAGGTTCCCGACCCCTGCCTTAAAAAAATGTTGAATAGAGACGAGGTGGTAGAATAAAAAAACGGTCTGGTGGTCGTAAGTACGGGTGGTCGTAAGTCACACAGGTGGCCAAGATTCAAGTTTTTGAAAAAGTGGGGATGGGGGTCAGGGGGTCCAAGCAACACGCATCACGGGGGTCACCGACCTTTCTGCCGCTGCCGCGCTTCTGTCCGCCTGAGCAGCGCCGTCATCTCGGCCATCTCGTCCCGCCTCGCCGCCGTCGCCGCCTCGCTGGCCTCCCTGGAAAGAGACAAACCGGCGCCATGATGACTATGACCACAACTGCCGCCACAAAATGCACTTTGCCACAAATGCCCAAGCCTCCGAAATCAAAGTTCCTTTCTTAGCGATTGTGTCCGACAGCAACTGGGGAGAAGTCGGGGCAACCCACCGCGGGTCGGGGTTTCCATTTGATTGATTTCTGCCACCGGGCAGTCAGGAGACTCAACTCCCTCCCAGCCCTGCCCCCCACCCCCCTTCACACTGCCACACTCACCGAACTCTGAGTACACGCTACATGCCGGACTATCATCCTGAACTAAATTTTTTTTCTGCAAGATCTCACTTCAACCTTTTTTGGGATTTTTTCATTACTACACGACAGTGATACCTCGGTTTACGAACCCCTTGGCTTACGAACGTTTCGGTTTATGAACGTTACATTTATGAACATTTTACCTTGGCATCTGAACTTTTTTTGTATACGGAACTGCCTCAATGAGTGACGTGTCGTTCGTGAACAAGCCCGTTCTTCTAACAACAAAATGGCAGCCGACTGTTTTTGTCTTGTCTTCAGTTAAAGCCACGTGATTGGTCAAGAACACAGCAATGAGGGGGGGGGGGGTTAAACATTAAAGAGACAGGCAGACAGCAGTGAGAGTTACAACTTTGATTTTGATAGTTGATAGTTATTTTGATAGTTCAAAGGCAGAGTGTAGACTGCAAGGTTAAAATATCCCAACAATCAGGCTCCACAAAAAACCCGCACAAGCCGTCTGTACACTTGATGCAAAAAGCTATCAACCCAGCTAAACAGATCACAATTGATGAAGAACTAGATACAATTATCGAAGAGAAAGCACCTACAAGGGTCCATTCCTCAAGATGGTGAAAGAAGAAGGTTACGTTCCTCATCAAGTGTTTAATGCTGATGAAACTGGCCACTCCATTCCATCAAGACATCAACGACCATCACAAAGGTCAATAAAACAACTTTATTATACAGTACAGTTTATTTCTTTAATTATAATACCATCGCACATTTATTATACATAAAATAAGGTATATTTTGTGTAGTTTTAAGGCTTAGAAAATTAGAAAGGAGAACACAGATCAATCGTAGTTTTGGCAGCCTCTCTAACACACAGGTAGGGAAACCTGAAAAATTTCTTCACTTTGCTCAGCCTACGAACCTAAAGACGTAGTCCTTGTTGGAGATGGCTGATTTGAACCCCGCTTTAGACTTTCTGGATCCCTTGAGTAAGGATTTTTTTGCCCTTCATGCTTTAATTGAGAGATGTGGTGTAACACATTGTGTTGTCATATTATTTGTTATTTAGTTTTTTGGTGTTTTTTTTTTTTTTTTACTTTGTGGTACTTCCGGGTTTAGTGAACGCTGGCGCGTGTGGCTGCCGCTGCTCACCCACAGAAAAAAATATCCTGCGACTGTAAAGTGTCCTTGACAGTTTTAAAAGATGCTTATGATTTCAACAATGTATTATCATTATTATTATTATGGGGACCTGGGAACGGATTATTCTCATGTTAATGGTTTCCCATGGGAAATTAATTTTTGGGATAGACATTTTTTGCCTAACAAACCTTGTGTGGTTCGTAAGCCAAGGTATCACTGTATTTGACAATAAAGCTGACTTTGACTGATTTCTAATAAGTGCTCCACCAATTTTATTAATTATTTGTTATTGTGTTTTTTTGTGTTTTTTTTTTACTTTGTGTTACTTTCGAGTTGAGTGAACGATGGCGCGTGTGGCTGCCGCTGCTCACCCAGAGAAAAAAATATCCTGTGACTGTTAAGTGTCTTTGAGAGTTTTGAAAGGCGCTTATGAATTCAACAATGTATTATTATTATCATTATTATTATCATTATTATTATTATTATTATTATGGGGACCTGGGAACGGATTATTCTCATTTTAATGGTTTCCCATGGGAAATTAATTTTTGGGCTAGACATTTTTTGTCTAATAAACCTTGTGTGGTTCGTAAGCCAAGGTATCACTGTATTTGACAATAAAGCTGATTGACTGATTTCTAATAAGTGCTCCACCAATTTTATTAATTATTTATTAATTATTTGTGTTTTTTTTTCCCATCAAGATGGCGGCGCGTGAACACGAAGCGGCTTCTCCCGGCAAATTGCCGTTTTCGTGTTTATTATGTTTGTTACAATCATTCTAAGTGCCCTGCACGCTGGATCTGAGAGGACATTAATTTCATCTGTGCTGTATGTCATGCATATTCGCATATTTGACAATAAAAAGCTGACTTTTGACCAATAAAATGCATCTTGGAGAAGATCCGCTCGATTGAATGTTTTGTTCTCCTGCGATCGCACGGAGAACAAAACCATACCAAAAAAAAGTGTCGGTCAATCCGTCCGCCGGAAGCAAACTTTGCGACGCTAGCAAGCGTGCCAACAACAGACGCGCACAAAAGAACGGAAAAAACTACAAAGACGGCGGGAGAGCGAGCGAGCGAGCGAGAAAGCGGTGACAAATCAACACAAGTTGGTCGTCGGCGCTAATGAAGAGAGAATCGAAGTGAAAACTTTGGTCCCCCGCCGCGCTTGGCCCGCATCTCCAAAGTGACCGCGTCTGTCTCTTGCATCCTTCGCCCGCGCCTCGGCTCGCCCGCCCGCCTTTGCCTGCCCGCTCCTGCTGTCCTGCTGTCTGGGGTGCGAACGCGGGTGGCGGCCGAACACCCGCTGGGTTTGAACAGCAGCCCGAGCCGTCCAGGCGCACGCCGGAGCTCGGCGGGAGATGGCGCTGCCCGCCATTTGCTCCCAGAAGGGGGTGGGAGGGGGCTCACACCAGACCCGTTTAGCCACCAATTAGCGTGGGACGCCGCGCCAGAAGGCTCCAGCAGTCGGCGAACAAGACGAGAAAAGCAAGCTGGCCTTCCCGGGAGCCGACGTCGGCCACCAATACAGAAAATATTCTCTCACAAACGGAAATTCTCTTCATACCGACAAAAAAAATCCCATGTACAGTGACACCTTGGCTTACAAACTTAATTGGTTTCCAGAAAGTGTGTGGAAGGCGAAAAGTACCATGACGTCCCTGATCCACTGCTGAAAAGGACTCTTTGATTCTCTCCTCTTGCATCTAGAACTGCTTCCTGTCACAAAGAGGGTACAGAAAGTGCTTAAGAATGAATGGCTCTCTGTGTCTTTGTGTGGTCATATAATTTGCTATTGAGTTCTTTTTGTTAATTTTTTTCCTGATATTATTTCCGGGTTGAGGGAACGCTGGCGCGTGTGGCTGCCGCTGCTTACCCGCAGAGAAAATATCCTGCGATTGTAACGTGACCCTGAGAGTTAATATAAAATGTTCTTCTCAAGCTATCTAACTAACTACCTAGCTATCTATTTGCTATCTATTAGCTATCTAGTTGGCTAGCTAGCTATCGAGCGAAATATCTACTATCTACAGTAAAGTCTCGTTATATCGATATTCAAGGGAGTCCGAAAAAATATCGATATAACCGGGACTATCGATATATCCGATCCTGCGCCGAACTGCATTAAACAAAAGCCGCCAAAAGAGGGCAGCCAAGCGCCATATAAGAAACGGAGCTGGTCATTAGCTCCCCTTTTTTTTGGGTAAGAGATGTTCCCCCAATGTTGCCTCAAAATGGCACATATAATTCTTTAATGATTGTAAACATGTATGCTTTAATCTTCAGAACTACAGTGTATTTGAAACATATTCATAACTGGATGTGTAACAAGAAAGCATATTATCCGAATCTGAAGCCATTGTTTGAATTCACAAGCAATGCAAGACGTCTTGGCGTGAAGTCATTTTTATTGGTGTTTTGCATTTGAATAAAAAGTGACATCGGTTGTCCTTTAATACACAGTATGGAATGTACGTTAATTTTCAAAATCATCGCGCTTCAGAAGACAAAACAAGAAACCTTGTTGCAAAAAACGATTGCATTCATATACAGTACAGTGGACATTAAGTGTACATAACACAACAGGGAAACTGCAACGCTTACATCTTACTGTATTATGTATACAATTTAAAAAAGTCATCAATCTTCTTCTGCTTCCCATTTTTACCTTTTAACACAAACACTTCAATCTCGTCTGCTACACACGAGCTAGCGTCTGAAAATGGAAATGGCTCTGCTACACGGGTGCTGGGTACGTAACCAAGTCACCTGACCAAGTCGACCAATGGCGCGACTGATGGCGTGACACGTAACCAAGACACGTGACCAAGTTGACCAATGGCGCGACCGATGGCGTGTCACGTGACAAAGTCACACGGCCAAGCCGACCAATAGCGCGACCGATGGCGGCTCATGTGACCAAGTCGACCAATGGCGCGACCGATGGCGGCTCACGTAACAAGACACGTGACCAAGTTGACCAATGGCGCAACGGATATATCGATGTAAACAACAAAAATGGCCGGCGGGGGATGAAAAGGAGCACCGTAATAACCGGATTATCATAATAACCGGGTATCGTACTAAACGGTACTAATTATACATAAAAAGACTAGAAATGTGCAAGGGAAATGAAAATAGTATCGTAATAAGCGGTACTATCGATATAACCAATATCGATATAACGAGACTTTACTGTATTAGCTAGCAAGTTAGCTTTCTATCTATTTCCTTCCGGGTTAAGTGAACGCTGGCGCGTGTGGCTGCCACTGCTCACCCACAGAAAAAATACCCTGTGACTGTAAAGTGTCCTTGAGAGTTTTGAAAGGCACTTAGAAAAGAAATGTATTATTATTATAAAACAATCAATGTTTTGTTTTGTGTGGGGTGAGGAGGGGGGGGGGGGTCGGAGTGCAGCGACGCGGACACGAGCGCTAAAGGCCAAAGCCGCCACGTTAGCGACCAGGTGCCGCCCGTCCCGGTCGCTTGCGCCGGGCTAAAGTGGGCCCAATTCAAGCTGTCAGCCATGAGGCGGGCGAGGGCTGGGGGGGGGCCGGCCCAGAGTTTGCAGCGCCCCGCGGCGCTCGTCCCGCGCCAGGATGAGAAGAGCGGCGCAAAGTGGAGTCAGATGGCCGACTTGGAGGGGAGCAGACGGCCTCGTTTTTGGACAGAGAGCGGCGGGCGTAACCAAAATGGCGTTTACATGCCGACTGATGCCGACTGATGCCGATGGCCACTCGGCCTGCGCCAAAACCAAAGCAAATTTTGGTTGTCGGCGAGCATGGTCGAGTCACCCCCCCTCTCCTCCCCCCCCCCCTGCGTTTCTCCGGTCCGCTTGTCGCTGCCAAACGCACGAAAAGAAGACGAGCGAAACAGATTCGCCATCATTTATTGACGCGGCGTGGAACAAATTGCTTTTTTTTTTTTTTTTGGTGCGCGCCCGCGGGTCACGCCGACATATGACAGACAGAGGCGGCCTGATGTAGCCCGCAGACCCCCGTCATCTGTCGCGCCTTCTTCTTCTCCGTCGCCTGCCTGCCCGCGGCCATTCTCTTTTTATTGTTTTGGTTTGTGTGTGTGTTTTTTTTCCCTCCCGCAACTAAACTGGCTGCTTCTCCCTCCATCTGCCGGTTGTTCCTTGAGCGGAGGCGCACCTGTTCACACCTCCTCTCCTGTTGGCCACCTTCTTCCTCCCTTTTTCTCTCTCCATCCTTTGCCCCCCCCCGCCCGCCACTCGCCACGACGCTGCCAGCGCGGCTTGGCGCTCTGTCATTCAATCCATCTGTCGGCGAGTCAACTTTGTTTACGGGCGGCGGCCCGAGCCTCTTTTCCACCTCAAGGAGCCCCGCCCCCTTACTCCCAAAAACGAGGGCGCTGTGGCACCAGCTCGGAAATGACAGTTCAGAAGCTACTCGCCGACGAGTAGCACTCAATGAGTGACAGGTGTCCAGCCAATAATGCCGTGCAGTTCACATACGCTAAGCAGCCAATTGGAGCAGATCGGCGCGAATGTGTCCTGCCCATTCAGGTTACAGACCACAGCGTACTAGAGTTGGGAATTCCGGCTCTTTTCAGAGCCGACCGGTTCTTTTGGCTCGCCTCAATAAAAAGATCCGGCTCTTGTGGCTCCCCAGTTTGTTTGTTTTTTTTGTTGCTGAAATTAACTAAGTAGCATAATCATGCAAATAATGTCAAAAACAAATTACTCATGTAAGAAATACATGATATCAAATATTTTTATTGATATGGCTTGATTGATATGTGCACAGAGAGCATCCACTAACTTTCACTTTCCCTGTGGTAACTCTGGTCTGATGATCAGCTGTCACTAATTTGCTTTTCATATTAATAATGCTATCTATCTTCTTCTTTTGCTTTCGACTTTTCCCCTCAGGGGTCGCCACAGCGAATCATTGTCCTCCATCTATCCCGGTTTTGTGCATCCTCTTCTCTCACACCAGCTACCTTCATGTCCTCTTTGACCACATCCATAAACCTCCTCTTGGGTCTTCCTCTCGGTCTCCTGCCTGGCAGTTCAAGACTCAGCATCCTTCTCCCGATATAGTCCCTCTCTCTCCTCTGGACATCTGGTCCAAACCATCTCAGTCTGACTTTCTCTCCAAAGCCTCTAATATGAGTCGTCCCTCTAATGTACTCATTCCTGATCCTATCCAACCTGGTCACTCCCAAAGAAAAGCTCAACATCTTCAGCTCTGCTACCTCCAGCTCTGCTTCCTGTCTTTTCTTCAGTGGCACTGTCTCCAGTCCAAACATCATGGCTGGTCTCACCACTGTTTTATACACTTTTCCTTTCATCCTAGCTGAAACCCTTCTATCGCACATCACACCTGACATTTTTCTCCAGCCGCTCCATCCTGCCTGGACACGCTTCTTCACCTCTTTTCCACACTCTCCATTGCTCTGGACAGTTGACCCCAAGTACTTAAAATCTTCCACCTTCTTTATCTCTTCTCCCTGAGCATCACTCTTGCACTTGGATCCCTCTCATTCACACACACATATATTCCGTCTTGCTGCGACTGATCTTCATTCCTCTCCTTTCCAGGGCATACCTCCACATCTCTAGATTCTCCGCCACCTGTTCCCTGTTCTCGCTACAGATCACAATGTCATCTGCAAACATCATGGTCCAAGGAGGTTCTTGTCGAACATCGTCTGTCAGCCTGTCCATCACCATAGCAAACAAGAAGGGGCTCAGAGCTGACCCCTGGTGGAGTCCCACCTCCACCTTGAATTCGTCCGTCACACCGACAGCACACCTCACAACTGTCTTACAGTCACAATACATGTCTTGCACCGACCGCTCTGACATACTTTTGTGTGGGCACGTCTCCATTCTTCAGGCATCTGTTCACCATCTAAGATCTTGTTGAATAACCCAGTCAAGAACACCACCGCCACCTCTCCAAGACACTTCCATACCTCGATTGGTAAATCATCAGGCCCGAGTGCCTTTCCCCCCTTCATCCTCTTCAGCGCCCTCCTCACTTCATCCTTGCTAATGTTTGCTACGTCTTGGTCCACAACAGTCACGTCTTCTACTCTTTGTTCCTTCTTATTTTCCTCATTCATCAATTCTTCAAAGTACTCTTTCCATCTCGCCATCACACTACTGGCACCTGTTAATACATTGCCATCTCTATACTTAATCACCCGAACCTCCTGCAGGTCCTTACCATCTTTGCTGTCTGGCTACACTCTCACCAACCACTACTTTGCAGTCACTGATTTTCTTTAGATGGCCTTCTTCACCTCTTTCCCACACTCTCCATCGCTCTGGAAAGTTGATCCCAAGTACAGTGGGGCCGTGGCTTCCGAACTTAATTGTTTCCCAGACAGAGTAAGGCGAAAAGTGTGTATCCCAAAAATTTACTTCCCATAGGAAACCAATAAAATGAGAATAATCCGTTCCCAGGTCTCCATGAAATATACTTTTCAACTAAATAAGCCTTAAAACTACACACAACATAACTTATTCTATGTATCATAAATGTGCTGTTGTATTGCAATGAAAGAAATAAACAGCATTGTACAATAAAGTCACTTTATTTACATTTGTGATGGTCGTTGATGGCTCTTAATTGACACCTGTTGCTTTCTGACTTGTAAGGTCTTACGAAACTGAGGCATCACATTATCATTCATCATGTTGATGATTCTCATAGCCTTTTCTGGATGGAACTGTTCAATAAAAGCCTGCATTCTTCCATGCTGCTTTAAAGGATCTAAGGGTAACATCATGCCAAGCGTTTTGTATCAGCTGAACACAATGATACGGTCACGTTCCGAGCGTGACAGGGATAGCTGACTCGTTGGAACGTTAATAAAAGGGGTGGGATCCCTAAGCAGGCGACAGAGACGTAGGTGCTGGCAGAGGTTTTATTACAACAAAATGCGCGAGTCCGATTATCCCACGGAACCGTATTGACGCAACAAAAGAAGGCGGGCGGGGGCGATCCCTCCAGCTTATCAAGCTAGGCAAAATAAAATGGCACGCAGGGGTGAAAAAAACTCTCGATCCCGGAAGGCAACAAACTTACGCGATCACCTTGTCTAACATTGTCTGTCCATCACCATAGCGAATAAGAAGGGGCTCAGAGCTGACCCCTGACGGAGTCTCACACTCCAAAACGTAAACGTACATTAAAAACATTGTGGAAAGAGGAGTTCACGCGGCTTGTAGCAGACGATGCAACGCAAACATTGCATTGTGCAACATGCCGAATAGTGTATGGACAAACCACAACTGGAGCAAAATCATCAGCAAGAGATATTTACCATCTTTTAAGCAAGGGAGCATTTCTGGTAGGTACATCATTTACTTCATTTTAAAGTGTTGTTCTGTTATATAGTCTGATTATCAATCCTTAATACTGTGCAACAATGTTTTTTGCCATTAAACGTCTTATTGTGTTTCAAGTTGTGAAAAATGGGGCAGGCAACTTTATGGCTGGGCAGGCAACTTTTCAGTTGTCTGCCATGGTGTCCACTAAACTTTTTGTCAGGAGTTTCAGACGCTGCCGATGAGTCGCAAAAAGAAGGAAAGGCGTCATCGCGCTGGAATGTTCCGCGGATTTCCAGTCGGCTCCGTCGTCGACGGGACGGTTCGACTCGGAGAAAAAAATGAGGTGATGACTTTGCCGTCCGGCGGCCGGATGGCGCGTGGAAGCCGCGAGCTTGGCTGGCGGGGGGCGGGCGGGCGGTGCAGCAGAAGCGCGGTGGCGTATGTAGGCCAGTGTCCCGGGGCCCACTTGGCCGCTCGGAGAACAGTTGCCGCCGACAGATTTGCCTCCATCTCGCCCGAGGTCTACCGGGCCCAGCGAGACATGTTCGCCTTTCGCGTCGTTTCGCGACAGACCGACGGACGATGCTGGTGATGCGCTGCCGATCGCGTGGGGGGGGCGCATGAAGTTCTGTTGGAATTAGGACCTTTGACCTTCACTGCTATTAAGTTGGCGTTGCAAGAGAAAAGGGCAAGGGGGGGGGGGGGCGCTTTGCTCCACCTGCCTCTCAAAATCCAAAATTTGCAACAACCAGAGCGCTAGTGATGTGTCGTTCGCGAACGAGACGGTTCTTAGAGCGGCATTTCTGAAGTGAACCGAGATAATAAGGAGCCGAAATGGGAGCCAACTTTTTTTCAGTCTATTCCTCGCCCGCAGTCTTTGGTTAAAGCTGCATGTGATTGGTCAAGATACATGGTAGAGGCGGGACGGGAGAATTAACAGACGCAGGCAGCAGTGAGGAAGGGGAGGGGTTAGAGAAACAGAAGCACACTGTGAGGAGCACAGGAAAGGGAGACGACAGGGCTTGATAGCACTGCAAAGAAAAAACAAAAGTGGGTAAAATGATTGCAAGTGATTTTCAGCCATTGTCAATTGTAGATGACAAAGGATTCACAAAATATACAGCTCTTTTTAGTGAGCCGGGCCAAAAGAACCGACTCCCTGAAAGGAGCAGGAATGACCACCACTACTCTGTACACATATAAATCAAGCCATATAAATAAAAATATTTGATAGAGTGTATTTTTTACATGAGTAATTTGTTTTTCACATAATTGTACATGATTTTTGGTAGTTAATTAATTTCAGCAAAAAAAAAGAGGAGCTATTTGGGAGCCAAAAGAGCGGATCTTTTTAGTGAGCCGAGCCAAAAGAAGCGGCTCTCTGAAAGGAGCTGGAATTCCCATCACTACAGAGCGATAATCAGAACCGACGTGGAAAACGGCTGTTTGGGGAAAAGAAAAAAAAGAGCCGCCGCCACTTTCAAGTGGACACCTGAGCAGCGTGACGGACTGCTTGCAACTTTTGGGGGGAGGACGAAAGCAACTCACCCAATTGTCAACGTTGACGAGGCACTTGCAAAATGTGACAAATGATCAACAAGGCCGACGGCAGGAGCGGCGGGAGGGAAGCGAGAGGAGCAGCGCCAGGCGTCACGGCCACCGCGGCGGGCTGCCGCTGTCAACACGATAGCGGGCGCGGGCCCGCGCGAAGCCGGCCGCCTGGCCCGGAGCCCTCCCGGCTGCCCTATCCGTAACTGTCTGATTAGTTGTGCTAAGCAGCCCCTCCCTGCCAACCGCCGCGCCATCTGCTACCCAACAACATGGCTGACGACCAGGCCGCTGCGCGCAGGCGGGCGCAGGCCCGTACCTGGCACGGCGGCTGTCGTGCGCACAAAGCCGGCACGCGCAGGTGTTGCCCAAAGGTATCAACACTTAAAGGACAAGCGACACCATTTTTTGTTTCCTAACTGACGTCAGAAAAACGATTTTTAGCATCTAAAATACCCAAAACACGCAGGCTGATATTTTTAGTCAAATGCAAAACACCAATAAAAATGGCTTAAAATGTACTAAAACTGCCACAAAATGAGTTCGGAACTGGGCAGATTCAGAAAGTCCCGCCCCCTTATTCGTGACGTCACGCCAGGATACTCCTTCACAAACTGCCTTGCTCCAGAATCAAAACAATGGCTTCAGAGAGTTCAGTTTCGGAGAAGATGCTTTCTTGTTACTCATCCAGTTATGAATATGATTCAAATAGTTCTGAAGAGGAAAGCATACATGTTTGCAATCGACTAAAGAAGTCCTTCCGTATCAATTCGAGCTGTCTGCAAGCGATGAAACCGATGTAGATCTGGACTCGGATGTAGCGCCCAGAAAATGCACAAGATGGCGCACAAGCTGCGTTTTGTCAAGTATATGAAGCCGCTTATCAGAGCCATAAAGCCGCCCGTGATTGGTTAAAATCCGTGGTACAAGACAGAGGGGTGGGTTTTACGCACACACACAAAGGAGACCGCCACAAGAACATCAGATGTGGAGACGAGAGAGAAAGCTCTGACAGCGCTACAGAGTAAAAAATGGCACGGTGGAAAGTCTACATTTGTCCGATAGTTTTGCTGCACTCGTATGCCGATTGCTCTCTTTCACCAGGTGAGCTCACAGTTAGCATGCAGTGTGACGGAATGAGTAAACATGCATCAAACTTTCGCTATCCAAATGCCGAATTGCTAACTCTGGTTAGCTTCCTTGGAAATGACTGATTCGTCCGCTGGGAATTTGTGTCAACTTACACCTTCTTCATGCATGTTACCGCCATTGGCTGCCACACAACAATTCACCATTGCGTTAGGTGAATCCTTCGCCGACCCCCCCACAAAGGCGATGTCAAAGTCCCCAAGTCCTCAAAGTCTCTGACGGGCGACTAAGTCAGAAATGCGGCCAGGTGCGTCTATTGACAAACGGCGGCGCATCGCGCCCCCCCCGCTCCCCCGCCGCGCAGCCGCTTTGTCACTGGTGGATTTTGGCGTCGGCCGGCTCGGAGTAAGCCTCTGGCGGGACGCGACATCTGCTGCCTTCACCTTCCTCATTTACACTTCTCCGCCCTCTCACGCTCACCCGCGCCGCTCTCTCGTCTCCGCCTACGCAGACCTCGCCGCCGTGCCGCGACAGATGAGGCGGAGGAGCGCGGGCTGGCTGGGGGGTGTGGTGGGGGTTGCGGTAGCAGCCGCGTGACAAGTTTCCTCCCCGCTCGGTGCGCTCAAGGTCGAGGGGAAAAACGCAGGGAGGAGCTCAAAAATGATAATAATAAGTATTCATTTCATATCAAAGCGCCTTTCAAAACTTCTCAAGGTCACTTTACAGTCACAGGATAAGTTTTTCTGTGGTTGAGCAGCGGCAGCCACACGCGCCAGCTTTCACTCAAATAGAATAGTAAGACAAATAGATAGAAAGCTAGCAAGCAAGCCAATAGATAGCTAATAGCTAGCCAGCTATTGTACGGTATTACAAAAAAAAACCGCCGTCCCTCAGCTAGGTTAGCAAATGCTTCCAGTGTACATCCGGGCGACTCCAAGATACTATTGGTCAAACTGAGAAAATACAAATCAAGTTGAGTTGTTTAGGAAAAAAAAAATGGACGTCAGCCTGTCGGCTTCACCTTTGATTGATAGACCGGACAACCAATCAGATGACATCTGATTATTAGCTACACCGTTCCAAAGTTAACAAGCTACTTGTTATCGATGAAAAGGTTTCTTCAGCTGTCATCTGTACTTCTTTCAAGGTGTCGGCTTCTTATCCAAGAGGCTTCGTCAGCAAACTAAAGTCTTATACCGGTAGTTTTGGCCCGATATATATCCCTACTGTCCAGATGTGGTGGAGCCAGGAGGGAGCAGAGGACTACTCTTTGCGGCTACACTGATTACTTCTATTGTCCTGACTGACGACTGGCCTGATTGCCCAATTTGCCCTGGAGTCACCTCATCAGCATAACTAAGCCTATATTGCCTAAGAAGTCTGGTGTACGAAAGATCCAAAATGAACCTCACCCCACCATGCCGATTTAGTGAAGGATTTTGCTGTTTTATGAAAATAGCTTCTTTTACTCCCCTTTCAAACCATCTCTTTTCTTTCGCTAAGATTTTAACCTCATTGTCGTCGAATGAGTGGTTGCTAGCTTTTAGGTGCATATCTACTGCCGATTGAGGCCCACTAGTATTATCCCTGCGATGATGATAAAGTCTTTTTTTGAGAATTTGTTTAGTCTCCCCAATACTAGTCTACCCACGTCTGGACGGTCGAGATATATATATATATATAGGGCCGAAACTACCAATATAAGACTTTAGTTCACTGACGAAGCCTCTTGGATAAGAAGCGAAACGTCCGACACTTTGAAAGAAGTACAGATGACAGCTGAAGAAACCTTTTCATCGATGGACCACTCCTGTACCACTGAGAGCTTACACAGAAGCTAGTTGTGACTGACATCCTCTTTTTTTGGCTACGTTTTTGCCTCTTAGACGTAAGATCAAAATGAGTGGGGGAGCTGGACCAAGTCAGAATGATAAAAAAGGCCCACTTATGTCCATACAAAATGGGAGGAGGACTTTTTTTCCGCCCACAAATGTCAAAGTGCGTTTGCAGTGTCTGAAACTCCTGACAAAAAGTTAGCGGACACCAGGGCAGACAACTCTGAAAAGTTGCCTGCCCCATTTTTCACAACTTAAAACACAATAAGACAACTAATCGCAAAAAAAACACACACACACAATTGTTGCAAAGTATTAAGGATTTCCCGGAGACGATGGACAAGCGCCTTGCCGAGGTTGTCCCAAAAATGGGAACATCCACCGCCATGACCACTTTTCTTTTCACTGCAGTGGAAGAAGGAGAAAAGAAGGAGCAAACAATCATCCCAAAGTCGCTAAAGCCCTCTGCTGGGATTCCGCAGCCTGCGCACGTGCATGTGGATGTGAACAGAGTGAGCGGGATTAGGACAGATCCCGGGCTGTCCGACTCGCAGCTGGCTGATGATCCCATCCTGGAGCGCGCCAGCCGCCCAGAGACTCCCGACGGCGGCTGGCGCGCGAGACGCCCGGGCTGTCAAATACGCTTTGCGCAAACCGACGGGAACAGAAAAGGCAACGGGGATCCAAAGAAGCTGATAGAAGCGAAGCTTTCCCTCCGTAGGGAGGGTCAAAGGCCCGCCGGATGGCACTCCCGCAGACCCCCAAAAAACGCCCTTGGCTTCTCAAATTTGAGGGAGGCCATTTCCTGTCCGGATGCAATCATTCAAATTTAAGGGCTCCCCTAAAAAGTGATCGACACGGCGCCGTCCAAGCTCAGCAGCCAAAACTCGGGATTGATTTCGTCAACTTTTTTCGTCAATTTTCTTGAATGATGTCAAGTGGACATGGGACGAGCTTTTTGCAAAGCATTTCCCGATGCATCGAAAGAATGAGGTCGGTGCTGTTGGACGGTCTGTGGCTTGAGAAGAAAGCGATATGAATAATACTAATGCTAATACTAATGATAATGCTAATATGAATGCTAATAATATTCTATATAATAATAATAATAATATGAATGCTAATAATCTTCTGGGGCTGAGGATCTGTGCATCTACTTTGGAAAATGAGATGCAAATGCACGACCTCATAACGCTCGGGAAAGTCCGGAAGAAAGAAGCAGGCTTCTGATTGGCTCTCGTGCCGAGTATGCAAATTTCAGCTGCAGGTAGGTTATTTAATGCAGACTATGTGTCTGTGTGCTTGGCACGTGTACTGTTTCCGCGTGAAGGCGAGGGTGTCCGTGGCGACTGTGTAGAGCACAGGTGTCAAAGTCAAGGCCCGCGGGCCAAATCCGGCCCGCCACATCATTTTTTTCGGCCCGCGAAAGCAAATCAAACTTGTTAAATTTCATGATGATTGCTAAAATCAGAGCCAAAATTTCCTATTTTTGGATGTCAACCACAATAAAAGTCATTATTCTTGACTTCAGATTTGAAAATGAGTTATTCATTAATTTGCTGTGTGCTCTATATGTAATATTTGAAGGGATTTAAACATTCTAATGGCTTCCCCAAATTCATAACGGCCCTCGAGAGGAAACCAGAACTACAATGTGGCCCGCGACAAAAAATGACTTTGACACTCCTGTTTTACAGTCACGGGATAAGAACTTTTCTTGTGCGGGTGAGCAGCGGCAGCCATTCGCGCCAGCGTTCACTCTACCCGGAAGTAAAACAGCAGCAAAGTCAAAGAAAGAGTAAAGGAAACAAAGTAGAAAAACAAAATACAGGAGCTGCTGTAAAGTCAGCCACTCTCGCGGCGCCATCTTGAAGTCAAAACAAAAACAAACAAAAACAATAATAACAAATAATATGACAACACAAAGACACAGAGAGTCATTCATTCTTCAGCACTTGCTGTACCCTCTTTGTGACATGCAGCAGTTCTAGATGAAAGAAGAGATGATCAAAGCATCCTTTTCAGCAGTGGATCAGGGACGTGATGGTGGAATGTGCACGTGCACTACAAGCTAAATGTTGAAAGCAAACATGAAGCTGTAGCATCCATTGATGAAAAGAGATTGTCTCACATCTCCTGTCCCGCATAAAGCCGCGGCTTGGAATTGAAGCGGGTTGACGTGGGTCAGGAAATGTGAGACCATTTTTTTTTTTCGTCAACGGATGCTACAGCTTTGTGTTTGCTTTCAACATTTAGCTTGTAGCGACGTGCACGATGTGAAGTGATTTGTTACAGCTGCAGCTGTTGTGTAAGCGCGATATACATTAGGATGTATGGGGAAAGAGATGCCCATTTTACGGTAAGATCAGAGCATTGTCATCAAATGGTGAGTCTAGTTTTTGCTTTTTTGGAGCCTTTTATTGAGCGAGTTGCTTGTTCTGTAGCCACAAAGGGACATACGTCGTCTTGTGCCGGTCCCAAGCCCGGATAAATACAGAGGGTTGTGTCAGGAAGTGTATCCGACGTAAAAGCTTGGCCAAAACAAACATGCGGATCAAACCTCTCAAGATGGAGGACACTGATTTGCTGTGGCGACCCCTTGTAGGGAAAAGCCGAAAGGAAAAGAAGAAGATGTGCACCTTTCACCGTGATGTCCTTGATCCACTGGTGAAAAGGAGCCTTTGATCCTCTCTTCTTGCACCTAAAATTGCTTCAGACAAGATTGAATGACTCTTTGTCATCTTATTTTGTTATTTATTATTGACTTCAAGATGGCGCCGCGAGAGTGGCTGACTTTACAGCAGCTCCTGTATTTGTTTTTCCACTTCTTCCTTTCATTCCTTTGCTACTGTGACGCGTCAATTTCTCCACTGAGAGACTAATAAAGGCTAATCCAATCCAATTCAATGAATCTGAATACTCGTACTTGCGTCATAACTGAACATTTTGACCACAGTGCAATGGACTGAAACACACGCGTACGTCTCCGCTTCAAAGTTTATGACACGGCAGGGGGTAAAAGGGATCAGCCCCTCAGTCACTGGCCTTCGACGCCAATGAGCTAAACGGAAAGAGAATGGCCGCATCCTCCTCCTCGGCCAAGTCAACAGCTGTCCAACAACACATAGCACATCTGCGCCGCCATAAAAACGACGCACGCACAAACACGGAAGCGCCCGCGTGAGCGTTTGCGCCGGTGGTGACGACGCAGCAGCTCGACATCTCTGTGCCGTTCTGCTCGAGTGCTTCCAAAAAAAAAAAAAATGGACACGCACGCACGCACGCACAAAACCTGAAACGGACATGACAGCTTGCCAGCCAGCTCGCCAGGCAGCGCGTTAACGCTGGCAGTCAAATGAAAAACACACTTAAACACAGATCAGGGCGGACACACGTCCACACAAGGCCAGCGCCACGGGGCAGCGCCGTCACATCTGTCCGAACAGGAGGGAAACAAGATGGAGGTCGTACAACAAATACTCATTTCCCGACGCCTGCGGCTGTACCAACCTTGGACAACAAAAACCTGGTTGGAAAAAACATTCCCGGACCAGGTTTACGGATAGCTACGGAAGACCGTCAGTGCAAGGTTGAAATGTAATGCGGTAAAGTCTGGTTATATCGATATCGGTTATATCGATAGTACTGCTTATTACGATACTATTTCTATGAACGCAAGGAGAAAATTTACATGCCGCAGGATCGGATATATCGATAGTCTGGTTATATCGATATTTTTTCCGACTCCAGAGAATATCGATTATAACGAGACTTTACTGTATATTTTTTGAGAGATGGGGTGTTAGTCGGAAAAAAAAGTCCCAAATTTGCGAGATTTAAAGTCACAAATTTGCTACATTCAAACTCGCAAATTGGCGAGTTTCAAACTCTCAAATTTGCACGATTCAAACTCGCAAATTTGCTACATTTAAAGTTGCAAATTTGCGAGTTTCAAACTTACAAATTCGCTAGATTTAAAGTCACATATTTGCTATATTCAAAGTCTCAAATTTGCTAGGTTTAAATTCACAAATTTTCTAGATTTAAAGTCACAAATTTGCACGATTCAAACTCGCAAATTTGCTAGATTTAAAGTCATAAATTTCTGACTTTAAATCGAGCAAATTTGCAAGTTTGAACCGAGCAAATTTGTTACTTTAAATCCAGCAAATTTGTGACTTTAAATCTAGCAAATTTGTGACTTTAAATCTAGCAAATTTGCGAGTTTGAATCTGGCAAATTTGTTACTTTAAATCTGGCAAATTTGTGACTTTAAATGTAGCAAATTTGCAACTCGCAAGTTTGCGACTTTTTTCTCAGACCAATACCCCATCTCTAAAAAAAATATCTTTCAACCTGGCCCTCATGCTCTTCCATAGATAGCAGACACTCCTGTTGCATTTTTAGTTTGTATTTTTGCTATTCGGCACATTACAGCCCCCACCGCCGCAATTTGAGCCAGGAAAAAAAGAGAGAAGAAAGGGCAGGAGGAGAGGAGGGAGAGAAGGAAGCAGGGGAGCCACGGAGGGGAACGCGAATGCCAGGGAGAGGAAAAAAGGCTCAAGTAGCAGTTTGGCGCTGCCGGCGCTGGCTGCCAGCGCGGGCGCGCACATGATGTCGTGGCACGCCTAACCGGATTAGAGGTGACCTGCTGGGGTCCAGTTGGTCCCGGGACCCCAGCGCGGCGCTGGCCGGCGCGCTGGCTTTTGTGGAGCGGGATTAGCCGCTCGTCGGCGCGGGTGGACCCGAGCGGGCCAGGTCCGAAGCAGAGGGCGGCACCGCGAGCGCGTTGGCATGCGGAACGGGATTAGGCGCTAACCTGGTGAGGTGCAGTTGGCGCCGGGCGCTCGCCAGCTGTTCGGCCAGGCTCAGGGCTTCGGACCGCCATTGGCCGCCGTCCCTCTGGACCGCCTCCAGGCGCTGCCGGCAGCCAACCAGCTCGGAGCTCAGCTTTTCCACTTCCTGTCCCGCAGAGAGACATGTTGAAAACAAGCGCTTCCCCCGCACGTCACTTCCAATGAACGCCGGACGGCTTTTTATTCTTATTTGCAGCTCCGTCAACCGCCATGGAAAGGTGGGACGGCCTCTTATGGATGTGCAGCCACCCGCGGAGGAGCCAAAACACATCCAAATATTGTCTTTCATTTCAGAATTTCAATCCAAAAGGGACACAAAGATACACTTTTCAGTCGCAGGAGAAGTTTTTCTGTGGGTGAGCAGCGGCAGCCACATGCGCCAGCGTTCACTCAACCCGGAAGTAAATAGATAGAAAGCTATCTAGCTAATAGATAGCAAGCTAGGCAGCTAGACAACTAGCTATATAACTAATAGATAGCCAGCCAGATCGCTAGCTAGCCGGCCAGTTAGCTAATAGATAGCCAGGTAGACAACTATCTATTTAACTAATAGATAGCCAGCCAGCTAGCTGGATAGCGGGGCAATTAGCTAATAGGTAGCAAATAGATAGCTAATAGATAACGAACAGATAGCCAGCTAGACAACTAGCTATATAACTAATAGCCAGCCAGATAGCTAGCTAGCCAGCCAGTTAGCTAATAGAAAGCTAATACATAGCCAATAGATAGCCAGCCAGACAGCTAGACAACCAGCTATATAACTAATAGATAGACAGATAGCGAGCTAATAGAAAGTGAATAGATAGCCAGCTAGACAACTAGCTATATAACTAATAGATAGATAGCCAGCCAGATAGCTAGCTAGCCGGCCAGTTAGCTAATAGGTAGCAAATAGATAGGTAATAGAAAGCTAATAGATAACGAACAGATAGTCAGCTAGACAACCAGCTATATAATTAATAGATAGCCAGCCAGATAGCTAGCTAGCCAGCCAGTTAGCTAATAGAAAGCTAATACATAGCCAATAGATAGCCAGCCAGACAGCTAGACAACCAGCTATATAACTAATAGATAGACAGATAGCGAGCTAATAGGAAGCAAATAGATAGCCAGCTAGACAACTAGCTATATAACTAATAGATAGATAGCCAGCCAGATAGCTAGCTAGCCGGCCAGTTAGCTAATAGATAGCAAACAAACAATTCCAAGTTTTGACAAAGGCAGTTTGTAGAAGGCCAATTTCCACATGTGAAAATCATTTTGCTTGTTTCTCGGGCGACATTCAATCGTCGGTGTTGAATCGGCAAGTGAAATTGGAAGCCACCTGCGTGGAAGTCTCCAGCTGCCTGTCGGTCTTGGACTTGAGGTCGTGCAGTTCTCGCTCGGCCTCGTCTTTCTTGAGCTGGGCGGCGCCGAGTTGACAGCGGAGCTCGGCGCACACCTGAAGGCCATGGCAAAGCGCACTTCAAATTTTGCCCGATGCAGCTTGCATTTGCATATTTTTTGGGGGGCCTCATTCAGATCGCCCCATTTTGTCTTAACACACCGGTGACGTTGTTCTATGAAGCAAGTACATTGAAAGGAGCAAATGAACATCGATTTTAATAATAATACATTTCATTTATAAGCGCCTTGAAAAACTCTCAAGGTCACTTTACAGTCACTGGAAAAGTCTTACTGTGGCTGAGCAGCGGCAGCCACACGCCTCAGCGTTCACTCAAGCCGGAAGTAACTCAAAATATATAGAAAGTTAGTCCGCGAGCTAATAGATAACTAATAGATAGCTAGCGAGCTCGATAGCGAATAGATAGATGAAAAGGTTTCTTCAGCCGTCATCTGAACTTCTTTGAACATGTCCGACATTTCGCTTCTTATCCAAGATGCTTCGTCAGCGAACTAAAGTCTTGCTGGTAGTTTCGGCCCTATATATATCCCTAGTGTCCAGACGTGGTGGTGCCAGACTCTGCTATGATTTGTCCCTGCTCTCAGGTTGGGGGGAGCAGAGGACTACTCCCTGCGGCTTCTCTGATTACCTCTATTGTCCTGACTGATTACTTCTATAGTCCTGACTGAGTATGAGGTCTACGACTGGCCTGATTGCCCCATTTGCTCTGGTATCACCTCATCAGCATAACTAAGCCTACGTTGCCTAAGTTGTACGAACGATCCAAATTGAACTTCACCCCACCATGGCAAATTGATAGCAAATAGATAGCTATCCAGGTAGCCAGCTAGCTAGTTAGATAGCAAAAAGCTAGCTAGCTAGGTATCCAGCTAGCAAATAGATAATAAATAGATAGCTAACTAGGTAGCCAGCTACATAGCCAGCCTTTCAAAACTCTCAAGGTCACTTTACAGTCACAATATATGTTTTTCTGTGGGTGAGCAGCGGCAGCCATACACACCAGCGTTCACTCAACCCGGAAGTAACTCAAATAGATTGAAAGCCAGCCAGCCAGCTAATAGATAACTAATAGCTAGCTAGCTAGCTAGTTAGACTGGAGCCCATGCTGAATTCCTGTCCATGATCCGAGGATGCGTGTGATCGATCGTTATAGCCCAGTTGGCCTCAGCGACAATGCCTTCATTTTTTTTTCAGCAGTAGGAACGACCCAAAACAAACATGCGGATCAAACCTCTGAAGATGGAGGACACTGATTCGTTGTGGCGACCCCTTGAAGAGAAAAGCCGAAAGGAAAAGAAGAAGAAGAGGAACGACGCAATTGTGCCCGGTCAGAAATGGACATGGGGAAAAAAAATGGTCATTGAAGATTGGACAGAATACGGAAATGGTAGCTGTAGTTTTGCTGCCACCCAGTGCAACGGAGCAGGATTGCCGTATAGGACAAGACAAAAATAACAATACTGTGCATAATAATAATAATAATAATAATAATAAATACATTTCATTTATAAGCGCCTTTCGAAACTCTCAAGGAAACTTTACAGTCACAGGATACTTTTTCTGCGGGTGAGCAGCGGCAGCCACACGCGCCAGCGTTCGCTCAACCCGGAAGTTCTCACAAATACCGTCAGCAGCCACCGACTCTATCCCACAGGCCGACGCACCCCATATGGGAAGCAATATTGAGCCGCAACGGTTCTCGCAAATACCGTCAGCAGCCACTGACTCCATTTCCACCCCCGTAGAAATAATGCGAGGTGCATGCTGGGATATATATACACACAATGATATTTCATTGTAATAATCTCTTAAAATTACTTTGTCAAGTGGATTTTTTTTTCTTGATTTTGCCATAATTTTCCATTTTTGGCACAATGGAAAATTTCACGTTTTTTTTTAACTTCTTTTTGTCTTTAGTGTCCCCAAAAATGTGTTTTTGATTTTTTTTAAGGCCAAAATATTCCAGGAAAACCCTAAAGGAACATAAAATATTTAAAGGACAACTGACACCATTTTTTTGTTTCCTAACTAACATCAGAAAAACGTTTTAGAGCATCTAAAATGCCCAAAACATGCAGTATGATATTTTTTGTCAAATGCAAAACACCAATAAAAATGACTTAAAGTGTCCCAAAACGGCCACAAAATGAGCTCAGAACTGGGGTGATTCAGAAAGTCACGCCCCCTTGTTGGTGACATCACGCCAGGATACTACTTCACAAACTGCTGTGCTCCAGAATCAAAACAATGGCTTCAGAGTTCCGATTCAGAGAAGATGCCTTCTTGGGACTCATCCAGTTATGAATATGATTGAAATAGTTCTGAAGAGGAAAGCATAAATGTTTGCAATCGATTAAAGAAGTCCTTCCGTATCAATTCGAGCTGTCTGGACTCCAATGTAGCACCCAGAAAATGCCACAAGATGGCGCCCAAGCTCCGTTGGAAATGGGCTGAGTTGTCCGCTGGGAATTTGTGTCAATTTACCGTATTTTTTGGATTATAAATCGCAGTTTTTTTTTATAGTTTGGTCAGGGTGCGACTTATATATGCTTTTTTTTATTACTGTATATCATTTCACATGTTATTTTCACATTAAACCGCAAGAGCGCTGAGAAGAGGAAATGGCGCCTTGTGCACCTGCCGAGTTGGGGGAGTTATTTAAAAGTGACACAGAGGATGAAGATTTCCTTGGATTTGGTGATTTGGAGTAAAACCTGATATTTTGGTAAACTTGTTAGCATGTTCTTTGTGCTAGAGTTATCTGAATAATTCTTGTAAAAGACTGTTCTGGGTTACCAAAAAGAGGTGTGTCCATTGGAGTTGCGTCGAGCGAGAGCTGCGGTGTTATGTTGGGTAAAAAAAAAAAAAAAGCGAAACGGAGCCTGATGTTCTCCATTTTATTTTAATAATTACATTAAAATAAAATGGAGAACATCAGGCTCCGTTTATTTTAAATTGCTTTTCAATATGACATGTATGTTGTTTGGTGTTGGATTTTATCAAATATATTTTCCCCAAAAATGCGACTTATCCTCCAGTGCGATCTATATATGTTTTTTTCTTCTTAATTATGCATTTTTTTGGCTGGTGCGACCCATAATCGGAAGGGACGTATAATCGGAAAAATACGGTACACCTTCTTTATGCGTGTTACCGCAATTCGCTGCGACACACACGATTCGCCATCGCGTTATTTATGTAGTTTTCTTTCGAATGTTGCCACAAACACAAACACAGTGTTTTCAGACGAAACAAAGTACCCAAAATGTATTGCGTGTCGCTTTCTCGGTGAGGGGCGTTCCCTCTGTGACGTCACTTAGGGGATCGTCATTAAAACGTAAAATATAGTCATTTTTGAAAATTATATTTATTACTGTTTGGAGACAAACTGATAAAAAACCCGGAAATATTTTTGAGCTCATAAAAATACCGTATTTTCATACGTTGTCGGTCTCCATTTCCAGACAGGCAAGTTGTCGGCGCGCCTCTGCCAGTTGGTTGGTCAGCGAGTTGTTGTCGGCGCCGACTTTGTGGAGATGGCCCTCCAGCTCAGCAGCACGTTGGGACAGCCAGGCCACCTGAGGCACACGCGCAACCAAAATTTTTTGGTGAAGCCGGCAAATGGCGCGGCTCTTCCTGCAAAAGTTGCTTTTACGGTATTTGCTAGCTCCTCCTTCTGGCCACGCCCCTCGCCGCGTCCTTCCTCCCTAGCCTGGGCCAGTTTGTCCTTGAGGGCCAGCGCGTCGCGTTGCCGCTGCGCCGTCTGCTGGGCCAGCTCCCTGGACAGCTGCTGGTACCGCACCTCCACCTGCGCCCAAAAACAGTCGGCGGGGTTGACGGCTCGTCGCAAACGGAACGCCGTTGACGGGCGGGCAGAGGCGGCCAGCCACCAAGAATCCCACCTCGGCTCCGTGCAGGTGGGCCTCCTCGGCCATCTCAACGGCGCTTTTGACCCGGAGACAAGCCGACCACTCCCGATGTTGGACCTCCTCCCGAGCCGAGCGCGCCGCGCTCAGAGCCGCCAGCAGCTCATCACGCTCCCTGCCGCCAAAAAGAGTCGGCGGACATGTATCAGTGGTACAGTGATACCTTGGCTTACGAACTTAATTGGTTCCCAGAAAGTGTGTGTGTGTAAGGCGAAGTGTGGATTCCAAACATTAACTTCCCATAGGAAACCATTAAAATGAGAATAATCCATTTCCAGGTCCCCATAAAACATAATTTTCAACTAAATAAGCCTTAGGACAACCAACACCAGTTTTTTGTTTCCTAACTGACATCAGAAAAACGTTTTATAGCATCTAAAATACCCAAAACACGCAGGCTGATATTTTTTGTCAAATGCAAAACACCAATAAAAATGACTTGAGTGTGTTAAATCTGCCAAAAAAATTGAGCTGCAAATTGGGCATTTTCAGAAAGTCCCGCCCCCTTGTTTGTGACGTCACGCCAAGACGTCTTGCCTTGCTCGAGAATCAAAACAATGGCTTCAGATTCGGAGAAGATGCTTTCTTGTTACGCATCCAGTTATGAATATGATTCAAATAGTTCTGAAGAGGAAAGCATGAATGTTTGCAATCGATTTAAGAAGTTCTTCGGGGTCATTTTGAGGCATCAAGACTGACGTGTAACGTCTCAGAAAATGCAGAAGATGGCGCCAGAGCTCCGTTGGAAATGTCTGATTTGTCTGCTGGGAATCTGTGTCAGCGAATATCAAATACAGTAAAGTCTTGTTATATCGATATTCTCGGGAGTCCGAAAAAATATCGATATAACCGGGACTATCGATATATCCGACCCTGTTTGCATGTAATTTTCTCCGTGCGTGCATAGAAATAGTATCGATATAAAAGGGACTATCGATATATCCGATATCAATATAACGAGACTTTACTGTAGTTGTCTTGGTGCCACACACAACGATTCACCATCGCGTTAGTTATTATGTGTTTTCCTTCTAATTTCGCCATCAACATGAAGTTTTCAGACCAAACAAAGTACCCAAAATGCATTGTGTGTCCTTTCTCGGTCAGTGGCGCTCCAGACGTGACGTGACGTCAGGCATCGTCACCAACTCAAAAACAAGACTTCCTGAATATTCAGTGCAAGCCTTAAAATGTAAAATATGGCTATATGCGGTGGAAAAAAAATACGCTCAGTAGAAGTAAATTGAAGCGATTTTACAAATTATGGACACAACTTGTCCGAAGGTGTCAGTTGTCCTTTAAAACTATACACAATATACCTTATTTTTATGTATAATAAATGTGCTATGGTGCTGTAATGAAAGAAAAAAAAATGTACTATATAATAAAGTCGTTTTATTTACCTTTGTGATCGTTGCTGATGGCTTAATGGAATGGATAGTTTTTGCATAAAGTGTCTCAAGGAGCTCTGGGTTGTACATCTTAAAAGTTGTGATATTGCAACAGCAACAGATGCAGGCAGACACACGAGAAACTTCATGAATAGCTGGTTTCCTTGCTTGTACGTTCTCTTCAAATTGTACAGATGGCTTGTGCAGGTTATTTGTGAAGCCTGATTGATGGGATATTTTAACCTTGCAGTTTACACCCTACTTTTGAACTATCAATAAAGTTGAAACGAGTACAAATTTCACTTGGTTTTCAATCCATTTTATCACCATTTCACTTTTGTTTTTTGTTTCAAGCTGGCTGCCATTTCAAGAGCTCCAAGAACCGGCTCGTTTGCGAACGACACATCACTCATTGTGGCGCTCCGTGTGTTTCCCGAAGACTAGTTGGTATGCCAACATTATATTCTCGCCAATTTAACTTTCGTTAGCGAAAGCGCTCGTAAGCCGAGGTATCACTGTATATGTATGAAGATAAAAGGATAAACGTGGACACTTATATCAAGCAATCACATTTTAAAAACTAGACATACATAGATGATTGAAATCATCACAAATCACGTATTCTGGTTTAAGAATAAGAATTTGGGGCTGCCGCTTCCAAGCCCGGATAAATACAGAGGCTTGCGTCAGGAAGGGAATCCGACGTAAAAGCTCGGTCAAAACAAACATGCCAATCAAACCTCTGAAGATGGAGGACACTGATTCGCTGTGGCGACCCCGTCAAGGGAAAAACCCAAAGGAAAAGAAGAAGTGTCACGGTTTGCGAGGTGGTGATGGCGGGTTCGGATCCCAAAAAGCAGGCAGGAGGGAGCAGGAGGTTGTTTGACAAATTGTATTAAAATAAAGGTCAGCAGGAACAAAATGTAAAACATCAAAATCATCTGAGTGGAAAAAATACAAAGTAGCAAAAGAAGACCAAAAGTAAAAGTCCGCCAAGGTTAAACAAACACATACACAATGCATGCAGCCAACAAGCAGCAAACAAACAATGAACCGGCACCGGATGGTCGTGCCGGGTGTCCTTTTAAGTGTCAATGATTAAACGACCAGCACCTGCGAGGCAGTAGGCAGGGCTGACGTCGCTACCCGCTGGTCGCCAATCTGATCGGGACGACCAGCACCTGTGCAGGTGTAGGCGGGGCCGACAGCGCCCCCCGTTGGTCGCCAACCAGATCATGACAAGAAGAAGAATTTGGGGCAAGTCCCCCAATCAATACAGTGGGGGTCACCTCACTGCGCTGATTTTACTCACTTGACGAGTCGGTCCACCACCTCGCCATGCGCCGCGGAAGGCGAGCCGGCCGAGAGCGCCGCTTCCTGCGTGCACTTCAGACACGGCGTGGCCGCCTCCTCCTCGCGACGTCTCAGGCGGCCGGTCAGTTCCTCGCGCTCCTTGTGGCTGAGCGCCAGATCGCGCCTGGGGGGGCGCAAGAGCGGCGGAAGGATGAAGGCGAGGCGGGAGACTCCGGTGACGAGAAAACATCCTTAGGAGAACCTGTGCGAGATGACCTGAGCCTCAAGTCTTTCCATCTGCGCCCGATGCAGCAACGTTAATTCTTCCTGACACACAAAGAAATACAGAAAGCAAATTAATGATCCATCACAATCTGGAAAAAAATGCCAAGAAAATTCAAATACAGTGATACCTTGGCTTACGAACTTCATTGGTTCCAAGGAAGTGTGTGTAAGGTGAAAAGTGTGTATCCCAAACATTAATTTCCCATAGGAAACCATTAAAATGAGAATAATCAGTTCCCAGGTCCCCATAAAACATAATTTTCTACTTTCTAATTTTCTAAGCCTTAAAGGACAACCGACGTCACTTTTTTGTTTTTTAACTGACATCAGAAAAATGTTTTATAGCCTCTAAAATACCCAAAACACGCATTATGATATTTTTAGTCAAATGCAAAACACCAATAAAAATGACTTAGTGTCCAAAATCTGCAAACAATTGAGCTGCGAATTGTGCATTTTCAGAAAGTCCCGCCCCCAGTTCGTGACGTCATGCCAAGACGTCTTGCATTCCTAGCGAATCAAAACAATGGCTTCAGATTCGGAGAAGATGCTTTCGTGTTACACATCCAGTTATGAATATGATTCAAATAGTTCTGAAGAGGAAAGCATACATGTTTGCAATCAATTAAAGAATGAATTTTCTGCCATTTTCAGGCAACATTGGGGGGAAATCTCTTACCTAAAAAAAGAGGCAAAAAATGGCGAGCCTCCTGTGGCCACCTCCGTTTCCACAGGCTGATAAATTCCTTATATGGCGCTTGGACGCCCTTTTCTGGCAACTTTTGGGTGCAACACGAGGTCCCCAGAACAAAAAAGTACAGCAAAATACATTGACGTGATGGAAGGACCGCTACAATGTGTCTTTTTTACGGTCAGGGGCGGTCCTTTATTGACGTCACGTACGGACTCGTCACCAACTCAAAAACAAGACTTCCTGAATATTCAGCGTGAGTCTTAAAACATAATATATAGCTATATGGGGTGGAATCTTTGTAAAATACGCTCTGTCATTTGAAGCCATTTTACAAATTATGGACACAACTTGTCCGGAGACGTCGGTTGTCCTTTAAAACTACACACAATATACTTTATTTTATGTATAATGAATGTGCTATGGTATTGTAATGAAAGAACTAAAGTGTACATTATAATAAATTATTATAATAATATTGTGATGGCCGTTGATGACTTGATGGAATGGAGTAGACGGTTTCATCAGGATTAAACACTTGATGAGGAACTTGGCCTTCTTCCACCATCTTGAGGAATGATTCCTTGTAAGGTTTGGCAGCTTTATCGTCAGAACAGGTTGCCTCACCATGACGACACCCTGTACGACGCTTAAAGTTCTCGAACCATCCGTGGCTAGCCTTGAAATCATTAATGGATGACGAACTTCCAGGTTGCCTCTTGACGATATCCAAGTGAAGTTGCCGTGCTTTCTCTGCGATAATTTTACCTAGTTCCTCATCAATTGTGTTCTGTTTAGCTGGCTTGATAGCGTTTTGCAAGTGTACAGATGGCTTGTGCAGGTTATTTGTTTTAATCTTGCAGTCTACACTCTGCCCTTGAACTATCAAAAAAGTTTAAACGAGTCCAAATGTCACTGTTTTCTATCCATTTTCTCACTCTCTCTCTGTCGTCTGCCTATCTATTTTTATTTTGCAGCTCTGTGTTTCTGTAACCCCCCCCTCTCTGCTGCGTTCTTGACCAATCACGTGCGGTTTTAACCGAAGACTGGAGGCGGGGAACCGAGGACAAAAAAAAAGTCGGCTGCCATTTCCTTGTTAGGAGAACAGGCGCGTGTGTGTGTGTGTGTGTGTGTTTGTGTGTGTGTGTGTGTGTGTGTGTGTGTGTTTTGTGTGTGTGTGTTTGGGTGACAGGAAGAGCAGCAAGAGCTGATACATCGCTCATTGTGACGCTCCGTGTGTATCCTGAAAAATAGTATGCCAAGATTAAATTCTCGTGAATTTAAAGTTCGTAAGCCGAAATGTTCGTTAGCCAAGGTATCACTGTCAACAAAATAAATCTTACATTTATAAATGAAAATAGACAGGGTAAACTACACTAACATTTGGAACTGAACTACATTTTAAGAACAAAATATACAGACACGCCTCAATTGTTTGTGTGTGTGTGTGTGTGTGTTTGACCATTTGGTTTGAAAGCATGTTGTGGTCCTTTGGAGAAACGTCAGCATGTTTGGCTTTGAGCTCCACGCGGAGTTTCTCATTCTCCAGCACCACCACTCCGATGCGGCGTTTCAGCTCTTGCTGCTCTTCCTGTCACCCAAACACACATACACACACACGAACACACACACACACGCACACACAGCAACACACATTTGACAGTCAAACCATGCCAGGGGAACACTCAAATGGGATTTTATTCCAAACCTTGCAGAATCGGACTTCAGCCTCCAGGTGCTGGATGTAGTCTGGGGGGCTGTGAGTCACTGGCACCAAGTCCTGACAACCAGTGGTCCAAAACACAAACATGTGTACACAATGGGGCTGTCACTGTCAAATCCTTTTGGGAATCATCCAATTGAGATTTCCATATAGTGATACCTCATTTTACAAACTTAATTGGTTCCCAGAAAGCGTGTGTAACACGAAAAGTTCATCTGCCAAACATTTATTTTCCATAAGAAACAATTAAAAATGAGAATAATCCATTCTCAGGTACTCATAAAACATAATTTTCTACTAAATAATCCTAAAAACGACACAAAATACATCTTATTTTATGTAAAATAAATGTGTCATAATGAAAGAAATAAACTGTACAATATAATAAAGTTGTTTTATTGACCTTTGTGATGGTGGTTGATGAAGTTGCCTCTTAATGATATCCAAGTGAAGTTGCCGTGCTTTCTCGGCGATAATACCTTCACTCACACTGTCCATTGTTAGCTACTTTTCGTTAATCCAAATCAACAGAAGTTTTTCAACCTCTTCTATTGCCTGAAACCGTTGCTTAGACAACACAGAAACACCCTTAGCCACACGTAGCAACTTAGCGTACTGGTACTGGGACACTAAGTCACACAAACGCATACCCCGTTGGTGTTTTTTTTCGATGACTTCCTTCTTCTGCTCGACCGTCATTTTCTTTTGTGTCCTTTTCACCTTCACACTAGCCTGTGGTGGGGTCTTTTTCGTTCCCATAATAGCAAAAGTATACCATTCGATAACAAACCACGTCTACACTGAGTGCACTCAAAGAAAGTGGGTGTGGAAAAGTAGTCTGGCATCCACCGTGGCGCTGTGTGGTTCCGTACATCCGCCAAAAACCAGTTCCTCTGCCAAGATTATATTCTCGCGAATTTAATGTTCGTAAGGTGAAATGTTTATGAGCTAAAGCGTTCGTAAGCCGAGGTATCACTGTAGTCAATCATCAAGTTGCCAAATTGGACATGCACCATAGATGGAGGGAGGGAGGGATAGACGGGTATCGATAAAATATGCTATGACATGTTGACTCCACCTTTGAAAGAGCGAGGGTAGAGGTGATATCCTTGCCCTGCTTCAACAGAAGGCTCTTCAGCTGATTGACTGTGAGGCACATAGACACACACACACACACACACACAAATGTATGAGTCAGAAAAAATGTCGATATAACCATACTATCGATATACCCGTCCTGTGCCGAACTGCATTAAAAGGGGGTGAGGGGCAATATGTAAATGGGGGATCTTGATATGACATGTAATTTTATCATTGGGCTCATGGATTGCGTACCTAGCATGCTTTTTGTACAGTAGTGAAGTGAAAAATAAACTTATGCATAAAGTAAAAACGTCTTTACACTTTTTTATGACTATTTCCTTTCAAAAATGCAACCAATGCAAAATCCTTACGTTGTTCTATACACACGAAACCACGAACGCCAGCATGTACAAACATGAAAAACTGATTGTTGCAAGCGATAAAGATATCTGAATACAACACAATTAAATACATGTATGGAAAACTGCAACGTTTACATTACTTATGTTGATGAAGTATTCTGCGGCACGTCGAACTCTTTCGCAATGGAGGATTTGCTCCTTGTTGGATTCTCCTCGACAGCCACTATTGCCTTGTACTCCGTTCCGAGATCACAATTCACGTTTCCCCATGGTTTAAATTGGTGTTGAACAACAGTACTGTATATAAGCTCTGCTACGCCTTTTTTATTGTGCTTGCGTATGACAGTTCAAAACACGGAAGCTGTTAGAAAATGGCGTCTGCTCCACTGCGCAAGGCACGAAAGCTGGTCACGTGACTTGGTCATGTGACCCAGGCAATAAACAGCTATGCCCTGCCAGTGATCAGATACCCTGCAGGAATAATAAGGTGGCCAAAGAAAGAGATTCAGACCACGGATGTTAAGACCCTCACCATGCATGGAGGGTTCCATCCCAAGTCCAGCACCCTGAGACTGTACGCAAGCCGTAAGGAAGGAGGCCGGGGACTAGTGAGTGTGAGAGCCACTGTCCAGGATGAAACATCCAAGCTCCATGAATACATCAAAGAGAAGGCTCCAACGGATGATGTACTCAGAGAATGTCTCAGACAATGGGGAAGAGAGGATGAGGTGCTGGAAGAGGGACAATCATGGGAAGAAAAGCCCCTACACAGGATGTACCACCGAACCATAGCAGAAGTGGCTGATCTAAATAAGTCCTATCAGTGGTTAGAGAGGGCTGGCCTAAAGGACAGCACAGAGGCACTCATCCTGGCTGCTCAAGAGCAGGCCCTGAACACCAGAGCCATCGAGGCAGATATACCACACCAGGCAAGACCCAAGGTGTAGGTTGTGCAAAGAGGCACCTGAGACAATCCAACACATAACTGCCGGGTGTAAGATGCTGGAAGGGAAAGGATTTTATATATATATATATATATATACAGTAAAGTCTCGTTATATCGATATCGGATATATCGATAGTCCCGGTTATATCGATACTATTTCTATGCACGCACGGAGAAAATTACATGCAAACAGGGTCAGATATATCGATAGTCCCGGTTATATCGATATTTTTTCGCACTCCCTTGAATATCGATATAACGAGACTTTAGTGTATATGTGATTTCAACAAAATGTCAGAATATATTATTTCAAAGAACTTTGTGATAATACTCAGAATTAATATGAATGGTTTTCTGTCAAACTATCGGAATATAAGTCAACTTGCCGTGTACATACGCAAGGTTACTGCAAGCTGGCCTGCACACTGCTGATTTTTTTTTGACTCGTCCGCTTATTCAAAAGGAGCGTTTACCTGTTTTGACATCAACGGCACCTAAGTCAAGATCATCCAATCAAAATGCCACTTTCCGCCAACACAAGCCGAAACAGGAAATGAACAGCGAAAAAGCGAGGATACATATTTAGTTTTATCAGGTCATTTTGCTCTGAAAAAGTCGGAAATCCGCTGATCGGCGGAAAATTCTCATCCCGGAATGAATGTCGCATAAAGGCTAATTCCCATGAGTCTGTCTATGGTGGTTTGCTTTCGATGAGCGTTCAGATTTTCAACAACCACAAAAAAAATAGACAGCAACTGAGGTTGCAAATCTTGCTGCTTATTTTACCCGGTTTAAAGGACAACCGACACCATTTTTTTGTTTCTGAAAAACCTTTGTTTCCCAAAAAACAGAAAAACCTTTTATAGCATCGAAAATACCCAAAACACGCAGGCTGATATTTTTAGAAAATGCAACGCACCAATAAAAATGACTTAAAGTGTCCTAAAAACTGTCACAAAATGAGCTCGGAACTGGGGATATTCAGAAAGTCCCACCCCCTTGTTCGTGACGTCACGCCACGATACTCCTTCACAAACTGCCTTGCTCCAGAATCAAAACAATGGCCACAGAGAGTTCAGATTGGGAGAAGATGCTTTCTTGTTACTCATCCAGTTATGAATATGATTCCAACAGTTCTGAAGAGGAAAGCATACATGTTTGCAATCGATTAGAGAAGTCCTTCCGTATCAATTTGAGCCGTCTGGACTCCAATGTAGCGCCCGGAAAATGCACAAGATGGCGCACAAGCTCCGTTGGAAATGGGTTGATTTGTCCGCTGGGGATTTGTGTCAACTTACACCTTCTTTATGCGTGTTACTGCAATTGGCTGCGACACACAACAATTGATTCACCATCGCGTTATTTATGTCGTTTTCCTTCTAATTGCGCCATCAACACGGTGTTTTGAGACGGAAAAAAGTACCCAAAATGCATTGTGTGACGCTTTCTCGGTCAAGGGTGTTCTGAATGTGACGTCACTTAGGGCATCGTCATAAACTCGACTTCATTAATCTTCAGCGCGAGTCTTAAAAGGTAAAATAAGGCTATATGCCGTGGAACCTTTGTCAAACGCGCTCAGTCGAAGTCATTTTACAAATTATGGACGCAACTTGTCCTGAGGTGTCGGTTGTCCTTTAAACCGCTACTGCTTTGTATCAGTCTGACAGTATGTTCAATCATTTTGGTACTGAGGCCAAATCCATGTCGAACACAAGGAATAATTGCTTTGTTACCATTTTCGGGCATGTTTGCCTCAACGAACTTTGACATTATAATCTTGATATTTCAGTCTGGCCATAGTCTTGTCAATTTAAGCAATCATGATTTGTGCCTCACCTGCTTCGCTTTGTTTCTTTTGGCACCAAACGGGCGGGTCCTTCTCCAACGTGGAGGCGAAGGTGCCATCGCCGCCACCGCTGCATCCCATCGTCTCATCTTTCTCATCGTCATGGTGATGGAGCTTCTCCAGAGCGTCCCCGAGTTGCTGTAAGCTTTGGTTGGTTCGCTCTGAAACGCACAAGCAGATATTCATTCTTACACAAGCTTCCATTTTCCATCAATGCATTTTTGTGAAGTACGTCATGGTTTTTCGGGGGATTTTCCAAGCTATGCAGTTTATGATGACGTATTACACACGTTTCCCTCCATGCTGGTTCTTGAATTTTCCAAATACGACAACGTGAAACGAGGGAGAAAAAAATGATTGAAGTTTACGCTCTTTTTGCTAACACTACAGTTTATAGAGGTGAGTAAGTTGTATTTTTATAACTCAAAAAAGTGATAGAATGTATATTTTTCTCCATAACTGCCACGTTTCAAGCAAAAAGAAGCATTAGCATGTATTTTTCTAGAGCTCGCAATTTTCTTTCCTATTATTCAGTGACAGCCATTTTGGATTTCATTCGATCGTTGATATTTGCCAATTTATATTTTGAATCTTTTCTGTTCATGTTTAGAATTTCACTAGCTTTCCAATGGTACCTTACTCGTTAAGATATGCCAAAAAAACATGAAAGTTATGATAGTTTAAACTGTAATAAAGAACTCGGTCACAGATTTTCATTGTTTTAACTGTGTAATTACAGGCCGAAAATCCCCTGATATTTCGAACATTTAAAATTCCATTATTTCCTTATTATTTGTCATAGAACAGTAATCTATACATCATTTGAAAGCTATATAAATGCACTTTAATATGGTATTAGAAAATGTGTGATGAATTATTATTATGAATTAATAATTGAAACATTTTGTCACATCCCGACATAAAGGTGTAATTTCACACCAAATGAAACATTTGGTGTGACAATGAAACCATAACATCATATACCAAGACAACAGTATAATATTTCAATTCCACTTGTTGAAAATGAAGAGCGAAATCGCTCCCTAAAGGAAGACCACGTTCAAGATTCCAAACTTCGAGGAAGACGTTCTCACCACTATCACACTGAAAACAACAACCAACCACAATAATCAACGTATAACTAACATAATAATAATAATAATACATTTCATTTCTAAGCGCTTTTTCGAACTCTCAAGGTCACTTTACAGTCACAGGACAAGTTTTTCTGTGGGTGAGCAGAGGCAGCCACACGCGTCTATCTATTAGCTAGCTAGCTAATAGATAGCCAGTCAGCTAGTTAGCCAATAGATAGCCAGCAAACCTAAAGATGAAGCCTTGCTATTGTCATCAATAGACTCAGAATCATCCGTGACAAGAAAAAAAAGTTTTGGGTCCATTACAAATGATGTTGTATTAGCTATCCATTAGCTAGCTAGGTATCCGATAGCTGCCTAGCTGGCTGGCTGTTAGCTGGCTATCTATTTATTAGCTATCCATTAGCTAGCTGGCTAGCTATTAGCTGTTTAGTTTTTTGGCTGTAACATACCTGTCAACTTTGGCTAATCGCTGCCCTTACAAATGATTGCAATTCCCATATAAAAGTTGTACTACGCTATATTATTTGAAATGAGAAAAAAATGCTAACAGGCGGAAATGCAGTTTTCCGCGCATGCGCACGTTATGCTTTTATCAATCCGATCGTACGCAGTGATTAAAAATATGCGATCAAGGATTACTTTTGCTGGTTTGCCGTGTCAATAGTAGCGATCAGCGGCAGCCTTGTCGTTAGCGACCGGTAGTTAAGAACAACTGAATTTGGTCTTAAGACCGGTTCATATTTTTTTCCTGTATAAAAGTTGTAGTACGCTGCACATTATTTGATATGATAAAAAAAAAACATATAAAATATGGGTCAAACATATAAAATATGGGTCAAACATATACGTTGACAGGTATGAAGCTGTCTAGCTGTTGGCTATCAGGCTATATATTACCTATTTATTAGCCCTCCATTAGCTAGCTCGCTTTCTATTGGAGTTACTTTGGGGTTGAGCAGTAACGTGCAGTCAGGGGAGGCAGGTGAGGTTGTGCCTCACCTGTCATCATGGAAATATCAAATGACAAATAATGATACATTAAACTTTTGTATTTATTTAGTGATTTGTACTTCCTTTCCATTTAACTTCACTATTTTTTGATTTTTTTTTTTCAAAATCGCTGAATTTTCACATTTACCGTTCAAATACGAAGTGGAGACGAGCGGTGAGGCAGCAGCCGGCTGAGCCTCACCATGGATTGCGCAATCACTATGCTAACTGTGCTTGCTCTGCAGTGAGATCGCATTGCTGTCCTTCTGCATATCGCTATTAAAGTGTTCAAACACTTTTAGTATATGAACTAAATTTCTACACTGGTGTATATAATGTACAGTCACTGTACATTATAAACACTGTACTACAGTGTTTATTTTATTTTATTTTGATCAAAACTATGTGCATAGGTGAGGCACACAGTTCTCCTGCCTCATGACAGGGGGCGCTGGTGATTACAGATTCTTCTTGCTACTCCTCGGCTGCAGAATAATAGAATTAGTGCCAGCAAGCTACAGTAAACAGTTAGCAAGTTAAGTGCAACCATCCAATCATGTTTTCGTGTTGCTTGGCCTTATTTTCAGAATGGAGGATTACATATCTAAATTGAAAGAATTTTCTAAACTGAACTTTCAATCGAAGCATGAGATAATGATTCAAGGAAGACCAACAGCGGACTGTATAATACAGCTCACAAACGGTGAGGGATGAATGTCAATCTCCTGGAAATCTTCACAGCTTTTTGGCCTAGAAGGATCTCATTGAAACTCTTCCTGAAGCGACAAAGTTGCTCCAGCTCGTGCTCACTGTTCCATCTACTACAGCATCAGTGGAGCGCTCATTCTCAGCACAAAAGACTGAAAACATACAGTCGGAACAGGACTGATCAAGGACGACTTTCTTCACTGGCAGTGAGACACAGAGACTTGGACTTCATTTATAAGTAAAGCTAACACGATAACGTTTTTTAATTCTTTTTTTCTATGCTACAGTTTGTACACAGTATATAAAGAATGCTGACATGACATTTTAAACAAAACATGTTAACGGTTGCCAATCAAATGTTGACTAAGCTACTCTGTGGAGTTCATAGGTTTGTAAATCTGACTGCGATGACGTCAGTGCCTCACCAGCCATGAACCTCACCGCATGTCACTGGGGTTGAGTGAACGCTGGTACATGTGGCTGCCGCTGCTCACCCGCAGAAAAAGTTTATCCTGTGACTGTAAGTGACCTTGAGAGTTTTGAAAGGCACTTCTAAATGAAATGTCTTATTATTATTATTATTATTATTATTATTATTATCAAGGTGAGTGGCACAGCTACTGCACTGCATCCCATTTAAAAAGAAGCAACGTGGGAGTGCCCAATTGTGTCTATGTCTAATGTCCTGTCGCCTGTCAAGTGCAACCGGTGGCAATAACGTACAACTGATACCGAATAGGAGTCTCTTAAATGACTATAAAACGATTTGATATTTAAATTAGGCACACAAAAAAACACACAGAGTCAACGGAAAGATGCCGCGATGAAAATCTGTTCGATCTAGAACGCGTTGCTAATATGAATGCTAAGTAACATGAGCTACATTAGCGAATAATCACATACAAAACAGCGTCCACTCACGCCTCGGTTGTTTCTGGTAACCATTCTGATGCTCTCCTCCTTCCTCGTCCGATTCGAGAGGTTTCATTTATAGCACTTTAATGACGATCGGGGGGTAGTCGATGGGATTCAACATGCTACCGAAGCCACAAGTCAGAGCGATTTCGAACCACGGATACCAACCGTAGAGATGGAGTGATTGTTTTTTTTTTAACACGCTCTCGTCCCGAATGGGCGGTGTAACTTTCGTAACGTCACCGCCCGGGCACAAAAAGTCAACGCGTGACGCAAAACAAGACAACCCTCCCAAGTGAGTGGCGGCTCCGACGGAATTCTGGGAGTTGGAGTCTTGCAAAAGAGGCTCATCTCAACTCATAGGACCACTTGGAATGTGCGCATGGGCGGATGTATCCATTCTAGAGGCGGACGACAATCACAAAGTCCAACTTTCCACGTGATTTGGCTTCAACGATGGTTTCCTCGTGTACGTTGTGTACATCGATGAGAAGGCCAAGAGGCTTCGTCAGCGAACTAAAATTTTTGCTGATAGTTTTAGCCCTATATCCCTACTGTTCAGACGTGGCGGTGCCAGACTCTGCTATGATAGGTCCCTGCTCTCAGGTTGGGGGGAGCAGAAGACTATTCCCTGAGACTACATTGATTACTTCTATTGTTCTGACTGATTACTTGTATTGTCCTGCCTGGTTATTGGATTGGATGTGCTTTTATTAGTCTCGCAGTGGAGAAATTTACATTTCACAGCAGTAAAGTTATGAAAGGAATGAAAGTATGCATCAATCCACTTTCCGTACCGCTTATTCCTCATTAGGAAAAACAAAATACAGGAGCTGCTGGAAAGGCAGCCACTCTTGCTTGCGGCGCCATCGTGAAGTCAAAAGTACAAAAAAATGATAGGGTCTATGACTGGCCTGATTGCCCCATTTGCTCCGATATCACCTCATAAGCATAACTAAGCCTACGTTGCCTAAGAAGTCGGTTGTAGGAACGATCCGAATTGAACCTCACCCCACCATGGCGATTTAGTGAAGGGTTTTGCTGTTTTATGAAAATAGCTTCTTTTACTCCCCTTTCAAACCATCTCTTTTCTTTCGCTAAGATTTTAACATCACTGTCGTCAAATGTGTGGTTGCTAGCTTTTAGGTGCTTATGTACTGCAGATTGAGGCCCACTAGTATTATTCCTGCGATGTTGATATAGTCTTTTTTTGAGAATTTATTTAGTCTTCCCAATGTATTGTATTATTACAGCAATACATTGGGGAGAGCTTAAACAGACGTATGTTGTGTACAGTTCAGAAAAGTGGATTTACATTCAATCTTTTAAAGTGGTTTGAGGGCAATTCAATAAGTTAAAAGAAAACACTGTAGACAAAATTCTGATTTCTCCATAAAAATAATTCATTTCAGGACAACATATAAATAATTATAGAATCACACACACACACAATACAGATATCTTGATATGAATGAATACTGCACAAATAAAAACAGGCTTTTTTCCGCTTCTTATAGTACCCTATTGTGGAAAGCCCTCCCCCCAAAAAAGCATGATTTGTTTCATGTACCAAAGCCAAGTTGGTTTTTTACATTTTGTTTTCTGACACTATTTGGATTATGTTGGGTCCGGATTACGCGAGATCAAGTCTACGCACTTCCCATTCCCAAATCTATCCAAGTCATTCTTCCACTGTTAAAAAAAACAATGGGAAGCCATTTAAACACGCTCAAACTGTAGCCGCCATACAACAATAGTTCAATATTAGAGTCAATGCTGTCAAATTTTGAGGCCTTTACATGAGGAAAACCTGCCCTAAAATTCTTGGAAATTCTGTGGTTATTTTGGATTAGGATTGGGAATGTTTATTCTTTTGGATTGATTAAAAATCAAATGTCAACATTTTGAAAATGAATTATATTCTTGTAAGTACAACTCATGTTCAGGGCCATTTTGTGAGGGATAAAATCCTTCATCCTCCATAGAATGCCATTTTGGGGGTGAGGCTTCCTCATATTTTGTATTTATCATTATGTGATATTAGTCATTGTTGCATTCACAAATATTTCAGGCCTGACAAGAAGGAAAGACCCTGGCCTCCAATGTTAGAAGACAAAAAAGTTCAGTTTTTGGCCGTTTGCTAGCGAATAGCTGGCGAATAGACAGCTAATAGCTGGCGAATGGATAGCTAATAGCTAGCTAATAGATAGCTAATAGCTGGCAAATGGATAGCTAATAGCTAGCGAATAGATCGCTAATAGCTAGCGAATAGATAACTAATAGCTAGTGAATAGATAGCTAATAGCGAGCGAATAGCTAGCTAATAGCTAGCGAATAGATAACTAATAGCCAAGGCGGCCATTTTGAAGGAGGTATCACAATAACCACAGGGCGCTTGGCACATCAGCATCATTTTGGCAAATAAAAGTGCAGCCAAAAAAAAACTATTGGAATCATATTCATAACTGGATGAGTAACAAGAAAGCTTCTTCTCCGAATCTGAAGCCATTGTTTTGATTCTGGAGCAAGGCAGTGTGCGACCAATAGTGACGTCACGAACAAGGGGGCGGGACCTTGTGAAACTCGGCATCTCCGAAGTCATTTTGAAGTATTTTTGTGACAAAAATAACTCATTTTTATTGGTGTTTTGCATTTGACTAAAAATATCAGTTTCGGGTATCTTAGATGCTATTAAACGTTTTTTCTGATGTCAGTTAGGAAACAAAAAAAAAGGTGTCGGTTGTCCTTCAGTGCCATTTTGTGTGGGGTAAAAAATCCTTCATCCTCCATAAAATGACATTTTGGGGGTGAGGCTTCCAAGCATCATCTTTTTTTATTTATTAGTCACGGTTGCATTCACAACTATTTAAGGCCTGACAATAAGGAAAGACCCTGCCCTCCAATGTAAGAAGTAAAGTTTTAGGTGGTTTGATGTGTGGGCGTGCCACTGTAGCAAAGAGCTCGTCCGAGGCGGCCATTTTGAAGGAGGTATCGCAACAACAACAGAGCGCTTGCTCATGAGCACATCAGCATCATTTTGGCAAATAAAACTGCATCCAAAAAAAGGAAAACCAAGGCTAGTATTAAAATACATCTGGAACGAACACCCCCCCAAAACAAGTAAAAATATAAAAGACAAACGTCAGTTTTGAGACACGCAGGTGTTGTTTTGGGTGTGTGTTTCGAGGCGAGGCATCATGTCGGAAGGTCCTACAGCACGGACCCAGATCCATATTCACAAATGCGCTTCAACCCTCCTGTTAGTTGCCAATCGGAGGAAACAACAAGCTTGTTTCTTCCTGGGTCAATTTTAATATTAATAATAACAATAATCATAATCCATTTCATTTCTAAGCGCCTTTAAAAACTCTCAAGGTCACAGCATAAGTTTTTTCTGTGGGTGAGCGAAGGCAGCCACACGCGCCAGCGTTCACTCAAGGCAGAAGTAACTCAAATAGGTAGTCAGCTAGCTGGCTAGCAAATAGATAGCTAACAGCAAGCGAATAGATAGCTAATAGCTAGTGATGTTAGCTAGTAGCTTGCAAATAGATAGCTAATAGCTAGCGAATAGATAGCTAATAGCTGGTGATGTTAGCTAATAGCTCGCAAATAGATAGCTAATAGCTAGCAAATAGATAGCTAGTAGCTAGCGAATTGATAGCTAATAGCTAGCTAATAGCGAGCAAAGTGATAGCTAATCGCTAGCGAATAGCTAATAGCTAGTGAATAGATAGCTAATAGCTAGAAAAGAGATAGCTAATAGCTAGCAAATAGGTAGCTAATAGCTAGCGAATAGATAGCTAATAGCTAGCGAATATATAACTAATAGATAACAAATAGATAGCTAATAGCTAGCGAATAGATAGCTAATAGCTAGTGATGTTAGCTAATAGCTCGCAAATAGATAGCTAATAGATAACAAATAGATAGCTAATAGCTAGCGAATAGATAGCTAATAGCTAGTGATGTTAGCTAATAGCTCGCAAATAGATAGCTAATAGCGAGCAAAGAGATAGCTAATAGCTAGCGAATAGGTAGCTAATAGCTAGCGAATAGATAGCTAGTAGCTAGCGAATTGATAGCTAATAGCGAGCAAAGAGATAGCTAATCGCTAGCGAATAGATAGCTAATACCTAGAGAATATATAGCCAATAGCTAGTGAATAGATAGCTAATAGCTATAAAAGAGATAGCTAATAGCTAGCGAATAGGTAGTTGATAGCTAGCGAATAGATAGCTAAGAGCTGGTGAATAGATAGCTAATAGCTAGCGAATACATAGCTAATAGCTAGCAATTAGATAGCGAATAGATAGCTAATAATGTAAATGTAAATTTCTCCACTGTGAGACTAATAAAGGCATATCCAATCCAATCCAATCCAATAGCTAGCTAATATATAACTAATAGATAACAAATAGATAGCTAATAGCTAGTGATGTTAGCTAATAGCTCGCAAATAGATAGCTAGTAGCTAGCAAATTGATAGCTAATAGCTAGCTAATAGTGAGCAAAGAGATAGCTAATCGCTAGCGAATAGATAGCTAATAGCTAGCGAATATATAGCCAATAGCTAGTGAATAGATAGCTAATAGCTAGCGAATAGTTAATAGCCAGCGAATAGCTAGCAAAGAGATAGCTAATAGCTAGCGAATAGGTAGCTAATAGCTAGCGAATAGATAGCTAAGAGCTGGTGAATAGATAGCTAATAGCTAGCGAATAGATAGCTAATTCCTGCTTCATGATCAAAGAGGATGTTGAGGGGCACGGGTGGGGGCGCTTGATTTTTCCGGTGGACAAAAGACATTGTGTACATCTCTGAACACACTCTGGAAGCGTACGGCTGCTAGACCCAAAAACATGATAAATGTCACAGTGTTAGCGTGACAAGTTCTGAACGACACAAAGAACGTCACTCACGCATTTGCTATTGAAAAGATGAGGCAACGGTTTTGATCCATCTTTCGTCATTGACCTTGCCCAAACGAGATTCAAATGACCTTTTGGTGGCAAACGACCCGTGACATAACAGGAGGGTTGATATCGGAAGAAGAATCGCGGGAGCGCCGATCAGGCGGCGATCGGGCTCCTCCGGTCCGTCGTAAAGGCAAAAACTCGAGAAGGGATCGGCCCCGATACGCGACTGAGGCAAAAACACATTCGGATAAACGAGTCGGGCATTCCGTGCGCGCGTTGCTGCTAAAGTAGTCGGCAAAGTAGGAAAGAAAACAAAACCCCAAACATCCAAGGCAACTGATCTGTTGTAAGCGAGGCTGGCAAAAGGTAGAAGGTGAAGGCCCGACGGCGCCTGCGCTGGAGAAGCTCAGCGGGCATCGGGCGCCTGCAACTTGTGTCTCGCGAGATTCAACAGAGACTTGAGTCCGTCCACGCATACGGGGCAAGAAATTTAACAAAAAAACAGAAAGAAAAAAGACAACTGGAAAACTGAGCGACGGGAGAGCAATTCCAAGCATTCAAATCAACATTTGTGGAGTAAAACGGACGGACGGACGGAAGGACGGCCATCCCATCAATGTCCTGTTGGAAAAAGGAGACAAGCCACCTTTGGGCAAGTCTCTACCCTGGTCAGCCTTGCCTTCAAACTAAAAAAGTGCATTTCCCACAACAAATTGCAATCCGAAATACAACCGCCCCTCCACCATCTGTGGGGCAGAACGATTGGTAGCATTTGGAAAGGCCCAAAGGAGCACTCACTCACTCACTCACTCACTCACTCACTCACTCACTCACTCACTCACTCACTCACTCACCCACCCAACTCACATCACCCACTCACCTCACTCACTCATTCACCTCACCCACCTCACCTCACTCAACCCACTCACCTCACTTCACCCCACTCACCTTACCTCAGTCACTCACCCCACCTCACTCACCCACCCACCCACTCATTCACCCACTCACGTCACTCACTCACCTCATTCACCCACCCACCTCACTCCACTCACCTCACCCCACCCACTCACTCACTCACTCACTCACTCACTCACTCACTCACTCACTCACTCACTCACTCACTCACTCACTCACTCACTCACTCACCCACCCACTCACTCAACCCCTGACCCACCCACACACTCACCTCACTCAAGTCACCCACCCACCCAACTCACCTCACTTAACTCACCTCACTCACTCACTCACTCACTCACTCACTCACTCACTCACTCATTCACTCAACCCCAGACCCACCCACACTCACCTCACTCAAGTCACCCACCCACCCAACTCACCTCATTTAACTCACTCACTCACTCACTCACTCACTCACTCACTCACTCACTCACTCACTCACTCACTCACTCACTCAACCCCTGACCCACCCACACACTCACCTCACACTCACTCACTCACTCACTCACTCACTCACCTCACCCACCCAACTCACATCACCCACTCACTCACTCACTCACCCACCTCACCTCATTCAACCCACTCACCTCACTTCACTCACCTCACCCCACTCACCTTACCTCACTCACTCACGCCACCTCACTCACTCACCCACCCACTCATTCAGCCACTCACCTCACTCACTCACCTCATTCACCTCACCCCACTCACCTCACTCACTCACTCACTCACTCACTCACTCACTCACCCTGGCTTGATTGTAAGAGTTGGATTTTTTTTCTGAAGGATTCCAAGTGCGGGCCAGGTGAGGGGGTCATATATTTTGGTTGGTCGCAACTCTCTCTCACGCTCATACCCTGGAGAACTAATGCAAAGACAAACAGACAGACAGACAGATAGACAGACAGACAGGTAGGTAGGTAGGTAGGCAGGCAAGCGAGGGCTGTAAATCCTTGGCTGTGGTGGACAAGAGCGATTCCCAAGCGGTTGAGGGGGGGGGGGACGCCGCAGCACATTCCCGTTTCATCCGATGTCACCAAATGCTGGTGGAAGATGGCGCGGGATGGGAAAGGTGGTGACGGGTAATAATTATAAAAAAAAAAATAATATTATTATTATTGTTATTATACATTGTATTTCTAAGCGCCTTTCAAAACTCTCAAGGTCACTTTACAGTCACAGGATGAGTTTTTCTGTGTGGCTGGCTGTGTATCTTTCTAGTTGGCTGGCTAGCTATCTATTAGCTATCTTTCTATCTATTTGAGTTACTTCCAGGTTGAGTGAACGCTGGCCGCTGCTCACCCACAGAAACTTATAGTGTGACTGTAAAGTGACCTTGAGAGTTTTGAAAGGCGCTTAGAAATCAAATTTATTAATATTATTATTATAAAGTAGCGCTTTGCTACCGCGCTGGATTTCACAGCGAGCTCATTTTCCAGACTTTGCCAGCGAATGTGCCGCCATCTTGGGAATCGCTCGTCTAGAAAGCAAAAAAACAATAACAAAAAAGAGCAAAGGCGGATGCTTGCGTACAAGCAGACAATCATTGCGTCCGGCACCAGTGGGCGGGGCCATCCAGACATTTTGTATACGGACAAAGAGGTATGGCGGAGGCTGTGGCTGTGTTGCCCCCCCCCCCCCCCCCCACTCTGTCTTCACATTGTCGACAGGGGAAGCGGAGGCCATTTTCAGGCCAGAAGGTCATATGGGGGGGGGGGGGGCTCATCCGCGGTAGATCTGTTTGAAGTGGTGGCACTCGTTGCAGTAGCCCTGTTTCTCTTGGTTGGCGTAGTGGTCGCAGCCTTGCGTCCGGCAGCGCTGCTTGGATTTCTCCTTGGGCGCCTGCGCCCGCCGGCCGGGGTCTCGGCCCCCCCGCGTGTGGCACTCGGGGCACAGGTCCGTGCAGCCCGGCGACTCGTTGCTGCAGCCGCTTCGCCGGCACTGCGTCTGCGTCTGCGACTGCTGCGTGGATCGCGGTTTGGTGGCTCGCTCGCGCTGCGGGGGCAAACGCCACAATAATAATACATTTCATTTCTAAGCAGCCGCATGCGCCAGCATTCACTCAACCCCGAAGTAACTCAAATAGATAGCAAGCTAGCGAGCTGTCTAATAGATAGCTAATAGGTAGCAAATAGATAGTTATTAGCTTGCAAATAGATAGCTAATAGCCAGTGAATAAATAGCTAATAGCCAACGAATCAATAGCCATTAGCCAGCGAGTAGATAGCTAATAGCTAGCTATTAGCCAGCGAACAGATAGCCATTAGCCAGCAAATAGATAGCCATCAGCCAGCGAATAGATAGCTATTAGCTAGCGAATTGATAGCTAATAGCCAACAAATAGATAGCTAATAGCCAGCGAATAGATACCTAATCGCTAGCTATTAGCCAGCAAATAGATAGAACATTAGACAGCGATTAGATAGCCCAGATAGCCATTAGCCAGCAAATAGATTCAGCCAGCCAGCAAATAGATAGCCATTAGCAAGTAAATAGATAGCCATCAGCCAGCGAATAGATAGCTATAACCATTAGCCAGCGATTAGATAGCTAATCGCTGCCTATTAGCCAGCGAACAGATAGCCATTAGCCAGCAAGCTAATAGCCAGCGAATGGATATCTAATAGCCAGCGAATAGATATCTAATAGCCAGCGAATAGATAGCCATTAGCCAGCGATTAGATAGCTAATCGCTAGCTATTAGCCAGCGAACAGATAGCCATTAGCCAGCAAATAGATAGCCATTAGCCAGAAAATAGATAGCCATCAGCCAGCGAATAGATAGCTATAACCATTAGCCAGCGATTAGATAGCTAATCGCTAGCTGATAGCTAATCGCTAGCTATTAGCCAGCGAACAGATAGCCATTAGCCAGCAAATAGATAGCCATCAGCCAGCGAATAGATAGCTATTAGCTAGCAAATAGATCGCTAATAGCCAGTGAATAGATAGCTAAAAGCCAGCGAATAGATAGCCATTAGCCAGCAAATCGATAGCTAATAGCTAGCTATTAGCCAGCGAACAGATAGCCATTAGGCAGCGAATAGATAGCTATTAGTACAAAGGGACCGTGGTTTGCTCGCTCCGCCAATAAATACCGTCGTGATCCGAATAGGTGGAAATGACACCTACCGCCACAGGGGGAGGCGAGCGGGGCGTGCGCTGCGCCGTCTGGTTGATCCGCGAGCTTTGCTCTTTGACGTAGCATTTGTCGCAGTAGCCCTCCAGCATGGCCTTGCTCGGCGCGCCGCAGCCCGGCCCGCGACACCGCGTGGCGTTCTGGAAGCCGGCCTCCGCGCCGGGTCGGACCTGTGCCGGGGCCACCAACGGGGGTGCTAGCGGGGTTGCTAACGGGGCCGCCAGCGGGGTTGCCAGCGGGGTCGGGGGGGTCAGGTCTGTGACGGGAAGACAAAAAGTTCAAGAAAAATGGCAATTTTATTGCCAAAGGTTGTGATTCCGATTTCCTCTCGGGGGTCGGTATAAATTTGGGGACGCCATTAGAATCTTTCATCCCTTTCACATATGACACCAAGAGCGCACAACAGTTTCGTGAATAACTACTTTTCACATCTGAAGTCAAGAATAAAAACTGTATTATTGTGGTTGACGTGGGACAATTGGACATTTTGCTTGGGACTTTGGCAAGCATTATGCAATTTCACAAGTTTCATTTGCTTCACTGACCGAATAAAATGATGTGGCGGACCAGATTTGGCCCCCGGGCCTCAACTTTGACACCTGGCTCTCAAACAATGAGCTGTTTTTTTTGGCAGAAAAAAAAGCATCTTTTTATACACGTGTGCGCGTTATACTTGAATAAATACGGTAAATCTCCATCGAAAGACAAGTACAGGTTTTAACTTTAGCAAAAATGGGCAAAAATAACCGTAATTGATCCTTCCTTTTGGATCACCGATTGAAGTCTATTAGCTATCTAGCTAGCTAGCTGGCTATCTGTTGGATGTCTGGTTGGCTTGCTCTCTATTGGCTATCTGGCTGGCTGGCTATCTATTAGCTATCTATCCGGCTGGCGAGCTATGTATTAGCTAGCTGGCTGGTTAGCTGGCTATCTATTGGCTAGCTGCCTGGCTAGCTGGCTATCTATTAGCTAGCTGCCTGGCTATTTGTTGGCTGTCTGTTGGCTGGCTATCTATTGGCTATCTGTTAGCTATCTATCTGGCTGGCTGGCTACCTATTAGCCGGATGGCTGGTTAGCTGGCTATCTATTAGCTAACTAATAGCTAGCTAGCTATATAGCTAGCTTTTTATTTATTTGAGTTATTCTGGATTGAGTGAACGCTGGCGCATGTGGCTGCCGCTGCTCACCCACAGAAAAACTGATCCAGTGACTGTTAAGTGACCTTGAGAGTTTTGAAAGGCGCTTACAAATGAAATTGATTGTTATTATTATTATTATTATTATTATTATTAAAAACGTGAGGAGCCAGGGGGGGAACTTACGGTGGTTGGTCTGGTAGTCCACGTAGCAAATGGTGCAGAAGCCCAACTTCTCGGGGGTGCCAAAGAACGGACATCCGGATCTCTTGCAGGGACGGGCGAGCGGAGCCTGCCAGGCCGAGCCGCGGCCCGGGACCCCGGCCGAAGGCGGGGCGCGGATCCCGGGCCGGCCGGGCCGGGGCTCGCCCGGGGCTTCGGGAGTCCGCCGCCTGCGCGCGCAGGGGCCGCACAGCCCGTCCAACATGGGGAAGGCTTCCCGGCCGCATGCGGCGCAAGGGGCGCAGGGCGGGCGGCGCTCCGCGTCGGCCGGGCCGGGCGCCCCCCAGCGGTTCCAGCCGTCCTGGTTCTGGCGGGAGTTGAAGCAGCGCTCGCACAGGCCGGCGTGCTCCACGCTAAGGGTGAAGAGGCAGCCGGGGCTTTTGCACTTCATGGCGTGCGTTTCGCTGTACAGGCTGAGGCTGGGGGCGGTGGGCGGGGGCGCCGAGCGGGGGCTGGACAGCGCCAGCGCCCGGCCGGACGAGGACGAGGACGACAGCGGGCTGCCGCCGCCATTGCCGCCTTCCGTCCTGCCGGTGGTGGCTTGGCGCTTCTCGAAGCACTCGTGACAGTGCGGCTGCGTGTCCACCGACACGTAGAAGGTGCAGCGCGGCGTGGCGCAGCGGATCTCGATGAGCGACAGCTGCGAGACGGCGAAGGGGGGCGGGCGCTGGGGCTGAGCCGCCCAGGCCTGCTCCTTGTCCTCCTGCCAGCGCTGGTATTCGTGGTTGACCAGCTGCAGGTAGTCCTCCATCAGGTTCATGTCTTCCGGCAGGTTGCCCTCGTCCAGCCTGTTGGACCACCCGCCGACAGAAATTACATCAATAACAACAACAATAATAATAATCATATTTTTTTTTTGTGCGGGTGAGCAGCGGCAGCCATTCGCGCCAGCGTTCACTCTCCCCGGAAGTCACACAGCAACAGCTAGCTAGGTAGCTGGCTCGGTAGATATATAAATAAATACTAGCTAGCTAGATATATAAACAAATACAATAAAATACATAAAAAAAATACATAAACAAACAAATAAATAAAATACATTGAGCAATAAATAAATATATAAATAGATAGGTAGCTAGGGTAGGTAGATGGCTAGCTAGCTGGCTAGGAAGCCAGCTAGCCAGATGCATAAACAAATAAATAAAATACACAGATAAATAAATACATACATAAACAAATAAAATACATAGATCAATATATGAATATATAAATAGATAGGTAGCTAGCAAGGTAGCCGACTAGGTCACTGGCTAGCCAGGTATCTAAGTAGCTAGCGCGCTAGATACTATTAGCTAACTGGATATCTATTAGTTATATAGCTAGTTGTCTAGCTATTAGCTTTCCATCTATTCACTTCCTGGTTGAGTGAACGCTGCTGCGTGTGGCTGCCGCTGCTTACCCACAGAAAAACTTCTCCTGCGACTGAAAAAGTGACTTTGAGAGTTTTGAAAGGCACTTATAAATCAAATGTATTATGATGATGATGATGATGATGATGATGATTATTATTATTACTATTATAGATACATAAACAAATAAATAAAAATTAGAATCAGAATCATCTTTATTGCCAAGTATGTAGAACACACAAGGAATTTGTTTCCGGTAGAACATGCTGCACTAGTATCATCAACAAACCGTGGCGAGATTTTGCCAGCTGACAATCCAAGAAGCCAAAGGCCTCTCAGAAGATATCACGGGTAACAGAGCAATTTTATAATAATAATAATAATAATAATAATAATAATAATAATAATAATACATTTCATTTATAAGCGCCTTTCGAAACTCTCAAGGACACTTTACAGTCATAGGATATTTTTTTCTGCGGGTGAGCAGCGGCAGCCACACGCGCCAGCGCTCACTCAACCTGGAAGTATCAAAAACTAATAAAAAACAAACATAGATAAATTCATTTTTTAAAAATCAAAATAAAATTAAAACAGAGTATCAAATAGGTTCATGAGTATCAAATATGGTATGTAATTAAAAATAATCTAATTATATAAACAGACTGGAAGCGCTCGATTTGCTATCTTGCTGGCTGGCTAGCAATCTATCTAGCTAGCTATCTATCTAGCTAGCTCGCTCTCTATTTGCTATCTAGCTGGCTAGTTATCTATCTAGCTAGCTATTAGCTATCTATTAGCTAGAGAGATATCTTTCTATCTTTTTGAGTTACTTTCGGGTTGAGTGAAGGCTGGCGCGTGTAACTGCCGCTGCTCATCCACAGGATCCTGTGACTGTAAAGTGACTGTAAATGAAGTTATTATTATTATTATTATTATTATTATTATTATACACTTTGGAAATAATTCCTCTCTTTAAGGTCTCCACTTCACTCATCCTCCCTTGACGTAGTCAAGGAGCAACTTGGCTGTCAATTCAGTTTTGGTTTTTAGTTCAGGCGCACAAAACGGCACAAAAAAATGAACATACCGCGCGGCGTTGATGATGCGCGTGGCGTCACATCCCAATCCGATGACGGGGATCTCGATGAGCAGCAGGTAGTCTTGGAGGAGGTTCTCCTTCAGCTGCTGCTCCTTCTCCATTAGGAAGTGCACCTTCAGCTCCTCAAAGCCCCCCCGTCCGGGATTGATCAGCGGCACGGCTCGGATTTCTTGGGCCGGAAAAAAAAAACAAGTCAAGACTGGACAAAATAATAATAATACATTTCATTTATAAGCTCCTTTCAAAACCTCTCAAGGACACTTTACAGTCACAGGATATTTTAGAAAGCTAGCTAGCCAGCTAATACATAGACAACAGATAAGTAGTAAGATAGCTAGCCACCTAGATGGCTCTGTAGCTAATAGCTAGTAAGTAAAAAAACTAAACAACTAATAATAATAATACATTTCATTTCTAAGCGCCTTTCAAAACTCTCAAGGACACTTTACAGTCACAGGATATTTTTTTCTGCGGGTGAGCAGCGGCAGCCACACGCGCCAGCGTTCACTCAAGCCGGAAGTAACTCAAATAGATAGAAAGTTAGCCAGGTAACTAATAAATAACTAATAGATAGCTAGCTAGCTAGTTAGATAGCGAATAGATAGCAAATATATAGCTATCCAGGTAGCCAGCTAGCTAGTTAGATAGCAAATAGATAGCTCGCATAACATAAAGTAAAAAAAAACAAAAATAATAACAAATAACATGACAACACAAAGACACAGAGAGTCATTCATTCTTCAGCACTTTCTGTACCCTCTTTGTGACATGAAGCAGTTCTAGATGAAAGAGGAGAGGATCAAAGCAAATCAGTAGAAATGTGCCATTCGAAACAGAGGACTCCGGTTCTTTGTACTGATGGTTAATTCTTTCATGTGATTTCCCACCACCGTTTGCCCGCTTTCCGTCCGAAATGGAAGTTTAGATCTTGGTCCTTTTTATCTTTTCCTTGCTAAACAGTACAGCGATAAAGCATGTCCATTCTCGCCGTCTTCTCAGTGGAAATGAAACTTAAAGTAGCGTGGAAAGTAAAACCTGTACCGGAAGTGACAACAACCCAACATAACGTCAAGAAAAATAAAGCACAGCCATCTGCTGGTCAACTATGGGATTGCAATTAAAGACAAACGTATCAGCATTTACAACAAATATTCCAGTTTTTAGATTCTATAAATAAGGCGGAAATGGCAATATAATCATAAAGATTTTGCGGGGGACTAATATACAATACAGACTGTCTACAATATAGATTGAATAAGGAAAACAAATAAACGATGTGGTTGAGACTCAAAAGAAATACATTATGCTCATATTTCAACAAAAAACAAATACATATTTAGTATTTAGCGATAACAATATTGATACGTACAATGATAAACACGTCATAAATATCAATGTAAATCGTAAGGGGAAAAAAAACAAAACAAAAAATTGGCATTTGGCATGTTCTAAGTCAGGGGTGTCAAAGTCATTTGACCACATTGTAGTTCTGGTTTCCTCTCGAGGGCCGTTATGAATTTGGGGAAGCCATTAGAATGTTTAAATCCCTTCAAATATTACATATAGAGCACACAGCAAATTAATGAATAACTCGTTTTCAAATCTGAAGTCAAGAATAATGACTTTTATTGTGGTTGACATCCAAAAATATGACATTTTGGCTCAGATTTTAGCAATCATCATGGAATTTAACAAGTTTGATTTGCTTTCGTGGGCCAAAACAAATGATGTGGCGGGCCGGATTTGGCCCGTGGGCCTTGACTTAGACACCTGTGTTCTAAGTTGACCACAGTGTCCAGATTTGTGTCACAATTATAACCATCTCTGAGATTTTGAGCACAAATGCAACTTCCGGCGCAATTTTGTGTTGTTTTCTTGGAGTTGCGCAATAGCCTGACAACAGCAACCCGATGGCAACGGGACGCGTTTTCTGGACTTTTGTCGGCGTTTTCGAGCTCAAAGGGATGAACGAGCAAGACGCTAGGCCAGGCATGGGCAAACTACGGTCCGCGGGCTACATACAACTTGTCAAAATTATAGTCAAAACAGTGTCTGAAACTCATGACACAAAGTTAGCGGACACCAGGGCAGATAACTGAAAAGTTGCTTGCCCCATTTTTCACAACTTGAGACACAGTAAGACGACTAATCGCAAAAAAAAAAAAAACATTGTTGCAAAGTATAAATGTTTTTTTAATTAAGGATGTAACTACCACAAATGATCCCTTGCTTAATTTACGTGAATATTCCTTGCTGAAGATTTTGTTCCAGTTGTCGTTTGTCCGCAATGCAATGTTTGCGTTGTCTGCTACAAGCGACGAAGCGCCTTTCAAAAACTCTCAAGCACACTTTACAGTCACGGTGTAATGTACATTTACGTTTTGTAGCGTCATAAATTTTGTTCTTTTGAATCTTTCTTCTGGGGCTGAGGTTCTGTGCATCTACTTTGGAAAATGAGATGCAAATGCACGACCTCATAACGCTCGGGAAAGTCCGGAAGAAAGAAGCAGGCTTCTGATTGGCTCTCGTGCCGAGTATGCAAATTTCAGCTGCAGGTAGGTTATTTAATGCAGACTGTGTCTGTGTGCTTGGCAACGATACACGTGTACTGTTTCCGCGTGAAGGCGAGGGTGTCCGTGGCGACTGTGTAGAGCACAGGTGTCAAAGTCAAGGCCCGCGGGCCAAATCCGGCCCGCCACATCATTTTTTTCGGCCCGTGAAAGCAAATCAAACTTGTTAAATGCCATGATGATTGCTAAAATCTGAGCCAAAATTTCATATTTTTGGATGTCAACCGCAATAAAAGTCATTATTCTTGACTTCAGATTTGAAAACGAGTTAGTCATTAATTTGCTGTGTGCTCTATATGGAATATTTGAAGGGATTTAAACATTCTAATGGGTTCCCCAAATTCATAACGGCCTTCGAGAGGAAACCAGAACTACAATGTGGCCCGCGGCAAAAAATGACTTTGACAGCCCTGGTGTAGAGCGTCGGTCAGGACAATCCATTCATGATTTTGCAGAGTTTAACACAAGTAGATATTATTGAGCTTGAGTACTTTTTTTAGATTAAAATAGTGTTTTAATCTATTTCCATTTCCTCCTCCCAGTATCTGCGAAATAGTATGTAAATTCCATATCTTGCATATTCCTTGAGACAAATGTATTAACTGATAAGGCGGTTGATGCAACGCGGCGCTTACCGGGGCCGCTGTCTTTGATGGTGATCAGGGGGGCAAAGTGCTGCGAGTCGTAGCCCAGCACGATGGGGTACTTGTAGCACTCAGCTGGCGGCCATTGCAGCGGGAGGTAAATCCCCCCCACGTTGAGGGGGCAGATACTGGAACCCGATTTCATGCTCCTCAGCACCTGGTCTGTCGGGGAAGGAAATCGCCCTTCAGTCCCAATCGGACCCAAGTCGTTTTCTTCAGACTACGACCTCAATTACGTATTTATTCGATTATTCGTATTTTAACGCGCAAAATGTTCTACCTAAAAAAGAACTCAAAGTTAGGGTGTGCGTTATAAACGAGGTCTTGGAAAAAATTCTCATATACAGTAAAGTCTCGTTATATCGATATTCTCGGGAGTCGGAAAGAATATCGATATAACCGGACTATCGATATATCCGATCCTGCTGCATGTAAATTTTCTCCTTGCGTTTATAGAAATAGTATCGTAATAAGCAGTACTATCGATATAACCGATATCGATATAACGCCTCCGGACAAGTTGTGTCCATAATTTGTAAGAATCACTTCAAATGACTTCTACTGAGCGTATTTTAAAAAAGATTCCACGAGGTATAGCGATATTTTAAGTTTTAAGACTCGCGCTGAATATTCATGAAGTCTTGTTTTCGAGTTGATGACGATGCCTGACGTGACGTCACGGAGGGAACACCCCTGACCGGGAAAGTGACACACAATGCATTTTGCGGTACTTTGTTTGGTCTGAAAACTTCGTGTTGATCCGTGTTGATGGCGAAATTAGAAGGAAAACACATAAATAATGCGATGGTGAATCGTTGTGTGTTGCACCAAGACTACTATTAGATTAGACACTAGTTGACACACATTCCCAGCAGACAAATCAGCCCATTTCCAACAGAGCTTGTGCGCCATCTTGTGCATTTTCTGGGATGCTACGTTGGAGTCCTAATGGCTCGAATTGATACAGGAGGACTTCTCTAATCGATTGCAAACATGAATGCTTTCCTCTTCAGAAGTATTTGAATCATATTCATAACTGGATGAGTAACAACATCTTCTCCGAATCTGAAGCCGTTTTTTGATTCTCGAGCAAGGCAAGACATCTTTGCGTGACGTCACGAACAAGGGGGCGGGACCTTCTGAAACTCGCCATCTCAGAGATCATTTTGAAGTAGTTTTGGGACACTAACTCATTTTTATTGGTGTTTTGCATTTGACTAAAAATATCAGCCTGCGTGTTTTGGGTATTTTAGATGCTATAAAACGTTTTTCTGATGTCAGTTAGGAAACAAAAAAATGGTGTCGGTTGACCTTAAATGCTTTATCCCTTCTAGGAGGGGGCAGCATTTCCATGGCTATTCTCGCCCTTCATTTTCAATTCTCAGAAAGACCTGGATCACGCGCATTGCTTTGTTTTTGATTGTTGATTAGCATTTCTTTAGCAACGCTTCATTTCCTTTCCTCGCCGACACTGAAACATGAGTTAAGCAATGCTGTTATGCACAATTACCAATATCCAGAGTTTACATTCAGTGTTCTTCATATTTTAATTGATATACTGTTACCGAGCCGAGAAAAAGTCAAACAAAATTTTATACAGATTTTTCATTGAAAATTAGGGGTGCGCGTTATACTCGAATAAATACGGTAAAAAAAAACCAATAAAAAGTACCCCCGCCTTCTTTATGCCTGCGGCTTGTCAGCCATCCGGCTACTAGATCGAACGCGGCCGAGCAGATTGTTCTGGTTTTGCAGAATTGTTGGCGTGTACCTGAAATGACGATGATGGGCCTGCGCAGGATGTTGGACAGGACAAAGATGTGAATGTCTTCCAGCGAGTCAAACTGCAGGCCGTTGCTGGTGGAGACGGGGGAGGCCATCTTGACCACCTTCTCCCACTCATCCTCCCAGTTCTGCAGGGATGAGAATGACAAATGAGAAAAAAGTGTGAAAAAAATATATATATACAGTAAAGTCTCGTTATATCGATATCGGATATATCGAAGTCCCAGTTATATCGATGCTATTTCTATGCACGCACGGAGAAAATTACATGCAAACAGGGTCGGATATATCGATAGTCTCGGTTATATCGATATTTTTCGGACTCCCTTGAATATCGATATAACGAGACTTTACTGTATATATATATATATATACATATATACATATATATATATATATATATATATATATATATATATATATATATATATATATATATATATATATATATATATATATATATATATATATATATATATATATATATATATATATATATATATATATATATATATATATATATATATATATATATATATATATATATACACACAGTAAAGTCTCGTTATATCGATATCGGATATATCGAAGTCCCGGTTATATCGATGCTATTTCTATGCACGCACAGAGAAAATTACATGCAAACAGGGTCGGATATATCGATAGTCCCGGTTATATCGATATTTTTTCGGACTCCCTTGAATATCGATATAACGAGACTTTACTGTGTGTATATATATATATATATATATATATATATATATATATATATATATATATATCCAAACTATCAGAATAAAAATCAATTTGCCAGGTTCCTGCTAGCTAGCCTGCACACTGCTCATTAGCCTGCACGCTTACTTTCTGCTGCCTCTCACAGTAGTATATTGATGCTAACGTTAGCATGGGGCTTGTCATAGTGCCACTGACATTCGACTGTTTCATTGATGGGATTGTTTCATTGCAAATTAGAATTGAACAAATTAGAATCAAATACAGTAGAATCCTTCGGTGTATTCAACCTGATGTGGCATACGCCACACTGACACAAGTTGTCTCCTCACGTTCCTCCGACATGACACTTGATTTTTGTTTGCTCGTCCGCAGGGGGCGTTTACCTGTTTCGATATCAACAGAACCTAAATCAAGATCATCCAATCAAAATTGCACTTTCCGCCAACACAAGCCCAAACAGGAAATGATCAGCGAAAAAGCGAGAATACATATTTAGTTTTAACTGGTCATTTCGGTCTGAAAAAGTCGGAAATCCGGCGATCGGCGGAAAATTCTCATCTCTGGTTCTGGAAAGCGAGGCTTCCTTACCGTGGTGGTGTAGCGCAGGCCCGTCTGGGCAAAGTCTTGGGACTGCGCAAGCTGGGCCTGGAAGCGCGCCCGAAACACGCCAGTGTCCGTCTCCTTCAGAACGCCGTGGAGGGCTTTCCGGAGGACAAGGTCCGTGTCCTGGACGCCCAGCATGTACTGGGAGGCGGCATGCAGCAAACAGTTGCCATCTCCTTGGCGCACACACAAAACATTGGAACAATTTCACATCGTTTGGATCTCATCGCAAACTCCAGTGCCAGGGTTTTTGTCATTTTCACTCAAATTGGAAAACCCAGAGTAGCTGCCTTTCCAGCAGCTTCTGTATTTTGTTTTCTACTTCTTTCTTTCCTTTCCTAACTTAGCTGCTGTGTTAACTTACGGGTAGAGCGAATGCTGGCGCAAAGGGCTGCCGCTGCTCACCCGCACCAAAAAAAAATAAAAATAAAATATATATATATAATATATATATATATATATATATATATATATATATATATATATATATATATATATAATATATATATAATATATATATAATATATATCCCGTGACGAGGCACTATACAGTTCTATTTTATTCTATTAGCTGGCTAGCTATCTATTAGTTATATGGCTATCTAGCTGGGTAGCTATCGGCTATCTATTAGCTAGCTAGCTTGTTTTCTATCTATTTGAGTTACTTCCGGGTTGAGTGAATGCTGGCGCGTGTGGCTGCCGCTGCTCACCCACAGAAAAACGTTTTTATTTTGTTATTGTAGTGTCCTTGAGAGTTTTAAAAGGCGTTTAGAAATTTTATGTATTATTATTATTATTATTATTATTATTATTATTATTATTATTATTACAAACGACAGACGTTTTTCGCAAGCAAACAAACTCTGGACAAGATAAAAGAAGAGGGGGGTCTTGATGAACTGCGATGACAATGAGAGAGGCGCTGAGTCCCACGCTTGGAGACCCAGAAGCGAGGCCACTAAAGCCACTCGAGCAACCTGAAGAAAAAAGTTAGCACCAACTGGAACAAAGCTACTTTGGAAGCAAAATAAAAAAAAAACACAAGGAAAGCCGGTGAATTGAGGACAAAGGGAATCACAAGAAAAAGCGAAATTGAAAGAAAAGACAAAATGGCAGGTCAGTAATAATAATAATAATAATAATAATAATAATAATACTAATAATGCATTTCATTTCTAAGCGCCTTTCAAAACTCTCAATGTCACTTTACAGTCACGGCATACGTTCTTTTTCTGTGGGTGAGCAGCGGCAGCCACACGTGCCAGCGTTCACTCAACCAGGAATAACTGAAATAGATAGAAAGCTAGCCAGTTAGCTAATAGCTATCTAACAGATATCTAGCTAACCAGAGAGCTAATTGATAGCAAATAGATAACCAGCTAGGTAGCCAGATCAGAATCAGAATAAGATCAGAATCATCTTTATTGCCAAGTATGTAGAACACACAAGGAATTTGTTTCCGGTAGAACACGCTGAACTAGTATCGTCGTCAAAAAAAACTGCTAAGTGGCACTATACAGTTCCATTTTGATAGCTAACAGCCTTATTCTAATAATGAATACATTCATTTTTTTCCTCAGAATTCTGCACAAAACACCACATGACGACAACATGAAAGAAGCTTCAGTAAAATTTTTGTACATTTGTTAAAAATAAAAATAAAAAAATAAATGGATGGATGGATGGATGGATACAATAGCCATCTAGCTAGCTAGTTAAATGGCCATCCAGCTAGTGATCCTTTGTTTTACCGTTGGTGCGCAGAGGCACCATCTTCTTCACCTCCCGGCACCAGTTGAGCTTCTTCTCCTGCTCCAAAGAGGCCTGCATGGCCCGGTCCAAGATGGCGGCCTGCACCACCTCGCGGAAGGCCTGCGGGAAGTGCTTCATGGCGATCATCTCCAGCGTGTAGCGGTGCATGCCGCGCAGGTGGTGCATCGGGCCTCCGCTAGCCGCCGGCTTCAGCACATCGTTGGGCACCCGCTGGCGGATCTTCACCGCCTTCAGCAGGTTGGACACAAACAGGAACTTGGGGAGGAAGTTCTGGCCCTGCGACATGGCGGCGGGCGACTCCAACCGGCCGGAACTGCAACCGAGAGAGATGAGTTAAATTCGACTCGATGACCTTCTTTTCAATCCATCGCCATCTCGGGAACCGAGCGTAAACACAATCGGCGCCCCGCTAAATCAAGAAACACATTTTTGGATTCTGGCGAGTCTCCACCAAAACGCTTGTCTTAAAAATTGGCACCATTTTCACTTTTTTTTTGCCACGTCATATGTTCAATGTTTGTTCAGGGCTACAGCGAGGGACAGTGGGGACAATTGGCAAACAAAAAGTCAAGTGTTGAGGGAAAAAAAATCTGTCTAAAAACTATAAATTATAATAAAAGCAAGAATCCAAACAAGGGCGTGGAAAATCCCACTGGACCCTCCACACCTTGCTCACCACCTTTTACAGCGACTCCCCTCAGGCAGGCGCTACTGATCGATGCACACCAAATCCAGCAGACATTTCAACAGCTACTTCCCCCGTCACCATGAACGCTCTCAACAGTAACCCAAATCGAAGTGGATAGGGCCTCAATTTTCCCCCATTTTTCTTCTGATGATACTAGTGCAGCGTGTTCTACCGGAGACAAATTCCTTGTGAATTCTACATACTTGGCAATAAAGTTTATTCTGATTCTAATTCTGATTTCCCACTCTGGAGGACTTGCACTCTGCAAGAACCAAGACAAGGGCACTGAAAATCCGACTGGACCCTCCGCACCCTGCCCACCACCTTTTCCAGCGACTCCCCTCAGGCAGGCGCTACCGATCCATGCGCACCAAATCCAGAAGACATTTCAACAGCTTCTTCCCCCGTCACCCTTAACTCTCTAAACAGTCACCCTAATAATAATAATAATAATAATAATACATTTCGAAACGCCTTTCAAAACTATCAAGGTCACTTTACAGTCACAGGATACGTTTTTCTGTGGGTGAGCAGCGGCAGCCACACGCGTCAGCATTCATTCAACCCGGAAGTAACTCAAATAGATAGAAATCAAGCTAGCTAGCTAATAGATACCCGATAGCTAGCCAGCTAGTCAGCTAGCCATATAACTAATAGATAGCTCGCCAGCTAATAGAATAAAATAGAACTGTATAGGGCCTCCATTTTTCTTCTGATGATACTAGTGCAGCATGTTCTACCAGAGACAAATTCCTTGTGTCTTCTACATACTTGGCAAGAAAGATGATTCTTATTCTGATTCTGATTCGTGTCTGTAACAAAGTTTGATGGTATGTGTTTTAAGGTATTTTTCGGGATTCCTCAAATGTGTGCCCCCCCGCCCGTCTCAGCACTATGGGGGACAGAGCTTTCAGCTGCTCTGCCGCCAAACTCTGGAACTCACTTCTTCCCATTATTGGTAACATTGATTCTCTTCCCACCTTCCAATCCCGGTAGTCATTCGCGCCAGCGTTCACTCAACACAGCAGTAACACAGCAGCAAAGTTATGAAAGGATGAGGAAAAGAAAGAAAGAAGGAGAAAAACAAAATACAGGAGCTGCTGGAAAGACAGCCACTCTCCCGACGCCATCTTAAATACTATGTATGTCAGAGAGATACACGTGCAGTATGTACATGTCTGTAATAAGATAAATAAAATAGAAGTTTAACTTCACAATACAAAATCAACTTACAACATCTCTGTATGAACATTTTTCGACATACCCACAAAAATGTTCATATGTACCGTTGTTCGTAACTTGAATGTTCATAAATAGGGGTTGGTTTTAAACGAAACTTCCAAACCCTTACCCTGGTTTGGGTTCGGGTTTGGAAGTCGGGTTTAAAATTAGGGATGGGGTTTAACAGTAGAGTTTTAATTAGAGCGAGGTAAGGCTTGAAAGTAGGGTTCAGTAGGGTTTTAAACCCCTACTTACGAGAACTTGCCAAAATTTAAAAGCCCGACCCCTAGTCTTAAACCCTGATTTCGAGCCTTAACCAAAATTTTAAAACCCTACCCCTTGTCTTAAACGCCAATTTCACGCCCTAACCAAACATTTTAAACCCTATCACATCTTAAACCCGAATTTCATGCCCCAACCAAAAATTTAAAACCCCACCCTTAGTCTTAAACCCTATTTTCAAGCCCTAACCAAAATTTTAAAAACCTACCCGTTGTCTTAAACCCCAATTTCAAGCCTTAATCAACATTTTAAAACCCTACCCCTCGGCTTAAACGCCAATTTCAAGACCAAACCAAAATTTTAAAACCCTACCCCTTGTCTTAATCCCTAATTTCAAGCCTTAACTAATTTTTTAAACCCTACCCCTAGTCTTCAACCCTAACCAAAATTTAAAAACCCTACCCCTTGTCGGAAATCTTACTTTCAAGCCCTAACCCAAACTTGTGTTTGAAAATGCTTCATGTCAGAAAGAGGATAAGAGGATTTAGCAAGTGCTAAAGAATGAATGACTCTCTGTCTCTGTGTTGTCATATTTGTTATTTTTTTGTCTTCAAGATGGCTGCCGCGAGAGTGGCTGCCTTTCCAGCAGCTCCCGCATTTTGTTTTTCTACTTCTTTCTTTCCTTTCCTATTTTTTTCATCACTTTGCTGCTGTGAAATGTCCATTTCTCCACTGCGAGATGAATAAAGGTACATCCAATCCAAAATAACTACACAGGAAGTTGGAGGTGACGAATCAGATGCAAATTTGCTCACAGGAAGTCAAAACATCTACCAAAGTTTGCTGGTTTGACTGGTCGTCCCCAAGTGGAGCTTTGCGCTGACGGGGAAGCACATTGTGATGTAAGCTCAGACTTTTTGAGCACAAAAGGCAACATTTCCTCTCTGACAAACTGGCGGTGGGAGACAAGATTCTCACCCTGGAAACTGCGAGGGAGAAGTGGCAACCACTCATGCGTACGCCGCCTTCAACGCCATCCGCTCACGTGAAATAAAGTCGCCGTCAAACTCATCGCCACCAACGATGAGAAGGTTTCTTCAGCCGTCATCTGTACAAATTTGAAGGTGTCGGACGTTGCGCTTCTTATCCAAGAGGCTTTGTCAACAAACTAAAATTTGCTGGTAGTATTGGACCTATATATATATATATATATATATATATATATATATATATATATATATATAAATATATATATATATATCGATATATATATATATATATATATATATATCGATACACACACACACACACACACACACACACACACACACACACACACACACACACACACACACACACACACACACAGTAAAGTCTCGTTATATCGATATTGGATATATCGATAGTCCCGGTTATATCGATATTTTTTCGGACTCCCTTGAATATCGATATAACGAGACTTTACTGTATATATATATATATATATATTCAAAATTCTCAAGTCAACTTGTTCTTGTGAAATGACAACATGACTTTTAGTAGGGATGTGACAAATATTTTTTTCACAATTCAGCACACATGTTCTAATACCATATTAAAGTGCATTTAAATAGCTTTCAAATGATGTATAGATTTTTGTTGTATGACAAATAATAAGGAAATAATGGAATTTTTAATTTTCAAAATATTTTCTGCCTGTAAGTACATACAGTTAAAACAATGAAAATCTGTGCCCGAACATCTGAATACGGTCACTATTTTAGTTATTTAAGTTATTAATTGGAATGATGTAGTGATCATTTAGTTGAATTTATATTAAATCATCTGTATTCTTCAGTATTTGATGTCTAAAGCGAAATATAAGCGACAAAATAGCAAATATCAACGATCGAATGCAAGCAGATTTTTGTCAGAAATCAAAAATGGCTGTCACTGAATACTAGGAAAGAAAATTGCGAGCGCTAGAAATATATATGCTAATGCTTCTTTTTGCTTGAAACGTGACAGTTATGCAGAAATGTGTATATTCTACAACTTCGAGTGAGTTATAAAAATACAACTTAGTCACCTTGAAAAAAACTGTAGTGTTAGCAAAAAGAGCGTAAACGTCAATCAATTTTTTTCCTGTTTCTCGTTGTTGTATTTGGAAAAAAATCAAGAACCAGCATGGAGGGAAACGTGTAATACATCATCATAAACTGCATAGCTTGGAAAATCCCCCGAAAAACGATGACGTACTTCACAAAAGTGCAAAGATATACGACTGCGAGTACAGAGTGCGCTCCGTTCACTGGACAGAAACAATGGAGGTGGAATATACTGTCGCGTACCTACTTTTAGGGTCCATTTTGGACTGATGTTTTAAAAAGGGTGCCTGGGAGTAGGGCATAATGTGGCCCCTGTGCCTTAGGTTTGACACCTGTATCATAGCTATTTGCTTGACGTCTCCCACGGTAGCAGGTGCAAGAGTCGAGGCAGCGGCGGGGTCCAAACATCCAACACACATTCGGACACGTGCTGACGTCATGCCCAACGACAACAATACAGCCCGACGAGGCCTCCGAATAGCGTCCGCTCAGAGGCGGCCGCGTCCCCGCTAAACGCCCCCCGGCGCCCCGCCACGGCCCGCCGGCCGGAGGAGGGTGACGTATTGGTAAACAATGGCCGTCGTGAGCCGCTCGCTTCCTTCGCCGACTCGAGGAGGCCACCGCGCCATGGCCGGCGCCGCCTCCTCCTCGGACTCGCCTGGCGAGCCCGAGCCGAGCAGAGGACCGCGTCGTCGCGCCTCGCTTACCTGTCCGACGTCCGCGGCGGGTTGGCGTTACAACAGAAGCCGCCGGATGCTCGGCAGCCTCGTCCTGTCGCCCGGCGCCATTCGAGCTTCTCCTCTCGGCTGGCTGATTTTTTGGAGGGGCTGGTGGGCGGGGGGACGGGGAAGGTGGGGGGCACCGCTCGCACTTTCTCGTTCGCGACGGGTGCACGCGTGGACGCCAATGAGAGCGTTTAAAATCATGTGGGGGGAAAAGAACCACAGTGAGAAGGGGGGAAAAAAGCCCAAATCAAGGGGATTTCCACGCTGGGACTTTCCGTCCACCCATTTTTTCGCTTCCCTCACGCAAATCACACCTCCTCACCCTCCTCCCTCCTCCCTCACCCCTGGGGGCGGTTACTGCGAGTGCCACCAGGGGGAGCTCCAGGCCCCAGCCGTCTTGATTGTGCAAAGATAATTCTCCGAACAACGATAATAATAATACAGTAAAGTCTCGTTATATCGATATCGGATATATCGGTAGTCCCGGTTATATCGATACTATTTCTATGCACGCACGGAGAAAATTACATGCAAACAGGGTCGGATATATCGATAATCCCGGTTATATCGATATTTTTTCAGCCTCCCTTGAGTATCGATATAACGAGACTTTACTGTAATAATAATAATAATAATAATAATAATAATAATAATAATAATAATAATAATAATAATAATAGATTTCATTTATAAGCGCCTTTCAAAATTCTCAAGGACACTTTACAGTCACAGGATATTTTTTCTGAGGGTGGCAGCCACACGCGTTCACTCAACCCGGAAGAAACATAAAAACAACAATACACAAATAAACTCAAACAAACAAATAATAATTAACCATAAAGAGACAAAATACACGAATGAATAGAAAAGCAGATACATAATCAGACAAATACACAAATAAATAAATAAATAGATAGACAAATACACAAATAAATACACAAACAAATAAATACATAATAATTAAACATAGACACATAAATAAAGAGATAAACAGACAAATACATGAGTAAATAATCATTAAACATGAAGAGACAAATACACAAATAAATAAGCAGATAAACAGACAAATAGACAAATACATAGACAGACAAATAAACAAACAAACAAATAAATACATAATAATAATAATTAGACATAAGAAGACAAATAAATAAATAGACAGATAAATGCACAAATAAATAAATGGACAAATCTCCTTTTCCTTTGGGCTTTTCCCTTCAAGGGGTCGCCACAGCGAATCAGTAACCTCCATCTTCAGAGGTATGATACGCATGTTTGTTTTGGCCAAGCTTTTACGTCGGATGCACTTCCTGACACAACCCTCTGTATTTATCCGGGCTTGGGACCGGCACAAGAAGACTTATGTCCCTTTGTGGCTACAGAAAAAGCAACTCGCTCAGTAAAAGGCTCCCAAACACAAAATGGTCATCAGCACAACAAGTAAGTCTCCCAAATACAAAATGGTAATCGGCACAGCAAGATTCAAAAAAGCAAAAACTATATTATTAATATTATTATTATTATAAACTCATAACAGAAAAGTACCTTTGAAACTAACATAACTAGAATTAAACACACCGTGCAAAACGTCACTGAACACAATTTTTTCATCATCATCTTCCATACCTCACATAGGGCACCTCGAGTAGCCAGTTCACCACTCTTCAGCGGATGAAAAAGGTCAAAAGTGACAAGAACTTATTGTTGTTGTGATTATATTATGTGGTGTGTGTGGAGTGCTCCTAAAAAGACGAGAAGCCATGTTATTTTGAGTAAAAAAAAACATTAATTACATGGCTGACAAGGTCCATTAAAAAGGAACATCAGATTAATAACGGCGGTGGAGTGCGAAACGTGTCCTTGACCAGTAGATGGCGTCGTGTCGTCGTCCTTTCCTATTTGGCTGTGCGGAAGCATTTAACCATTGTCGCTTTTTGACGATCTCAGGAGAAACGTTAACGCCACATTTATCGGCCAAAGTGGAAGTGAACTCGCCCGCAGTGTAAGCGAACCTATATAATAATTAGAGATATACGCGAACGTGAAAGTGGATTTGCTTTTCAATGGTCATGTCATCCTGTTGTCGTTGCAGGAAATAGATTTTTAAGAGTGCCATCAGGAAAAATCCCACTTCCGTCCTTGCCCACAACTTCCTGTTTGTCGATGAGAAGGTTTCTTCAGCCGTCATCTGTACAAAAGTGAAGGTTTCGGACGTTTCGCCTCCTATCCAAGAGACTTCGTCAGCGAACTAAAGTCTGACTGGTCGTATCGGCCCCATTTATATATCCCTAATGTCCAGACCTAGTGGCGCCGGACACAGCTATGATAGGTCCCTACTCTCAGGTTGGGGGGGGGGGCGCGGGACCCCCCCCTGTGGCCCCACTGATTGTTCCTACATTCCTGACTAACGATTGGCCTATTACCCCCACTCCCCCCGGTATCACCTCATCAGCATAACGACCCTCATCAGCATTGCGAAAGTTGCCTAACCTGTTTTGCCTGAGCAGGCTATTGTATGAACGATCCAAATTGAACCTCACACCACCAGACCGGTTTAATGAAGGATTTTGTTGTTTTATAAGAATCGCCTCTTTTACCCCCCTTTCAAACCATCTATGTTCTTTCGCTAAGATTTTAACCTCATTGTCGTCAAATGAGTGGTTAGTAGCTTTTAGGTGCAAATGTACTGCCGATTGAGGCCCACTAGTATTATCCCTGCGATGTTGATAAAGTCTTTTTTTGAGAATTTGTTGAGTCTCCCCAATGTACTGCTCTTTACAATTTTCATTCTTACAATGTATGGAATAAACTACATTACTTTGTTTTTCATTTGGTAGCCTATCTTTTGGATGCACTAATTTTTGCCTTAACGTGTTTATCGGTTTGAAATAAGTAGGAATTTTATGTTGCCAAAGGACTCTTTGTAATTTTTCAGAAACTCCTGCAATGTACGGTACTGCTACTCCTCTCCTTTTAGAATCTTGAGAATTATTGGTTTCGTTCGCTATTCTTTCTTTCTGACATTTGTTGAATGACCACTGAGGGTACCCACAGTTAGTGAGTGCTCTCCTGATATGTTTTGACTCCTTTTCTCTACCTTCAGTGCTAGTTGGTATTAGTTTAGCCCTATGCTGGAGGGTTCTGATAACTCCTAGTTTATGTTGTAAAGGGTGGTTAGAGTCAAAAAGTAAGTATTGGTCAGTGTGCGTAGCCTTCCTAAAGACTTCTGTTTTTAGCGCTCTGTCCTCTTTTATAATTACTTTACAATCCAAGAAGGCTAGTTGGTTCTCTTGAATGTCCTCACGAGTAAATTTAATGTTGAAGTCTACAGAGTTGAGATGATCTGTGAAGGATTGAATTTCTTGTTTCTTAATTATGACAAAAGTGTCGTCCACATATCTAAACCAGTGTCGAGGTTTTGTCCCTGGGAAGGATGTGAGGGCCTGTTTCTCCATCTCTTCCATGTAAAGATTAGCCACTATGGGTGAAACTGGTGAGCCCATAGCACAACCATGGAAGAAATTCAATCCTTCACAGATCATCTCAACTCTGTAGACTTCAACATTAAATTTACTCGTGAGGACATTCAAGAGAACCAACTAGCCTTCTTGGATTGTAAAGTAATTATAAAAGAGGACAGAGCGCTAAAAACAGAAGTCTTTAGGAAGGCTACGCACACTGACCAATACTTACTTTTTGACTCTAACCACCCTTTACAACATAAACTAGGAGTTATCAGAACCCTCCAGCATAGGGCTAAACTAATACCAACTAGCACTGAAGGTAGAGAAAAGGAGTCAAAACATATCAGGAGAGCACTCACTAACTGTGGGTACCCTCAGTGGTCATTCAACAAATGTCAGAAAGAAAGAATAGCGAACGAAACCAATAATTCTCAAGATTCTAAAAGGAGAGGAGTAGCAGTACCGTACATTGCAGGAGTTTCTGAAAAATTACAAAGAGTCCTTTGGCAACATAAAATTCCTACTTATTTCAAACCGATAAACACGTTAAGGCAAAAATTAGTGCATCCAAAAGATAGGCTACCAAATGAAAAACAAAGTAATGTAGTTTATTCCATACATTGTAAGAATGAAAATTGTAAAGAGCAGTACATTGGGGAGACTCAACAAATTCTCAAAAAAAGACTTTATCAACATCGCAGGGATAATACTAGTGGGCCTCAATCGGCAGTACATTTGCACCTAAAAGCTACTAACCACTCATTTGACGACAATGAGGTTAAAATCTTAGCGAAAGAACATAGATGGTTTGAAAGGGGGGTAAAAGAGGCGATTCTTATAAAACAACAAAATCCTTCATTAAACCGGTCGGGTGGTGTGAGGTTCAATTTGGATCGTTCATACAATAGCCTGCTCAGGCAAAACAGGTTAGGCAACTTTCGCAATGCTGATGAGGGTCGTTATGCTGATGAGGTGATACCGGGGGGAGTGGGGGTAATAGGCCAATCGTTAGTCAGGAATGTAGGAACAATCAGTGGGGCCACAGGGGGGGGTCCCGCGCCCCCCCCCCCCAACCTGAGAGTAGGGACCTATCATAGCTGTGTCCGGCGCCACTAGGTCTGGACATTAGGGATATATAAATGGGGCCGATACGACCAGTCAGACTTTAGTTCGCTGACGAAGTCTCTTGGATAGGAGGCGAAACGTCCGAAACCTTCACTTTTGTACAGATGACGGCTGAAGAAACCTTCTCATCGATGGACCACTCCTGTACGACTGAGAGCTTACACAGACGAACTTCCTGTTTGGTGTCTTTCGTTTCACTTTAAAGGACAACCGACGCCCCCGGACAAGTTGCGTCCATAATTTGTAAAATCGCTTCAAATGACTTCTACTGAGCGTATTTTACAAACATTCCACCGCATATAGCTATATTTTACGTTTTAAGACTCGCGCTGAATATTCAGGAAGTCTTGTTTTTGAGTTGGTGACGGCATTTCATTTGACTAAAAATATCAGTCTGTGTGTTTTGGGTATTTTGGATGCTATAAAACTGATGTCAGTTAGGAAACAAAAACATGGTGTCGGTTGTCCTTTAACATACCTGTCAACGTATGTTTTCACCGTATTTTAGACATTTTTTTTTAATCGTTTCAAATAATGTACGACGTACTACGACTTTTAAATGCAGAAAAAAATTACATTGTGAAGCAATCTTGCAAAGACCATTTAGCCAACTTCAATGCTGCCGTCAAAAGTTACCAATGAAAACCAATGAAGGAAATAAATACATTTAGTTAGCCATGTTAAACATTGTGTAGGATAAACATTAAAATAGTAAGTTAATCAGGGATGACCAAGGGATCATTCCGCAAGATGGTGAAAAAAGAAGGCTACGTTCCTCATCAAGTGTTTCATGCTGATGAAACCGGCCACTCCATTCCATCACGCTATCAACGACCATCACAAAAGTAAATAAAACGACTTTATTATACAGTGCAGTTTATTTCTTTAATTATAATACCATAGCACATTTATTAGACATGAAATAAGGTATATTTTGTGTCGTTTTAAGGCTTTGAAAATCAGAAAGGAGAAAATTAGAAAGTAGAAAATTATGTTTTATGGGGACCTGGGAACGGATTATTCTCATTTTAATGGTTTTGTATAGGAAATACATTTTTGGGATGCACACTTTTCGCCTTACACACTCTGTCTGGGAACCAATTAAGTTCGTAAGCCAAGGTATCACCGTATTTTCAATGTTAAAATTAACTGTTAATGCTAATATTAGCTTGTAATACTTTTAACCTTACACCAGCAAAAGTCATCATCAATCGTATTTTTTTTTTTCGTGGCGTACGGTCGGATTGGTAAAATCACAATGTGCGCATGTGCGGTAAACTGTCTGCATTTCCGCTTGTGTTAGCGTTTTTTTTTTTTAAATCATTTCAATTAATGTACGGCGTACTCCAGCTGTTATACAGGAAATGTCATCATTTAGTAGCTAGTAGTCAAGATTGACAGGTATGCTTTAACATCTACCCTTCCCACTTTCACCTTTCCGCCCGCCTGCCATCATTGTATTCATTTCACACCAGAGTCATAGCGCCGTGGAGCTCGCTGTCAGTACACACAGACACCAAGGCAAACACGGGGCCGGGGGGGGCAAGTCACATTCCTCACAGAGGCCCTTCCCAGGGTGGGGCCCACCGTGTGAGTCACTGGCGGCTTATCACGCCGCTCGAATGCTTTGAGGAGGCCAGGACAAAGTTCGCCAACCTGTTTGCACACAGCTCACTTTGACTGTCAGTTGTTTTCCTGACACAGCGTATGTGGCTGCCGCTGCTCACCCGCAGAAAAACGTATCTTGTGACTGTAAAGTGTCCTTGTTATTACGATTGTCATTATTATTATTATTTCTGTCAGCTGTTTAGCATCAAGCGTAGCATGATTGTCGCTCGTTTCCCCTTTTGGTTACGATTGATTGGCGGTTGTTGGAGATTAAAGTTGTCATTCCTTCCTTTAGCGTTAAAGTTAGCAGACCTGTTCTCAGTTCACCGTTTTGCCTCGCCGTATTTTCTGCCGTTGAGCATTTAGCTGGGAATTTCCGGCTATTGTTGTTAATCTTCCTTCCTGTTGTGTAGCATTTGTGTCCGTTTAGCTGATTCGCACTTGACTTACCTTGGCAAAAGAACGGAAACATAACAAAGGTCTGGGATTTCATCGGATCGCTCAATCAAATTCCCTCAAGAGCTTAGATGTTGTTCTCATCAGTATTTTGTTGTTTTATGGCATCAGAATATATCGAGTGTATTCAGATGATTGTTGATTGTCAATCTGCGAGTGTTGTGTCGTTCGCGAACGAGCCGGTTCTTAGAGCCGGCTCTCTGAAGTGAGCCGGTTCCTAACAAGGAGCCGGAAATGGTAGCAGACTTTTTCCCCTAATTTTCAGGGGAAAAGAAATCAGGCAGGCGCTACCGATCCATGCGCACCAAATCCAGCAGACATTTAAACAGCTTCTTCCCCCAAGCCATTAACTCTCTGAACAGTAGCCCAAATGGAACTGTATGATGATACTGATGATACTTGTGCAGCGTGTTCTACTGGAAAAAAATCCTTGTGTGTTCTACATACTTGGCAATAAAGATGATTCTGACATTGTCTCTTCAATGAACTGATAAATTTGTAACCTGGCTTTGTATGTCAGCTTTATTGTCAAATATGCTAATATGCATGACCTACCGCCATGTCTGGACAGTAGGGATATATATATATATATATATATATATATATATATATATATATATATATATATATATATATATCTCATCTCATCTCATTTTCCGTACCGCTTATTCCTCATTAGGGTTGCGGGGGTTGCTGGAGCCTATCTCAGCTGTCTTCGGGCACGAGGCGGGGGACACCCTGAATTGGTTGCCAGCCAATCGCAGGGCACACAAAGACATACAACAGTCACTCTCACACTCATACCTAGGGACAATTTGGAGTGGTCAATCTGCCTGCCATGCATGTTTTTGGAGTGTGGGAGGAAACCGGAGGACCCGGAGAAAACCCACGCGGGTCCGGGGAGAACATGCAAACTCCACACAGGGAGGCTCGACCGGGACGCGAACCGGCGACCTCTGCACTGTGAAGCCGGTGTGCTAACCACTCGACTACCGGGCCGCCCTATATATATATATATATATATATATATATATATATATATATATATATATATATATATATATATATATGTGTGTATATATATATGTATATATATGTATATATATGTGTGTATATATATGTATATATATATATATATATATATATATATATATATATATATATATATATATATGTATATATATATATATATGTGTGTATATATATATATATATACACGTGTATATATATGTATATATATGTATATATATATATATACATATACACATATATATATATATACAATAACAATATGATGTGCACGTCTACTACAAGCTAAATGTTGAAAGCAAACACGAAGCTGTAGCATCCAGCATTTAGTCAAAACAACGACTTTATTGCATCAAAATACAAACTACAAAACAAAGAGACTCACTTCACACCAACTAGAGCAGAAGAACAATGAGGGGCGGCTTATTAATGACAGCACACCCATGGGAAACACTCCGAGTGTTAAAACAGGAGTAGATCTCTCTCACACACACACACACACACACACACACACACACACACACACACACACACACACACACACACACACACACACACACACACACACACACACACACACACACACACACACACACACACACACACACACACACACACACACACACACACCATGATCAATTCGTTTTAAATATTGATCCTACTTTTGGTTTAGCCTGTCTATCATGCAATGTCAGTCGTTTTTTTTCCCCGACACGACTTGCTGATGCGAATCTGCTCTTTTTGTTGTTTTCTCACACGATACGTCAAACAAGGACAACTTGTACAGTATTTCGATGCTGCAAAATCAAACATTTCAGCAGCTAAGGCACATCGGACCAAAGATTTTGGTGTTTTTCATGCTGCATAATGCGAGTTCCCTCCTTTACTAAAATACAAACATACAAGTTGAGGGAAAAAAAAGTTGGTACGCACTGCTCCCTTTAAACCAGGGGTGTCAAAGTCATTTTTTGCCGCGGGTGGGCCACATTGTAGTTATGGTTTCCTCTCCAGGGCTATTATGAATTTTGGGAAGCCATTAGAATGTTTAATCCCCTCCACATATTACATATAATAATCATTTCTAAACGCCTTTCAAAACTCACTTTACAGTCACAGGATAAGTTTTTCAGTGGGTGAGCAGCGGCAGCCACACGCGCCAGCATTCACTCAACCCACTCATTGAAAGCTACATAACTATATAGAGCGCACAACAAATTAATGAATAACTAGTTTTCAAATCCGAAGTCAAGAATAATCATTATAATAATACATTTCATTTTTAAGCGCCTTTCAAAACTGTCAAGGTCACTTTACAGTAACGGGGCACATTTTTCTGTGGGTGAGCAGCGGCAGCCACACGTGCCAGCGTTCACTCAACCCCGAATAACTCAAAAAGAGAAAAAGCTAGCTAGCTCGCTAATAGATAGCTAATAGCTAGCTAGCTAATTGATAGCTAATAGCTAGATAGATAGCAGGTTAGATCAGAAAAAGCGAGCTAGCCAGCTAAGAGAGCTAGCTAGATAGCCGGATAGCTGGCTAATTGATAGCTAATAGCTAGCGAGATAGCCAGCCAGCTGGGTCACAAATAGAGAGCTAGCTAGCTAAGAGAGCTTGCTAGTTAGCTAATTGATAGCTAATAGCTAGTGGGATAGAGAGCTAGCTAGCTAAGAGAGCTAGTTAGCTAGACTGTTATTGTGGTTCACATCCAAAAATATGGAATTTTGGTTAGGATTTCAGCAGGCATCATGGAGTTTCATTTGCTCTCACGGGCCGAAAAAAAATGATGTGGCGGGCCAGATTTGGGCCCCCGGGCCTTGACTTTGACACCTGTGCTTTCAAACCAAAAACAACAAACCGTTCATGTTACAAATATCTTTTTCTAATCCTAATTACTCGAAAAGATGAAATATTACAAAATAAGTTTGACGTTAGCTCATTTCAACCACTTAGCGTCTAATGCGAAGCAAAGTTAATCCCGCCCCTCGAGCCTTTTGATGAGAAATAATCATCCAAAATAAAAAGTGTGCAGGCAAAAAAAAGACCATTGCAAGGATGACATTAAGCGCATTTTATATGCATTGTGTAAAAATACACTGAAACTGAGCCACCCACAATTCCAATGTGTGGAATTCCCCTCCACCTGGGGAAACCACGACCCCCCAAATCCCCCTTCCTCAAAAAAAAAAAGTTAGCCGGAATTGAACGACAAACGATGAACATGGCCGATGGTGTTTGCGGCTCGAATGGCGACAGTTTTGAAATCATTGACTCCAGGCCGATCGTTCTGGATGGAATGAATGCTCGCCATCGTCGGTACCGGATTATTTGCCTCGGGAGCAAAAGGCCTGCGGATCAAAGTGTCGCTTTCAATCTCCCAATTTGAAAAGAGTTTTTGGGGATCCCAAACTGATGGTTAAAATAAATGAATCCGGACGACGTGGCTCCAAATCAAAAGCCGCAGCTAAATAGCTGCATATTAGTTGCGTCACAAAGGGGAAGGATCAATCAATAAATCAATCAATCGCTCCAGATCGAAGCATCTTAAAAGACAACCGACACGTCCGTAATTTGAAAATGACTTCAAATGACTTCTACAGAGCGCATTTGACAAAGATTCCACCGCATATAGCTATTTTTACATTTTAGAAGTCACGCTGAATATTCATGAAGTTGTGGCGGGCACTAAGACCATGTATCTCACCCAGCAGGTGTACAGCAAGGGGCGTGGTTATTGACAGAACCTTTATACAGTGAGACCTCAACTTACAAACACCTTAACTTACAAACTGTTCGTCTTACAAATGTCAAATTTATGAAAATTAAACCTTATAATAAGCACTATTTTCATAATACACACCCGCCACGGCTGGCGGAGTGATCTTCGGCGGAAGCACACGACCGAACAGCACCAGAGGTTAAGTTACCAACAGTCCATATGGAAGGTGACTCTCCTATAAGTCATCAACGACCATCAAAAAGGTAAATAAAACTTTATTTTACAGCACAGTTTATTTCTTTAATTACAGTCCTCTCTTTCCAAACAGCAATTCCCTTTGACCTTCGACCTCCAACGCCATTCCATCAAGCCATAAATGACCATCACAAATGTAAATAAAGTGACTTCATGATACAATGCAGTGTATTTCTTTCAATACAATACAATAGCACATTTAGTATACATAGAATAAGGTATGTTGTGTGTAGTTTTAAGGCTTATTTAGTTGAAAAGTATATTTTATGGAAACCCAGGAACGGATTATTCCCATTATAATGGTTTCCTATGGGATTTTTTTTTTGAGATACACACTTTTCGCCTTACACACTCTGTCTGGGACCCAATTAAGTTCGTAAGTTGAGGTCTCACTGTATCCACATCCGTTAACATCCTATGTTATTTCATTTCTAGTTTAGTCCATATAGGGATATACTATGTAGTTTATTAGCTAACTTTGTGTGTCTGTAGGGTGTACAGTTATTAAACATCTTTATTTTCAGTCTGATATCCTGTTACACGTTCCTCGTCGCTGATAGGCCCGGTGGATATGATGTCATCACTGCTCTTGCCCTCCTCAACCGACGACCTCACAATGTCCCTGCTGTCTACAAGATGAAAATAATCTCTTTTGTTCAACACCTTGGTTCCTGCTGATTTTACGACCATCTTCTAACACCAGCGGGAACGATCATTTTTAAAGCCATCAGTTATGATAAGAATATTTTACTGCTTTTTCCCCACGTTCAAGGATCACGTCAGGGTCACCAGTGTAGCAGTTGAGGAAGGAGAACACACGACTGACTGGAGCGCGTCTTTATTCCAACTGCCGACAAGTGGATCTGACTTGAACATGGGGAAAATGCAGTAAAATATTCGTATCATAACCACGCCTCTTGCTGTACACCCGCTTGGTGACATACATGGTCCTAGTGCCCGCCACTCACTCTTGTTTTCAAGTTGATGTCGATGCGGGAAGTGACGTCACAGAGGGAACGCCCCTGACCGAGAAAGCGACACGCACAATGCATTTTGGGTACTTTTTTTCATCGGGTTGATTGTGAAATTAGAAGGGAAACTACATCAATAACGTGTTTGTTGTGTGACAGCCAATTGCGGTAACACTCATTAAGAAGGTGTAAGTTGACACAAATTCCCAGCCGTTTCCAACGGAGCAGAGCAGCAGCGGAGGCGAACGAGGAAGCTAACCGGAGTTAGCGATTCGGCGCTTGGATAACTGCTGTCATCCTGTCAGCCCGTGACAATGGGGAGAAAGTCGCTTCCAGCGGTGAAAGAGAGCAAACCGATCGGACAAACATCCACTTTTTATCCGTGTTACTCTGTAGCGCTGTCGAGCTCTCTCTCTCTCGACTTGACAGCTTTGATGTTCGTGTGCTGCTCAAAGTGTGCCGCTGTCTCGAACCCTCCTTTTGTGGTCGGCTCTTGTAAGCGGCGGCTCCATATACTGGACGAAACGTGGGCCATTTTGTGGATTTTCTGGGCTGCTACATCAGAGTCCGGATCTCTTTCACTGGTTTCATCGCTTGCAGAAGGTTCGAATTGACACGGAAGGACTTCTTTAATCAATGGCAAACATTTATGCTTTCCTCTTCGGAACTATTTGAATACTATTCATCACTGGATGAGCAACAAGACAGGATCTTTTTCTGAATGTGAACTCTCTGAAGCCATTGTTTTGATTCTGGAGCAAGGCAGTTTGTGGGTGGGCCAATCCAAATGTGACGTCACGAATAAGGGGGCGGGACTTTTCGAATCTCCCCAGTTTCGAGTTCATTAGTGGCAGTTTTGGGCAACTTTAAGTCATTTTTATTGGTGTTTTGCCTTTGATTAAACATATCAGCCTGTGTGTTTTGGGTATTTTAGATGCTATAAAGCGTTTTTCTGATGTCAGTTAGGAAACAAAAATGGTGTCGGTTCTCCTTTAAGCAATCTGCATTTTTTTCCCCTTCCGAATCAATCCCATTTGTTATGGGACTTGTACTGTGGCCTGGGAGCGATTGTTCTGGATCTAGACTGAGGCATGGACCTCTGCGGCGGAGGATGCACCAGGTTAAGAACCACTGGGTTAGGGTTACAGTTTCTGGATGGATTACCCGGGGCCAAACACTCCAGAACCACGTTGCCGAGTGAGCCGAAGCGCTCGCTCGGGATCAAAAAGTCCAGATCAAAAATCCCTCCCGATCAATACTGCCGCCACTCGCTGACGATCGCTGCGCAGGCACTTGGGTGACATTTCACACGGAGAAAACGCCATCTTGAATTGGGATAAAAGAGTCCGAATGTTCCGAGAAGAAGGTTGCGGAGGACGGGGGTCCGCGGGCCCTAAGGGCTTTAGGCGGACGCGTAGAGGTACTTGGTCTTAGCCAGGCCGGTGAGCTCGTCCTCGTAGCGCGGCAGGCAGCAGAAGAGCACAGCGCAGCCGATGCACAGCAGGGTGGCCCCCCAGCCGAAGCCGTACGCCCACGTGTAGTAGTAGTGGCCCTCGAAGATCTGCTCGTTGAACTTGACCGGGTAGATGATCAGAGCGATCACCTGCAGCACCACTGCATGGGCAACATGGGAAACATTGCTTTTAGCAGTAATAATCATCATCATAATACATTTCATTTCTAAAACTCTCAAGGTCACTTTACAGTCACAGGATAAGTATTTCTCTGTGGGTGAGCAGCGGCAGCCACACGCGCCAGCGTTCACTCAACCCACTCATAGAAAGCTAGATAGCGTGCACAAAAAAATGTATGAAAAAACATTTTCACAAGTTTTCACAAGTTTCATTTGCTTCACTGACCGAATAAAATGAAGTGGCGGACCAGATTTGGCCCCCGGGCCTCATCTTTGACACCAGTGTTCTCGACCAATGAGCTGTTTTTTTTGCCAGAATAAATGGCATCTTTTGTCTCGTGTTCTGACCTTTACGATGATCCGCAAACAATAATAATAATAACAATAATCAATGAATGAATAACTAGTTTTCAAATCTGAAGTCAAAAATAACGACTGTTATTGTGGTTTACATCTAAAAATATGACATTTTAGTTCGGATTTTAGCAAGCATCATGGAATTTCACAAGTTTCATTTGCTCTCGCGGGCCAAAAAAAAAAATGATGTGGCAGGCCGGATTTGGCCCCCGGGCCTTGACTTTGACACCTGTGCTTTAAACCAACAACAACAAACCGTTCATGTTACAGTCGAGGCGGTTTACAAACACACTGATATCTTTTTCTCATCCCAATTACTCGAAAAGATTAAATATTACAAAATAAGTTTGTCGTTAGCTCCTCTAAATCACTTAGCGTCGAATATGAAGCCCCTCGAGCCTTTTGATGAGAAATAATCATCCAAAATAAAAAGTGTGCAGGCAAAAAAAAGACAATTGCAAGGATGACATTAAGCGCATTTTATATGCATTGTGGAAAAATACACTGAAACCGAGCCACCCACAATTCCGATGTGTGGAATTCCCATCCACCGTCAACCTGGAAGTAACTCAAATAGCTCGCAAGCTAGCTAGCGAGCGAATAGAGCTAATAGCTAGTGAATAGGTAACAAATAGATACCTATTAGCTAGCGAATAGATAGCTAACACCTAGCCGATAGATAGCTAACACCTAGCGAGCGTTGTTGAAAGTAGCGGCAAAATTAATCGTATCACATTTCATAAGCTAATAAGTAAACTCTGTCAACGTTTGCCATTTATTTCGAAGAGACTGTAGAAGTTAGCAACTTAGCAGCGGCGGTACTAGCTTGTTTGTTTTTATACTTCAATGCTATTTGTTCCACATGTTGGGTGAATTTTTATTTCCACTTTGCGTCTTTTTTTACACTTCCGTCTTTCCAGAGCGTTGTAAGGTCGTGCTTTTGCATATCATTTTCCAAAGTAGATCCGTCTGTGTAAGCTCTCAGTCGTACAGGAGTGGTCCATCGATGAAAAGGTTTCTTCAGCCGTCATCTGTACAAATTTGAAGGTATTGGACGTTTCGATTCTTGGCCAAGAGGCTTCGTCAGCGAACTAAAATCTTTTGCTGGTAGTTTTGGCCCGATATATTTATATCCCTTCTGTCCAGACGTGGCGGTGCCAGACTCTGCTACAATTGGTCCCTGCTCTCAGGTTGTGGGGAGCAGAGGACTACTCCCTGCGGCTACACTGATTACTTCTATTCTCCCGAGTGATTACTTCTATTGTCCCGCCTATGTATGGGGTCTACGACTGGCCTGATTGCCCCATTTGCTCTGGTATCACCTCATCAGCATAAGTAAGCCTATGTTGCCTAAGAAGTCTGTTGTAGGAACGATCCAAATTGAATCTCACCTCACCATGGCGATTGAGTGAAGGGTTTTGCTGTTTTATGGAACTAGCTTCTTCTCTGCTCCCCCCAACCTGAAAGCAGGGACCAATCAGAGTCTGGCACCGCCATGTCCGTGAAACGTCCGAGACCTTCAAATTTGTACAGATGACGGCTGAAGAAACCTTCTCATCGATGTTCCAAAGTAGACGCACAGAACCTCAGCCCCAGAAGATTCTTTGTGATTCGTGTTGTGTTTCAAGTTGTGAAAAATGGGGCAGGCAACTTTTCAGAGTTATCTGCCCTGTTGTCCGCTAACTTTTTTGTCACGAGTTTCAGACACTGCTTTTAGCATTTTCACGGACGTCTGTTGTGCCGCCGGGCATCGACTTTGTCGCACGAGTGAGCGAAAGCGCCACGACCGTTCACGATGACGGCACCGTGAGGAAAATACGCTCACGCCAAAGCAACACAATGTTGTACCGGAATGTTCCTCATCAGCAACTCGGCGCTGAGTCACAACCAAGCAACGCGCCTGTTGCGTCTTCCTTCCAGAAAAAGGCGTTGACGCTTGTCAGTCATGACTTTTTATCAACAGGAGGGTAAAAAAAAAGCATCTCGTTACCGGTTGAGGCAGTCAGGAGGGAACTGTACAGAATTCTTCTTCGGGGCGTTCCGTTCAGCGACAAATGAGTGACTCACTTCTGATTTTGCCGAGTGGACAAAAAGCAGAGGTGCGCCGTCATCGGTGTGAGCGGTAATAACAAGCCGCCGCCTCCTGTCACAAGCAATCGGCGAAGCAAAACGGACGCGCTCCACTTCAAGTGCCGTCGCTTCAGTCAGAGTGAGAATTTGGCGGACTTGGGAAGACAATCACGTCGCCACTGGGGGCCATTCTGGCTCCTTTCCCAAAAGTTTTCTGCTGGCAAATGTGAACTTATGCACACCCTATTCAGTACACGTGACTGCGGCGGGAGAACGTGTGTCCCACATCCGACCGACTCTTCTGCCTTCCTGGCCGGCCAGCTCTGACTCTGACTCTGTCTCTGACTCTGACTCTGACTCTGACTCTGACTCTGGCGCTTTCTATGACTCTGGCACAGGCTCTGGCACAGGCTCTGACTCTCTCTCCGATTCTCCGTCCGACTCTCCCTCCGACTGTCTCTCCGACTGTCTCTCCGACTGTCTCTCCAACTGTCTCTCCGACTGTCTCTCCGACTCCGACTCTGACTCCGACTCTGACTCCGACTCTTACTCTGACTCTGAGACTCACTCTCTCTGTCTCGGACTCCTGACTCTGTCTCTCTGTTTCTGACTCCAGACTCTCTCTCTCTCTCTGTTTCTAACTCCTGAATCTCTCTCTCTGTTTCTGACTCCTGACTCTTTCTCTCTGACTCCTGACTCTCTCTGTCTCAGACTCCTGTCTCTCTCTGTCTCTGACTCCTGACTCTCTCTCTCTGTTTCTGACTCCTGACTCTCTCTCTCTCTGTTTCTAACTCCTGAATCTCTCTCTCTGTCTCTGACTCCTGACTCTTTCTCTCTGACCGAAATAACTCAAATAGATAGAAAGCTAGCTAGATAGCTTATAGCCAATGACTCTCTGTCTCTGACTCCTGACTCTCTCTGTCTCTGACTCCTGACTCTCTCGCCTGACTCTCTCCCCAGACTCTCTCCCCAGACTCTCTCCCCAGACTCTCTCCCCAGACTCTCTCTCCAGACTCTCTCGCCAGACACTCTCTCCAGACTCTCTCTCCAGACTCTCTCTCCAGACTCTCTCTCCAGACTCTCTCTCCAGACTCTCTCGCCAGACTCTCTCGCCAGACTCTCTCGCCAGACTCTCTCGCCAGACTCTCTCGCCAGACTCTCTCGCCTGACTCTCTCTCCTGACTCTCTCGCCTGACTCTCTCTCCTGACTCTCTCTCCTGACTCTCTCGCCTGACTCTCTCGCCTGACTCTCTCTCCTGACTCTCTCGCCAGACTCTCTCGCCAGACTCTCTCTCCTGACTCTGGCTCTGACCCCCCTTCCTGCCCTCAGCTGGTGCAGAACGTCATCACGACATTTGTTTGGGACTGAGTCCCTCCTACCGGCTGACAGAAAGTGGCAACATTTAGCGATCCTCGCTGCCCCCCCCCGTCCACCCCTGCGTGACCTTTTGTCCCTCGGCACTCCCACAGCAAAGCCCGACAAGAGCCAAAACTCGGGGAAGTCTTTTGCAAAGGCTTGGACAAAGGACAGATTCAGATTGGCTTGGCAGGTCTGAGCCTTTGGCGGCCACGACACATGACGCCTCGGTTCCCCGGGTAACGCCACGCACCGCAGAGTCTTATGGGGAGGGGCCCTTTTTTACAGTCGGGAGCCCCAAACACTCACCATGACTTCACCCAACAACGCCCGAAACATGCGGCCTTACAAAGACAGAAAGCATTCACTTTCCCGAGGTTCTCCTTTACTAAGCGTGACCTTTTACTTGTTGACATTTTTACACATTTTGACTAGCGGGCGACGGCCATGGGTGCTTCTGGTGCTTCTCTTTCGGCGGCGGGGGTACGTTTCTTACCGACGACAATCAGCATGACTCCGATGACGGGCAGCAGCGTGACGTTGAGGGTGCAGCACAGGGCCACGCAGGACAGGATGAAGGCACCGATGAGGATGAGGAGGCCCAGGATCATCAGGGCGGCCACCGCCTGCGCCCAGGCTGCATGGGCACAAGACGGAGTGCGTTCAGGACCAAAAGAAAACTATTCCAAATGCTGACTCGTGTAACTCAGAAAAAAGTTCAATTGCAGTGGTCAAAAGAGCCCGTTTGCTTGTGACATACAATAATAATACATTTCATTTATAAGTGCCCTTCAACAGGATAAAGTATTTCTGTGGATGAGAAGTGGCTGCCACACATGCCAGCGTTCACTCAACCCGAAATAACTCAAATAGCTAGAGAGCTAGCTAGATAGCTTATAGCTAGCCAGCTCGCTAATAGATAGCTAGATAGCTATTGTGTTTCCTGACTCAAATAGCTAACTAGTTAGACAGCTAATGGCTAGCCAGATAGCCAGCTAATAGCTAGCCAAATAAACAGCTAATAGCTAGCCAGCTAGACAGCTGACATGTATATATATATATATATATATATATATATTTCGTATTTTTTTTCCCCCCTTGAAAATTTTGTCGGCCACTCGGGCGGAGACGTTTTGTAAGTTGTACGCTCGACGTAAAAGTTGCACGCCCCGGGCGTCTGGGCAAACGTTGTTCAGACGCTGCTAAGAGGCACACTTTACAGATTGTCACATAATAATAATAATAATAATAATAATAATAATCTAATAATAATAATGCATTACATTTTAAGCGCCTTTCAAAGCTCTCAAGGACACTTTACAGTCACAGAATAAGTTTTTCTGTGGGTGAGCAGCGGCAGCCATACACGCCAGCGTTCACTCAAAGTCACTCAAAGAGATAGAAAGCTAGTTAGCTAATAGATAGCTGCTAATAATAATAATAATAATAATAATAATAATAATGATAATAATAATAATGCATTACATTTTAAGCGCCTTTCAAAGCTCTCAAGGACACTTTACAGTCACAGAATAAGTTTTTCTGTGGGTGAGCAGCGGCAGCCATACACGCCAGCGTTCACTCAAAGTCACTCAAAGAGATAGAAAGCTAGTTAGCTAATAGATAGCTGCTAATAATAATAATAATAATAATAATAATGATAATAATAATAATGCATTACATTTTAAGCGCCTTTCAAAGCTCTCAAGGACACTTTACAGTCACAGAATAAGTTTTTCTGTGGGTGAGCAGCGGCAGCCACACACGCCAGCGTTCACTGAAAGTCATTCAAAGAGATAGAAAGCTAGTTAGCTAATAGATAGCTGCTAATAATAATAATAATAATAATAATAATAATAATAATGCATTACATTTTAAGCGCCTTTCAAAGCTCTCACAGACACTTTAGTCACAGACTAGCATAGGTACTATAATAAATAAAATATAATCACAAATACAATGCAATAAACAAAATACAATTATAAATAGAAACAAGAGAGAGAGCTACACAGAAAATGCAATTTTAAATGCGGTGGGTTTTAACTCCTTTGTGGGCAGCAAGCCCCCCTCAAAAAAACCCACCCAAGATGAATAGGTGCCTTGTTTTCCCAAGAACGGCGAAAGAAAAGGCAAAGGAGCTCAAGCCGCTTGACTGGAAGTGCAGCCAAGTTTTGCCTTCCTTCGTCTTTGTCGTTAGTGGGGGTCAGCCAACACCTGGTTACCGAGCCCCGAGGTGTGTCTCCCGCACGCACGTGCAAGCAAACGTGTTGGACGGGTCGGTTCTTCTCGCAAAGCTCAACGCTGGCGTTCGGCTGACAAACGTCGACTGGGATGTTAAGGCCGATTTCAAAGATCATAATCATAATAATAATAATACATTTCATTTTTAAGTGCCTTTCAAAACTCTCAAGATCACTTTACAGTCACAGGATCAGTTTGTCTTTGGGTGAGCAGCGGCAGCCACACACGCCAGCGTTCACTCAGCCCGGAAGTAACTCAAATACATAGAAAGTGAGCTAGCTAGCTAATAGATGGCTAATAGTTAGCTATCTAGCTAGCCAGGTAGCTAGATAGCTAGCTATATAGCTAATAGATGGCTAGCTAGATAGATATATAGCTATTCAGCAAATAGTCGGCCAAATAGCTAGCTAGATAGCCAGATAACCACTAAGTTAATAGAGAGCCAGCTAGATAGCTCATAGATTGCCAGTCAGATAGCTAGCTAGCCGGCCAGCAAGACAGCTAATATATAGATTGATTGCAAATAATAATAATACATTTCATTTCTGAGCTCCTTTCAAAACTCTTAAGGTAGATAGCAAATAGCTAGCTACCTAGGTAGCTAGCCAAATAGATATCTAGCCAGCCAGCTTGTTAGCTAATAGATAGCCAGCCAGATAGCTAGCCAGCCAGCTAGATAGCTAATTAATAATAATAATACATTTCATTTTTAAGCGCCTTTCAAAACGCTCAAGGTCACTTTGTAGTCACAGGATAAAGTTTTTCTGTGGGTGAGCAGCGGCAGCTGCATGCGCCAGCCTTCACGCAACTCCGAAGTAACTCAAATAGATAGAAAGCTAGCTCGATAGTGAATAGATGCAGTAATAATAATAATCCATTTCATTTCCAAGTGCCTTTCAAAACTCTCAAGGTCACTTTACAGACACAGGATAAGTTTTTTTTCTGCTGGTGTGCAGCGGCAGCCACACACACCGTCGTTCACTCAACCCGGTAACTCAAATAGATAGCTAGCCAGGCATCTAGCTAGATAGCTAGACAGTTAATGGATAGCTAGCGAGATAGCCACCCAGCTAATAGATAGCAAATAGCTAGCAAGGTAGCATATGAGCAAAATTGATAACAATGGCAGTTTAAAGGACAACCGACTCACTTGTTTTTTGTTTTTTAACTGACACCAGAAAAACGTTGTATAGCATCTAAAATAGCCAAAACATGCAGTATGATATTTTTAGTCAAATGCAAAACACCAATAAAAATGACTTCAAGTGTCCAAAATCTGCAAAAAATTGAGCAGCAAATTGGGCATTTTCAGAAAGTCCCGCCCCCAGTTCGTGACGTCACGCCAAGACGTCTTGCATTGCTGGAGAATCAAAACAATGGCTTCAGATTCGGAGAATACGCTTTCTTGTTACACATCCAGTTATGAATATGATTCAAATAGTTCTGAAGAGGAAAGCATACATGTTTGCAATCAATTAAAGAATTTATTTGTGCCATTTTGAGGCAACAATGGGGGACAATCTCTCACAAAAAAGAGGCACAAAATGGCGACATCCTGTGGCCACCTCCGTTTCCATAGGCTGATGAATTCTTAAATGGCGCTTGGACGCCTTCTGGCAGCTTTTAGGTGCAACACGAGGTCCCCAGACCAAACAACTGCAGCAAAATACATTGACGTGATGGAAGGACAATGCGTCCTTTTCACGGTCAGTGGGTGGTCCTTTCGTGACGTCACGTCCGACTCGTCACCAACTTCCTGAATATTCAGCATGAGTCTTAAAAGGTAAAATATAGCTATATGAGGTGGAATCTTATTAAAATACGCTCAGTAAAAGTCATTTGAAGTGCTTTTACAAATTATGGACACAAGTTGTCCGGAGACGTCGGTTGTCCTTTAAGAGTCGGTGTTTGGGAGGAAAAGTTGGACTCTCTTTTGCTTTTAAAGCTTGTGGCGGGCTCAAACGGGTATCGTCGTTTGGTCTGTTTGTGTTCCCAGGCCGGAGACGATAAGGGTGGGCGGGGAGTGAATTCCAAAGTTTAGGCCTCCCCACCCCCCTCCGTCACACACACACGCAAACACACACGCATGCCTTTCCACTTTTCAACAAAATGTCAAAATGTATTATTAAAAATAACTTTGTGATAGTACTCACCGTTAACGTGAATAGTTTTCCATTCCTCATGGTTGGTAAAAATCCATCCAAATGATCGGAATAAAATTCAACTTGCCGGGTCCATAGGCGAAGTTACTGCTAGCTAGCCTGCACACGGCTCATTAGCTTCCACACTTGCTTTTCGCTGTCTCTCGCAGAAGTATATTGATGCTAACGTTAGCATGGGGCTTGTTACAATGCCACTGACATTAGACTGTTTCATCGATGGTATTGTTTCATTGCAAATTAGAATCAGAACTTGTTCTCTCCACAAAGGCGAATCTTCCGGTGCATTCTAGCTGAAGTGTACTTGCCATTTTTTTTTAACTCGTCGGGCTTATTTAAAGGGGCGTTCACCTGTTTCAACAAGAGTATCATCCAATCAAAATTGCGCTTTCCGCCAACAGGAAATGAACAGCGAAAAGCGAGAATATGTATTTCGTTTTATCGGCGAGCCATATGTAATCATCAAAAGAGCCATCTATGGCTCGCGAGCCAAAGGTTCCCGACTGCTTTGGACTCTACGTTGGGGCTGCAGTTGGCGGAAAGCGCAATTTTGATTGGATGACACTGACCGAGGTTGGCCGAAAGCGCCATTTTGATTGTATGATACTGGCCGTCATGTTGAAACAGGAAAACTCCCCTTTAAATGAGCCCAACGAGTGCACTTCAGCTTGAATGCACCGGAGCATTCGCCTTTGAGGAGAGAAAAAGTTCTGATTCTAATTTGCAATGAAACAATACCATCGATGAAACTGTCGAATGTCTGTGACATTTTAACACGGCCCAGGTTAATGTTAGCATCAATATACTTCTGCGAGAAGATATTGCAGACAGCAAGTGTGGAAGCTTATGAGCCGTGTGCAGGCTAGCTAGCAGGAACTTCGCCGATGGACAAGTTGAATTTCGTTCCGATCGTTTGCCTGGATTTTTACCAATCACGAGGAACGGAAAACCATTCATGTTAACGGTGAGTACTATCACAAAGTTATTTTAAATGATACATTCTGACATTTTGTTGAAAAGTGGACAGGCATGCGTGTGTGTTTGTGTGCGTGTTTGCGTGTGTGTGCGTGCGGCTATCACTGAAAAAAAAATTCTAAATATTTTACTTTTATGGCTCTCTTAGTCAAAAAGGTTCCCAACCCCTGCTCTAAAGTGTATTCGTCGAGCGAGCTGTTGCGTCGCCCCCCACCCGTCACGACCGCGAGCGGTTATTCATACTTGTCAAATTATACGTTTGCCCCGTATTTTAGTAAAGTAGGTTTTTGATCATTTCAAATAATGTACGGGGTACTATCACTTTTATAGGCAAATCAGCAAAAGTAATCCTCAATAGTTTAGATATATTTTTTCTCGCTTCGTACGGTCGGATTGATAAAGGCACAGTGTGCGCATGCGCAGTAAACTGTCTGCGTTTCCGCGTTTTTTTATTATTTCAAATAACGTACGGCGTACTCCAACTTTTATACGGGAATTGTAATCATTTATAAGGGAAGCTATTAGCTAAGGTTGACAGGTACGGTTGCAGACCACTTACAGAACTCCATGAGGGACTTGCTTTCCCACTTGTCGTTGCGTCCGTGGTACTGGTCCCACATGCTGGCGTAGTGCGTCTTGCCTTCCTCGTCCGTCACCCAACCCGACGTGGCGGCGATGGCGATGATGTCGAAAATGATGGCGAACAGCAGCAGCAGGGGCACGATCCACCTGCAGCGGGGGTAGGCGATCCCGCAGCGGAACATGGCGAGCTTCGGTCGGGTCGAGTCGAGGTAGCGGACGAAAAACGAGAGGCTCTGGAGGGTTGCCTGCTTTGCGGTGCTGTGGTGCGCTGGGCGGCGCCGGTTGGCTTTTTTACGATCTTTGTGAGCGAGCGGGGAGGGAGAGGGTGGGAAAAAGAAGCCCCACCCGACTTCGCGATGCAGCTGTCAAGCCGGTTTGGACGTGCGGGGCCACGCTTGTCTGCCCGGTGAAGAAAGCCCAACCCGGATGACTTCTTCGGAAGGGATTGGCTCATGTCACGTCGCCACGCCCAACCGTTGGAGTCGGTCGACGTCCAACCGGCGACCGCCTGCTACCAACAACAAATTCCGGCTCTTTTCAGTGAGCAGGTTCTTTTGGCTCGGCTCACTCAAAAGATCCGCTCCTTTGGCTCCCAAATGGCTCCTCAGTTTTTTTGTTGTTGCTTAAATTAATTAACTACCAAAAATCATGTAAAATTATATGAAAAACGAATTACTCATGTAAAAAAAAATACACTATATCAAATCTTTTTTTATTTACATGGCTTGATTTATATGTGGACAGTTAGTGGATGCGAACTTTCACTTTCCTTGTGGTTACTCTGGTCTGATGATCAGCTGTCACTAATTTGCTTTTCATATTAATAATGCCATCATACCAACTAGTAAAAATAATAATAATTGAATAATAATAACATCATAATGTGATTACAGTCATCTGAACCCCCATTTGAAAATAGTGCTATTCAATGAATAGTTGTGTTTGAAACACACATAGTAAAATTAGTCTATTTGTCTTTTCAATCTGAACAAGAATAAACCGTTTGGACAACAATTTATAATATGCCACAAAGTCAAATATTTAGGTCATGTTGCCTCCGGTGTGTAATCAATGTAACCACGCTCCGGCTCAGGTGAGGCAAGCACATGAGACAGGCAAAGTGTAGCTCCCAATTTTTAACTCTGCACTTATTTTGTTAAGAATCGTGCTACTTTTGTTGTGTTAATTTTGTGTGTTTTAATTTTTAGCTTTTGTGTGCTTAAAGGACTTTGAAGTTCTGTTTGTGATGTAATATAGGGTAAGATGAGCATATTGATATATATATATATATATATATATATATATACATATATATATATATATGTATATATATATATATATATATATATATATATATATATATATATATATATATATATATATATATATATATATATATATATATATATATATATATATATATATATATATATATATATATATATATATATATATATATATATATATATATATATATATAAAAGCTTGGACAAAACACACATGCGGATCAAACCTCTAAAGATGGAGGACACTGATTTGCTGTGGCGACCCCTTGAAGGGAAAAGCCGAAAGGAAAAGAAGAAGACATTGGAAAGGAAATGTAGCCATTTGTTTGCCCGTACGATGGCAGCCAAGACGTTGCGCGGAAGCACGTACGGAGGACTGGCTGATAACGAGGGTATTTATGTACTAAGAAACAATTCAATCACTTCTCTACATAAAATTAGCGTCAAATTGTGATTAGTTTTATTGTATTTAAATGTTATTGTGCCGGTGACCATCTTATATTGAGTTACTTCCGGGTTGAGTGAAGCGTGGCGTGTCTGGCTGCCGCCGTTTATCCACAGAAAAAAAATCTTATCGTGTTACTGTCAAGTGTTCTTGAGTTTTAAAGGGCGCTTATGAATTAAATGTATTATTATTATTATTATTATTAAACTGTCAGGCGTTGAATCATTCGGTCGTATACAGATTGCATCACAGGTAATGTGTTACTGCTGGAAATGTCCACAGCGAGGCGCCATTTTCTGTTTTGCCCGCGAGTTTGAGTACGTGACGTCATACTCGGTACAGACAAGTTTGAAATGGCGCTCAATCGACTTGAATGTAACTCGTTTGAAATAACCCACGTCTTGCTGGAAGGACACATCTCGTCCTTTGAACAATTACTAGCATCACCGCTTGCACAAAAACAACATTTTAAAATTGGTGTAAAATTTTATACGTAAATCTTAACAAAGGTACCATTCATTCATGAAAAAGCATGAACACAATAAAATCAGTGTTTGAACAATTGCAACTCAAATGGAATGAAACGAATCCCTGACGTACGCGTGTCTCCTCCGCCTTAAAGGACAACCGACGCCTCCGGACAAGTTGTGTGCATAATTTGTAAAATGGCTTCAAATGACTTCTACTGAGCGTATGTTACAAAGATTCCACCGCATTTCGCTATATTTTACCTTTTAAGACTCGCGCTGAATATTCAGGAAGTCTTATTTTTGAGTTGGTGATGAGTCCTCACCCTACGTCACTGAAGGAATGCCCCTCACCGAGAAAGCGAAACACAATGCATTTTGGGTACTTTGGTCTGAAAACGTCGTGTTGATCCGTGTTGATGGGGAAATTAGAAGGAAAATAACGCGATAGTGAATCGTTGTGCGTTGCACCAAGACGACTATTTGATACGAGTTGACACAAATTCCCAGCGGACAAATCAGCCCATTTCCGACGGAGCTTGGGCGCCATCTTGTGCATTGTCCTGGATGCTACATTGGAGTCCATATGCCTCAAAATGATCGGGAAGGACTTCTTTAATCGATTGCAAACATGTATGCTTTCCTCTTCAGAACTATTTGAATCATATTCGTAACTAGATGAGTAACAAGAAAGCATCTTCTTCGAATCTGAAGCCATTGTTTGGATTCTCGAGCAAGGCAAGACGTCTTGGCGTCACGTCACAAACAAGGAAATTTGCCATCCCGAGGGCATTTTGAAGTAGTTCTCATTTTTATTGGTGTTTTTCATTTGACTAAAAATACCAGTCTGTGTGTTTTGGGTATTTTAGATGCTATAAAACGTTTTTCTGATGTCAGTTAGGAAACAAAAAAAATGTTGTCGGTTGTCCTTTAAGACAAGACAGGATTGATGATGGGACTTTCCAAGGAGTGTTTTTAGGGCCTGTTTTTATAGCGGTTCAATGTTGAACAGCAATACTTGAAAAGTGTGTTACTATCTATCTATTAGCTATCTACTGTATAGTGCCTCTTTGCAATTTTTTTGATGATGATACTAGTGCGGCGTTTCCGACCGGAAACAAATTCCTTGTGTGTTCTACATACTTGGCAATAAAGATGATTCTGATTCTGTCGAGCAAAACACCGGCACAAATAGTGTGAGTCAGCATGAATTCAAATGGTGGAGCGAGCGCCAGTGTTGACACTGAAGTAGGTTTTCTTTCACCTTCCTGACAAAGTTACTCCCATCTTCCTATCCTGTCAGCACTTTGCCACAGAGCAGGAAGGCCGTTTGCCGCCGTTTGCCACCGTTCGCCACCTTTTATAATAATAATAATAATAATAATCCATTTGATTTCTAAGTGCCTTTCAAAACTCTCAAGGTCACTTTACAGTCACACGATTTTTGTCACGCTCAGATTGCACGAATTGGGATGGCAAATCCAAAGTCATTTTTGGGGTTGAGGACGAAATTCTTCTTTGTCTTTTCTTTTTGTTTATCGCGCTAAGGCACATTTGAAGAGATCCAAACCCCCCCCCCTCGCCCTGTCCCACTTCCTCTTTTCCTGTTGGGCTCTCACACCACCACGGTTACTCCAGTCCAGTCGTCCTCGAGAACCGCTAATGCGTTTAGCAAGAGAGCGACGGCGCATGTGCAGCTAAAAAAGGGGGGGGGGGGGGGGGGGGCATCCAGTGAAAGAAAAGTGGTGGAAAGGCGACTGATTCTTCCCGCTGAAGTGACTTTGAGGGACAAAGCAATTGTGGTCCCAAATGAAAACACTGGAGAAGCGTTCAGGGTTTCCCCGCAAAATTAGGGCGTGTCGCCATTCAGGCCACCGCCGTGCCTCCGAGAAGGTCGAAAGTCCTGGCAGATGACGGCGAGGCGGTAGACGTTCAAAATGACCACCAGGAAGTTCTTGATGGCGAAGAAGACCAGCATCTGGTGGAAGACGTCGAAATACGTCATGACGGTGAGGCGCACCATCAGGAAGGGACCGTCCTGGATGAACAAGGCCTCCACGATGCCCCAAATGTCCGTGCTGTGCTTGCTCAGGAGGGACGCCCGGCGCAGCTCCGGCTCATCTGGCGGCTCAGACTTGGAATTCACCACTGACGGAAATAATAATAATAATAATAATAATAATAATAATAATAATAATAATAATAATAATAATACATTTCATTTCATTTCTAAGCGCCTTTCAAAACTCTCAAGGTCGCTTTTCAGTCACAGGATAAGTTTTCCTGTGGGCGAGCAGCGGCAGCCACACGCGCTAGCGTTCACTCAACCCGGAAATAACTCAGATAGAAAGATAGCTAGCTAATAGATATCTAACAGACTGCTAGCTAGCCAGATAGCTAGCTAATAGATAGCCAACTAAAAAGCTAGCTAGCTAATAGATAGCTAGCTGGATAGTTGGGGATACTTCATTCCAAGGAGTACACAATATGTACTCCCATTTCCATTCCACAAGGGGGCAGCATTGCCCTTTTTCCATGTTAGCGCTTTGTAACAGCCTCAGTAACAGCCTCGGTTGTTAAAGCGACGAGAGACACGGGGCGCTTTTCCCATCCCGAGGAGAACGTTGACCGCCGCAGCAAATAATAATAACAATAATACATTTGATTTCTAAGCGGCTTTCAAAACTCTCAAGTTTTTACAGTCACAGGATATTTTTTTTCCTGTGGGTGAGCAACGGCAGCCACACGCGCCAGCGTTCACTCAACCCGGAAGTAAATAGATAGAAAGCTAGCTAGCTAATAGATAGCCAGCTAGACAACTGCCTATAAAACAAATAGATAGCCAGCCAGATAGCTAGCTAGCCGGCCAGTTCGCTAATAGATAGCAAAAAGATAGCTAATAGATAGCCAGCTAGACAACTAGCTATATAACGAATAGATAGCCAGCCAGATAGCTAGCTAGCTAGCTAGTCAGTTCGCTAATTGATAGCAAATAGATAGCTAACAGAAAGCTAATAGATAGCCAATAGATAGCAAGCTAGACAGCTAGACAACTAGCTAAATAACAAATAGATAGCTAGCTAGCCGGCCAGTTCGCTAATAGATAGCAAAAAGATAGCTAATAGAAAGCTAATAGATAGCCAATAGATAGCCAGCTAGACAACTAGCTATATAACGAATAGATAGCCAGCCAGATAGCTAGCTAGCTAGCTGGGCAGTTTGCTAATAGATAGCTAATAGATAGCCAATAGATAGCAAGGTAGACAACTGGCTATATAACTAATAGACAGCGAGCCAGATAGTTAGCTAGCCAGCCAGTTCGCTAACTGATAACAAATAGATAGCTAATAGAAAGCTAATAGATAGCCAATAGATAGCAAACTAGACAGCTAGATAGCTAAATAACAAATAGATAGCCAGGCAAATAGCTAGTTAGCCGGCCAGTTCGCTAATAGATAGCTAGTAGACAACAATAGATGGCTATATAACTAATAGACAGCGAGCCAGATAGTTAGCTAGCCAGCCAGTTCGCTAACTGATAACAAATAGATAGCTAATAGAAAGCTAATAGATAGCCAATAGATAGCAAGCTAGACAGCTAGACAACTAGCTAAATAACAAATAGATAGCCAGGCAGATAGCTAGTTAGCCGGCCAGTTCGCTAATAGATAGCTAGTAGAAAGCTAATAGATAGCCAATAGATAGCCAGCTAGACAACTAGCTATATAACTAATAGACAGCCAGCCAGATATCTAGCTAGCCGTCCAGTTCGCTACTAGATAGCTAGCTAACCGGCCAGCTAGTTAATAGGTAGCAAATTCCAAATATTGGACTGCTGCCGACGGCTGTGACCTCACCGGCCAGATGAAGCGGGAACTGCAACATGCTCCACGTCCACACGGCTAAGATGATGTAGACCAACTGAGGACTGTTCTCCCTGGAAAGGTCAAAGCAGGGGTCGGCGTTGCGGACCGGCCCAGAAAAAGGAGACGGGCCACCCACTTGACGTCGGACAGCGTCTCGCTGGTGAACTCCAAGATGTCCGCCGCCGTGCCCACAAAGATCAGAAGCAGCTGAGAGAGTTCGTCCCGGGTGACGCCGCCCCCCAAGGGGAGGAGCCACTTGCCTACGATCAGGAGCACCAGCAGGATCTGGTGAAGGGCCAGGATCCATTCGTTGGAGCACAGCGCCTGGTTGATGTTCTGCAAGAAGAAGAAAGCGTCAGCGCACAGCGCCGATGCGTATGTGGAACTGTCGCGGCTTGGAATTGAAGCGAATTTATGTAGGACAGGAGATGTGAGACAATCTCTTGTTGTCAATGGACGCTACAGTCTTTGCTTTCAACATTTAGCTTGTAGTAGACATGCACATTCCACCATGACGTCCCTGATCCACTGCTGAAAAGAATGCTTTGATCCTCTCCTCTTTCATCTAGAACAGCTTTATGAGGGTACAGAAAGTGCTGAAGAATGAATAATTATAATAATAATACATTTGATTTATAAGCGCCTTTCAAAACTCTCAAGGTCACTTTACAGTCAGTTTTTTTTTCTGTGGGTGAACAGCGGCAGCCACACGCACTAGCATTCACTCAACCCGGTATAACTCAAATAGATCGAAAGCTAGCCAGATAGCTAATAGATAGCTCGCGAGATATTCAATAGATAGCTAGCTATCTATTATCTATCTAGCTAGTTATCTATTAGCTAGCAAGCTAGCTTTCTATCTATTTACTTCTGGGTTAAGTGAACGCTGGCGCGTGTGGCAGCCGCTGCTCACTCGCAGGAAAAAATATCCTGTGACTGTAAAGTGTCCTTGAGAGTTTTGAAAGGCGCTTAGAAATGAAATGTGTTATTATTATTATTATTATTATTATTATTATTATTATTATTATTATTATTAAGAGTCACAGCCATGAAGAAAAACAGCTGTCGGCCCCCCACTCCCCCGATACAAAAGGGTTGCTTCTCCCCGAGCGGCCATCTGGATGTGTTTACGGTTGGCTACGGTTGGTGCGCCATGACGAGACTCGGCCGGATGTTATTGAAGCCCACCCCCGCCCTGAAAAGGAAGAGGGAGCGGGCGCCTCTTTTCTTTGAAAAGTTTTGGGACCCTCAGTGGCGTTTCATGGAGGTTACAATCTGCGCTCCCATATTAGAAGGGGCAGACGACGACTGTTTGTGGAGTTGCAAAAAGTCCCTCCCAGCCCTGCCCCGCCTGCCCCTTTCCACTGCCACACTCACCTAACTCTGAGTCCACGCTACACGCTGTACTATCATCCTGAACTCTATTTTGTACTGTTTTTCTGTAAGATCTCACTTCAACCGTTTTGGTTTTTGCATTACTACACTACGTCACTTTACATTCACAATCTATTTATCTAGCTATTAGCTATCGAACTAGCTTTCTATTTGCTATCTCGCTGGCTAGCTCTCCATTTGCAATCTATCTGGCTATCTATCTATCTATCTATTAGCTATCAATCAGAATCAGAAAACCTTTCTTTGTCCCACAACGGGGAAATTTGCAGTCCACAGCAGCAATTTGAAAAGGGATGTGGTGGGGGTTTAAAGGATAGAAAAACAAGCTATTCTAAGCACAGTGAAATAAAAATGTCAACTGTATACTGTAAATGTGCAAGACTGTTTCATAAAAAGCATATCAAGCGAGCCAGCTAGCTCTCTATTTGGTATCTAGCTCGCTATTGTCATCATCTGGCTGGCGCTGTCGGCCTCGCCTGCACCTACACAGGTGGTGGTCGTTACAATCAGTGACACTTAAAAGGACACCTGGCACGACCATTCGTTGTCGGGTAATTGTTAAATGTCATTGTATGCATTGTGTGCGGTGCATGTGTTTGTTTAACCTTGGCGGACTTTTAATCTTGGTTTTCTTTTGATACTTTGTATTTTTTTTCCGTTCAGATGATTTGGATGTTTTTGATTTTGTTCCCGCTGACTTTATTTTAATACAATTTGTCAAACACAACCTCCTGCTCCCTCCCGTCTGCTTTTTGGGATCCGCACCCGCCATCACCACCTTGCAAACCGTGACCGCTATCTATCCATCTATCTATCTATTCGCTAGCTTGCTATCTATTTGAGTTACTTCCGGGTTGATAGAACGCTGGCACATGTGGCTGCCGCTGCTCACCCGCAGAAAAACCGATCCTGTAATCTTAAAGTGACCTTGAGAGTTTTGAAAGGCACTTATAAATTAAATGTATTATTATTATTATTACACATGACACTACCTCACTTTACATTCACAATCTATTTACCTAGCTAATAGCTATCAATCTAGCTACCTAGTTCTCTATTTGCTATCTATCTATCTATCTATCTATCTATCTATCTATCTATCTATCTATCTATCTATCTATCTATCTATCTATCTATCTATCTATCTATATAGCTATTAGCTATCGAGCTAGCTTTCTATTTGCTATCTACCTGGCTAGCTTTCGAGCTAGCTAGCGCTCTATTTGCGATCTAGCTAGCTATTAGCTATCTATTCGCTCGCTAGCTAGCTTGCTATCTATTTGAGTTACTTCCGGGTTGAGTGAACGCTGGTGCATGTGGCTGCCGCTGCTCACCTGCAGAAAAAAACGATCCTGTGACTGTAAAGTGTCCTTGAGAGTTTTGAAAGGCGCCTAGAAATCAAATGTATTATTATTATTATTATTATTATTATTATTATTATTATTATTATTGACTTTGACTTGAGCTTCAAATTAGCGCCTGTAAACTTCCTGGTCAGACGCGGGAGGGAAAATCTGGTTTGGATGGGCCCGGTCTCGTTGGGGACGTCCTCCGTGACCCCGTAGCGCTTTTCCGGACTTTTCTCCTGAGAAGGCTCTTTGTCCTACGCGCTCCGACAACCTGCGCGACGTCAACATTGGCGTCTTTGTGCGATGTTCCTCGCGTGTTTATTCTCCCCGCAGCGTCAAGTCAATTTGTCGCAGACTTTCAAAGTCCAATGCGCCCAGAGCTCATGGCAAGTCCGTGCGCTCGTGGCGTTAGCAAGGTGATTTCGCCAACCGCCCCCCCCCCCCCCCCTCGGGACTGATGATGGGCCAGCCTGTTGCTGACTGACTGTCTGTGTTTGTCTGAGGCAAAGTTGAACAAGTTGGCAAAAGGCGGCCGCTTCTGCTCGCCGATCCTTTGCAAGTTGCCTCTCACAGATATTTCCATCTTTTGATGTCGGCAAAAGGCGCCGCCGCCCACGCGGAGACGGCGCCCTAAATTTAGGACGCGCTGGGAATCCGAAGAAATGCTGAGCAAACATTTTGCTGAGCAAACACCAAATGGGAGCTTTTGACCATCCAAACAGACAGATTGACAGATTTCCAAACGGGAGTCTCGCTTGTCAACCGGACCTCCAAAAAAATATTTGGGACCAAATACAGCCACTCGGTCAACTGCTGACACAAATCACACGTGCAGCTCGGAGTCAAATGTATTAATCAATTAATTAATTTGCTTTTATTTGTTAATTTTTATGTTTTAATTTTTTTAATTGTTTATTTTTTATTGTTTTTTTTATTGATTATTTTTTTATGTTTATTTTTTAATGTTTATTTTATGTTTATTTCAAAATTTTGAATTAACAATTTTTAATGTTTGTTTCATTTTTCATGTTTTATTTTTATTTTTATTTTTTGTTTTATTTTTATTTTTATTTTTATTTTTATTTTTATTTTTATTTTATTTATTTTTTTAGTTTTATTTGTATTTGTATTATATTTTATTATTTTTATTTTATTATTATTTTGTAATTTTTAATTTTTAATTTTTAATTTTTAATTTTTAATTTTTAATTTTTAATTTTTAATTTTTAATTTTTAATTTTTAAATATTTAACTTGAATTCCAGAACCCACAGAATATTGACTTTTAGGACAACATCAGCATTCAGTACAGTGTTAGAAACCTTAGACTTTCTTCTTTTATCCGAAAAAAAAAGAGTTCTAATCCGAAATGATATGGATCTGGAGTTATATGAGCTTGAAATGGGGGTGGTTGTACAAAATACAATACATCCATATTGGTTTGGATAGCGCTTTCACAACAGCTGAAGCTGTAAAAAAACGCTAACTTGGAATAAAAGGGAAAGGCTGCCCCCTAGTGGAAGGGGAAAAAGCGCTGGCCAGAGGCCTGGCCAGCGCTTTATCGGTTACCCTCGCAGGAAAAAAAAACAAAACCCGAACTAATTAGCGAATGGTGCTCTACGTCATATTTTCAATTCCTGAATAAATTTGTGAATGGCAGTGAAAGAGTTTACTTTTTTTTTTTTTTGCTCTACCAACGGGTGGCAGCGTCAGTATCTATTAGCAATGTATTAGCAAGCTAGGTAACTTTCTATTTATTTTAATTATTCCGGGTTGAGTGAACTTTGGCGCATGTGGCTGCCCCTGCTCACCCACAGAAAAAAACTTATCCTGTGACTGTAAAGTGACCGTGAGAGTTTGAAAAGGTGCTTAAGAATAAAATGTATTATTATTATTATTGTTATTATTATTATTATTATTATTATTATTATTATTATTATTATTATTATTATTCTGGCATAATTTGGGGCTTTTGTCACAGTTTTCCCATTTCTAAGCGCCTTTCAAAACTCTCAAGGTCACTTTACAGTCACAGGACAAGTTTTTTTCTGTGGGTGAGCAGGGGCAGCCACATGCGCCAGCGTTCACTCAACCCGGAATAACTTAAATAGATATATCTATTTCTATAGAAAGCTAGCTAGCTTGCTAATAGATAACTAATAGATAGCTAGCTAGCTCGTTATACAGTGATTAGATAGCAAATAAATAGCTCGATAGGTAGCCAGCTAGCAAGTTAGATAGCGAATAGATAGCAAATGTATGCAGGGCAAAGTGGTCTTTACCTCCAGGTAGTTTTGGTACGTCATGTTATCGCCGGCGGTCTCGTTGGGGCTGATGACTCGCTTGACGTTCTCCCACGAGTCCAGCTTCTTGCACTGCAAGGAAGGAGAGCCTCAGCTCATCGCCACGCCATTGGAGGACACGATCATGCAGGAATAGGGCCCATTTTGACATTTTTGACAGCGATCAAGCATTTGAAACGCAGTGACAAAGTCCGAGAGAAGGCGACGCCGGTACCTGCGGGTCGCTGGCTTTGTCCTGCTGGTAGTGAAGCTCCAGGATCCAAACGGAGGGAATGATGCTGATGAGGAAGAGAAAGATGGGAGGCGAAAACCTGAAAAGGAACATGGCAAAAGAGCAAATGGGGCAATCAGGCCAGTCATCAGTCAGAACGATAGGAACTATCAGTGGAGCAGTTGCAGGGAGTAGTCCTCTGCTCCCCCCAACCTGAGAGCAGGGACCTATCATAGCAGAGTCCGGCACCGCCAGTAGGGATATATATAGGGCCTAAACTACCAGTAAGACTTTATTTTGCTGACGAAGTTTCTTGGATAAGAAGCGAAACGTCCGACACCTTCAAAGAAGTACAGATGACGCCTGAAGAAACCTTTTCATCGATATTATTATTATTATTAAAATGAAATGTATCTCCCCTGTGGAGGGGTCGGAGGTGGACTTTGGGGCATCCTGTCTTGCAATCGCTCAGGGGAAACGTCATGTAGGGGGGGGGGAGGGGGGGGACCACCCCTTCCACATTGTCCCCACCAACAATAGACGGGAAGAAACGGAGGCGGGTGGGAAATGGGGTGAAAAAAAGAGACGGTCTTTCACCATTTGTAGTCTTGGCCTTTCCTCCTCTTGAGCGTGACGACCATCTCCAGCAGAAGCGGCGCGAAGAGCAGCGTGAGCAGCCAGAAGACGGGGTCCCCCTTGACCCAGGTCACCCGCCACACGCCCGCCAGCGCCACCAAGACAAAAAGCGCCCTGGTCACAATGGCGCACGTCAACTTCACCACCCTCAGCATCATCTTTGGCCGTCCTTCCCCCTCCTTCCCCGAGCCGCTTCACTCCGCGCTCCCGACTCGCCGTCTCGACATACGCGCGACGAACTTTCTGTGCAGCTCGCGGCGGCATTAACAGGGGGGGGGGGGGTGCAAGCCCCGCCCCCGACAGGGAGTGGGAGGCGAGTGGGGAAAAAGGGGACCGCCAGCACGAAGCCCGGTGAGCGTCCGTGATTCTTCATACTAATAATAATAATAATAATAATCCATTTCATTTCTAAGCGCCTTTCCAAACTCTCAAGGTCACTTTACAGTCATAGGATAAAGTTTTTCTGTGGTTGAGCAGCGGCAGCCACACGCGCCAGCGTTCACTCAACCCCAAAGTAACTCAAATAGATAGAAAGCTAGCTAGATAGCTAATGGATAGCTAATAAATAAGAATAATTATTATACATTTTCTTCATAAGCGCCTTTCCAAACTCTCAAGGTCACTTTAGAACCACAGGATACGTTTTTTTTTTCTGTGGGTGAGCAGCGGCAGCCACACGCGCCAGCGTTCACTCAACCCCAAAGTAACTCAAATAGATAGAAAGCTAGCTAGATAGCTAATGGATAGCTAATAAATAAGAATAATTATTATACATTTTCTTCATAAGCGCCTTTCAAAACTCTCAAGGTCACTTTACAACCACAGGATACGTTTTTTTTTCTGTGGGTGAGCAGCGGCAGCCACACGCGCCAGCGTCCACTCAACCCCAAAGTAACTCAAATAGATAGAAAGCTAGCTAGATAGCTAATGGATAGCTAATAAATAACAATAATTATTATACATTTTCTTCATAAGCGCCTTTCAAAACTCTCAAGGTCACTTTACAACCACAGGATTCGTTTTTTTTTTTTTTGTGGGTGAGCAGCGGCAGCCACACGCGCCAGAGTTCACTCAACCCGGAGGTAACTCAAATGGATAGCAAGCTAGCTAGCTAAGCGATAGCAAATAATATTACATTTCATTAACAAGCGCTCTTCAAAACTCTCTTTACATCATAGTGACAATTCTTGAGGACATTCAAAGTTTTGCCGCAGTAGATGGCAAAGCCTGTAATATTCCCAAAGTGGGCAAATGTGCCCGTTTTACTACGTTCAAAAATGTTATAAAAAGAAATTGAAAAGAATTAAATCACAGTTATATGACAAAAATGTCCTCATTTTAAAACAGTGAAAACGGAATCGACAGCTATTATTTATTATTTGAACGTCAAGTGGCTTGTTTTGTGTGGAGTCTCCAGGCCAAATGAGCTACCTAGCTAGCTATCTCGCTAACTAGCTATTTGCATTCTAGCTCCCTGGCCGGCTATCTAGCTAGCTATCTATTAGCTATATAGCTGGCTGGCTACCTATCTAACTAGCTCACTATTAGCTATCTATTGGCTAGCTAGCTATCTCGCTAACTCGCTATTTGCATTCTAGCTCCCTGGCCGGCTATCTAGCTAGCTATCTATTAGCTATATAGCTGGCTGGCTACCTATCTAACTAGCTCACTATTAGCTATCTACTGGCTAGCTAGCTATCTCGCTAACTAGCTATTTGCATTGTAGCTCCCTGGCCGGCTATCTAGCTAGCTATCTATTAGCTATATAGCTGGCTGGCTACCTATCTAACTAGCTCACTATTAGCTATCTATTGGCTAGCTAGCTATCTCGCTAACTCGCTATTTGCATTCTAGCTCCCTGGCCGGCTATCTAGCTAGCTATCTATTAGCTATATAGCTGGCTGGCTACCTATCTAACTAGCTCACTATTAGCTATCTATTGGCTAGCTAGCTATCTCGCTAACTCGCTATTTGCATTCTAGCTCCCTGGCCGGCTATCTAGCTAGCTATCTATTAGCTATATAGCTGGCTGGCTACCTATCTAACTAGCTCACTATTAGCTATCTACTGGCTAGCTAGCTATCTCGCTAACTAGCTATTTGCATTGTAGCTCCCTGGCCGGCTATCTAGCTAGCTAGCTATTAGCTATATAGCTATATAGCTGGCTGGCTACCTATCTAACTAGCTCACTATTAGCTATCTATTGGCTAGCTCGCTAGCTTTCTAGCTTTGCTAGCTAGATTATTATTATTATTATTATATTATTATTATTATTATTATTATTATTATTATTATTATTTTGTCGGCCCCGGCCGCACGAGGGCGCCACATAGCTCAGAGTGGCACTTTGGTGACAAACGACGAATGAAATTCTTGTCGTAGGATTGTGAGACAAAAGTCAATTCACGACCAGACGCTTCAACGGCACCAGAGTGTTTCTAAACCTTTAACTGCTTTGTGTACAAAATAAAAGCCACTCGGAACAATATATAACGGGAAAGAAGGTCGAAATAATGCGGAAATCTACTCCAACAAAAGCATTTTAAAAATCAGCGTTTCTTCAAGATTTAAAAGGAACACGTCGTTCAAAGGAGTTCCGCAGAAAACTGGACTGTTCGTTAGGAGTAATTCTGCTTGATGCCGATAGAGGGAGACAAACCACCAGCGATTATCATCCGACCTGAGACGCACTGACGAAGGCAAACCGAATCTCTCTTCCGTGGTTTTTGCCCTTCAAAATTAAATTGTTTGTTTTATTTTAAACGTCATAAAATTTTACGATACTTTTCACATAAAATGTAGTATCATATACTTGACATAATATACTTGAATAAATGTTCGCACTGTAACAAAAAAAGTCAAACATTCTGTGATGTAACTATTTTCATTGAAAAGTGTAACTTTTTGTAAAAAAAAAAAAAATAAATCAGGATCAGATTCACAATCATCTTCATTGCCAAGTATGTAGAACACACGAGGAATTTGTCTCCGGTAGTACAACGCTGCACTAGTATCATAAAAAATAAACAAAAACGTTCAATGTTTCAAGAGTCACTATCAATTTAATTGCAATCGGTATGACTCAGAACATCGTTTTTTAATCAAGTACATGGTCATAAAAAAAGTACAGTGAGACCTTGGCTTACAAACTTAATTGCTTCCCGCAGGAAACCATTAAAATGAGAATAATCCATTCCCAGGTCCTCATAAAACATAATTTTCTAAGCCTTAAAACTGCACAAAATATACCTTATTTTATGTATAATAAATGTGCTATAGTGTTATGATTAAAGAAATAAACTGTACTGTCCAATAAAGTCATTTTATTGGCCGCTTTCCTCAGCATTAAACACTTGATGAGGAACGTAACCTTCTTCTTTCACCATCTTGAGGAATGAACCCTTGTAGGTGCTTTCTCTTCAATAATTTTATCTAGTTCTTCATCAATTGTGATGTGTTTAGCTGGGTTGATCGCTTTTTGCATCAAGTGTACAGATGCGGGTTATTTGTGGAGCCTGATTCATGGGATATTTAAACTGTTTTCTATCCATTTTCTCACTATTCTCACACTCTTTTGTTTTTTTGTTTCAAGCTCTGTCATCTCCCTTTCGTGTGTGTGTTTTCTCACTCTCTCACTGTCTGCCCGTCTCTTTAATGTTTAACCCCCCACTGGTGGGTTCTTGACCAATCACGCGGCTGTAACCGAAGACGCCATTTTGTTTTTTGGAGAATGGCCTCACTCCCTGTCTGTAGCCACCATTTACTTGTTAGGAGAACGGGCTCGTTCGCCAACGACACATCACTCATTGTGGCAGGTCCGTGTGTATCCCGAAAAATAGTTTGTATGCCAAGGTAACATTTTCACAAATGTAACGTTCGTGAATCGAAAAGTAAGCCAAGTCGTTCGTAAACCGAGGTTTCACTGTAACACTGTCCTTCTTTGCTGTTCAACAAATAACCTACTCGTGCTGTACATTAGGTCACTTCCTGTTGAACACAACACGTTTTACGCAATTAAATGTGCTCGTGTGTGTGTGTGTGTGTGTGTGTGCCTTCACTTTCAATATTTTTTAAGACTGCGCAAACCAATCAGCTCGTATATTGGCTCAGCAGTCACATAAAACCCCTATCTGGCATTCTAATCACATATGTCATTATCTCGCCTGTGCAGGAAGTCTCTCACTATTCAAAGTCCACCCGGGCCTTGCATGCACACACACACACACACACACACACACACACACACACACACACACACACACACACACACACACACACACACACACACACACACACACACACGCACACATGCACACACACACACACACACACACACACACACACACACACACACACACACACACATACATATATGCACACACACACATTCCCGTTTCAATGGTTTTGTGAGGTCCGGATAACTCCAGATAAGGAGTGAGGACCACCGATAAGTTTAGAGAAGAACTAGTGTGACATTTGAACACTAAATGTCACCCCATTTCCCACTTCAACTTCTTTAACTCTTTCCTCCCTAGCAGGCATTTTGCATTTCTTCCCCCACAGCCTACAGAGCCTGCAGCCTAGCTTTGTAGTGTGCTCCCTGAGTGGCTTCAGCAGGAAATTCATAACTAACATGTGTGTTCAAATAAACTGTTATAACTTATTTATTTGTTGTTCAATCTTTATGAAACTTTTAGTACACTTTCATAACATAAAAATAGAATAAGATAACAACGTTTCTTTGTGAAATTGATTGAAGTTTTAGAAAATTATTGCAATGTTAATGAAGATTTTTTTACAAAACCTGCAAATTACAACAAAATGCATTCACAACAAGTCACATATGCATGAAATCAACCTAGAATGCATTTAAAATAATTCAGGATGTTTTTATTTGTGGTACGGTTTAAAACATGGAATGCATAAGTTCACCTTGCATCGCTCACAACCTGTTCTTGGCTCGTGACGAATTTTCTTCTTTGCACACTCTTTACATGTTCTCTTTTTATGGCCAATGAAGGAGGGAAAGAAACAGCGTCATTCTCCTTCATGCATTCTCTTTTTCTTTTCCTTCTGTAATTGCCAAACAATTGATGAGCTCAGTTTGTCCTGAATTCTAATTGAGTCCTTTTTCGGAGGCGACCTGTTCTGGTTTTCACTTGATGGTTTGGAGAGAGTTTCATCAGTATAAATCCATTGCAAATACAAATATCCACTAGAAACCAGAACAAGTATTTCCACCATTTGAGTCATTTCCTGGAGTTAGCGTATGAAGTTCATCAATGCAACAGTCACGACGACTGTGTCAGATGCCAAAATGTCTTCATCAACATGGTCATCTATTTCATTCTCGTCGGGATCTGAAAAGATATACAGTACATGGGTATTTTAGAAAAAAAAAACCATATGGACCTCCGTTTCAATAATCATATTGCGAATGCAAAGCTATGAAGTACAGTTATTAGTGGAAAACTTACATCATTCACTTACATCAGGGGTGTCAAAGTCATTTTTTTGCCGCGGGCCACATTGTAGTTATGGTTTCCTCTCGAGGGCCGTTATGAATTTGGGGAAGCCATTAGAATGTTTAAATCCCTTCAATTATTACATATAGAGCACACAGCAAATTAAGGAATAACTCGTTTTCAAATCTGAAGTCAAGAATAATGACTTTTATTGTGGTTGACATCCAAAAATATGAAATTTTGGCTCAGATTTTAGCAATCATCATGGAATTTAACAAGTTTGATTTGCTTTCGCGGGCCGAAAAAAATGATGTGGCGGGCCGGATTTGGCCCGCGGGCCTTGACTTTGACACCTGTGACTTACATCATTATTCCCATCGGGTACCAAGTCAGGATCAACAATATCATCATGAAAATTGCGTTAGCGTTGGAATGTTCCGAATTCGAGACACTCCTTATTTTTAAAATTTCTCGGTAAATAAACAAGCTAGCGGTAGTTTATGCATTTCAGTATCACGGTGAACCTCTTCTAAATACAGTAAAGTCTCGTTATATCGATATCGGATATATTGATAGTCCCGGTTATATCGATACTATTTCTATGCACGCACAGAGAAAATTACATGCAAACAGGGTCGGATATATCGATAGTCCCGGTTATATCGATATTTTTTCGGACTCCCTTGAATATCGATATAACGAGACTTTACTGTAGCTGATAAAATAGTTACAACATATACTTACGTGGTATTTCATCCATGACGAAAAATAGAAGGCGCTTTGAAGATGGAGATGATGTCACTGACGCTCTTAAAGGCAAAGCTGCATATAATCTGTTACAATAAAGAGACATGTAACTTGTGCCGCATCAGTTTCAATCGGGCACTTGAACCGCTACCTTTCATGTTCTCGATCTAGAAGCACAATCGTCCGTAAAGGGTTAACAACTATTCACGGCCCGCCTGTAGTCGGCATCCGGCATTATTTGCTATCGCTTCAGCCAAGACTGGAGGCGTGAATCGGGATACACGGAAGTAAAAACACAACGACTGTAGTCGTTTGCCGGGAGGAATGAGTTAAAAACAAAGAAGTAAAAAGTGGACTTGAAACTGAAATAACAGCGGGAGTGAGGTTTCTGAATGGGTACATTCAAAGTCCTCACCCCTGTCGTGAATTTGGTTAAAATATCATTTTACTTCTTGCGGTATGAACTTTTTCCTCTCATTAACCACGCACACACCCACACAGTAAAAAGTGTGTGTATCCGAGTGAAATGAAAATACACACCAAAAAAATCATGGGTGAATTTGTGAGGACCTCTCTGAAACTTTAACAGATGACTCTCTAGAAACCTTTAGAATGAAAAACTTGTAAGGACCGGCCAAAAGGTCCTCACTTGTCAAAAATGTCCCCACTACGTATGGTAGAAATTTTTAGTGGTCCTCACAAGACTAGTCATACAAACAAACATAGACCTGCTTTGAATTGTGTGGGCCCAGCCAGCTTGCGGCTGTTAGGAAAACGAAACAAAAATCAAAACAATTCCTGTGTCCTGAAGATGATGACAAGACCTTCTTGTTGTCACCTCACACTGACTCTCCTACCAAGTTACAACAGGTCTTGTTTTTATTTTTTGGATTACTTTGAGTTCCTGTCGATGAAAAGGTTTCTTCAGGTGTCATCTGTACTACTTTGAAGGTGTCGGACGTTTCGCTTCTTATCCAAGAAACTTTGTCAGCAAACTAAACTCTTACTGGTAGTTTAGGCCCTATATATATCTATATCCCTACTGTCCAGACATGGCGGTGACGGACTCTGCTATGATAGGTCCCTGCTTTCAAGTTGGGGGGAGCAGAGTACTATCAGAACCCTCCGGCATAGGGCTAAACTAATACTAACAAGAGTTGAAGGTAGAGAAAAGGAGTCAAAACATATCAGGAGAGCACTCACTAACTGTGGGTACCCTCAGTGGTCATTCAACAAATGTCAAAAAGAAAGAATAGGGAATGAAACCGATAATTCTCAAGATACAAAAAGGAGAGGAGTAGCAGTACCTGACATTGCAGGAGTTTCTGAAAAATTACAAAGAGTCCTTTGGCAACATAAAATTCCTACTTATTTCAAACCGATAAACACATTAAGGCAAAAATGAGTGCATCCAAAAGATAGGCTACCAAATGAAAAACAAAGTCATGTAGTTTATTCCATACATTGTAAGAATGAAAATTGTAAAGAGCAGCACATTGGGGAGACTCAACAAATTCTCAAAAAAAGACTTTAGCAACATCACAGGGATAATGCTAGTGGGCCTCAATTGGCAGTACATGTGCACCTAAAAGCTAGCAACCACTCATTTGATGACAATGAGGTTAAAATCTTAGCGAAAGAACATAGATGGTTTGAAAGGGGAGTAAAAGAAGCAATTTTCATCAAACAGCAAAATCCTTCCCTTAACCACCATGGTGGGGTGAGGTTCAATTTGGATCGTTCATACAATAGCCTGCTTCGGCAAAACAGGATTAGTAATACTGATGAGGTGATACCGGTGGAAGTGGGGCAATCAGGCCAGTCGTTAGTCAGAACAATAGGAACTATCAGTGGGGCTGCAGGGAGTAGTACTCTTGATTTGTATAGCTTAACATGAACAATTGTCATACACAGCGATACCTCGGCTTCAGAACATAATTGCTTCCTAGAAAGTGTGCGTAAGGTGAAAGGTTCGTCTGCCAAACATTTATATCCAATAACAAACCATTAAAATGAGAATAATCCGTTCCCAGGTCCCAATTAAACATAATTTCCTACTAAATAAGCCTTAAAACTACACAAAATAGACCTTATTTTATGTATAATAAATGTGATATTGGATTGTAATGAAAGAGATGAACTGTACTGTATAATCATAATCAGAATCAGAAAACCTTTATTTGTCCCACAATGGGGAACTTTACAGTCCACAGCAGCAATTTGAAAGGAGGGGGGTGTGAAAGGAAAGAAAAACAGGATATTCTAAGCACAGTAAAAATGTCAGCAGACTGAGATGTATACTGTAAATGTGCAAAACCATTTCATAAAAAAAATGTACATAGTGCAAGTATCAAGAAAAGGTATATTGATATATGTAGCTGTATTGCATCAACCCATATTTACAGTACAAGAGTGCAGTTTTCAAGTGATTTTATTGATCTTTGTGATGGTCGTTGATGTAGTTGCCTTTTGATGATATCCGATTGAAGTTGCCGTGTTTTCTCAGCGATAATACCCTCACTCACACTGTCCCCTGCTAGCTTCTTTTTTTTTAATCCAAATCAACAGAAGTTTCTATTTAGTGTCTTCTTCGGCTTAACACTAGCCTGTGGTGGGGTCTTTTTCGGTCTCAAAATAGCAAAAGTACTCCACTCGATAACAAACCACGTCTGCACTCAAAGAAAGGGGGTGACGAAAACTAGTATAGGGGCTCCGAGTGGTTTGGTTCGTTTGCCAAGATTATATTCTCGTGAATTTAATGTTCCTGAGGTGAAACGTTCGTGAGCTAAAACGTTTGTAAACTGAGGTATCACTGTACAGGGAATAAAGCAGTCACAAAGATAGTAGAACACACCATGGAGATTATGGGTGTCATCTTTATTTATTTTCGTGTTTTGGCCAGTTCAATAAAAGCTTGGGGGTGGAAAAGTTCTGCAGGTGTCTCCAAGAAGCGCTTGTTTCCAAAACGCCGGCCGGCCGTCCTACGCACGCGTCAGCCATTTTCAATGCAAGAAATTGACCTTGAAACGGGAAAGAGGTGACTCATTCCCCCTCCCACGTTCTGTGTCGACAGCCAAGAGCCGATTAGACAAAAATGATTCAGAGCGAGCGGGCAGCATGTTCGACCGGAAACAAATTCCTTGTGTGTTCTACATACTTGGCAATAAAGATGATTCTGATTCTGATTCTGATTCTGATTCTGATTCTTTTCCAGGATGGATAGAATCTAAGACAATCGGGAGATTTGACCTCAACCAATCTGGCCTTTCCGACGTTTTTCGGGCTGGAAAAGCGCCACGGATCCCGCATTCAAAACAAGAGGCAGTTATGCTTATAAATGAAATGTATTATTATTATTATTATTATTATTATTATTATTATTAGTAGTAGTAGTAGTAGTAGTGTCATTTACTAGCTATTTGCTATCTATTAAATATCTGGCTGGCTAGCTAGCTATCTAGTTAGCTATCTATTCACTATCTAGCTGGCTGGCTATCTAGCTTGGTAACTGTTGGCTATCAATTGGCTAGCTAGCTAGCTTTCTATCTATTTGAGTTACTTCCGGGTTGAGTGAAGGCTGGCACGTGGTGGCCGCTGCTCACCAACAGAAAAAAAAATATCCCGTGACTGTAAAGTGACCTTGAGAGTTTTGAAAGGCGCTTAGGAATCAAATGTATTATTATTATTATTATTATTATTATTATTATTATTATTATTATTATTATTAGCTAGCTATTTGCGATGTATTATATATCTGGCTGGCTAGCTAGCTATCTAGTTAGCTATCTATTCACTATCTAGCTGGCTGGCTATCTAGCTTGGTAACTGTTGGCTATCAATTGGCTAGCTAGCTAGCTTTCTATCTATTTGAGTTACTTCCGGGTTGAGTGAAGGCTGGCACGTGGTGGCCGCTGCTCGCCCGCAGAAAAAAAAATATCCCGTGACTGTAAAGTGACCTTGAGAGTTTTGAAAGGCGCTTAGGAATCAAATGTATTATTATTATTATTATTATTATTATTATTATTATTATTATTATTATTATTATTATTATTATTATTAGCTAGCTATTTGCGATGTATTATATATCTGGCTGGCTAGCTAGCTATCTAGTTAGCTATCTATTCACTATCTAGCTGGCTGGCTATCTAGCTTGGTAACTGTTGGCTATCAATTGGCTAGCTAGCTAGCTTTCTATCTATTTGAGTTACTTCCGGGTTGAGTGAAGGCTGGCACGTGGTGGCCGCTGCTCGCCCGCAGAAAAACCGATCCAATGACTGTAAAGTGACCTTGAAAGTTTTGAAAGGCGCTTAGAAATGAAATGTATTATTATTATTATTATTATTATTATTATTATTATTATTATTATTATTATTATTATGCGGTCAACCACCCCGACGCCCCCTCTTGGCCCGTAGAAGTTCCACATGGAACATGAATAAGTTATTGATTCGTCCCCAGCAGAAGGCGCGTGGGGTTGAACCCCCGGGCAACGCGGTCCCAAACGGCCAGCGTCGTTTTGCAGAAGGTCCTTCGGTTGCCTCTGAGTACCGCGGGCATCGCCATGGCAACCCCCAGCGATGGCTAAATTGCCTCATAAAAGGAGATCAATGGTGAATGCGCAGAGGAGATTTCCTCTGAGTCATCTTTGAATAATATGCTCGCATGCAGGGATGGTCGGATTCCGGCTCCCCTTCGCTTGTTGTCTGGCCAACGGCGCTGGGGTGTCTTATAATAATAATAATAATAATAATAATAATAATAATAATAATAATAATAATAATAATAATAATAATAATAATAATATAATGTTGGGGTAATTCGCTTGTATAGCGAATTACCCCAACAAATAATAATAATAATAATAATAATAATAATAATAATAATAATAATAAATTTCAGTGCATAATAGATAGCAAATAGCTAGCAAATAATAATAATAAAAATAATACTAATAACACTACTCATAATAATAGATTTCATTTCTAAGCGCCTTTCAAAACTCTCAAGGTCACTTTCCAGTCACAGGATCGATTTTTCTGCGGGTGAGTAGCGGCCACCACATGCGCCACTCAACCCGGAAGTAACTCAAATAGATAGAAAGCTAGCTAGCTAGCCTATTGATAGGCAACAGATGCCTAGCTAGATAGCCAGCCAGCTAGATAGTGAATAGATAGCTAACTAGATAGCTAGCTAGCCAGCCAGATATCTAATAGATAGCAAATAGCAAGCAAATGATAATAATAACAATGAAATAATAACAATAATGTTGGGGTAATTCGCTTGTATAGCGAATTACCCCAACAAATAATAATAATAATAATAATAATAAATTTCAGTGCATAATAGATAGCAAATAGCTAGCAAATAATAATAATAAAAATAATACTAATAACACTACTCATAATAATAGATTTCATTTCTCAGCGCCTTTCAAAACTCTCAAGGTCACTTTCCAGTCACAGGATCGATTTTTCTGCGGGTGAGCAGCGGCCACCACATGCGCCACTCAACCCGGAAGTAACTCAAATAGATAGAAAGCTAGCTAGCTAGCCTATTGATAGGCAACAGATGCCTAGCTAGATAGCCAGCCAGCTAGATAGTGAATAGATAGCTAACTAGATAGCTAGCCAGCCAGATATCTAATAGATAGCACATAGCAAGCAAATGATAATAATAACAATAAAATAATAACAATAACGTTGGGGTAATTCAATCTCCCGCAATAAACGAAGGTTCGCTGTATTGAATAAAGCAAACGTTTGATTTGAAAACAAAATCTTTTATTTTCTTTTTCTTGAAGTTGTCGGCCACCCGGGCGGAGACGTTTTGTAAATTGTATGCCCGACGTCTGGGAATTTTGGAAGAGGAAAAGGGGGGGCATCAATCCTCAGGCCAACGCAGCTTCCTAAAAACCGACAAGAACGTCGTGTTTTATTTTGTCGGGCTTCTTAAAAGGGAAGTGAACCGCACCCAATTTTCTTTCCAATATGGTCAAAGCAACCCCGAGCCTATTAGCTATCTGACTCGTGTGCTAGCTAGCTATTAGTTATCTATTAGCTGGCTACCCAGCTAGCTATCTGGCTGGCTATTTAGCTATCTAGCTAGCTATCTAACTGGCTACCTGGCTAGCTATCCATGAGCTATCTAACTAGCGGGCTAGTTATCTATTAGTTATCTATTAACTAGCTAGCTAACTTTCTATCTATTTGAGTTATTCCGGGTTGAGTGAACGCTGGCGCGTGTGGTAGCCGCTGCTCACCCACAGAAAAACCGATCCTGTGACTGTAAAGTGACCTTGAGAGTTTTGAAAGGCGCTTAGAAATGAAATATTATTATTATTATTATTATTATTATTATTATTATTATTATTATTATTACTACTTCCAGGTTGAGCTGCCGTTGCTCACCCACAGAAAAACTGATCCTTTGACTGTAAAGTGACCTTGAGAGTTTTGAAAGGTGCTCAGAATGAAATGTGTAAATGCAGCTAATGCACTTGTTTATAACTGCTATCCCATAGCTGACCAGCAGATGGCTGTGCTTTATTTTCTTGCCATTGCTTTGGGTTGTTGTCACTTCCAGGGCAGGTTTTGCTTTCCGCACCTTGTTATTTAAAGGACAACCGACACAATTTGTTTGTTTCCGAACTGACATCAGCAACACACAGGCTGATATTTTTAGTCAAATGCAAAACTGCAAAACACCAATAAAAATGACTCCAAGTGTGCTAAATCTGCAAAAAATTCAGCTGCGAATTTTCAAAAAGTCCCGCCCCCAGTTCGTGAAGTCACGCCAAGACGTCTTGCCTTGCTCGAGAATCAAAACAATGGCTTCAGATTGGGAGAAGATGCTTTCTTGTTACGCATCCAGTTATGAATATGATTCAATAGTTCTGAAGAGGAAAGCATGCATGTTTGCAATCGATTAGAGAAGTCCTCCCACATTAATTCGAGCCGTCAATGACAGCAATGTAAATGGGCTGATTTGTCTGCTGGGAATGTGTGTCAACTAGTATCAAATAGTAGTCTTGGTGCAACACACAACGATTCACCATCGCATTATTTATGTTTTCCTTCTAATTTTGCCATCAACACGAAGTTTTCAGACCAAACAAAGTACCGCAAAATGCATTGTGTGGCCATTTTCGGTGAGGGGCGTTTCTTCCGTGACGTCAGGGCTCATCACCAACTCAAAAACAAGACTTCCTGAATATTCAGCGTGAGTCTTAAAACGTAAAATATAGCTATATGCAGTGGAATCTTTGTAAAATACGCTCAGTAGAAGTCATCTGAAGCGATTTTACAAATTATGAACACAACTTGTCCGGAGGCGTCGGTTGTCCTTTTAAGTTTCATTTTATTGAGAAGACGGCGGGCAAAGCGGTTTGTACGATTTTATTGCATATGTTTAATTTCCAAATGTTTGTGTAAATAATAGCTATATTTGTATACTTGTTTGTAGTTCTACGGTGGTGGTATCGTTGGTGATTCAGCATGCAAGTGAAATCACATTAAAGAATTAACCATCAGTACAAAGAACCGGAGTACTCTGCTTGGAATGGAAGCACAAAATGTATTATTCTTATTATAATTATAATTGACCGAGGAGAAAAGAAAACACGTTGCGTAATCCACATTGCCGATGGGCCGCGTTCGTTGTTGTGCTTGGACCCCAATTTATGGAAACATCGCCGCCTTGTGGACACACTGAGTAGCGCCCTGTAAAGAGCCATTACATTACACGACCCGATCAAACAAACATAACACGCCTCACGCCGGGTTATATAAATTTCAAAACACACATAATCACATTTTCAAGGAACAATACACTATTTATCCCAGCCCTGACTCTGACGAACATCAAATGCCGGAAATGTGAAGCTGTTTATTTCCTCCTCGGACAGTCAAATCAAATTGGTTCCATTGATGGGAGGAAAAAAAGCAAAGAAAAGACGAAACATCACGAGTCTCTAATTGCCTTTTGAGGAACCATTTGATGGGCTTATTAACTTTCATGAAACTGTTTCTCGTCGACATCCATAGTCGCGCTCGCGCGCGCGTGCGTGTGTGTATGTGTGCGCGCGCACGCGTGTGTCATTATGTGAGAAATGGGCTTTCATACTCGGGCTCTTTTACACGAGTCCTGGAAGGCACCTACACAAACGGCGCTGGAAAATCAGCGCATAATCGACGTCAACACAAGTTTTTAAGACGAGTGAATCGCGGTGAGTCACGCTTAGTACTAACAAGCAGAATAATCTTCGAATTGGCAGGATCTGTTGCAAATTGTATCGATTTTGGTGCGATATCGCGTCCATAATGACGTAAACGTGAATAGCAAGACTGGAAATGGAGCGTCGTTTGCAAAAACTCACCAGGAAATGAAGCAGATATGGCAAATGGTTCGAAACGCTTGACCTCGACTCGAAAGGACGGGTCGAAAAGGGTTCTCGAAAGTCCAGCGGGTGCTATTTTCAAGCGCTTCTCCGTGGGCACCTTGCAGGACCTGCGGCGATCCATTGAAGCCAGCAAGTTTGGGGAGCGTGTTGACTTGAATCAATTCAGAACGTCGCGATGGAGCCGAACTCACTCAAGGTAATAAAACCGCCGCCGCCGCTAAGCCAAACGGCATTTGGCCTCGGCCTCCGCCGCCAAACTTCGCTATCGAGCCCGCGTTTCGGCGTCCAACGGCGGCGTCCTCCCGCTGAACGGCTGTTTATAGCTTAGCATGCGGGCAAAATAAACAGACGCCGGACGAATGACATGTTTGTGGAGCGGCTCGTTGATTCGCCTGCCCTCACGCTGCTTTTGTCTTCTCTCCGCAGTGGGTGGGCTCGTCTTGCGGCTTACACGGACCTTATATTTTTTACAAAGCCTTCCGATTCGCGAGCCGGGACGGCCGGGCTCGGATTCTGTCTCTGGGGGACTTTTTCTTGGTGCGCTGCGCGGCGGACGAGCCCCTGTGCGTGGCCGAGTTGCAGCTTCTCTGGGAGGAGAGGACGAGCAGGCAACTTTTGTCCAGCTCCAAACTTTATTTCCTACCCGAGGACACCCCCCAGGGACGCGGCGTCTCCCACGGAGAGGTAAGGGCGAGAATGTTTATTTAATTGTCTCCGATCGCTCCCCCCCTCTTCTCCCCTGCCATCTCCATTCCGATCCGTGGCGTATTTAGCGTCTTAATTAGTCGCCGTTTTCCGTCGCCATTGTCCTGCGTGTGCATTTGCCGAGCGAGCGAGTGTTCGGCGTGGGAAAGCATCCTCGGACGTTCGTCGGGCGGAAATGGCACAATTGATCAATAGATATGAATGCGCAAATCGGGTTACGGATGGCGTGTAGGCGAGTCGCCGACCGACATGGAGGTGGCTTGTCGGGAACCCGCGCGGGGTTCGTCCCAAATCGACGTCAGACGTCCCTTTGACGTCTTTCGTCGGTGCTTTGTGTCTCACGTCCAACTTTGCGGCGTACGTCGGGGCAGTCGTAACGGCTCTGTTGTTTTGATTTGGCCCCGTTCGCAACAACTTGCGTCTGCGGTCGCATGTAGGAACGTCAACGTCTGATAGCGACGACGCTTGTCCGCCGTCGTCGTGCGTCGTTATCTCTCGCGTTCTCACTGCATGACATATGAAACCACTCTTGTTTTTATTCACGCCGAGCAGGATGTTGGTCGTTTGTGTTGGTGTATGTGTGTGTGTGTGTATGTGTGTGTGTGTATTTGTGTGTGTGTGTGTGGGGTGGGGGGGCGTGGTCGTCTGAAAAGCTGAACCTGATTGCTCTGGCGAAATTGTCACCAATGTTCACTTGCCGATCTCTACCTATGGCCACCTTGAGACAGCAAAGTCTGTGCTCACCCCATGACCCCATGACCTCATGACCCCGTGACCGGATGGAAATGTCTGTATTTCTAAACAGAAAACGACTGCGGTCATCTCCCCTACGGCACCAAAGTGGCAGCCGTGAGTCATGTCATCGATAAAGTGCTGGTCCGTGTCGAGCAAAATAATAATACTACTACTAATAATAATAATAATAATGCATTTCATTCTTAAGCGCCTTTCAAAACTCAAGGTCACTTTACAGTCACAGGATCAGTTTGTCTGTGGGTGAGCAGCGACAGCCACACGCCCCAGCGTTTACTCAACCCGGAAGTAGCTCGGATAGAAAGATAGCTAGCTAATAGATAGCTAACAGATAGCTAGCTAGGCCTTCACTCAACCCAGAAGTAACTCAGATAGAACATTAGCTAGCTAATAGACAGCTAATAGATAGCTAAATAACTCGGATAGAAAGCTAGCTAGCTAATAGATAGCTAACAGATAGCTAGCTCGGCCTTCACTTAACCCGGAAGTAACTCAGATAGAACACTAGCTAGCTAATAGATAGCTAAATAACTTGAATAGAAAGCTAGCTAGCTAATAGATAGCTAACAGATAGCTAGCTAAGCCTTCGCTCAACCTGGAAGTAACTCAGATTGAACGTTAGCTAGCTAATAGACAGCTAATAGATAGCTAAGTAACTCGGATAGAAAGCTAGGTAGCTAATAGATAGCTAACAGGTAGCGAGCTAGGCCTTCACTCAACCCAGAAGTAACTCAGATAGAACACTAGCAAGCTAATAGACAGCAAATAGATAGCTAAGTACCTCTGATAGAAAGCTAGCTAGCTAATAGATAGGTTACAGATAGCTAGCTAGGCCTTCACTCAACCCGGAAGTAACTTGTCTTGTCGCCAGACTTACTCGTTGCGCACCAAAGCATCGCCGCGTCATATACGTTGGTACGTAGGGTCCATGCGGTTCCTGGGCCTTGAGTTAGATTTCGAATCCTCCTTATTGGCCAAGTATGTAGAACACACAAGGAATTTGTCTCTAGTAGAACATGTTGCACTAGTATGTATTTATTTATGTATTTATGTGTTTATTTGTTTATATATATTTATGTATTTATATATGTACAGTAAAGTCTCGTTATATCGATATTCAAGGGAGTCCGAAAAAATATCGATATAACCGGGACTATCGATATATCCGACCCTGTTTGCATGTAATTTCTCTGTGCGTGCATAGAAATAGTATCGATATGACCGGGACTATCGATATATCCGATATCGATATAACGAGACTTTACTGTATTTATGTATTTATATATGTATTTATGTATGCATTTATTTAAGTGTTTGTTTATGTATTTATTTGTTTGTTTAAATATATTTATGCATTTATTTATAGGTTTGTTTATTCATTCTAATATGCATGTGGCTGCCGCTGCTCACCCGCAGAAAAAATATCCTGCGACTGTAAAGTGTGCTTGAGAGTTTTTAAAGGGGCTTAGAAATGAAATGTATTATCATTGTATTATTATGATCATCAAAGAAGTATGGAGGACACGCATATAAAGGTTGGAAAAGGTGGTGGACAGGGTGCGGAGGGTTAGGCAGAAGAAACAAATGTGCAAATATTGATGTCAGCAGCGGCCCCCCCCTCCCCCACTACTGTAGTCATGTTTTTGTTTTGGCTCTCCTTTTGCAACAGCACTTTAATGATCCTCCTCTGCATGCACATTCCTGCTCCTCCTCCAGTCACTGATTCCTCTCATCTGTTTTACGCGCGTTGCACAAAGAAAGCCGTGTTTGTACTGGAAGTCTTCCGCTCAAGGTTTACTCGCATTCTTTCCTGTTGAGTAATAATAATAAGCGCGCCTATCGCGTTTCCCTTTCATGCGAAACATGGCTATTTACGCCCCCCCCCCCCCCGCCTCCTCCCTCTGCCGCAATTTACGCCAGTCATCGTCTTTTTCGCTCCGATGAGCCCCCGATTAGCGTCTCCCCAAGAAGCGCCTCGCGTTCCTGCCCTCCAAACGTCCGATTGCAGTTTTCAACACTCTTCCAGAATGGCTTGGAGGCACACTCGTGCAATATGGCCGCCGCCGTCCACCACGGGGAGGTTTCGGGTCTGGCGGAGACCCTTTTGCCCGACCCAATCGGGAATTAGGGGAAGAATCTTTGGCGCGGTCAGATTGGCGGCGAGCGCAACCACAACAAACTACCCTATACATTCACTGCCGTTTCCAAATTTATTCGGGAATTGAAAATCTGACATGGAGCGCCATTTTTTATTTTTTTTCTTGCGGGGGTGCAATAAAGCGCTGATCAGACCACTGGCGATGCTTTTTCACTTCCACAAGCGGAGGCCTTTCCCTTTCTTACCATCTTAGCGCTTTGTTACAGCTTCAACTATTGTTAAAGTGCTATATTAATCAATATTCTAGTTTGTACAGCCACCCTTATTTCAAGCTCCGATAACTCCAGACAATTATCATTTAGGAATATTTTTTTTCTGATGAAAGAAGAGAGTGGTTGAGATGAGAAAGAAAAGAGATGGTTTCTAACGCCCTATTGAATGTTTATGTAGCGTATTTTCTGCACTATTAAGCGCACCTAAAAGAAAATATTTTTATAAAAGCTGACCATGCGCCTCATAATTGGGTGCGCCTTATGCATGGACATTTTAAAATATGTCATTCATTGGATTATAATGTGGTGCACCTTATGAATGGAAAATGTTTGTATATATATATACAGTAAAGTCTCGTTATATCGATATTCAAGGGAGTCCGAAAAAATATCGATATAACCGGGACTATCGATATATCCGACCCTGCGCGCATGTAATTTTCTCCGTGCGTGCATAGAAATAGTATCGATATAACCGGGACTATCGATATATCCCATATCGATATAACAAGACTTTACTGTAGTTCGTTGAAGGTGCGCCTTATATTCCAGAAAATACGATAGTCCTAAAACTCAATACAGGCAACATCCGACTTATGACCAAGTTCCGTTCCAACCAAATGGTCGTAAGTTGAAATCCATTCAAAATGTTGAATAGAGACTCGGAGGCTAAATGACTCACAACCTACACTAAAAATAGTACACTGATGCTATCAATTCTGTGTATTTGTTTAATTACTTTAGTGACAAGTGTATTAGCTATCTAGCTAGCTATTTGTTGGCTATATATTAGCTAACTACTAGCTGACTGGCTAGCCTTCTATCTATTTATCTATCTATTAGCTATATAGATATCAAGGTGGCTTGCTATCTAGCTAGCTATCTGTTGGCTATTAGCTATCTACTGGCTGGCTAGCTTTATATCTACAGTAAAGTCTCGTTATATCGATATTCAAGGGAGTCCGAAAAAATATCGATATAACCGGGACTATCGATATATCCGACCCTGTTTGCATGTAATTTTCTCCGTGCGTGCATAGAAATAGTATCGATATAACCGGGACTATCGATATATCCGATATCGATATAACGAGACTTTACTGTATTTAGCTTTCTATTGGCTATATAGCTATCGAGGTGGCAAGCTATCTAGCTAGCTATCTGTTGGCTATCTACTTGCTGGCTGGCGAGCTTTCTATCTATTTACTTCTGGGTTGAGTGAATTCTGGCGCGTGTGGCTGCCGCTGCTCATCCACAGAAAAACTTATCCTGTGACTGTAAAGTGACCTTGAGAGTTTTGAAAGGCGCTTATAAATGACTTATTATTATTATTTATTATAAAGTAGAAAATGACCGCCCCCCTTTCCCTCTTTGAAGGGAAAACGATGACGGGGAGAAAACAAACAAACAAACAGGCGATATGATCCGATGCCAAAAAGCAATTTCCTCCCTTCTCTGGCTTTGCATCAATTATGCAGCAGCTTGCATCATGTGACCTTCTTGCTTTCAAGAACACTTTTTTTGTGTGCGGTTAGAGGGGGGGGTTTGAGTGCATCCACGGGAACGGGCAAATATTATCGACGGGGGGAGAGTTGGGGGGAGAGTTATTCGAGTTTAGTTATGCCGAAATGTGTCCACTCCAGTGCCAGCGTTTTTGTCATTATCACTCAAATTCCAGGACACACAGAATATTGACTTTTAGGACGACATAAACATTCAATGCAGCGTTAAAAAACCTTAGATTCTCTTCTTTCATCAGAAAAAAAGAGTTAATTCCTAAATTATAGGGGCTTTGAGTTATATGAGCTTGAAATGAGGGCAGCTGTCCAAAATACAATGCAATACATACAGTGAGACCTCAACTTATGAACTTAATTGGTTCCTAGACAGAGTGTGTAAGGCGAAAAGTGTATATCTCCAAAAGAAGTTTCCCATAGGAAACCATTAAAATGGGAATAATCCGTTCCCGGGTTTCCATAAAATATACTTTTCAACTAAATAAGCCTTAAAACGACACACAACCTACCTTATCATATGTATAATACATGTGCTATTGTATTGTAATGAAAGAAATACACTGCACTGTATAATAAAGTCACTTTATTTACATTTGTGATGGTCATTGATGGCTCTTAATTGACACCTGTTGCTTTCTGACCTGTAAGGTCTTAAGAAACTGAGGCATCACATTCTCATTCATCATGTTGATGATTCTCAGAGCCTTTTCTGGATGGAACTGTTCAATAAAAGCCTTCACATCAACTCCTGAATGGCCTGCTTCTGCTTGTCCTCTTGAAGGCAAATCAAATTCTCTGTGTTGATGACCTCATTATGGTCAGCAACAAGCTCCTCGATGTCATCTGCATTCACTTCGAGTCCCATACGTGCCGGCAGAGATTTTATGACAACAAAAGGCGCGAGTCCGATGATTCGACGGACGCGGAATAAAATGCGACAAAAGAAGGCGGGCGGGGCGAATAAAATGGCACACTCGCGACCGGAAACCGGAAAGCAACAAAGTCACCTCGTGCAAAGCAAACTGTTGGATTTGCCAGCACAAGACACAGCGATGAACTTTCGTCGTAATCATGTCACTGGTGAGGTGAAAGTGACTCGTTGAAATGAAATGATGCACGTGCCAATTTAGCGTGACTATTGACACGCTGTTCCGTTGTGTGTGAAAACACTAGCTCTGATTGGCTTACCATGACACATGACTTTACCCGTTAGCCAATCACAATCACTTCTATCGCATCTTGACAGGGGGTGCCGTTCAAGTGTAGCAACACAAAAACGTTGGCAAGTGTTTGTCCCTGCTCATTCTGTTAGACAATGCTTTCCAAACAGCCTAGAGTCTTAAGAATTCGTGCGCTATTCTCGAACGTGAACGCACCCCAAGTCTTGGATGACAAATAAACAGAGCAGAGTAGACGTGTACGGCTGGTAGTTTCTTCAATTTATTCATAGTAACGCACCACATTTGAACTGAGGCTGAACACGAGCCTGTGGTGTTTATTTTCCGATCCCATCATAGTAAAATTATCTGCAAAAAGCTCCTCGCAGGCGATGGACGTGTGAATTCAGAGAGAGGGGGTGTGGAAAGTAGCGCCGGCTGGAGCGCTGTTTGGTCGTGTGCTTCCGCCGAAGATCACTCCGCTGATCCGAAGGTCGTGGGCTTGATGGACCAGCCGTGGTGGGTGTGTATTATGAAAATAGTGCTTATTATAAGTTTTAATTTTCATAAATTTGACGTTCGTAAGTTGAAAAGTTCGTAATATAAGGTGTTCGTAAGTTGAGATCTCACTGTATTGGTTTATATAGCACTTTATAGCTGAAGCTGGTACAAAGCGCTATCTAATAGCTATATATCTATCTATCTAGTTAGCTACAGTAAAGTCTCGTTATATCGATATCGGATATATCGATAGTCCCGGCTATATCGATACTATTTCTATGCACGCACGGAGAAAATTACATGCAAACAGGGTCGGATATATCGATAGTCCCGGTTATATCGATATTTTTTCGGACTCCCTTGGATATCGATATAAAGAGACTTTACTGTATTTAGCTTGCTAGCGATCTACCTACATAGTGATATATCTTTGGAGTTAGCTACATTTGGCTATCTATATTTAGTTGCTATCCATTAGCTAGCTCGCTAGCTATTAGCTGTCCAGCTGACTGTAAGCTGGCTAGCTGTTGGCTATCTGGCTATCTATATTTGATATTTATTTGCTATCCATTAGCTAGCCAGCTAACTTTACCTATTTGAGTTACTTTCAGGTTGAGTGAACGCTGGCGCGTGTGGCTAATGCTGCTCAACCCGTATTCTGTAACTGTAGTGTCCGTGAGCGTTTTGAAAGGCACTTATAAATGAAATATATTCTTATTCTTATTCTTATTCTTATTCTTATTCTTTACTGTCAACTGGATGACAACATAAGGATGGGTCTGGGAAAGCAGCGGGGGGGGGGCTTTGTGGAGCGCCGGCCGGCTTTGTTCCATGACGTTAATCGGAGTCAGCGGCGAGCGTTTACAGATGCAACGTGTAAACCCCAAAACAAACATCAGCGGGTAGGAAAACGGGACGCTGTCAACTTGTATTTGTACTTTGTATTACCGTGGACTTTCTATATCTTCGTCCGAGCGTCCCCTCGCCTCCAGTTTTGAAAGGCGCTTATAAATGAAATGTAGTATTATTATTATTATTATTATTATTGTTCCGTTTCTTCACCACCATGTGGGAGTTGCTTGTCGCCATTGTCGGGTGTCCCATTGCCCCCCTCTCACTCGTTGTTTTTGGTATTCTTTATTTTTGATTATTCCCCTGGTCCTCTTTTTGGGACCAGCACTTTGTGTTGTAGCTTAATAAATCATCCTGCACGGATCTCTGTCTCTGTCGCGTTGCTGGCTGTAGCGGTGCTGTAGAATTAAAAAAAGGTCTGGCGGTCGTGGTCGTAAGTACGGTTGGTCGTTACTCGCGTCGGTCGTAAATGGAATGTTACCTGTATTTCCAAAATCCTTGAAAAAGTTGTGTACTCCCAGATAAACTCTCACCTCTCCCAGAACGAACCATCAATTCTCTTCCCACCTTCAAATCCACCGCATTTAAAATGGCATTTTCTGTGTAGCTCTAACTCTTGTTTTTTTAATAATTTTATTTTATTTATTGTATTCTATTTGTTATTGTATTTTATTTATTATAGTATCTATGCTTGACTGTGACTGTAAAGTGTCCTTGAGAGCTTTGAAAGTCGCTTAAAATAAAATGTATTGTTATTCTTATTATTATAAGTATGGTGCGCTCACTTTCCATTTGCTGGGAAATGAATGACGTGACCGAAATAACGTCATGAGTGAGGAGAGCTAAAACAAATCATCTGCGTTTTTTTTCCCCCTGAGCGTATCCGTGCGGGGAAAATGTGACAACGGCAGTGGGTTGGGGGTGGGGGGGGGGCACATTTTTCTCCTCGCTGGATTATTGGTGTAAATGTGAAACCCAAAGGCGGTTAGCAGGCTCAGCCCCCCCCTCGCAGGCAAAAGCCTGGCAGCCGAGTGGCCTACAGGAAGTGAGCCACGTGCTTTATTTTCTTTTTTTGAAGTCGGTGATATTTGATGGGCGAAGTACGTTTGCCAAGACGTCTTGCGTAAGAGTGCTCGGCATCCCAATATCAGAGTAAATGGACCAGCGTTATGAAATATTGTGGCAAAAGCGCCAAAAATGTCCTCCTTTTTCGGGAATGCCAACACGCACATTTTCCTTTTTCTCGTGTGGCCTGCGATTGACTGGCGACCACTTCTGATTGTATAATAATAATAATAATAATAATAATAATAATAATAATAATAATACACAAAATTTTCCCTAGGTGTGAGTGTGAGAGTGACTGTTGTACGTCTTTGTGTGCCCTGCGATTGGCTGGCAACCATCTCAGACAGCTGAGATGGTTGCCAGCCAATCGACCCTAATGAGGAATAAGCGGTACGGAAAATGGAATAATAATAATAATAATAATAATAATAATAATAATAATAATAATAATAATAATAATTCATTTCTAAGTGCCTTTCAAAACTCACAAGGTCGCTTTACAATCACAGTTTGTCTGTGGCAGCCACACGCGCCAGCGTTCACTCAACTCTCAAATAGACAGAACGCTAGCTAGATAGCTAATAGATAGCTAGGGCTAGAGTTAATAGCTAGCTAGCTAGAGCTAATAGATAGCTAATAGTTTGATTGCTAGAAGTAGAGCTAATAGACAGCTAATAGCTAGTGTAGTCAGGTGATGGGAGTTAAGCCGGTGAGAAGAACCTCTCCCCCCCCCCTCCTTCTTTTTGTTAATCCCCAGGAAGCTTTTGTTTTGGGCTTGATGGGGCCTGACGAGGCCATTCTGAACTCTGATTGTGTTTTGATAATCTCTCTCATTGTCTGTCTGTCTGTCTGTCTGTCTGTCTGACTGACTTACTAATGGGCGATGGTATGAAATCAGCATTTAGTGTGAATATTTCCTGATTTATTTATCTAGCTATCCAGCTAGCTATCACGCTAGCTAGCTCTTTGCTATCTAATTGCTATCTAGCTCCCTGGCCGGCTAACTAGCTAGCTATGTCTTAGCTATATGGCTATCTAGATGGCTGGCTAGCTATCTAGCTAGCTAACTATTGGCTATCTATTGGTTAGCTCGCTAGCTTTCTATCTATTTGAGTTACTTCCGGGTTGAGTGAACGCTGGCGCGTGTGGCTGCCACTGCTCACCTGTGACTGTAAAGTGACCTTGAGAGTTTTGAAAGGCGCTTATAAATGTATTATTATAATTATTATTGTTATTATTTATTTATTTTTAATTAATATTAATAATAACATTATTAAGAATATTATTAATGGCCTGCTAAATTCCTGCGGTGACCTCTCCCAAGTTCAGCAGGCTTTAACCTTCGCGGCGCAACAGCGCCTCCTGGTTGCGCGTCCGCACGCTCTGAATTGTAGTTTCAATCTACACTTTGAGCAGGACGGACGGCTGAAAGGTATGATTGGATTGGATTGACCTTTATTAGTCTGATAGTGGAGAAATTTACATTTGACAGCAGCAAAGTAATGAAAGGACGAGGAAAGGAAAGGAAGAAGTAGAAAATCAAAACACACGAGCTACTGGAAAGGGAGCTTTTATTAGTCTCGTAGTGGAAAAATTGACGTTTCACATCAGAAAAGTGAGGAAAGAAAAGGAAGAAGTAGAAAAACAAAATTGAGGAGCTGCTGTAACGGCAGTCACTGTCGTGGCGCCATCTTGAAGTCAGAACAACAACAAATAATGTGACACAACACAAACGATATAGACAGTCATTCAATCTTTTCTGCAGCCTGTTTGTTGCATTAAGCAGTTCTAGTTGAAAGAAGAGAGGATCAAAGCGTCTTTTTCACCAGTGGATCAGGGACGTCACGATGGAACGTGCACATCTGCTACAAGCTAAACGTTGAAAGCAAACACAAAACTGTAGCATCCATCGACGAAAAAAGATTGTCTCACATCTCCTCCCCGTACGCCAATGCGCTTCAATTCCAAGCTGCGACATGTCCACGTACGCATTTATGCTCCTCTCTTGTCATCGGGGGCTCCTCAATCCATCCAGCCACAGACTGTCAAACAGCAGAGGCGCAAAGAAAAAGCACCATGTCCCCAGAGTTGTCCAGCCATGACAATTAAATGGCACAGATATCCCAAATCAAAAACGTTGCTGGCATATCCGTGCTGATGAAAAGGCGCAAATGCTAAACAGAGTCTCGACGAATGTCATGGGCAAAATTGCTGACAAACAATCCGTTTTGCAGTGGGTGAGCAGCGGCAGCCACAAGCGCCAGCGTTCACTCAACCCGGAAGTAACTCAATAGATAGAAAGCTAGCTAGCTATCGGCTAGTTAGCTATATAATCAACAGATAGCTAGCCAGATAGCTAGCTAGCCAACGAGACAGCTAATAGATAGCAAGTAAATTGACCTTGAGAGTTTTGAAAGACGCTTATAATTGAAATTGTATTATTATTATTATTATTATTATTATTATTATTATTACTATTATTATTATCTTCATCTTTATTAAGCTCATCGAATTGCTTGTTCTGTAGCCACAAGGGGACCCAAGCCACTGTCTTATTGTGCCGGTCCCAAGCCCGGATAAATACAGAGGGTTGTGTCAGGAAGGGCATCCGATGTAAAAGCTTGGCCAAAACAAACATGCGAATCAAACCTCTGAAGGTGGTGGTTACTGATTCGCTGTGGCGAACCCTGACGGGAAAAGCCAAAAGGAAAAGAAGAAGAGATTATTATCTGTTCCACATGACGCACAACAACTCAAAGTGACAAAAACAACCAGAAAAAAAGCAGATTGCCAGATTTTTCCATGTGCAGTGATACCTCGCTTTACGAACCCCTTAGCTTACGAACCTTTTGGTTTACGAACATTAAATGTATGAAAATTTTTCTTTGGCATACAAACTATTTTTCGGGATAAACACGGAGCGCCACAATGAGAGATATGTCGTTGGTAAACGAGCCCGTTCTCCTAATGGCAAATGGTGGCCGACTGTTTCTGTCCTCTATTCCCCGCCCCAGTCTTCGGTTAAAGCCACGTGATTGGTCAAGAACGCAGAAGTGAGGGGGGGGGGGTGTTTACAGACAGAGGCATTCACCAAAGAAAATGGCAGCCGACATTTTTTTTGTCCTCTATTCCCCGCCCCCAGTCTTCGGTTAAAGCCACGTGATTGGTCAAGAACGCAGCAGTGAGGGGAGGTGTTTTAAACATTAAAGAGACAGGTAGACAGATGGAGAGTGACAAAATGGATAGAAAACAGTGAAATTTGATAACCTTGTAGACTGCAAGGTTAAAATTCCCATCCCATTGATGCAAAAAGCTATCAACAGAACACAATTGATGAGGAACTAGGTAAAATGATCGCAGAGAAAGCATCTAGAAGGGATCATTCCTCAAGATGGTGAAAGAAAAAGGCTACGTTCCTCATCAAGTGTTTCATGCTGATGAAACCGGTCACTCCATTCCATCAAGCCATCAACGACCACCACAACGGTAAATAAAACAACTTTATTTATAATACCATACCACATTTATTATACATAAAATAAGGTATATTTTGTGTAATTTTAATGCTTAGAAAATTAGAAAGTAGAAAATTTTGTTTTATGGGACCTGGGAACGGATTATTCTCATTTTAATGTTTTACTATGGGAAATTAATTTTTGGGATACACACTTTTCGCCTTACACACCCTGTCTGGGAACCAATTAAGTTCGTAAACCAAGGTATCACTGTCTTCACCAGACGGCCAAAGTGGCATTTGTATGAAAAGTTTATTTGACGTCTTAAAAACGTTTTAGCAAAGAATTCCGGAGCGAGCGCCAAGCTTTTGCTTTTGTGGGAAGCGCCTCCGCTACGCTCCGCTTCCGGGTTCTCTCTTGGGGAACGCTGGCTTTTGTGTTCTTCTTCTTGTTTGTTTTTCCAAATCGATCCACTTCTCCATGTTTATATGCGCGACCGAAAATGGAGTCTTTTTTTTTTTTTTTTTTGTCTTGGCGCTGATTTCAACGCCGCAGATGGCAGAAATAAGTCACCCCCCTCCCCCGCCCCCGTTCCCCGTTTTCTCCATTCTTTGGACACGGCGCAGAACATGACTTGCCGGGGGTCAGCAACTACTCTTGTTTTGTCAAATGTTTTGCGCTCCAACTTCCTGACGGCGCCAAAAAATAGGTCGACGAGGGCGACTGGCCCAACCCGCTTTTCCAGATGGATTCATTCAATGGCGCCATGACCACGCGTGACACCATTTTAGCAAGGACGCTCATGTTTATGAGACCAAAGTCACAAGAGCGTGACACCAAAGTGTCAATATTACAGGAAGGGGGGCAGGCACAGTGAGGGGGGGTCATATTTCAAGCTGCCCCGAGACGACGGATATTTGTACAGTTTTACCTTTAGCGCACAAACTTTTCCCCTTACGAACATTAAATTTGTTATAATATAATCTTGGCATACGAACTAGTTTTCGGCGGACGAAACAAACCGCAGGGTCGAACAGTGCCGGCGGTGGCCGGCGGACTAATTTCCCACACTCACTTTCTTTGAGTGCACTCAGTGCAGACATGGTTTGTTATCGAGTGGAGTCCTCTTGCTATTATGGAAGCGAAAAAGACCCCACCACAGGCTAGTGTTCAGCCGAAGAAGACACAAAAGAAGATGACGTCGAGCAGAAGAAGGAAATCATCAACAAACACCAACGAGGTGTGCCTCTGTGTGACTTAGCGTCCCAGTACCAGTACGCTAAATCGACCATTGCTATTTGTGGCTAAAGGTGTTTCTGTGTTGTCTAAGCAACGGTCTCAGGAAATAATAATAATAATAATAATTTCTAAGGGCCTTTCAAAACTATCAAGGACAGTCACAGGATATGAACTTTTTTAAAAAACTTTTGTTGATTTGGATGAACAAAAAGCAGCTAGCAAGAGACCGTGTGAGTGAGGGTATTATCGCCGAGAAAGCACGGCAACTTCACTCGGAAATCATCAGGAGGCAACTATATCAACGACAATCACAAAGGTGACAACAACTTGATTCTACAGTACAATTTCTTTTTTAAATTACAATCCAATAGCACATTTATTATACTAATAATAATAAATACTTATAATAAGGTCTATTTTTTGTCATTTTAAGGCTTATTTAGTAGAAAATTATGTTTTATGGGGATCTGGGAACGGATTATTGTTATTATAATGGTTTCTTATGGGAAATAAATGTCCGGCAGATGAACTTTTCGCCTTACATACACTTTCTGGGACTTTCGTGTATATTAAGTTTGTAAGCTGAAGTATGTACTTGATTGGAGTTACACAAACTTGCGGTGGCTCCTCCAATAGTTTCATTCAATTTGATTCAATTCAATTCAATTCAATTGTATTCACATTTTACTCAATTTTTTTTTAATTTTTTTGGGGAACATTTTTTTTTAAGGATTTATTTAGTCAAAAAAATGTATTCAAAATTTAGTCAAAATGGGACTTTATGACTGCAAAAAAAGTATTTGGACTGTTTGGTTACAAGGCGGCTGCTCGGTGGACCAAAATGAAAGCTAGCCAGCCAACATTTGCCTTCCCACTTTGAATCAACTGCGCTCCGTGACCCGAAAGACCCCCACTGCCCCCATATGAAAGCAGGGAAAACAAGTTCGGGAGGCGCAGCGGGTGTATTAAGCCATCACTCGCAGCCCCGCCCCCTCCCCCAATTTCCTTTATAAGGCAATCGTAGCTCGAAAATGGGCCGGGATGTGATCCGGCCGTCACACAGCTTCACGTGAGAACTGAATGTGGGGAAATGCTAGGAGGGGGGTTGGGGAGGCCTCCGCCAAGTTTATTTTGAAAACATGAGGGAGGATGGAGCGAGGCAATCAGTGATCATTTGAAAAGGGGTCCCCATAAAAGATAAAAATGTGAATGTGTGTAAGTAAGCTGAAAAGTGGTCATAAAAATGTGTGTGTGTGTGTGTGTATTTAAGTCAGCCGAAAAGTGGTCCCCAGAAAACATAAAACGTGTGTCTGTGTGTGTGTGATGATTTGAAAATTAGTCCCCAGAAAACAAAAACATCTGTATGTGCATGTATGTATATGTGTAAATGTAAAGATGTGCTATGCTAAAGCTAATATCAGAAACTTGAATTTGAAATGCACTTTTTTTAGTTATGATGGTCGTTTTGTGATCATTTTGATGTAAAGAGAGTTTTGAAGAGCGCTTGTAAATGTATTATTCGCTATATATTAGCTAGTTAGCTTTCTATCCATTTGTCTATCCATTTGAGTTACTTCCGGGTTGAGTGAACGCTCGCACGTGTGGCTGCTGCTGCTGCTAACCCACAGAAAAAAACGTATCCTGTGATTGTAAAGTGACCTTGAGAGTTTTGAAAGGTGCTTAGAAATGAAATGGATTATTATTATTATTATTTATTAGCAATGAGGAAAATGAGAAGGAACAAAGAGTAGAAGACGTGACTGTTGTGGACCAAGACGTAGCAAGCATTAGCAAGGATGAAGTGAGGAGGGCGCTGAAGAGGATGAAGGGGGGGAAAGGCACTCGGGCCTGATGATTTACCAATCGAGGTATGGAAGTGTCTTGGAGAGGTGGCGGTGGTGTTCCTGACTGGGTTATTCAACAAGATCTTAGATGGTGAACAGATGCCTGAAGAATGGAGTGCAAGAGTGATGCTACAGGGAGAAGAGATAAAGAAGGTGGAGGATTTTAAGTACTTGGGGTCAACTGTCCAGAGCAATGGAGAGTGTGGAAAAGAGGTGAAGAAGCGTGTCCAGGCAGGATGGAGCGGCTGGAGAAAAATGTCAGGTGTGATGTGTGATAGGAGGGTTTCAGCTAGGATGAAAGGAAAAGTGTGTAAAACCTTGGTCAGACCAGCCATGATGTTTGGACTGGAGACAGTGCCACTGAAGAAAAGACAGGAAGTAGAGCTGGAGGTAGCAGAGCTGAAGATGTTGAGGTCTTCTTTGGGAGTGACCAGGTTGGATAGGATCAGGAATGAGTACATTAGAGGGACAACTCATATTAGAGGCGTTGGAGAGAAAGTCAGACTGAGATGGTTTGGACATGTCCAGAGGAGAGAGAGGGACTATATCGGGAGAAGGATGCTGAGTCTTGAACTGCCAGGCAGGAGACCGAGAGGAAGAGCGAAGAGGAGCTTTATGGATGTGGTCAAAGAGGACATGAAGGTAGCTGGTGTGAGAGAAGAGGATGCACAAAACCGGGATAGATGGAGGACATTGATTCGCTGTCGCGACCCCTGACGGGAAAAGCCCAAAGGAAAAGAAGAAGAATCCATGAGCTAGTTAGCTAGCTTTCTATCTATTTGAATTACTTCGGAGTTGAGTGAACGTTGGCGCATGTGGCTGCTGCTGCTCACCCATAGAAAAACTTTATCCTGTGACTGTAAAGTGACCTTGAGAGTTTTGAAAGGCGCTTAGAAATCAAATGTATTCTTCTTCTTCTTCCTCCTATTATTATTATTATTATACAATATATATACACACGGCCCCCACGACCACAGGGGTTTTTTTCTGGATGTCAAACTAGACAACAAAATGGCAAGATTTGCCTTGAGAGGTTGCAGAAGAAAAACGAACAGAAATTTTGGCGCCGCCCCCCACATAAGTGAATGCAACCTTCCCCCCCCCCACTCAGCACATCTGTCCTCCAGACTTGGCGTAATCGGCGCCTTCCGGTGCGCTCTTTTGTCAGTCCCAAGCGTGGCCGCCATTAGCAGGCCTTCAAACCAACGCGAGCTGCTTTGAATCATTAAATCAAGCCAAACATGTTGGCGTTAGTGAGTTGATTGTGGAACTAAACAACGACCCCTCACAATTTTTGAAGATAAGATGCCAATTTGAGCTAAGCGTTCCACCAATCAGGGAGTCCATTGGGAGGAAGTCCTCAATATTTGACCCGATGGGCAAAGTTGTGTTAGCGATTGCCGTTTGGGTTTTGCGTCGGCTCGGTTCCGGTTGGAAAAGGCCGCGCTCGCCATTGGTGGACGTTGCACCATTTGTTGATGAGAAGGTTTCTTCAGCCGTCATCTGTACTTCTTTGAGGGTGTTGGATGTTTCACTTCTTATTCAAGAGTCTTCGTCAGCGAACTAAAATCTTTTGAGTAAAAGAAGCTATTTTCATAAACAGCAATTAAATTGCCATGGTGGGGTGAGGTTCAATTTTGGATCGTACAACCGACTTCGTAGTCAACATAGGCTTAGTTATGCTAATGAGGTGATACTAGATCAAATGGGGCAATCAGGCCAGTCGTAGACCCCATAGTCAGGCAGGACAATAGAAGTAATCAGTCAGGAGAACAGAAGTAATCAGTGTAGCCGAAGTGAGTAGTTCTCTGCTCCCCCCAACCTGAGAGCAGGGACTAATCATAGCAGTCTCGCACCGCCAAGTCTGGACAGTAGGGATATACAGTAAAGTCTCGTTATATCGATATTCAAGGGAGTCCGAAAAAATATCGATATAACCGGGACTATCGATATATCCAATATCGATATAACGAGACTTTACTGTATATAGGGCCGAAACTACCAGTAAGACTTTAGTTCGCTGACGAAGCATCTTGGATAAGAAGCGAAACGTCCGACACCTTCGAATTTGTACAGATGACGGCTGAAGAAACCTTTTCAGCGATGGACCGCTCCTGTACGACTGAGAGCTTACACAGACGGATTGCACCATTTGACGACTTCCTTCCCAAAAGGGTCTGACAATTGTTTCCTTTGTTTTTGTCGCCCAGCACGAGGTGATCGCCGTGTCGGAAAAGGTGACGGTGCGCCTCCGGGATCTGGTGAAGTGGACGCTGCCGGACGTGTCGGGATGGGCCCACGGTTTGAAGCCGGAGCCTCTGAAGGCCTCGGCGCTGCGGCAGCTGGGAAGCAACGGGCGGCGCGAGGCCCTCCACCGCTACCGCCAGACCACGCGCACCAGCGGCCTCAACTTCAAGGACGTCCAACGGGAGCGGGCCAATCTTGGTGAGTGGTCGCCACCGCCCCCTTTCACTCTCTCGGCTTCGGAGTCTTTGTCGGATGATTAGCGTACGCTACTCAAAGCGGCTTTTGGCTGGGAATGGCCTTTGGTTTTCTGCCCGTTTTCTGTTTTAAACAACAACAATGCTTAGTCGCCATTGGAACGACGGCATTGCACTGGAGTCTTTGGCGAACGCTTTGCGCTAAGCTAGGCTAACGATGCTCTAAGTGACACCGCTTAAAAAAAGGCCTAATTGTCGCTTTTACGAAGATGACGACGATGGTGACGGCGGTGGCACACGAATGATTGTCAAGATGCACAAAAATAGCAACAAATTTGACCTGGAAGTGAAACATAAACATGCTAATGCTAATGTGTTTAGCATGGGTCCAAATTCCAAGCATGGAAATGATAAAAATAAAAATAAACTGGAAATGAAACCCACATAGCAAGATGCTAACGTATATAGATAGCGTTTAGCAAGCAGTTGCGAAACGAATGACAGTCAAGATGTGCGTACATTTCCGTGTTGAGTGCCGCTGCTCACCCGCAGGAAAAAAAAATGTTGTTCTATTATTATAATTCTCGATTCCGTCGCCCTCAACAGCAATGGTGGGTTTGGGGCGGGGGAAACTGTGTTTTATTTTCCGGCCGTGACGTACGGCGTAGCCTGACTTTTCCAGGCAGGCGGAAACGCAGAGGGAACCGCAGAGACGAAAAACCACGGATGTGAATGTCGCCACGGCCACCAGAAAGTGACGTGATCGGACCCGTTGAGAACCGGAAGCGCTCCGAGGGGGGACGCTAATAACCAAAACGTCTGGTCTGCTTTGCCGTAAAGCAGCTACAATTAGCGATGAGCCTGCTTCTGGGAAGACAAGCTAACCGATTGTGCTAGCTAGATAGCTGGCTGGCCCAAAAGTTTAGAAGCAATAGCCCCCCCCCGAAATGTAAATATGACAAGAACAGGGTCTCAGATTTCAAAATACAGTGATACCTTGGCTTCCGAACTTAACTGGTTCCCAGAAAGTGTGTGTAAGGTGAAAAGTGTGTATTCCAAACATTAATTTCCCATAAGAAACCATTAAAATGAGAATAATCTGTTCCTAGCTCCCCATAAAAACCCAATTTTCTATTAAATAAGCCTTAAAACTACTCAAAATATGCTTTATTTTATGTATAATAAATGTGCTATTGTATTGTAATTGAAAAAATATGTGTACCGTATAATCAAGTCGTCCTTTGTGATGGTCGTTGATGTAGTTGCCTCTTGATGATATCCGAGTGTAGTTGCCGTGCTTTCTGGGTGATAATACCCTCACTCACACTGTCCCCTGCTAGCTGCTTTTCGTTCATCCAAATCAACACAAGTTTTTCAACCTCTTCTATCGCCTGAAACCGTTGCTTAGACAACACGGAAACACCCTTCGCCACACGTAGCAATGGTTGACTTAGCATACTGGTAGTGGGATGCTAAGTCACACAAATACACATCTCGTTGGTGCTTTTCGATGATCTCCTTCTTCTGCTCGACCGGCATTTTCTTTTGTGTCCAGTTTGGCTTAACACTAGCCTGTGGTGGGGTCTTTTTCGGTCCCGTAATAGCAAAAATACTCCACTCGATAACAAACCACGTCCGCGTTCGTGAAACGAAACGTTCGTGAGCTAAAGCGGTCGTAAGGTGAGGTATCACTGTAATTTAATATTTTTTTTACAGCGAGTGTTTTAGCCTTAGCCTGCTTGAAGAACACGTTTTGAAAAGGGCCAAATACCGCGGTGATGACATCATCTGCAATTTCCTCCGTTTAATCCTGCAGCTTGTTTTTTAAGTTGTCAGAGTGCGCGCGAAGGTTTCCTTTTACAGTCCAATCCAGCGGTTTGGGGGGGGGGGGGGGGGGTACTCGCCGTCCAAGTTTACATTCTGCCCCTTTTATCTCTCCTCTGAGAACTGGCCTGATTCCCTCTCTCTCGCTTTTTCGTTTGCTTTTATTGCCTGTTGCCAAAATTGCTTTCTGCTCACATAGTGTACGAGACGGAACATCGGGCGGGGAATCTGATGAGTACCCCCCCCCACCTTCACCCCCAAAAACTAATAATCAAATAATACTACTAATAAAAGCGACATTATTAGCTATAAAAGCTATAACAGCTGATTATTATAATCAAATTATCCTACATCGATGAGAAGGTTTCTTCAGCCGTCATCTGAAGGTGTAGTGTGTTTCTGCTTCTTATCCAAGAGGCTTCGTCAGTGAACTAAAATCTTTTGCTGGTAGTGTTTGCCCTATATATAACCCTACTGTCCAGACGTGGCGTTACCAGACTATGACTGGTCCCTGCCCTCAGGTTGGGGGGGGAGCAGAGGACTACTCCCTGCGGCTACACTGATTACTTCTATTGTCCTGCCTGAGTATGGGGTCTACGACTGGCCTGATTGCCCTATTTGATCTGGTCTGGTCTCCTCATCAGCATAACGAAGCCTATGTTGCCTAAGAAGTTGGTTGTAGGAATGATCCAAATTGAACCTCACCCCATCCTGGCGATTTAGTGAATGGTTTTGCTGTTTTATGAAAATAGCTTCTTTTACTCCTTACGCCCTTAAGGTCTCTATCAACATCACAGGGCTAATACTAGTCTGCCTCAATCTGCAGTACATATGCACCTAAAAGATAGCAACGAGTCATTTGACGACAATGAAGATAAAAGCGAAAGAAAATAGATGGTTTATTTTAATCTTGGAAGATATGCGGTCATATACGTCCTGCTTTCATGTTGCGGCGTCGCAAGCTAACACAAGGAGACAGGAAGTCAACATGTGCGCCGTACACGCAACTGCAAACATGCGCTCACCTTCACATTTTGTTTCAGCAAAAAAAAAACTTGAGCCACCATTTTCAGGTTAGCATTAGCATTTTTCTTGCTGCGGGGGGGCTTTGATTACCCCCCAACCCCCATCTGCTGCAGGCAAGACATCATTGCAGCTTGCTGCGTTACTTCCATCGCGTACTCTGACTGGATCTCGCTCGTTCGCCCTGTTTGTTTGTGGCTTTATTATTTTGCAGGAATTCGGCTTTGTCAGCATGAAGGCTTGGGGGGGGGTTCGCTCACACGTGGCGCCGTAAAAAGAAACAGGCAATTCGGCTTTGCAAGGTTACTCGTTGCTTTGAGCGTGTCATCAAACGCTTCCTCTTGTGGGGGGGGGTGTTGTTTTCCAATCCAAACAACCCCCCCACACGTTAAAGTGTTTGTAACAAATCCTTGTTGATGGTACATCTTGTCGTCTTTAATTTTGCTGCCATTATTGCATGGCACCATCTTACAATAATAACAATAATAATTATAATAATTATCATCATCATCATAATACATTTCATTTATAAGCGCCTTTCAAAATTCTCAAGGTCACTTTACAGTCAAAGGATAAGTTTGTCTGTGGGTGAGCAGCGGCAGCCACACGCGCCAGCGTTCACTCAACCCGGAAGTAACTCAAATAGATAGAAAGCTAGCTAGCTAGCTAATAGATGGCTAATATTGTTGACATTGATGGTTCCCAATCACCTTTTTTTTTGAACAGGCTACTAATGTTGTAGATGGAGGTGCTTGCTGCCCATAGTCACTATCTTTGGCTCAACAAGCTAGCTAGCTAGCTAATAGATAGCTAGATTTAAGGCGCAAATTGCCGTTCTGGAAATCCTTTTTTTGTGAATCGTGTTTTTGGGGAGCTTTTATCTTAAAATGCTCATTATAATGTTCATTACACCCCTCCAGAATTTGAAATCCGTAAGCAGTAAATTGTGTGCCGGGGTGGAAAAATCTATTAGATGTATGAGCATGCTTTGAATTTAAATGGAAGGAAAGGGGGGTCGGCGGGGGGTGATGGCGCCAAAGAGATGTTTCCTCACATCCTAATCAAATTCAGCGTCGGTGCACTGCGACGTCAGTGAATAATCGGTTGTTTTTTTTCTCCAGGAATGTCCCATCGTGTGGAAAGGGGTGTTGCCTCCCCACAAAAGAAAAACTCCATCCTTCCGGCCTCACCCGGCAGTCGTGGATCTCTCGTCTTTCTATTAGTCGGGTCTGGAATTGGGTGCGCGGAGGGAGGGTGGAGGAAACGAGTTGCGAAACGAGATGCAATGGAGGCGACCTCCTCCGAACCTCCTTAAATAGAAACGGAGACAGAAAGCCCCCCCCCCCCCACTGCTGCTGCCTGCGTAAATCCACGACACCATTTTTTTTTCTTATGCTCTTTATTTGTGAGAGGCTTTTTTTTATTTGCATGTGGCACAGCCTTCGTTGTTTATCCCTGAAAAAAAATCTGATTCATCGTTTATAATAAGAATAATAATAAGAATAAGAATAAGAATAATCCATTTCATTTCGAAGCACCTTTCAAAACTCTCAAAGTCACTTTCCAGTCACAGGATCAGTTTTTTTTTTGTGGGTGAGCAGCGGCAGCCACACGCGCCTGCGTTCACTCAACCCGGAAATAACTCAAATAGATAGAGAGCTAGCTGATAGATAATAATAATAATAATAATAATACATTGTATTTATAAGCGTCTTTCAAAACTCTTAAGCACATAGCTAATAGACAGCTATATAGCTCATAGCTAGCTAGCTAGCTATCGATTATTCTAAAAATAATAATCCATTTCATTTCTAAGCGCCGCTCAAACTCTCAAGGTCACTTTACAGTCACAGGATAAATTTTTCTGTGGGTGAGCAGCGGTAGCCACACGCGCCAGCGTTCACTCAACCCGGAAGTAACTTAAATAAAGCTAGCTAGCTAGCCAATCGGTAGCCAACAGATACCTAGCTACATAGCCATCCAGCTAGATAGTGAATAGATAGCTTATCACACTTTTATTCTGCCAACTGTCCGAATGTCACACGAAAGAACGGAAAAAGCGTACGCCTTCCCGCAAGCCGACTCCATACGCACGTTTTCAGCGCTAACAGTGATGTCTGTCATGATAACGTAGCCGTCTTTTCCTTTCTATTTCCACCAAAAAAAACAAACAAAAGCAATATTGGAATGTTATTGTGCTTTGTTTTTTTTATTTTTTTTTACCTTTTTGTTTCCGATAGGCAAAACCAAGTCATGTGTGTGTAAGCGGGCCTATTAAAGGCAACATTTTCAATGCGCCAATCAATAAGGCCAGGCGGCATTGGGCTGCTTGCGAGGGGAACCCTGGTGGATGGGTGTGGGGGGGGGGGGGGGGTCATTCGATGATATGGCATAAAAGAACCGGAGGAAAAGCGGCTCTCTTCTTCTCTCCCCGACCGTCGTGTGGCGGTCACCTTTCGTCCCCGCCCCATTGATATGATAGGAAACAATTCGGGGGGGTTTGACGTCAAGATGGTGTCGCAAGTGTGGCTGCCTTTACAGCAGCTCCTGTACAGTCATACCTCAGCTTACGAACTTAATTGGTTCCCGGAAAGTGTGTGTGAGGCGAAAAGTTCGACTTAGCGTATTGTAACTGGGATGCTAAGTCACATAAACGCACGCCTTGTTCGTCTCCTTATTCTGCTCAACCGTCATTTTCTTTTGTGTCCTCTTCGGGTTAACACTAGCCTGTGGTGGGGTCTTTTTCGCTCCCATAATAGCAAAAGTACTCCACTCGATAACAAACCACGTCCGCACTCAAAGAAAGGAGGTGAGGAAAACTAGTCCACCAGCCACCCTACGGTTTGGTTTGTCCGCCGAAAGCTAGTTCGTCAGCCATGACTATATGCTCGCAAATGTAATGTTTGTGAAGCGAAAACTTTGTTAGCTAAAGTGTTCGTAAGCTGATGTATCACTGTATTTTGTCTTTGCCGCTGTGAAATGTACATTTCTCCACTGTGACACAAATCAAGGCTCATCTGATCTTATTTAATCGAAGCACGTTCATTTAAAAAAAAAAATCCCATCAAAAAAGCAACCAGTCATAATTTGTAGACAGAAATGGTTCATATAGAAATTGGTAAAAAGATGTGGCGTGATCACCCACAATTTGAGTCCAAAGCAAACTTAATCAATCACGCCAGCTAACGATTCGTCATCATCAAAGCTCCCGAAAGTCATTCGCCACCTGCCAGTGTGTCATCAGGACACAAATTGAGTGAAACGGTTGCCATTTACGGAAAAACAACCATCGGCAAAAACAAACGAGAGCAAAGCAATGGGGGGCAAAAAGTACCCCCTCCCTTCCTTCCTTCCTTCCTTCTTTTTTATTTATTCATGGCGGTATAACACCAAGTAATAATAATCATAATCATAATTTCATTTATCAGCGCCTTTCAAAAATCTCAAGCTCATTTTACATCACAGGACAAGTTTTTCTGTGGGTGAGCAGCAGCAGCCACACATGCCAGCGTTCACTCAACCCGGAAGTAACTCACACAGATAGAAAGCTAATAAATAGCCAATAGATAGCTAATAGCCAGCCAGATAGATCGCTAGCTAGCTAATAGATAGCTAATCGCCAGCCAGCTAGATTGCTAGATAGCTAATAGATAGCGAATAGCCAGCTAGCTATCTCTTCGCTAGCTAGCTATTCGCTATGCAGCTAGCTCTCCGCTATCCAGCCAGCTAGATAGCTTCCACTGACCGAGAACGCGATACACAATGCATTTTTGGGTACTTTGTTTGGTCTGAAAATGTCGTGTTGATCCGTGTTGATGGCGAAATTAGAAGGAAAACACCTAAATAACGCCATGGTGAATCGTTGTGTGTTGCACCAAGACTACTATTTTATACGCGCTGACACAAATTCCCAGCAGACAAATCAGCCCATTTCCAACGGAGCTTGGGCGCCATCTTGTGCATTGTCCTGGATGCTACATTGGAGTCCAGATGCCTCAAAATGATCGGGGAGGACTTCTTTAATCGATTGCAAACGTGTATGCTTTCCTCTTCAGAACTATTTGAATCATATTCGTAACTGGATGAGTAACAAGAAAGCATCTTCTCCGAATCTGAAGCAATTGTTTTGATTCTCGAGCAAGGCAAGGCGTCTTGGCGTGACATCACGAACAAGGAGGCGGGACCTTCTGAAACTGCCCATTTCCGGTTTCATTTTGAAGTCGTCTTTGGACACTTTGTTTGTAATGATTAATAAACGAAGAAAATAATCTATTTAATTTCTAAGCGCCTTTCAAAACTCACACCTCAAATGGAAAGAAAGCTGGCTATCTAGCTCATCGCTACCTAGATAGCTTTATCGATAATACATAGCTCGCTAGATAGCGAGTTAGAGTGTAGCTATTTTTTTGTGAAGACATTTGCAATTCCGACTGATGTTACAGACCAATTGAACTCTCTGGCTTTAGCGCAAGTGTTCCCGTTTGGTGTTGTTACATCAACAATGACTTGGCTTCATGAAATTTGCATGAGTTAACGCTGCTCCAATCTGCCGTGAGACAAAATGGACGCAACGTTGGGCTAATTGTCAACAAAGCGGCTTCCATCAAATAACAATACGGATGCGCTGCCGAAGGCTCGGTTTCCCCTTCGACGTGCGGATGGATAGCTTCGCTCCCGACTCGAACGGCACGGGGATCCTCACCGTGTCTAGCCAAGTCTCCAAATGATCCGTCACCTCGCTAAAGGCGAGGTCAAAGTTCACCTTTGGTCGACGAGGTCCTTTTGCGGCGATGCTAAGATTGCGGGCCAGCTTTCTGTGATCTCTCCTGGCTTCGTTGCCCCTACCAACATGGCCGACACGTTGACACGCCGTGTGGGGACTTATTTATTCTGATGAAAGGATTGAAGAGGAGGACAATATTCCGCCATTGAATTTTGTGCGCATTTGTCCTGTCCAGGTCAGGAAGAGGACAGCGGGAAGGTTGTGGTCCTCAGCTACCCGCAGTATTGCCGCTACCGCTCCATGCTGGCGCGGCTCCGGGAGCAGCCCGGCCCGCTCCTGCTCGACCGGACGGTGCTGGCGCTGGGCGGCATCGCCGCGCTGGGCGCCGACACCCGCATCCTGTACTGCCGCGACACCTTTGAGCATCCCGCGCTGCTGCGCAACGACTGCGTCTGCGACCATTTTGGTGAGTGGCTGACGGTTCTTCTTCTTTGCCTTTTGCCGAGACTCCAGCTGACATCTCAAGATCCATTTTGGGTGACGAGGGGTGGATGGGGGGGCCGGGGGATGAATAGCCCTCATTCAGCATCCTGTTTGATCTGAAAGGTCAGGAAAAAACAGCCGCCGGTATCCTATACAGGAAATAAAGCAGTCACAAAAATAGTAGAAAGCACCATGGAATAAAACCAAGATCAAGTTGGAATCATGCTGAGTCAAATGCCAAAGAGTACAAGTACAAGGTGGCTTTGAAAGAATACGTGAATAAATAGATGAAGAAATAGCTGACTGAATAAAATAAATAAACCTATAGATGTATAAATAGATAAATAAATAAACACATAAATAAATAGATACATAAATAAATACATAGATACATAGAGAAATAAATAGATAAATAATTAAATAAATACACAGTTTAGTGAACGCTGGCGCGTGTGGCTGCCGCTGCTCACCCACAGAAAAAAAATCTAATAGAATTTAAAGTGTCCTTGACAATTTTGAAAGGCACTTATAAATGAAATTTATTATTATTATTATTATTATTATTATTATTATTATTATTATTATTATTATTATTATTATTATATAAATAGATGAATGAATAGATCAATAAACAAATACATAAATAAAGCGAATAATAGTCCCAAAAATCCATTTTTTTCCTCCTTGGAGTGATTTGGAGCCACACCTCAGCATGACGTCAAGTTAAGCAACTGCCTCATAAGAGGCGCAAAGGCTTATTATTTTAAAGCCGCCAGTGAGCTTTGCGCAAGTCGCCATTTCCTGGCTCGCCATTCGCTTTGATTTGGGATAAATAGCGGCGCTGGAGCTGTGACATCATCAAGTTGCGGAGGCGGCGCAACGAGTCGGCCCCATCAAAAATGTGTGAAAGGCCTTCAGGAGAAGAGCGAAAAATGCTGCGATTGAGTCTATTCCCGGCAAGGAGGGAGGCGGTTGAGGCACAGCGCTTACGTAAGCTCCCTCGCCGTTTATATTAAGACGCCCCCAATTTGGCCCATTTGTCAAGGCAAATTTGGGGCGCTCCTCCAACCCCCCCCCCCGACACCCCCTCGCTGTCCCCTTATGGCGGATGTGCGTGTGTGGCTTTTATTAAACGGCAATGTTTGCGCCGAAGGGCCTTTGGATGCTTTCAACATGATGACGGTGATACCTCAGCTTACCATCTTAATTGTTTCCCAGAAAGTATGTGTGAGGCAAAACGTTTGTTTGCCAAACATTTATTTCCCATAAGAAACAATTAAAATGAGAATAATCCGTTCCAGGTCTCCATAAAACATCATTTTCGACGACATAAGTTTTAAATCTATACAAAATATTTGCTATCCATTTTCTATCTATTAGCTAGCTACCTAGCTGGCAATGTATTTGCTATCTATTAGCTAGCTACCTAGCTGGCAATGTATTTGCTATCTATTAGCTATCTGTCTACCTAGTGAGCTATGTGGCTGTCTGTTAGCTATATGGCTAACAGACTAAGCTAGTTAGCCAACTGTTTAGCTGGCTATCTATTAGCTATTTGTTAGCTAGCTTTCTATCTATTTGAGTTACTTCCGGGTTGAGTGTACGCTGGCGCATGCGGCTGCCGCTTGTCACCCGCAGAAAAAACGATTCTGTGACTGTAAAGTGACCTTGAGAGTTTTGAAAGGCGCTTAGAAATGAAATGTATTATTATTATTATTATAAAATATACCTCATTTTATGGATAATAAATGTACTATTGGATTGAACTCCTTTTGGGGGGTGGGGCGTACTTTCCTTTATTAAGCGGCATCACTCGAGGATATCACACAGTGTACGTGTTTGTTCCCTTCAGGTTCATTCATTCCTTTTCTAAACGGCTTCAGCCTCACAAAAATCGGCAAAGCGAAAAGGGGCGTAGCTTGATGGACAGCATGGGACGATGGGTGAAAGGCGACGCGCTTGAATGAGCCATTGGGACGGTTGGCGAGATGTTCGTTGCTTCCGTGTCAAACAAGTGTTGATGTGTCGGCCATATTTGGATGGCTCCAGCAAAACATGCAGTCGTCGTTTTGGCCAAAAGGTTGATTTGCCGCCACCTGGCTGCATGATGCAAGTTTGCTTTGGGCAATAATAATAATAATAATAATAATAATAATAATAATAATAATACATTTCATTTATAAGCGCCTTTCAAAACTCTCAAGGTCACTTTACAGTCACAAGATCAGTTTTTCTGTGGGTCACCTGTGGCAGCCAAATGCGCCGGCGTTCACTCAACCCTGAATAACTGAAAGAGATAGGAAGCTAACTAGCTAGCTATCGAATAGCTAGTTAATAGCTAGATAGATAGATAGATAGATAGATAGATAGATAGATAGATAGATAGATAGATAGATAGATAGATAGATAGATAGATAGATAGATATCCAGCTAGTTTGATAGATAGATAGATAGATAGATAGATAGATAGATAGATAGATAGATAGATAGATAGATAGATAGATAGATAGATACCTAGATAGGTAGATAGATAGATAGATACCTAGATAGGTAGATATATATATCCAGCTAGTTAGTTAGATAGATATCCAGCTAGTTTGATAGATAGATAGATAGATAGATAGATAGACAGCAGATAGATAGATAGATAGATAGATAGATAGATAGATAGATTGGGAGCTAGATAGATAGATAGATAGATAGATAGATAGATATCCAGCTAGTTTGATAGATAGCTAATAGACAGCAAATAGCTACCAAGATAGATAGTTTGATAGATAGCTAATAGACAGCAAATAGCTACCTAGATAGATAGATAGTTTGATAGATAGCTAATAGACAGCAAATAGCAACCTAGATAGATAGTTTGATAGATAGCTAATAGACAGCAAATAGCTACCAAGATAGATAGTTTGATAGATAGCTAATAGACAGCAAATAGCAACCTAGATAGATAGATAGTTTGATAGATAGCTAATAGACAGCAAATAGCTACCTAGATAGATAGTTTGATAGATAGCTAATAGATTGCAAGCTAGATATCCAGCTCGTTAGTTAGCTAGCTAATAGACAGAAAATATCTAGCTAGATAGATAGCCAGCTAGTTTGCTCGATAGAGCTAGCTAGCTAGTTAGATAGATATACTCTAGTTAGATGGACCGACAGACCTGATACACTGTAGTTAGACAGACAGTCAGCTAGATTGAGCTAAATAAAGCTAGCTAGCTAGATAGAGCAAGCTAATTAGCTCGATAGACATTCTAGGTCAAATTTCCCTACTACTGACTGGACGTGTTGTGATTCCCCTCTCAACAAGTTTTTGTCTTGCAAATAGAACGTCCCCCCACACCCCTTTCCCGCAGATTTTTTTAATGGGTTGTAAACTTTTTTGAAGGCTTTAATTGGCTCTTCCTAGAAGTTTTGCTTCATTTCATCTGATGAAAGCATAATGTTATCCCCCCATCGGTGAGGGGGATAACATTATTAGCGCACAACTAATGAATTAAGAACACACAACAGCTTCTTTTTGATGAGGATGATGTTTCTGTTATTGGTCCTCCCAAATGAATTTAGTAATGAGGCTGAGAAATTCATAGCCAAGTGCCGTCCGTCTGTCTGCTCAATCGCCTTCATTTCAACATCCGTGCACACGTGCGCAGATTAGGATGGAAGAAGGTTGTCAACTAAAAATCGCAATTGACGGAAAGGCGGCAGAGCGAGGTGGTGCGGGAAAATGTGTCGGCTTTTCCCCAAAACGGCGATTATATGAAGGCAATGTCAGCCCACGAGCAACTTCCAAAACGAATGGCGGCGACCCATCCCAAGCTTGAGCGCCCGCCTGACAAATACAGCGATACCTCAGTTTACAAACTTAATTGGTTACCAGAAAGTGTGTAGGATGAAAAGTTCATCTGCCGAACATTCATTTCCCATAAGAAACCATTAAAATGAGAATAATCCGTTCCCTGGTCCTCATAAAACAAATTTCTACTAAATAAGCCTTAAAGGACAACCGACACCCAGGACAAGTTGTGTCCATAATTTGTAATCACTTCAAATGACTTCTACTGAGCCCATTTTACAAAGATTCCACCGCATATACAGTGAGACCTTGGCTTACCAACTTAATTGGTTCCCAGACAGAGTGTGTAAGGCGAAGTGTATCCCAAAAAAATAATTCCCATAGGAAACCATTAAAATCAGAATAATCCGTTCCCAGTTCTCCATAAAATATAATTTTCCACTAAATAAGCCTTAAAACTACACACAACATACCTTATTCGACGTGTGAATTCAGAGAAAGGGGGTGTGGAAAGGTGCGCCGGCTGGAGCGCTGTTCGGTCGTGTGCTTCCGCCGAAGATCCTAAGATCACTCCGCCAGATCCGAAGATCACTTCGCCAGGCGTGGTGGGTGTGTATCGCGAAAAGTAGTGCGTATTCCAAGGTTCAATTTTCATAAATTTGACGTTCGTAAACTTCTCACTGTAGCTATTTTTCCCGTTTTAAGACTCGCACCGAGAAAGCGACCGTGTTGATGGCAAAATTAGAAAGAAAACTACATAAATAACGCAATGGTGAATCGTTGTGTGTTGCAGCCAATTGCGTTAACAAGCATAAAAAATGTGTAAATTTACACACATTCCCAGCGGACAAATCAGCCATTTCCAATGGAGCTTGTGCGCCATCTTGTGCATTTTCTGGGACGCTACATTGGAGTCCACGTGGCTCAAATTGATACGGAAGGACTTCTTTAATCGATTGCAAACAAAATATACCTTATTTTATGTTATAATAAATGTGCTATTGGATTGTAATGAAAGAAATAAACTGTACTGTATAATCAAGTCGTTTTATTTACATTTGTGATGGTACTTGTCAATGGTTTTAGGTGCTGAAACTTTTGCTGAGCATCATCTTCATGAAGTTCATGGAGTTGCTTGTTCTGTAGCCACGGGGGGGGACACAAGCGAGTGTCTTCTTGTGCCGGTCCCGAGCCTGGATAAATACAGAGGGTTGAGTCAGGAAGGGCATCTGACGTAAAAGCTTGGCCAAAACAAACATGTGGATCACACCTCTGAAGATGGAGGACACTGATTCGCTTTGGGGAAAAGCCCAAAGGAAAAGAAGAAGAAGCAGAAGATGGTAGTTGTCAATGGATGGTAACAATAGTCAACTTGGTATACTGGTACAGGGACGCTAAGTCACACAGGCGCTTGAAATAATTGATTTTTCAACGTGCGTGCAAATGTGGAATCGGCCGGCTTCAATCCTGGTCCGCATCATACCACAAATATCAATTTGCAATATTAACTCATTGACTGGCAGACGATGTGCAAAAAATGTGTCCACTCCAGTGCCAGGGTTTTTGTCATTGTCATTCGAATTCCAGGACCCAGAGAATATTGACTTTTTGTACGACATAATCATTCAATGCTGCGTAAGAAACCTTAGACTCACTTCTTTCATCAGAAAAATAGAGTTAATTCCTAAGTGATACGGGTCTGGGGTTATCTGAGCTTGAAATGGTGGCGGATGTACAAAATGCAATACATCCATCTTGATTGATATCGCGCTTTTTTACTCATTGACTTCCAGATGATCTGCAAAAATGTGTCCACTCCAGTGCCAGGGTTTTTGTCATTGTCACTCCACAGAATAGTGAATTTTAGGACCACATCAACATTCACCTCAGCGTTAGAAACCTTAGATTCTCTTCTTTCATCAGACAAATAGAGTTAATTCCTAAGTGATATGGGTCTGATGTTATCTGAGCTTGAAATGGGGGCAGATGTGCAAAGTACAATACAATACGTCCATATTGTTTTATATAGCGCTTTAACAACAGCTGAAGCGCTAACAAAGTGCTAACATGTAAATGCTGCCCTGTCGTGGAAGGAAAAAACATTGCCAGAGGTGTGACCAGCGCTTCATCGGCACCCCCCACAAGAAAAATTAAAACCCGAACAAATTGACGGTGACTGAATGGTGATTTTGGGGGGGGGGTTATCCACACATGACGACGTTTGATTGCATTTCTTTTTTCTTTTGGTGGGTCATTAGCTCAAATGGCATTCTCGTCTTTCACAGCGTTGTTTTTTGTTTTGGAATGGAGGCTGGTCGCCACGGCAACAATGATGAGGAATCGTCAGCGTCGTGGCAGGCGCAGCGACGAAACGTTTTCTATAATAGTCTCTCGTGCCAGCGCGCACACTAACGAGCCATTAGTGGAGGGGGTTTGGGGGTGTTGCCACCTTTTTCTTGTTGGCTATCTATTAGCTATCTATTAGCTGGCTGCCGCGTGTGGCTGCCGCTGCTCATCCACAGAAAAACTTATCCTGTGACTGTAAAGTGACCTTGAGAGTTTTGAAAGGCGCTTATAAATCAAATTTATTATTATTATCACATTTGCTGCCACTCACGCAGCCCCTTCACAAAAGACAAATAAACCGATGTGTAAGACGCGCTTCCAAATCATGTCTTCCTCTCGCATTGGTGAAAATCGGAGATAAAGAGGTGACAAACACGCCCGAATCTAAAGATGAGAAACCGCCGATGGTGGTGTCACGAATTCACCAGGCTGACGCATTGATAGAGATTAGACAGAATAAGAAGTTAGCATATTTAAAAGTTTCATGCTTCGCTGGCCAACCAAACAAAAGGCCCACAGGAGAGTCGCAGATGGCCTGAGGTCAATCTAAGTTTAACAGACACAGCAAGTTAAACTGTCATCTTCATCCAGGAGATCTGGCCTTGGACAGAATTTAGGACTTGGGAAACTCCATTATCACCGGAGTAATTTACGACTTGAAACTCCTTCACAGGAAGAGCTCATTAGAGAGGTTACAAATTTATCAGTTCATAGAAAAGACAATGTTTTATTGCTTACAGCTGTTTGTGCTTACAAACGTTCCAGGGTATTCAAGGAAACTATGTTTTACTAATGTATCACTTACATTTGCATATACAGTGAGACCTCAACTTACGAACTTAATTGGTTCCCAGACAGACTGTCTAAGGCGAAAAGTGTGTATCTCAAAAAGAAAATTCCCATAGGAAACCATTAAAATGGGAATAATCCGTTCCCGGGTTTCCATAAAATATATTTTTCAACTAAATAAGCCTTAAAACTACACACAACCTACCTTATCCTATGTATAATAAATGTGCTATTGTACTGTAATGAAAGAAATACACTATACATTAGAATAAAGTCACTTTATGTGCATTTGTGATGGTCATTGATGGCTTGATGGAATGGCGTTGGAGGTCGAAGGTCAAAGGGAATTGCTGTTTGGAAAGAGAGGACTGTAATTAAAGAAATAAACTGTGCTGTAAAATAAAGTTTTATTGACCTTTTTGATGGTCGTTGATGGCTTATGGAAGGAGAGTCACCTTCCATAAGGACTGTTGATAACTTAACATCTGATGCTGTTCCGTCGTGTGCTTCCGCCGAAGATCACTCCGCCAGCCGTGGTGGGTGTGTATTATGAAAATAGTGCTTATTATAAGGTTTAATTTTCAGAAATTTGAAGTTTGTAGGACGAAAAGTTTGTAAGATAAGGTGTTTGTAAGTTGAGGTCTCACTGTACTCTCAAAAAATAGCGTGGCAGAGGGCTGCAGAATTCAGGCGTCTATCATGAATGGCTGCGTCTCCTGCCGGCAGTAAAAGACAATCTTTCTGGGTTCGAGCCTTGGTCCACAGTGTCGGATCGAACGTCTCTGACACGCATCGATCACGTGACGCCTGTTGCGTGCAAAAGTTGCTTATGTGATGCTTAATGCCTCCCTCCCCCGTCCCCCTCTGGTGTCCTCAGCTCCCAACTTGAAGGGGCGTCCCCGCAAGAAGAAGTTCTCCAGCTCGCAGCGGAGGGACTCGGCAACCCGCGACGGCAACGGCCCGGAGAACAAAAGTTCTAAGGTACACAAACCAACCGCCGAGTTGGCATCCGTTTTATTGTACAGTGATACCTCAGCTTACGAACTTAATTGGTTCCCAGAAAGTGTGTGTAAGGCGAAACGTTCGTGAGCCGAACATTTATTTGACATCAGAAACCATTAAAATGGGAATAATCCTTTCTCAGGTGCCCATAAAACATAATTTCCTACTAAATGAGCCTTAAAACTACACCAAATACAGTGATACATCAGTTTACAAACTTAATTGGTTCAAAGAAAGTGTGTGTAAGGCGAAAGGTTTGTTTTCCAAACATTTATTTCCCATAAGAAACCATTCAAATGAGAATAATTCGTTCCCAGGTCCCCATAAAACCTATTTTTCTACGAAATAAGCCTTAAAACTACACAAAGTGTGCCTTAGTTTATGTATAATAAATGTGCTATTGTATTGTAATGAAAGAACTAAACTGTACTGTATAATAAAGTCGTTTTATTGACCTTTGTGATGGTCGTTGATGTAGTTGCCTCTTGATGATATCCCAGTGAAGTTGCCGTGCTTTCTTGGCGATAATACCCTCAGTCACACTATCCCCTGCTAGCTGCTTTTCATTTATCCAAATCAACAGAAGTTTTTCAACCTCTTGTATTGCTTGAGACCGTTGCTTAGACAACACAGAAACACTCCTAGCCACACGTAGCAATGGTCGACTTAGCATACTGGGACGCTAAGTCACACAAACGCACACCTCGTTGGCGTTTCTCGATGATATCCTTCTTCTCGACCGTAATTTTGTTTTGAGTCTTCTTCGGCTGAACACCAGCCTGTGGTGGGGTCTTTTTCGCGCCCATAATAGCAAACGTACTACACTCGATAACAAACCATGTCTGCACTCAAAGCAAGGGGGTGCTGAAAACTAGTCCGCCCGCCATTGTGGCGCTCCATGTGTTTCCCGAAAAGTAGTTCCAATGCCAAGATTATATTCTCGCAAATCTAATGCTCGTAAGGCGAAAAGTTCGGTAGTTAAAATGTTCGTAAGCCGAGGTATCACTGTATTTTTTTTGGGGGGTGGGGGTCCCGGCCCGAGCGACCCCTGATTGGTCCTTACCTGAGCGTGCTCATTGTTGCCCGCGGGTGCAATTGTAGCCTCTTTTAAAGCGTAAAGTGCGTCCCCCTTGGCCGTCCTTGTCACCCCCACGCAGGTCAAGACGAGCTGCCGAACGTTGGGCGTCGGCAAGCTGAACTCCGCCCCCAGAAACAAAGCCACCGGGAAGGCGGCGCCCGAGGAGAAGGACCCGGCGGCGGAGGAGAGGAGCGACAAAGACCACCTGGGCGATTCCTCCTCCCTTGGGGAGGAGGAGGAGGAGGAGGATGAGGAAGACGAGGAGGATGACGAGGAGGAGATGGAGGAGGAGACAACGACAACGGTGGCGGCGGCGACCGAACCGGCCGACTCGGCCTTCTCCGATGAGAGCCGGGAGGACGAGCAGGCCTTCCTGGTGGAGCTCTACAAGTTCATGAAGAAGAGGGACACGCCCATCGAGCGCATCCCCTTCCTGGGCTTCAAGCAGAGTGAGTGCAGCCAAATGGACATTCTGGGCTGAATGGGAACACAAAATGGCCGTTTGGACATTTATAGTAATAATACTACATTAAATTTCTAAGCGCCTTTCAAAACTCTCAAGGTCACTTTACAGTTACAGGATGTTTTTTTTCTGTGGGTGAGCAGCGGCAGCCACACGCGGCAGCCATACGTGGCAGCCACATGCGCCAGCGTTCACTCAACCCGGAATAACTCCAATAAAAAGAAAGCCAGATAGCTAGCTAGATAGAAAGCTAATAGATAGATAGATAGTTGATAAATAGGTAATAGATAGCTAGCTAGATAGCCAACTAGTTAGTTAGATAGGTAATAGACAGAACATAGCTAGCTAGATAGAAAGCTAATAGATAGATAGCTTGATAGATAGGTAATAGATAGCTAGCTAGATAGCCAACTAGTTAGTTAGATAGGTAATAGACAGAAAATAGCTAGCTAGATAGAAAGCTAATAGATAGATAGCTTGATAAATAGGTAATAGATAGCTAGCTAGATAGCCAACTAGTTAGTTAGATAGGTAATAGACAGAAAATAGCTAGCTAGATAGAAAGCTAATAGATAGATAGCTTGATAGATAGGTAATAGATAGCTAGCTAGATAGCCAACTAGTTAGTTAGATAAGTAATAGACAGAAAATAGCTAGCTAGATAGAAAGCTAATAGATAGATAGCTTGATAGATAGGTAATAGATAGCTAGCTAGATAGCCAACTAGTTAGTTAGATAGGTAATAGACAGAAAATAGCTAGCTAGATAGATAACTAGCTAGCCAGTTAGATAGCTAATAGACAGCAAATAGCTAGCTAACTAGATAACGAGCTAGCCAGTCTGATAGCTAATAGACAGAAAAGAGCTAGCTATCTAGATAACATTTGGAGGCATTTCTCCTCCACCCGTTTCCTGTTTCCTCACTCTCGCTCTCCTTTTTTCCCCTCGGCTACTTATCAACATCCAAAAATGTGTCTGCGCCGCAACGTTGCAGTCAACAAATCCAAACGCTTGCTGGAGAAATTGCGCTTGAGCTTCTTGTAGTTAGCACAGGCGGCCGCCAGTCTATTTTTAGAAGTGGGTTATGCAACACTCGTAACGCCGTTTGGGTCGCGCGCACTGAAAATAGACAATATGCCCTCCCAGTAGGTCCAAAGTAGCAAACAAAACCAGGAGCGAACCGCGGTAAGATGAAACAAAGCTGACAGGGTGAAACAAAATACGAGCCTACCCTGAACGGTGGCGCCGGGTGTCCTTTTAACTGCTGGTGATTAATACTACTACTAATAATAAATTTCATTTCAAAACTCGCATAGTCACGTTACAGTCACAGGATGAGTGTTTTTTTCTGTGGGCGAGCAGCGGCAGCCACATGCGCCAGCGTTCACTCAACCCGGGTGGGGGCTGCATGGCGCGTATTATTATTATTATTATTATTATTATTGGTAGTAGTAGTATTTATGTCACGAATCCGTCTAAGCTATCTATTAGCTGTCTGGCTATCTGGCTAGCTATCTATTAGCTGTCTAGCTAGCTATTTGAATAGCTATCTAATAGCTGTCTAATGGCTATCTAATAGCTATCTACCTGCTGTTTAGCTGGCTGGCTAGCTAGCTATCTATTAACGATCTAGCTACCTATCTCATAGCTATCCGTTAGCTATCTATTAGCTTGCTAGTTTTGTTGTTGTTGATTGCCGACACTTCCTGACTTGTCCTTGTTTGTCTGCCCCCCCAGTCAACCTTTGGACCATGTTTGAAGCTGCTCAAAAGCTGGGAGGATATGAGCTGGTAAGTGCCCCCCCCCCCCACCCTCGCCTCTGGTTAGCATCACGTTGGAAGAGCCAAAAGTATCGGGACACAACGCTGACATGCCTCAAGGTGTCCTCCTCACATCCCCCCTTGCAGATCACGGCGCGCCGGCAGTGGAAGCACGTGTACGACGAACTGGGCGGCAACCCGAGCAGCACCAGCGCCGCCACGTGCACGCGACGCCACTACGAGAGGTCAGTGGCCCTCTCCCGTTTTGCTCATTTTTTGCTACACAATAATAGTCAAAACAAGCGCGATTTAAAACCAATAATAATAATAATAATAATAATAATAATAATAATTTCTTAAATTATTATTATTATATTATTTTCAGCTCGCTAGTTAGCTTTCCATGATTGGGTTGAGTGAACGCTGGTGCGTGTGGCTGCCACTGCTCACCCACAGAAAAACTTATCCTGTGACTGTAAAGTGAACTTGAGAGTTTTGAAAGGTCCTTATAAATGAAATGTATTATTATTATTCATGTATCCATTAGCTAGCTAGCTAGTTTCCAATCTATTTTGAGTTACGTCCGATGTTGAGTGAATGCTGGTGCGTGTGGCTGCCGCTACTCACCCACAGAAAAGCTTATCCTGTGACTTGTAAAGTGACCTTGAGAGTTTTGAAAGGTGCTTTGAAATGAAATGTATTATTATTATTACGGTATCTATTAGCTAGCTTTCTATCTATTTGAGTTACTTCCGCGTTGAGTGAACGCTGGTGTGTGTGGCTGCCGCTGCTCACCCACAGAAAAGCTTATCTTGTTACTGTAAAGTGTCCTTGACAGTTTTGAAAGACGCTTATAAATGAAATGTATTATTATTATTCACGTATCTTTGAGATAGCTAGCTAGCTTTCTATCTATTTGAGTTACTTCCAGGTTGAGCAGGTTGAAAGGTGCTTATAAATGAAATGTATTATTATTATTATTATTATTATTATTATTATTATTATTATTAATCAAAATGCGGAAGCTGCGCCGCTGCGGTCGGTGAGGCTTGACGGAGTTTTATTCATGGAGAAGGGGGGACAACAACAACAGAAAAAGGCTCCGCAGATCGGCGCTCGGAATTCAAAATGAGGTCATGAAAAAGATGCTATCAATAACCTTGAAATAGGCTGGCTGGCCTCTTTGCGCCGCCCGCCTTCATTAGACGGGAGGGAGGGGTGGCTTTATACAGCTCCTCCATTTTAAATCGCGCTTGTTTTGACTGTCGAATACGTGGCCCTCGGAGGGGGGGGGGGCATGTTGCTGTGGTGATGCGTTCACTCATTTTTCAATTTCTAAAATGGAGGAAAAAAAACCAACACAGCCGAGTTCGATAAATCAACTCCCCTTTTGCCGATATTCTCTTGACTCGCCCGACAAATATCGCAAACGCGGCACTCTTCGCATCCCAATCCGTCGTCGCGTCCCACGCCAGGAGAGAGATAGAGATAGGTAGATAGATAGATAGATAGATAGATAGATAGATAGATAGATAGATAGATAGATAGATAGATAGATAGATAGATAGATAGATAGATAGATAGATAGATAGATATCTATATTGGTAGCTAGGTAGATAGATAGGTAGCTAGGTAGATAGATAGATACCTAGATAGGTAGATAGGTAGGTAGATAGATAGATATCTAGATAGGTAGATAGATAGATATCTAGATAGGTAGATAGATAGGTAGATAGATAGGTAGCTAGATAGGTAGATAGATATCTAGATTGGTAGCTAGGTAGATAGATAGATAGATAGATAGATAGATAGATAGATAGATAGATAGATAGATAGATAGATAGATAGATAGATAGATAGATAGATAGATAGATAGATAGATAGATAGATAGATATCTATATTGGTAGCTAGGTAGATAGATAGGTAGCTAGGTAGATAGATAGATATCTAGATAGGTAGCTAGATAGGTAGATAGATAGGTAGATAGATATCTAGATTGGTATCTAGGTAGATAGATAGATAGATAGATAGATAGATAGATAGATAGATAGATAGATAGATAGATAGATAGATAGATAGATAGATAGATAGATAGATAGATAGATAGATAGATAGATAGATAGATATCTATATTGGTAGCTAGGTAGATAGATAGGTAGCTAGGTAGATAGATAGATATCTAGATTGGTAGCTAGATAGATAGATAGATAGATAGATAGATAGATAGATAGATAGATAGATAGATAGATAGATAGATAGATAGATAGATAGATAGATAGATAGATAGATAGATAATAGATATGTAGGTAGCTACCTAGATTGGTAGATAGATGGCTAGGTAGCTACCTCGGTAAGTAGCTAGCTAGATAGGTAGCTAGATAGATAGATGTGACGTACATTTTGCCCTCCATTTATTTGTTATGCCTCCACTTTGGAACGCATGAATGGGGGTCACTTGGAGGGGTTTAGCTTTGAGACAAAAAGGGCCCCCGAGGCATGACTCCAAATTAGGGGAAGGGATGAAGGGATGAAGGGATGAAGGGATGAAGGGGTCAAGCATAAATGTGGCTTGATGCCTCCGTTGACATCTTTTTTGATTTCATGGCCTCTCAGACTAGTCAAATACATTTTCCATGCCGCTAATGTCTGCCATGTGAATTCGCCCCTTGAATCGATTTGTTTTGGGGTGGGGGGGCGTCTACCTCTGTCCCTTTTGTCTCGGCCGCCACGACAGCAGCTCAAAAGACTCAAAAGACGCAGATGTCGCGCGGGACGTCGCGGAAATTGAAGAGCCCCGGGGGACTTTTTCCACATATTTGCCGACTTGTCGGATCCCGACACGCCTCTTGTTCCCCGAACAAGAAACACCAAGCATTTCTAAGCGCTTTTCAAAACTCTCAAGGTCACTTTACAGTCACAATACAAGTTATTCTGTGGGTTAGCAGCGGCAGACACTTGCGCCAGCGTTCGCTCAACCCGGACGTAACTCAAATAGAAAACTAGCTAGCGAGCTAGCTAGCTAAGATTTAGTTAATATAACGACCCGGAAGTAACTCAAATAGATAGAAAGCTAGCTAGCTAAGTTAGCCAAGAATCACTCAACCCAGAAGTAACTCAAATAGATAGAAAGCTAGATAGCTAAGAGTTAGCTAATCATCACTCAACCCGGAAGTAACTCAAATAGATAGAAAGCTAGATAGCTAAGAGTTAGCCCATAATCACTCAACCCGGAAGTAACTCAAATAGATAGAAAGCTAGCTAGCTAAGAGTTAGCTACTCATCACTCAACCCGGAAGTAACTCAAATAGATAGAAAGCTAGATAGCTAAGAGTTAGCTAATCATCACTCAACCTGGAAGTAACTCAAATAGATAGAAAGCTAGATAGCTAAGAGTTAGCTAATCATCACTCAACCCGGAAGTAACTCAAATAGATAGAAAGCTAGTTAGCTAAGAGTTAGCTAATCATCACTCAACCCGGAAGTAACTCAAATAGATAGAAAGCTAGATAGCTAAGAGTTACCTAATAATCACTCAACCCGGAAGTAACTCAGATAGAAAGCTAGCTAGCTAAGAGTTAGCTAATCATCACTCAACCCGGAAGTAACTCAAAAAGATAGAAAGCTAGCTAGCTAAGAGTTAGCTAATCATCACTCAACCCGGAAGTAACTCAAATAGATAGAAAGCTAGATAGCTAAGAGTTAGCTAATCATCACTCAACCCGGAAGTAACTCAAATAGATAGAAAGCTAGATAGCTAAGAGTTAGCTAATCATCACTCAACCCGGAAGTAACTCAAATAGATAGAAAGCTAGCTAGCTAAGAGTTAGCTAATCATCACTCAACCTGGAAGTAACTGAAATAGATAGAAAGCTAGATAGCTAAGAGTTAGCTAATCATCACTCAACCCGGAAGTAACTCAGATAGAAAGCTAGCTAGCTAAGAGTTAGCTAATCATCACTCAACCTGGAAGTAACATCATGCCAAGTGCATTTCTTAGGGGGGGGGGGGGCAGGCTGTTTCAACTTCCTGACATTACCCCCCCCCCCGTTGCCCGCAGGCTTCTGCTCCCGTACGAGAGGCACCTGAGAGGCGAGCAAGACAAGCCCCTCCCACCGGCCAAGCCCCGCAGCCACGGAAAGACGCCGTCAGCCAATGCCAAGAAAGTCAAAGGCAAGCCAGCGGCCCGAAAGGAGCGCGAGCGCGGCGAGGCGGCCGGCGGCCGCCCCCCGTCACAGGTGGGTCCCATCGCGCTTTGTTTTTGTTCACGCGCACGTTGGACGGCAACGATGGTTTGCCCCCGCAGGACCCCACGGGGAAAGGGGGCGGGGCCACAAAGCTACCAGCGCCGGATGAAGCCGTCGTCATCCAAGAGGCGGAGCTTCGGCTGACGCCCCAAAGGGAGGAGTCGTACGCCGGGCAGACGCCCGAAGACGGCGATCCTGGCGAGACGAAACCTCGGAGCGAGACCGAGATCGGTCCGCCTCACCGCCGGGACCACGGCGAAACCGCCGCCGCGCACCTGGCGCCGCCGCAGGGGAGGGTGGGCACGGTGTTACCCATGTGTCGGGACGAGGGGCGAACCGCCGACTTGGCGAAGGAAGATCCCACGCGAACGGCCGCCTACCGCGACGCCGGCCAGGGCGTCATGTCCCCTCTGGCCAAAAAGAAGCTCCTCTCGCAAGCGTGCGAGGCGGCGGCGGCGTTCTCCACCGTGTCGCGCCCGTCCGTCATCCGGCACGCGCAGAGCAGCAGGGCGGCGGCGGAGACGGGCGGCGGGCGTGTCCCGCAACCTCACGTGGGCGCCCCCTGGCAGCCGTATCTCCCCAAGACGCACGAACGAGACGCCGCCGAGAAGCTCCTCCGGGGCTTGGCGGCAGACTGCTACCCGCACCAGCGCAGCCCGTACAGACAAACGGAGGACCGGCCGGGTTTGGGCCAGGATCGGGCCGGCGGACACGGGCCCTTCGCCGGCCCCGCCCCGCCCGGCGGCGATCCCGAGGACCAGCCCAGGGACTTGACGGTGTCCAAGCGGCGGTCAGCCGCCTTCCGCGGCCCCCCCTACCCGCCGGCGCAGCAGGTCTCGGACTCTCGGCCCCCCGAGCGGGACCCGTCGCCCCCCTCCCGGTCCGACTGGCCGGCCAAACGGTGCCTGGGCCGAGCGCGGGGGGGCGAGTCGCCCGAGAGGAAGGTCCGGGCGGTGACCCCCGCCCCGCGCGCCGACCCCGAGGAGCTGAAAGCTCGGCCGGACGCCTACCCACTGCCCCCGTACGCCGGCGCCTACCCCCCCGGCGGGAACCACCTGCGGTGTCCCCCGCCGGGCCCGCAGTACCTGAAGAGCCAGTCGGCCGCGTCGCCCCTGGTGCCCCCTTTGGCCTTCCACTCGGTGCTGCTGCAGCGGCAGCTTCTGGCCTCCGCCGCCGGGCCGCACCACTTTTTGCGGCACCCGGGGGGGGCGGCCTTCTACGGCGACCTGTTGCACCGCCTCTACCCGCTTTCCACCCTCCCCCCGCTGTCCTCGGTGCACCCCGGCGCCAGACTCTGAGCGTGCATCCATTTCAATGTCTTTGGGTTTTTGGCTCTTGGTGGACATTTTTTTTTTCGTCTCCATCCTTTGCACTGTTTGCTCTTTTTTTCCTCACCACTGACTCTTTTGTTTTGCACAATTCTGACGTGGTTTTCGGTCGCTCGGGAATTTTGGTTTAGCGCATCCAAGGGTTCAAAGCCTCCATCGGCCCCTTGAGACAAAAAAAGGAGCCCGTTGAGGTGCTCTGCGACGTGTCCAAATTCATTTCGCCTGAGTCAATGTGGCAAATTATTTTCAGGACTATTAGTGCAGCGATACCTCGGCTTACCAACGCTATAGCTAACGAACTTTTCGCCTTAGGAACGTTAAATTAGCGAGAATATAATCTTGGCATCCGAACTAGTTTTCGGGAAACGCACCGAGCGCCACAACGAGTGATGTGTCCTTCTTGGAGCTCCTGAAATGGCCTCTATTCCCCGCCCCCAGTCTTCGGTTAAAGCTGCACGTGATTGGTCAAGATCCATGGTAGAGGATGGAAGGGGACGCACGCAGCAGTGAGCGGGGGAGGGCTTACAGAAACACACACACACACACACAAAAGGGAGACGACAGAGCTTGAAACAAAAAAACAAAAGTGAAAAAAATAAGTGAAATGGTGAGAAAATGGATAGCAAAACACAGTGAAATTTGGACTCGTTTCAACTTTATTGACAGTTCAAAGGCAGAGTGTAGACTGCAAGGTTAAAATATCCCATCAATCAGGCTCCACAAATAACCCTCACAAGCCATCTGTACAATTTGAAGAGAACGTACAAGCAAGGGAACCAGCTATCAATGAAGTTTCTCGTGTGTCTGCCTGCATCTGTTGCAATATCACAACTTCCAACATGGACAACCCAGAACTCCTTGAGACACTTCATGCAAAAAGATATCCATTCCATCAAGCCATCAACGACCATCACAAAGGTCAATAAAGCAACTTTATTATACTGTACGGTTTATTTCTTTCATTACAATACCATAGCACATTTATTATACATAAAATAAGGTATATTGTGTGTAGTTTTAAGGCTTATTTAGTTGAGAATTATGCTTTATGGAGACCTGGGAAGGGATTATTCTCATTTTAATGGTTTCCTATGGGAAATTAATGTTTGGAATACACACTTTTGTCCGAACACACGCTTTCTGTGGACCAATTAAGTTTGTAAGCCAAGGTATCACTGTATTTGGGGGGTGGGCGGAGGGGTCGCGTGGGTGTCGTGAACGTTTTGGCCTTTTTCATGACTTGAAAACGACTTAAGAAGATGACAAACGCGCTGACAAAAAAACAAAAACAGTTCCACTGTATGTTTAGTTTTTTTTTTTTTCATGAGAATGTGGTCACTTGCGATGCTAGCAATATTTGTGCCTTTTCCCGTTGCTGGTGTTAAACTGTTCCAAGCACTAAATGGCGGGAGGCCGCAGCGCGTGCCCGTCAGTTCTGAACTGCCCGCAGCGCGGCGAAGGCTCAAGCCCAAACTTTATTTGGAAACACTCGCGTTTACCTGCGCCGGCATGCAACAATTTACCCCGACAGCTGCCATCACTTATACCGAGTGTCGGGAACCTTTGTGACTAAGAGAGCCATAAAAGTCAATACAGGTAACATCCGACTTACGACCGAGTTCCGTTTCGACCAAACGGTCATAAGTCAAAATGGTCGGAAGTCGAAATCCATTCAAAATGTTGAATAGAGACTCAGAGTCTAAATGAATCCCCCCCCCCCCCAACCTCCCCACTGGTGCCATCACACAGTCGATTGCTGTGCGAGAGTGACATGCTGGCTGGCCAAAATTGTTGTACGCGTTGCCGGCATTGCGTTGCCAGGCGTAGAATTTGCATTTTAAAAATAGGATCTGGAGGTCGTAAGTACGGGTGGTCGTAAGTCGAGCCGACTTATGGCCAGCTTGACTTGGCGTCCGACTTATGACCGAGTTCCGTTCCGACCAAACGGTCGTAAGTCAAAATAGTCGTAGGTCGAAATCCATTCAAAATGTTGAATAGAGACTCGGAGGCCAAATGACTCGCAAACTCCCCCTCTTAAAATGTTAAAAATAGGGTGTGGTCGTAAGTATGGGTGGTCGTAAGTCGAGCCGGCCTTAAATCGGATGTTACCTGTATTTGGATTGGATGTACCTTTATTCGTCTCGCAGTGGAGAAATTTACATTTCACAGCAGCAAAGTGATGAGAGGAAGTGGAAAGGAAAGAAAGAAGTAGAAAACATACAGGAGCTGCTGCAAAGGCAGCCACTCTCGCGGCAGCCATCTTGAAGACAAAATAACAAAAAATATGACAACACAAAGACACAGTCAGTCATTCAATCTGAGCAAAGTGATAAAAGTAAATGGAAAGGAAAGGAAGAAGGAGAAAAACAAAATGCAGGAGCTGCTGGAAAGGCAGCCATCTTGAAAAAAAAACTAAATAACATGACAACACATTCTTTAGCACTTGCTGTACCCTCTTTGTGACATGAAACACTTCCAGATGAAAGAGGAATCAAAGCGTCCTTTTCACCAGTGGATCAGGGACGTCATGGTGGAATGTGCACATCTACTTTTTGTGCAATGGTCAACCAGCACTGATTAGACTCGGGGGTGGTCGGGGGTCCAAATCCATACACGGATCAGTCGATTTGACATTTTGTTTATCCCTTGTCTTTGTCGCCATCTTTTGGTGAGCGCGCGTGTAAATGAATCGTCTTGTAGATAGCGAGTGCGGGTCCCACCCCAACTCTTCTATGTATAAATAACGTCAAAGGCACTATCTATCGAGCTATCGATCTATATCCGTGCGAACGTACGAGTGACAAAAAGTCGGTTCCACACACAATCGAGCCTCTACGTTTTGCAATTAAAATATATATATATATATATATTTTTTTGGGTGCATCCTTAAAAAGTGTTTTTGATACAGTATGTTTACCAATCAGCCATCTGGCAGAGACAAAAAAAAACTTTTTTTATGACCTTGTGTATATTTAATTAAAATATTTTACTATCTAAAAGGCATTGTGGGTCTTTATGAGTGACATGTGGAACAAAAAATATATACAATAATAATGATACATTTCATTTCTAAGCACCTTTCAAAACTCTCAAAGTCACTTTACAGTCACAGGATAAGTTTTGCAGTTAGTGAGCAGCAGCAGCCACACGCACCAGCGTTCACTCAACCCGGAATAATAATAATAATAATAATAATAATAATCTAGATAGCTATCTATTTGCTGTCTATTAGCTGGCTGGCTATCTTGATTAGCTGACTATCTAGATTAGCTAGATAAATATAGATTAGCTACTACATAGCTAGCTATCTGGCTAGCTATCTATTAGCTATGTAGCTGTCTAGCTGGCTAACTATTTATTACCTATTAGCTAGCTAGCCTTCTATCTATTTGAGTTATTCCGGGTTGAGTGAACGATGGTGGGTGTGTCGCGCTTACCCACAGAAAAAAAAACTTAACCTGTGAGCTAAATACATTACTCAAATAGATAGAAAGCTAGTCAGCTAGCGAAGAGCCAGTTAGATATCTCATAGATAGCCAGTTAGATAACCAGATAACTAATACAGTAAAGTCTCGTTATATCGATATCGTTTATATTGATAATACTGCTTATTATGACACTATTTTCATTTCCTGTGCACATTTCTACTCTTTTTATGTATAATTAGTTCCGTTTAGTACGATTCGTGGTTTTTATCATAATCCGGTTACTACGGTGCTCTTTTTCATCTCCCGCCGGCCATTTTGCTATGTTTATATCGATACAAAAGATATTTAAGGTGAATCGATATTTGTTTAGGGGGTTTCTACACAAAACCACCATTATCGAAATCTGTATCGGTCGCGCCATTGGTCGACTTGGTCACGTGACTTGGTGACGTCATTTGATACGTGACCAGCTCACGGCCGTGTAGCAGACGCCATATTCATTTTCAGACGCCAGCTCGTGTGTAACAGACGACATTTTCTACCGTCTTCAACAATGGCGACAACAATGGCATACATGTTTGCAATCGATTAAAGAATTATATGTGCCATTTTGAGGCAAACATTGGGGGAACATCTCACACACCCCCCCCCCCCCCCCCCCAAAAAAAAAAAAAGAGGCACAAAATGGCGAGCTCCGATGGCCACCTCCGCTTCTTATATGGCGCTTGGATGCCCTCTTTTGGCGGCTATTGGACGCAACACGCTTCTCAGACCAAACACTTCATCAACGTAAGTAATGTAAACGTTGCAGTTTTGGTTTTTCATCCATGTATTTAATTGTGTAGCATTCAGATATCTTTATCGCTTGCAACAATCACTGTTTTTTTCGTGTTTTCGTGTGAATAGAACGTGCATTGCATTGGTGGAATTTTTGAAAGGAAATAGTCATTTAAAAAGTGTAAAGACGTTTTTATTTTATGCACAAATTTATTTTTCACTTCACTACTGTACAAAAAGCATGCTAGATACGCAATCCATGAACCCAATGATAAAATGACATGCCATATCAAAGCTCCCCCATTTACGCCCCCCCCCCCTTTAATGCAGTTCGGCGCAGGACGGATATATCGACAGTACGGTTATATATAGATAGCTAGCCTATAGATAGCCAGCTAGATAACTCATAGATAGCCAGATAGTTTATAGATAGCCATATGTATCATATGTATAATTTTACTTATGGTTTTATTGTTATGTGCTTTGTTTTATTGTTTTTATTGTAAAGTGTCCTTGGGTGTTTTGAAAGGCGCTTGAAATAAAATGTATTATTATTTATTATTATTATATAGCTAATAGATAGCCAGATATCTAATAGCTAGCTAGCTAGCTATCAATTAGCTAGCTAGATAGCCTATAGATAGCCAGCGAGATAGCTAGCTATCTATATCTATAGCAAATAGATAGCTAGACAGCATAGCTAGCCACTTAGCTAGCCAGATAGCTAATGGATAGCCAGTTAGATAGCCAGACAGCTAATACATACCCATAGATAGCTAGCTAGTTATTACAAGCGGCCCATCCAAATCGACGGGTGTTGCAAAGACTGTAAAGTGTCCTTGAGAGTTTTGAAAGGTGCTTAGAAAGTAAATGTTTTGGTTTGGATTGGATTGGATTTGCCTTTATTAGTCTCGCAGTGGAGAAATTTACATTTCACAGCAGCAAAGTTATGAAAGAAATGAAAGTAGAAAAAGCATATTATTATTATTGTTGATGGAGGACGTTGTTTCCTCGAGTGATGTGTCATTCACGAACGAAACGGCTTTTAGAGCCGTCTCTTTGAAGTGGACGACTGGATAGGTGAACGACTTAATAGGGAGCAGCTTATAGGAGCCGATTCCGCAACCCCTTCGGTTAAAGTCGCACGTGATTGGTCAAAATCTGTGGTGGAACACACACACACACACACACACAGGAATAAAAATACAGTCACATCCATTTTTAAATGATATACTGTCTTGTATATTTTAATATCTAGCTGGCTAGCTATTTAACTAGCTACTGTATCTATTAGCTATATAGCTTCCTAGCTATTAGCTATCTATTCGCTAGGTATTATCTATCTATTCGCTAGGTATTAGCTATCTATTCGCTGGGTATTGGCGATCTATTTGCTAGCTTGCTATTTATTTGAGTTGCTTCCGGGTTGAGTGAACGCTAGTGGGTGTGGCTGCCGCTGCTCACCTACAGGAAAAAAACGTATCCTGTGACTGTAAAGTGACCTTGAGAGTTTTGAAAGGCACTTAGAAATGAAATGGATTATTATTATTATTACATTATTTTAAGCAACAACAAAAAAAGAAAAAGTGAGGAGTCCATCGATGAAAAGGTTTCTTCAGCCGTCATTTGTATTTCTTTGAAGGTGTCGGATGTTTTGCTTCACATCCAAGAGGCTTTGTCAGAGAACTAACATTTTGCTGTTAGCTTTGGCCCTATATACTGTAAATATCCCTACTGTCCAGAGGTGGCTGTGCCAGACCTTTGCTATGCAGGTCACTGCTCTTAGGTTGGGGGGAGCAGAGGACTACTCCCTGAGGCTACACTGATTGCTTCTATTGTCCTGACTGATTATGGTCTCCGACTGGCCTGATTGCCCCATTTGCTCTGGCATCACCACATCAGCATAACTAAGCCTATGTGGTAACGATCTCAGTGTTGTAAGAATGAGCCAAACCTAACCCCACCATGGCGATTTAGTGCAGGGTTTTGCTGTTTCATGAAAATAGCTTCTTTTACCCCCCTTTCAAACCATCTATATCGTCAAATGAGTGGTTGCTAACGTTTGCAGTAAAGTTTGGTAAAAGTAAAGCGCGTTCATTTATTCATGTCGTTGAACATTTTTGGTGACAGATGGCACATGTCAGAGCGCACGAAACAATTGGACTTTTTCTTCTACGATAACTGACAAATGAATTACAGTATACCTCGGCTTACGAACACCTTAGCTCACAAACGTTTCGCCTTACGAATGTTAAATTCGCGAGAATATAATCTTGGCATACAAACTAACTTTTGGGAAACACACAGAGCGCCACAATGGATGATGTGCCCTTCGCGAACGAGCCGGTCCTTGGAGCTCCTAATAAGGAGCTGAAAATTGTGTGCAGTTCTAAAGGACAACCCACACCATTTTTTTGTTTCCTAACTGACATCAGAAAAACGTTTTATAGCATCTAAAATACCCAAAACACTCAGTATGAAATGCAAAACACCAATAAAAATGACTTAAAGTGTCCAAAATCTGCAAAAAAATTGAGCTGCGAATTGGGCATTTTCAGAAAGTCCCGCCCCCAGTTCGTTACATCACGCCAACGCACATCTTGCATTGCTGGAGAATCCAAACAATGGCTTCAGATTCGGAGAATATGCTTTCTTGTTTCACATCCAGTGATGAATATGATTCAAATAGTTCTGAAGACGAAAGCATACATGTTTGCAATCGATTAAATAATTTATTCCGTGCCATTTTGAGGCAACATTGGGGGGAAATGTATCATCAAAAAGAGGCAGAAAATGGCGACCAAGCTCCGTGTGAGGAATTAATCAGCCCTTTTCCACAGGCTGATACATTCCTTACATGGAGCTTGGTCGCCCTCTTCTAGCTCTTTTTGGTGCAACATGACATTTTCAGACCAAACAAGTACAGCAAAATATATTGACGTGATGGAAGGACTGCGACAATGTGTCCTTTTTTCGGTCAGGGGCGTTCCTTCAGTGAGGTCGGGTGAGGACTCGTCACCAACTCAAAAACAAGACTTCCGGAATATTCAGCGCGAGTCTTAAACCGTAAAATATAGCTATATGCGGTGGAATGTTATTAAAATACGCTCAGTAGAAGTCATTTGAAGCCATTTTACAAATTATGGACATAACTTGACCGGAGGAGTCGGTTGTCCTTTAAGGCTTATTTAGTTGAAAATTATGTTTTATGGGGACCTGGGAACGGATTATCCTCATTCTAATGGTTTCCTATGGGAAATTAACGTTTGGAATACACACTATGCACCTGACACACACTTTCTGGGAAACAATGAAGTTTGTAAGCCAAGTTATCACTGTATGTAAGACAAAGGGTTGCAAGCTATAAATATGAATCAATGACGTGACAGAATTATTCAAAGAAAAATATTATTGAGAATGCATTTGAAAATGGCGCCTGCTCAGCTAAATGCTAAAATGCTATTGGACTTTTTCTCTCTCGGGACGACGCGCCCAAATGGCCGCCGACGCATCCGAGCGGCGCGTTCTTGCGGCCCGCTGCCGGAATCCCGCCTCCGTATTTGTTTTTGTGCTGCAACTGCTGCACGATGACGGCGAATTTGGCATCCAGGGACCGCCTGCCGATGTTGGCCTTGGCCCGCAAGGTGTTTTCTTTTTGGGGGCCTGAGAAAGGAGGGGGAGGACGAGGGGGTCTGTCCGCTTGAGCGGGAGGGGGTGTGGCGGGGATGCAGGGAGGAAGTGGGGCGCGCCGTTTCTTGGCGCCGGTCGCCTTCTGCCGCCGTTCAAAGGAGCGGGAGCCGTCAAAGATGGCGGCCCAGTTGGGGGCCTCGCCGTCCCGCCGCCCGCCCGGCAGGAAGCGTCCGTCGCTCTCCTGGATCTTCCCGCGGAGGATGTCGGTGATGCTCTCGCACTTGCCCGGAGAATCGATGCCTGTCAAGACCACAGACGCTCACGATTGGGTGAAGACAATGTTAAAAACAATCTGACCACGCCCCCTGCCCCGCCCCCCTCTCTCTGTACACATAGAGAGAAAAGCTAGCTAGCTAGCTAATAATAATAATCCATTTCATTTCTAAGCGCCTTTCAGAAAGCTCAAGGTCACTTTACTCAACTTTCAAATAGACAGAAAGCTAATAGCTAGCTAGCTAGATCGAGAACAAATAGATGGATAGCTACAGGTAAAAATAATAATAATAATAATATATTTAATTGATAAGCGTCTTTCAAAACTCTCAAGGTTACTTTACAGTCACAGGATAATTTTTTTGTGGGTGAGCAGCGGCAGCCACACGCGGCGGCGTTCACTCAACCCGGGAGCAACTCAAATAGATAGAAAGCTAGCTAGCTAACAGATAGCTAACAGATAGCTAGCTAGGCCTTCAGCTACTAGTGATTATGCTATATTGACATTTTAGAAACATTTTTAACATTTAGAAAATTGGCGTTTTCTAAATTTTGAAACATTATTTTGAAAAATCCACATTTTAGAACATTTTTTAAAATGTAGAATATCGCAATTGTCTAAAAAGCCATTGAAATCAAGTCCAAGCATCAAACGGAGCGTTTTGCAATCCTTCGTCTGCGAGTGTTTGTTGGACTTTGGAAGCAAAGCGGCCTCAACTCACTGAGGTCGTCGTAAACAGAGTCGGCCGGCTTGGCCAGGAAGAGTGACGGCTTGGGCGACGGCGCCGCCTCCATTTTCATCAGCCGCTCGCAGCAGTGCAGCCACCGACCTGCCGAGGACAACCACAAGGCGACCTTTAGCTAGCTAGTAGCTATCTATTTGCTGGCTATTAGCTATGTATTCACTAGCTATTAGCTATATATTTGCTTGTTAATAGCTATATATTTGCTAGCTATTAGCTATCTATTCACTAGCTATTAGATATCTATTCGCTAGGTATTAGCTATCTATTCGCTGGCTAGTAGTTATCTATTCACTAGCTATGAGCTGTCTATTAGATGACTGTTAGCTTGCTATTAGCTATCTATTCGCTAGCTATTAGCTATCTATTCGCTGGCTAGTAGCTATCTATTTGCTGGCTAGTAGCTATTTATTCGCTGGCTATTTATCTATTCGCCTAGCTATTAGCTATCTATTCACTAGATATTAGCTATCTATTCACTGGCTAGTAGCTATCTATTCACTGGCTAGTAGCTATCTATTCACTAGCTATTAGATATCTATTCGCTAGGTATTAGCTATCTATTCGCTGGCGAGTAGTTATCTTTTCGCTAGCTATGAGCTGTCTATTAGATGACTGTTAGATAGCTATTAGCTATCTATTCGCTAGCTAGTAGCTATCTATTTGATGGCTAGTAGCTATCTATTTGCTGGCTAGTAGCTATTTATTCGCTGGCTATTATCTATCTATTCGCTAGCTATTAGCTATCTATTCACTAGATATTAGCTAGCTATTCACTGGCTAGTAGCTATCTATTCGCTAGCTATTAGCTGTCTATTCGCTGGCTGTTAGCTGTAATAATAATACATTTCATTTAATAGCGCCTTTCAAAACTGTCAAGGTCACTTCACAGTCACAGGATAGGTTTCTTTTTGGGTTAGCAGCGGCAGCCAAACGCGCCAGGGTTCACTCAACCCGGAAGTGACTCAAATAGATAGAAAGCTAGCCAGCTAGCTAGTAAATAGCTAATATATAGCCAACAGATAGCTAGCTGGATAGCTCATCACCTATTAGCTATCTATTCTCTAGCTATTAGCTATCTATTTGTTGGCCATTAGCTGGCTGTTAGCTATCTATTCGCTAGCACAAATGCCGGGCAAGGGGAAGTCGGTAAAACTCCGGTCAGGTGGGGGCCAAAACGGGTGGGGCGCGGACGGGCTGACTTTGGTCGTAGAGGTGCTGATGCAGCGCCTCCTGCCACTGGTCCAGCTGCTCCGGGTCGTCCGCTGTGAAGACCTGGCGCCGGGTTCCCTCCGCCGAAGGGTTGATGATGGACAGGCTACGGAGCTTCTGCCCCCCACACTGCTTTTCCATCACTTGGATGCGGGTGTCCTGCAAGAGACACCCCAAAGATGGTTTTGACGACATCCGATCATCCCAACTGACACCTTTTTTTTGCGCCTGTCGTGGGCAGGATTTTCACAGCCTCGCGATGTTCAGCGGAAAGGTCGCTGCTGTTGGACAGGTTGCTGCTTGGAATTGAAGCGGATTAACGTGGGACAGGAAATGTGAGACAATCTCTTTTTGTCAATGGATGCTACAGCTTCCTGTTTGCTTTCAACATTTAGCTTGTAGCATACATGCACATTTCACCATGATGTGCATTCGTGATGGGAATTCCGTCTCTTTTCAGAGAGTCGGTTCTTTTGGCTCAGCTTACTAAAAAGATCCGGCTCTTTTGGCTCCCAATTGGCTCCTCAGTTTTTTTTTTTTGTTGCTTAAATTAATTAACAACCTAAAATCATGTAAAATTATGTGAGCAATGAATTACTCATGCAAAAAAATACACGATATCAAATATTTTTATTAATATGGCTTGATTTATATGTGTACAGTAGTGATGGGAATTCCGGTTCTTTTGGCTCGACTTACTAAAAATATCAGGCTCTTTTGACTCCCAAATGGCTGCCCAGTTTCATTTTTTTTTTTTTTGCTTGAATTAATTAACAACCAAAAATCATGTAAAATTATGTGAGCAATGAATGATTCATGCAAAAAAATATTTGTATTTCGATGATGGCTTGATTTATATGTGCACAGAGAACATCCACTAACTTTCACTTTCCTTGTGACGATCAGCTGACACTAATTTGCTTTTCATAGTAATAATGCCAGCATAGCGACTAGTAAAAAAATAGAATAATTGAATAATAAGAGCATAATATGATAACATTTGTCCACCTTAACCGCCCCTTCCCCCTTCTTTTCACTGCTGCGTGTGTCTGTAATTCTCCCCTCCCTCCGCTACCACCTATATTGACCAATCACGTGCGGCTTTAGCTGAAGACGGGGCGAGGAATAGAGGGAAAAAAAAACATCACTAACGTCCATGATGCACTGGTGAAAAGGATGCTTTGATCCACTCCTCTTTCATCTAGAACTGCTTCATACCACAAAGAAGTTGCAGAAAGTGCTGAAAATTCATTTTTTTTGTGTTGTGTTGTGTCACATTATTTATTTTGTTTTTTTGTCGGTGGTTTTGACTTCAAGATGGCGCCGCAAGAGTGGCTGCCTTTGAAGCAGCTCCAGTATTTAGTGTTTCTACTTCTTCCTTTCATCACTTTTCTGCTGTGAAATGTCAATTTTTTTTTTCCACTGCCATACAAAAAAAAAAGGCGAATCTTAGCGTGCCGCTTTGGCCCCGATGCGGCGTGGCTCATTTTCAATCGAGCGACGGCGTCCCACCTTGTTGACGGGAAGCCGGAGCGCCGGCCGCGCTTCGGCCTCTGGCTCCTCCGGACCGAAGTAGCACGACAGGGTGCCGCCGCCCAGCACGCAGAAGAGGCGGCGGGGCTCGGGGGCCTCCGCTCTTGGCTGGGGAGACATCACGGGCCAAGTCAACGGCGCTTGATCGCCATCCCATGAAAGGATTGCAAGATTTCGCTTTGCAAATTCTTTTCATTTCAAATTGAACTGATGCCTAGTGCGGGTTATTTGTGGAGCCTGATTTTTCACCTAGAGGACCAAAACAAGCCAGCTCCATTTTCTTGTTAGGAGAACGGGCTCGTTCGCGAATGACACATCACTCTTTGTGGCAGCTCCGTGTGCATCCCGAAAAATAGTTCGCATGCCAAGGTAAAATTTTCATAAATTTAACGTTTGTAAACCAAAAAGTTCGTAAGCCAAGGGGTTCGTAAACCGAGGTCCCACTGTATTTCGTTCCGAGGTCACAATTCTTTAGTTTTGCCATGGTTGAAAATGGTAGAAAATGGCGTCTGCTACATTGCGCAAGACACGGAAGCTGGTCACGTGACCAGGTCACATGCCCAACGGTGCAACTGATAGAGATTTCGATAATGGTGGTACTGTCCAGAAACCCCTAAGCAAATATCGATTCACCTTAAACTGCTTTTGTATCGACATAAACATCGCAAAATGGCCGGCGGGAGATGAAAAAGAGCACCGTAGTCACCGGATTATCATAATAACCATGTATCGTAGTAAACGGAACTAATTATACATAAAAAGAATAGAAATCTGCCGGGAAATGAAAATAGTATCGTAATAAGCAGTATTATCAATATAACTGATATCGATATAACGAGACTTTACTGTACTATGCTGTCGTGTAAACGTAATGTAGGCCATTTTGAATAGTTTTCGACTTACGACCGTTTGACTTACGACACTTTTGTCGGAACAGAACCCGGTGGTAACTCGGATGTTACCTGTATAAAATTGATAAATAAACTGTACAGTAAATAGTTTGGTATACATTACAAGTACAGTTATACAGTCCTAAAAATTGATCATATGAAATATAAAATGATAAAAATGACAATAAAAGGTAAGTATAACATTTATGAATGAACTGTACAGTAAACTTTTTTGTATACATTACAGCTATGTTATATGGTAATACAAATCGATAATACAAAATATAAAAGGATAAAAATGATGCTAAAAGTGATACAATTTATAAATGAACTGTAAACAGTTTGCTATCTAATAGTATTCAACTGAAAACAACAGATTGACATCGTGTACTGTCTTGTCGTTTAAACGTCACGTCGGCCATTTTGAATGGATTTCAACTTACGAGCATTTTGTCGGAGCGGAACCCGGTCGGAACTCGGATGTTACCTGTATTTGTGCCATTTTGAATGGATTTCGACCTATGGCCGTTTGACTTACGACCGTTTTGTCGGAACGGAACCTGGTCGGGATTCGGATGTTACCTGTATTTGTGCCATTTTGAGTGGATTTCGACCTACGGCCATTTGACTTACGAACGTTTTGTCGGAACGGAACCCGGTCGTAACTCGGATGTTACCTGTATTCGTGCCATTTTGAATGGATTTTGACTTACGGCCGTTTGACTTAGGACCGCTTTGTCAGAACGGAACCCAGTCATAACTCAGATGTTACCTGTATTTGTGCCATTTTGAATGGATTTCGACTTACGACCGTTTGACTTACAACCGTCTTTTCGGAACGGAACCCGGTTGCAACTCGGATGTTACCTGTATTTGTGCCATTTTGAATGGATTTCGACTTAGGACCATTTGAATTACGACCGTTTTGTCGGAACTGAACCCGGTCGTAACTCGGATGTTACCTGTATTTGTGCCATTTTGAATGGATTTCGACTTACGACCGTTTTGTCGGAACTGAACTCGGTCGTAACTCAGATGTTACCTGTGGTGTGACTCGACAAAAGCGGTGACATCCTGTGGAATTAGAATCCCACCCCGCCCCAACCCATATCAAAGCATTCTTGCGAAGAAGAAGCACGTACCTTGCAGCGGAGGTATCCGACCATGGCTCTTTGCCTCATGCAGGCGGGCTGAGCCGCCAGGCGGCAGCACATGTTGCCGTAAAGGGGGAGCCACGATGACCAATCGGCTGTCGGGGAGTGAAGCGGGCAAAAAAGTCACTTAGAATAATAATAATAATAATAATAATAATAAAAATAATAAAAACAACAACAATAATAAAAATACATTTCATTCATAAGCCCCATTCAAAACTCTCACGGTCAATTTACACTAATCACAGGATTAGTTTTTCTGTGGGTGAGCAGCGGCAGCCACACGCACCAGCGTTCACTAAACCCGGAATAACTCACATAGAAAGTTAGCTAGCTAGGAAATAGACAACTAATAGCTAGCTAGCTAGCTTATATATATCTTATAGATAGCAAATATATATAGCTAGCTAGATAGCCAGCCAGCTAGCTAATAGATAGCTCGCTAGGTAGCCAGCCAGATCGCTAGCTATATAGCCAGATGACTTTTATGTAATATGTGAAGGAGATGAAACATCCCATTGGCTTCCCCAAATTCAAATTGACCCCCGGGAGGAAACCAGAACTAAAATGTGGCCCGCGATAAAAAATTACTGATTGAAAATATTGGTCTGGCAACACACTCAGTTTAGCCGACTTAACCTCGCTGTTTTAATGATCTTGTTATTTTTTTGTTTAAAATTGTGATTTTTTTTGTTGAATCTCACATTTGACCAATACAGTCAAATCTGAGGTTTTGAACGTCTCGGTTTTCGACTAATTTGGTTTTATACCAAAAATTTCGGGTTTTTTAATGCCTCCGATTACAACCGAAAATGGGTTGTCGACCAAACTGAGCGCGCCTGAACGCACAACTCAACTCCCGTCCGGTTTGTTATACGTCACTTCCTGGTGTCGCGTCTCATTGGGATTGACGCATGATGTTAGCGCTTTGTTCCAGCTTATACATATTCCTTTAATTTCTGAGTATTTTGGGGGAAAAAAAAGTCGCCTTTTGTCTTTTATCCGTGTTGTCAAGCACACATTAATTGATTTATTTGCCTCTGTTTATTTATTCGCTATCTATTAGCTATTTAATCCAGCAGACATTTAAACATCTTCTTCCCCCAAACCATTAACTCTTTGAACAGTAGCCCAAATTGAACTGAATAGTGCCTCTTTGCAATTTTTTTGATACTAGTGCAGCGTGTTCGACCGTTAACAAATTCCTTGTGTGTTCTACATACTTGGCAATAAAGATGATTCTGATTTAGCTGGCTAGCTAGCTATCTAGCTAGCTACAGTATCTAACTTCTGTGACTGTAAAGTGAACTTGAGTTTTGAAAGGCGCTTACAAATGAAATGTATTATTGTTATTATTATCTGCTTATTATCTATTAGCTAGCTAGCTAGCTAGCTTTCTATCTATTTGAGTTACTGCTGGGTTGAGTGAATGCTGGCGCGTGTGGCTGTCGCTGTTCACCCACTGCAAAATTTATCCTGTAACCGTAAAGTGACCTTGAGAGTTTCGAAAGGCGCTTAGAAATGAAATTTATTATTATTATTACAGTTTTGGAGGACGACCAGCGAGTGGGACTGAAAGCCGCCATCGGCCGCTTGCAGCCTCAGCGTTGAGTAGGCCAGCAGATGGAACTCGGCACCCCTGTAACACAACACAATCCTGAGCATCAAATACGGATGGCGAATCGCCACGGCGATACGTACGCCGGCAGCGGGTTGGACCGCAGGAAGTTGTCGGGATCGGGAATATCCGGCAGAGGGCACGACTTCTTGCTGAAGGAATTGCGCAGCTTCTTAGCCAGCTTCCGTGGCGTGTTGGCCGGGGTCATCTCCTCCGCCGCCGCCGCCGTCGCCGCCGCGCAGCTCCACAGCTCCATGCGCAACGTGAAGCCGGGATCCGCCTCTTCGCTGCCGGGACATGAGGCGCAATCAACCTTGGCGTTCGCCCAGTGTTTTCAAACAAACAAACGTGACACAGATGGAGTGCAGACAAATGGGAACAAACTATTTACCCACAAATAAACTTGTCGGCCCGTTTAGGTGCATGTGGCGAGAGTTTCAAAAGCACAGGTGTTCAAGTCAAGGCACCGGGGGCCAAATCTGGCCCGCCACATCATTTTATTCGGCCCGCAAAAGCAAATCAAACATATCAAGTGCCATGCTCATCTATTAATAATAATAATAATAGCTAGATAGCTAAGAGATAGCAAATAGCTAGCCAGCTAGATAGCCAGCCAGGTAGCCATTTAGATAGCCAGTTAGCTAGTTAATTTTGTGTGTTCAATCACCCTTCCATGCATGATTTTGAAACGTGTCCACTCACTGCTGTAGGCGTGAGGTCATGGCCGCCAGCCAGATTGCGATTGAGCTAGCTAGCGATCGGGCTAGCGAGTGAGCGAGGTAGCTAGCTCTCTTTTTCGATTAAGCTAGCTGGCGAATTCCTTACATCACAGGTGTCAAAGTTGAGGCCCGGGGGCCAAATCTGGCCCGCCACATCATTTTATTCGGCCCGCAAAAGCAAATCAAGCATGTCAAGTGCCATGCTCATCTATCAATCTAACTTGCGATTGAGCTAGCACGCAACCTGGCTAGCCTGTGAGCGAGTTAGCTAGCTCTCTTTCGATTCAGCTATCTGGCGAATCCCTTACATCACAGGTGGCAAGGTCCAGGCCCGGGGGCCAAATCTGGCCCGCAACCTCATTTTATTTGGCCCGCAAAACTAAATCAAGCATGTCAAGTGCCACGCTCATCTATCAAGCTAGCTGGCAGGTGAGCTAGCTAGCGATCAGGCTAGCTAGTGAGTGAGCGAGGTAGCTCGCTCTCTTTCTATTCAGCTAGCTTGATTAGCTTGATTTTCCATCATTGCGTCGTCTGCATTGAGCAAGATTTCTGATTTTGTGCCCATCTGCTTGCCAAGTGTTAAAGGTGCACTTACAAGATGGTGACTTCCTCAAAGCAGACGTCGGTCACGGATCGGTCCACCACCGCCATTTTGGTGTCCACCACCTGGCAGCCCATCTGCATGATGCAGAAGACGGCTACCCGCCGCGAGCCTCCACCACAACGGCCCGACGGAGGTGAGCGAGAACCCCGACATCAAAGCAACGTGTCGGGGAGGCGGAAACAACTCACTTCCTCTGTCGCTGAAGTGATCTTGATCCTTCCACATGAGCGGAATACGAAGTCCTGCCACAGAGGGACGCCCCCGTTTTACGTCACAATCACCCTAAAATGGAGCACATGCTCTTTGTTTCTTTGACAAAAATCAGAAAGTTAACTCACCAGACAGAGCGAGTGTCCCTGCGCATGGCACACGCTCGTCTGAATCGCTGAACAAAGGGAATATACATGAATACAAAAAATTGGACGAAGGCGGAAGTACACACCGAAACATGTAAAATAACACCGAAAAATGCCACTGTCTCGAAGAAAAGAATCAGTGGGACCTTGGCTTACGAACTTAATTGGTTCCCAGACAGAGTGTGTAAGGCGAAAAGTGTGTATCCCGAAAATTAATTTCCCTTGGGAAACCATTAAAATGAGAATAATGCGTTCCCAGGTCCCCATAAAACAGAATTTTCTACTTTTTAATTGTCTAAACCTTAAAGGACAACCGACGTCTCCAGACAAGTTGTGTCCATAATTTGTAAAATGGCTTCAAATGACTTCTACTGAGCGTATTTTAATAAGATTCCACCGCATGTAGCTATAGTTTACGTTTTAAGACTCGCTCTGAATATTCAGGAAGTCTTGTTTATGAGTTGGTGACGAGTCCGTACGTGACGTCACGAAAGGACCGCCCCCTGACCGAAAAGACACATTGTAGCAGTCCTTCCATCACGTCAATGTATTTTGCTGTACATGTTTGGTCTGATAACCGTATTGCACCCAAAAGCCGCCAGAAGAGGGCATCCAAGCTCCATATAAGGAATTTATCAGCCTGTGGAAGCGGAGGTGGCCACTAGAGGTCGCCATTTTGTGCCTCTTTTTTTGGGTGAGAGATTTTCCCACAATGTTGCCTCAAAATGGCACATATAATTCTTTAATCGATTGCAAACATGTATGCTTTCCTCTTCAGAACTATTTGAATCTCATTCATAACTGGATGTGTAACAAGAAAGCATATTCTCCGCATCTGAAACCATTGTATTGATTCACGAACTGGTTATGGTTACTGCTAGCTAGCCTGCACACTGCTCATTAGCTTGCACGCTTGCTTTCTGCTGCCTCTCACAGTAGTATATTGATGCTAATGTTAGCATTGGGCTTGTCATAGTGCTACTGACATTTGACTGTTTCATCGATGGTATTTTTTCATTGCAAATTAGAATCTATCAAATTCGAACCTGCTCCCTCCACAAAGGTGAATCCTTCGTTCCATTCAACCAGATTTATTTTTTTTACTCGTCCGCTTATTCAAAAGTGGGCGTTTACCTGTTTCAACATCAACGGCACCTAAGTCAAGATCATTCAATCAAAATGGCGCTGTAATGGGCAACATCTTCACAGCCCCGCTTTGTTCAGCGGAAGGTCGGTGCTGTTGGACAGTCTGCGGCTGGATGGATACATGGCTTGAGGAGCACGCGGTGAAAGGAAGGAGCGACAGCGCAGAATGCCGATGCATATATGGAACTTTCGCGGTTTGGAATTGAAGCGGATTTATGAGGGACGGGAGATGTGAGGCAATCTCTTTTCGTCAATGGATGCGACAGCTGCGTGTTTGCTTGTAGTCGACGTGCACATTCCAACATGATGTCCCTGATCCACTGGTGAAAAGATGCTTTGATCCTCTCCTCTTTCATCTAGAACTGCTTTATTTAACAAAGAGGGTACAGAAAGTGCTAAAGAATGAATGACTCTCTGTGTCTTTGTGTGTTATATTGTCTTTGTGTCATATTTGTTTTGTTTTTTGTTCTTTTGAATTCAAGACGGCGCTGCGAGAGTGGCTGCCTTTCCAGCAGCTCCTGTATTTCGCTTTTCTACTTTAATTTCTTTCATAATATTGCTGCTGTGAAATTTAAATTTCTCCACTGCGAGACTAATAAAGGTAAATCCAATCCAATCCAATGTCTCTCAGCATGACAAAATCAAGGTTGAACCCGATTGGATGAGAAACGGCGGCGTCCGTCCGGTACCTGGCGACCTCTCCTGTGGGATGGCTCTCTTCCTTGACCTTCTGCATGTGCTCCATGTACACCTTGATGCGGGCGTTGCAGGTCAGCAGGTTCTTGGAGGCGCTGAGGATGGCTTCCCTCTGACTGCAGGCCCGCAGCAGCTTGTAGGCGCCTTCTCGCATCCGCACCTCAAAGTCCAGCTTTGCTTGAATGGCGTTCTTCTGGCGGGAATAAGGCCAAAGTGTCATGTCAACTGGTGGTAGGATTCCGGCTCTTTTGGCTCCCAAATGGGTCCTCAGTTTTTTTTGTTGCTTAAATTAATTAACTACCAAAAATCATGTAAAATGATGTCAAACACGAATTACTCATGTAAAAAAATACATTACATTAAATATTTTTATTTATATGGCTTTATTTATACTGTATGTGCACAGAGAGCATCCACGAACTTTCACTTTCCCTGTGGTTACTTTGGTCTGATGATCAGCTTTCACTAATTTGATTTTCATATTAATAATGCTATAATACCGACTAGTAAAAATTGATAATACAGTAATTGAATAATAATAACAGCATAATGTGCTAACGTTCGTCCACTGTACCAGTGATGGGAATTCCGGCTCTTTTCAGAGAGCCGGTTATTTTCAGCTCACTAAAAAGATCCGGCTCTTTTGGCTCCCAAATGGCTCCTCAGTTTTTTTGTTGCTTAAATGAATTAACGACCAAAAATCATGTAAAATTATGTGAAAAACGAATTACTCATGTATAAAAATACACTATCAAATATTTTTATTTGTTTCACGTCCTACTCACAGTGTGCTTCTGTTTCTCTAACCACTCCTCATTCTCCTCACTGCTGCGTGTGTCTGTAAATCTCCCGTCCCACCTCTACCACGTATCTTGACCAATCACGTGCGGCTTTAACCGAAGACTGGGGGCGGGAAGTGGAGGGGGAAAAGGTCGGCTCCCGTTTCCGGCTCCTTGTTAGGAGCTGACTCTCTTCGTTCACTTCAGAGATCCGGATCGTTCGCGAACGACACATCACACCGGATCGTTCGCGAACGACACATCACTACAAGAATACATGAATACGCTCAGCTCGCTCTGACTTCAAATGGGCATTTTACGACTCCCTTCAGTTTAACGAACGAACTGAATTCATACTTGGGAGTTATTGGACCTCCTAAACCATTCTAAGTCGTGAATGATTCTATTTTGTTTCGTTTTACTTGGGTCCAGGAAACCAATGTCCAATCAAAAAGAAGGAATTGGACAATAGTGTGTATATTTGTTCTTACCCCCACTTCTTGGAATAATGCGCCTCGTCCTATTTTCTTAGGAGATTTCTTCCTTTTAATCTCCATGGCCACCGCAGAGCGAGCTGACATGACGAGGGCAGAATTTGAGTTTCGTTTCGAAGTTTGAACGTCCCGCGACCGGTCCGTCTTGTTTTTTCATTCGCCGCTCGCTGAGCACAACACGTTCGACCCTCCCACAGATTCAAATTAGGGAGGCGTGTTCGATTTTTTTACACACGGTCAACCGGATCAGCAGTGATACTCAAAGCAAAGTGTTTATTCGTTCTGGAAACGCGAAGACCATGTTGATACGTATATTGTTGCTATACGTATTTTCGAGTTTTTCTATTCACGTATTTAATTCGATACAGTTGACCTGACGGGTATCGTAAGAAAATAAAGTCGAAGGTGAAGGTGCAAGTACATAGTCGGATGATTCTTTTGAACAGTTAAAGTGACAAACAACTCCGCCCCTGGCCGGCACGTCAAGGTATCTATACGCCGCGTACCTTGACGCTGACAATAGATTGACGTAGTGACGTCACTCCCAAACAAACGGACGTGATTTGAAGTTCACATTGTTATTGACGCTCGCTTAAAAGTAAAAGACAATTGTATCAATTGTGAAACAAAATGGCGATTCCATGTCATTATGGTAAATTGTTATTTGGTGGTGACTGGTGGAACACAACCTATGCATTTTGTTCTTTGTATTGCTTATGTTGATCAAATTTAGAAAGCGACCTGGTTTCCCAGTCGGAAATGCAATGGTACACAAAGGGGATTTTAAACGTGGCCAATAGGAGCAGGAAACCCCCCCCCCCTCGGTTCTGCCTGACGGAAATTCTGCTTTGAGTTGGAAGCGTCGTCGGCACGGCTGGAAGTGTCGACGCAGGCGCTCAGCCGAAGACGACGGAAAAGCCTTGTCAAGTCAATGTAACAAACTAGGAACCCTAAGTTTATGATTTCAAAATAAAATACACGAATCGCGAATAAAATGGGACACGACGACCGCTGTTCCAGTTGATGTCGTTTTACTTTGAAATTACAAATACGGAACATGTTGGAAATTTATGATATCTACATGGCGGCCTTCTCTGGCCACCGCCGGCTCACTAGAGACGAGCGACTGCGGGAGAAGAGGTCGGAGCCGGGTGTGACTGCGGCAGTAACGGTAGGGCTTGGCTCGACACTCGCAACCAAGCACATAACGGGACAGCAAAGACTCGTCGAGAACCGAAACGCATGTCTTTTAGTCATTCGATGTCCACCAAAAAGGCGTCCCGTTTGCGAGTCTAGCATGGAGGCGCACGTGAAGTTTACCACAGCGAAAAATCAGTGGAGGACGAGTCGTCTCGCAGATGCTCCTCCGTGGACCTTCGTTTATTTAAAAACACTTCCAACAAGTTCGAGTCTTGAAACAATAACACACTCCTTAATATGAAAACACTTATAAATCGCGACAGATGCTCACTTTTATCTTGCTGGGGCGAAAAAAAGCAAACAAGCAAACAATGGGTTAGCTAAACATGGAGTCCCGAGCGATACCGTCGTGTCGACGGCCAGGCCAAAAGAAAGCATCGTCTCGCACAAGTAACGGCTAACATTCGCACTTTGCCGAATTGAGCGTTCAAGCCACGAGTGGATGTTCTTTCACGAACATCGCGCGTGCTTTGTCCGACGTCGCATAGCGTCCTCGTCTCTTGCATGTCATCGATTTGAACAGGAAGATGTTATCCGACGACTCTCCGCCGTGCCCTCAATTCTCCGATATTGGCGGGGCGGTTTTGTTTTTGTCCAGCAACTGTTTCATTTGCGATATGATGACCAGCGCCGGAGATGTCATCGTCGTGTCGAGTCGCCCCTGGTAAATACGACACAAATGGCGAGTAAACGCATTCCATAAATATCCATTTCTCCGTTATTTAGGCCAAGTGTTTCGACCTACAATCGTCAATATTATCCTCGTCGCTCTCCAATGTCGTCGTTAAAGTTAAGATTGATCAAATTTGGATATGGACCACTCGCTCTTTTATGATACTACTACTACTACTACTACTACTACTACTACTACTACTACTACTAATAATAATAATACATTGAATTTATAAGCGCCTTTCAAAACTCTCAAGGTCACTTTACAGTCACAAGATAAGTTTGTTTTCTGTGGGTGAGCAGCGACAGGCACACGCGCCAGTAGATAGAAAGCTAGCCAATCGATAATCAACAAATACCTAGCTAGATAGCCAGCCAGCTAAATAGTGAATAGATAGCTGGCTAGATAGCTAGCTAGCCAGCGAGATGCCTAGCTTGCCAGCCAGAGCTAATAGATAGAAAATAGCTAGCAAGTATTAAAAATAATACTAATAATAATACGTTTCATTTCTAAGCGCCTTTCAAAACTCTCAAGGTCACTTTACAGTCACAGGATAAGTTTTTTTTCTGTGAGTGATCAGCGGCAGCGACACGTGCCAGCGTTCTCTCAACCTGGAAGCAAAATAGATGGAAAGCTAGCTAATAGATAGCTATATCGCTAATAGATAGCCAGCCAGGTAGTTAGCCAGATAGCTAGCTTTTGTGATTCTCTGCGCCGTTATAAAACAAGTAGATGACATTCTCCCCCCCCCTAAAGCAAACTTGGGTCCAAAAGTGCCTTTTTAAGAAATTCACAAAAGTGCTCAAAGTTGCAGGGGAAGAAAAAAAAAAGGAGCCCAATTTTTTCTTTTTTTTTTTTTTTTTTTCTGACTGCTGTGCTGCGCATGTGTCCTGACAAGGAAATTCAGCCAAATTGCTCTGAATGTGGAACAAGCGTGAGGAAATGTTTCTGTGGTCTGATGAAAGCACTTTCTGCTGCCACGAACAAAATGCCAAACAACAAATGTAATAATAATACATTTCATTTTTAAGCGACTTTCAAAACTCTCAAGGTCACTGTTAGATGTTTTTCTGCGGGTGAGCAGTGGCAGCCACACGCGCCAGCGTTCACTCAACCCGGAAGTAACACAAATAGATAGAAAGATAGCTAGCTCGCTAATACATAATAATAATAATGCATGTCATTTATAAGCGCCTTTCAAAACTCTCAAGGTCACTTAACAGTAGTCAAATGCAAAACACCAATAAATATGACTTAAAGGGCAACCGACGTCACTTTTTTGTTTTTTAACTGACATCAGAAAAATGTTTTATAGCATCGAAAATACCCAAAACACGCAGTATGATATTTTTAGTCAAATGCAAAACACCAATAAAAATGACTTAAAATGTCCAAAATCTGCAAAAAAATTGAGCTGCGAATTGGGCATTTTCAGAAAGTCCCGCCCCCAGTTCATGACGTCACGCCGAGACGTCTTGCATTGCTGGAGAATAAAAACAATGGCTTCAGATTCGGATAATATGCTTTGTTGTTACACATCCAGTTATGAATAAGATTCAAATAGTTCTGAAGAGGAAAGCATGCATGTTTGCAATCGATTAAAGAATTTATTCCGTGTCATTTTGAGGCAAACGGGCGGGGGGGGGGGGATGTCTCACCCAAAAAGAGGCAAGAAAATGGCCACCGAGCTGTGAGGAATGAATCAGCTCGTTTCCACAGGCTGATAAATTCCTTCCATGGAGCTTGGACTCCCTCTGCTGGCGGCTTTTGGATGTAAGACAAGGTTTAAAAAAAAAAAAACAGTACAGCAAAATACATTGACGTGATGGAAAGACGCTACAATGCGTCTTTTTTACGGTGAGGAGGCGGTCCTTTTCTGACGTCACGTACGGACTCGTCACCAACTCAAAAACAAGACTTCCTGAATGTTCAGCGCGAGTCTTAAAACGTAAAATATAGCTATATGCGGTGGAATCTTAAAAATACGCCCAGTAGAAGTCATTTTGAAGCCATTTTACAAATTATGGACACAACTTGTCCGGAGACGTCGGTTGTCCTTTAAAGTTGCCCAAAACTGCCACTAATGAGCTGAAAACTAGCGAGATTCAGAAAGTCCCGCCCCCACTTTGTGACGTCATGTCAGGATACTCCTTCACAAACTGCCTTGCTCCAGAATCAAAACGCTGGCTTCAGAGAATTCAGTTTCGGAAAAAGATCCTTTCTTGTTACTCATCCAGTTATGAATATGATTCAAATAGTTCTGAAGTGTTTGCGATCGATTAAAGAAGTCCTTCCGTATCAATTCAAGCCGTAAGTGACGAAACTGGTGTAGGACACGACATATCAAGCATATACGAAGCTCCGTGAATAAGCAATATAGCATCAATTCGGTGATATGTGGTATGTAAGGACATGAATTACAAATAATAAGCTACAAGATGTCAACATCAATGCAGATTGTTTAATGGTTATGCATGCAAAACATTGTTTAAACATTCAAGATGAAGAGTTACGAACTTACGTATGAATGACAGCGGTTATCAATCGCTAACTCCGGTTAGCTCCTCGTTCCAGCAGCTGAATGGTTGTCCGATCGGTTTGCTCCACTATTATGACGATTGCTCTCTTTCACCACTGGAAGCAACTTTCTACCCATTGTCAGGCTTAGAGTGGGGATTCGCGCACTTTGCTCGCGTGTGGCCTGAGCGTCGCCATTTTGCGTGAAGGAAGTTGAGGAAGTGACTTTTGTTATCCCCTATGGTGGCGATGACGGCGGCCATGTTTGGTTTTCAGCATCACATTACGGTGGAACCCCCAAAGCCGAGATGCTGACAAAGCTCAAATCTCACGCACGGCAGCGGTTTCCAGTCGCCAAGTTGTTTTGCTGTCATCTTGTGACAACACGGCAGAATATTCCAGAACGGAAACGGCCATTTTGGTGCGCACGCCACTATGGCCGTTCCGATGACGCCGATTCTGTTCGTGACAAACTTTTGGCGGCTTATCGCGCTGCTAGCTTGCTCGTTGGCGCGCTTGAATTTGACCTCCTTCCCGTGCCGGCGAGGGCGAATAAGTCTCCTTGCGGGAAGGCCAGCCAACATTCCGACATCCTTTCCTCCGCCCACATCTGGCAGCCATTAAGGCGAGGGGAAAGCCGAGATGTGTTTTATTTTCTTTCTGTACAAGATGGAGTGACATTTAGTTTGTTTTCTTGAATAATAATATTAATAATAATTCATTTTACTTATAAGCGCCTTTCAAAACTCTCAAGGTCACTTTACAGTCACAGGATAAGTTTTTCTTTGGGTGAGCAGCGGCAGCTACACGCGCCAGCATTCACTCAACTTGAAAGTAGTATTATCTAGCTCGCTAGATAATAGATAGCTAATAGCTAGCTCGATATCTAGCCAGCTAGATAGCAAATGGAGAGCTAGCTAGATAGATGGATAGCTAGGCAGTTAGCAAATAGAGAGATATCTAGCTAGCTAGATAGATAGCAAATAGAGAGTAATGAACAGGCTTCACGTTTGATTGGAGGTAACTTGAGGTGGGTCAGAAGAGGTCAAAAGACTGAAAAACATTTTAAAAGCGGGCGTTTGTTTCTGCATCACGGCACGCTAATAGTGTGGATTAATCTGTCGCCCCCCCTCATCGTAGGTGTGTAGCGCGAGCTGCCGACATGAGCGTCACCTCCTGGTTCCTGGTGAGCAGCGGGGGGACTCGCCACCGTCTGCCCCGTGAGATGATCTTTGTCGGGCGGGACGACTGCGAGCTCATGCTCCAGGTGAGGACCTCCCCCCCCCCCCCCCCCTTTCACCCGTGAAGACAATTTTGCCCAGCGGGTCAAATATTGAGGATCATGTCCCGATTAGTGGAACGCCGAGGTCATATTGGCATATTTTCTTGCAAAAATGTGAGGTACCCATCGGGCCGTCGTTTGGTGACACAATGAACTCATTGACTGGCAGACAATGTGCAAAAATGTGTCCACTCCAGTGCCAGGGTTTTTGTCATTTTCACTCCAATTGCAGGACCCACAGTTTATTGACTTTTAGGACGACGTCAACATTCAATGCAGTGGAAGAAACCTGAGACTCTCTTCTTTCATCAGAAAAAAAAACAGTTAATTCCTAAACGATATGGGCCTGGAGTTATATGAGCTTGAAATGAGGGAGGCTGTACAATACATACATATTGGATTGGATTGGATGTGCCTTTATTAGTCTCGCAGTGGAGAAATTTACATTGATATAATAACCTTTCAAAACTCTCAAGGTCACTTTACAGTCACAGGGCAATTTTTTTTCTGTGGGTGAGCAGCGGCAGCCACACGCGGCAGCGATCACTCAACCCGGAAGCTAGCTCGCTAATAGCTAGTTAATATCTAGATAGCTAGCTAGACAGATAGCGAATAGATAGCGAGATAACCAGCTAATTAGTCAGATGGCTAATAGACAGCAAATGATAGCTAGCTAGACAGCTAGTTAGTTAGATAACTAATAGACAGCTAATAGATCGCTAGCTAGATAGCCAGCTAGTTAGTTAGATACCTAATAGATAGCTAGCTTGATAGGCAGCTAGTTAGTTGATAGCTAATAGACAGCAAATAGATAGCTAGCTGGACAGATAGCGAATAGATAGCTTTCTAGATAACCAGCTAATTAGTCAGATAGCTAGTAGATAGCAAATAGATAGCTAGCTAGCCAGCTAGTTCGTTGGATAGCTAATAGACAGCAAATAGAGCGCTTGCTAGATAGCCAGCTAGTTAGTTACATTGCTAATAGAATGCAAATAGATAGCCAGCTAGTTGGTTAGATAGCTAATAGACAGCAAATAGATAGCTCGCTAGATACCCAGCTAGACAGTTAGATTGAACAACAGCTGAAGCTGGAACAAAGCGCTAACATGGACAAAAGGCAAATGCTGCCCATCGTGGAAGGGTTAAAAACATTGCCGGAGGTCTGACCAGCACTTTATCGGCACCCCTCACAAGACAAAACAATAACCTCAACAAATTCGGAAATGACGCTCCACGTCACACTTTTCAATTCTTGGATACATTTGAGAATGGCAGCGAATGAGTTAATGTGGTTTACATGGGACAATTTGAAAATTTGGTTGGGACTTTAGCAAGCATCATGGCACTTGACATGCTTGATTTGCTTTCGCGGGCCAAATAAAATGAGGTACTGGGTCAGATTTGGCCCCCGGGCCTCGACTTTGACACCTGTGCTGTACATCAAAGCACTGTCTCAATGGTGAAAATGGTGTTTTGGGGGTGATGTGCCTCGCTTCACTTTTGATAGAGGGCAAGTCGTTGTGAAAATGACCCTGGCTGCAGAATGCTTTCTCCGTTAATAATAATAATAATAATACATTTCATTTGATCCACTTTATACCGCTGTTCTGAAGTTACCTGGCTAGTTTTGTCGCTAGTAAAGTTAGATCACTAGTTTTGTCAGGCCGTTTTTTTTGAGCAAATTAGCCCGCAAGTTAGCGAGCTTGTTTTTGTCACTGCTTAGCTGTTCTGGGGAGGTAATTAATCGCCTCGGAAATCAAAAGGGATAGTTTTTCAGTCATTCAGTTAGCTCAGAAGTTAGCAAGCTAGTTTGAGACAATTATCGTGTTTGATTATCCCCAGAAATTAGCTACCCGGTTTGTGTTAGCTCAGAAGTTAGCAAGCTAGTTTGAGAAAATGATCTTGTTTGATTAGCCCCAGACATTAGCTAGCCTGTTTGTTGCTTACAGGTTAGCCAGTGAGTATTATCCTTCTCAACAGAATAATAATTAAAGAACAGGGAGTACACGGTAAGATCAGAGCATTGTCATCAAATGGTGACTTTAGTTTTGCTTTTTGAATGTTGCTGTGCCGATGGCCATTTTCTCTTTGGGAGCCTTTTACTGAGCATCTTCATCTTTATTAAGTTCATAGAGTTGCTTGTTCTGCAGCCACAAGGGGACATAAGCCAGTTGTGCCGTTCCCAAGCCCGGATAAATACAGAGGGTTGTGTCAGTTTTTGCTTTTTTTGAATGTTGCTATGCCGATGACCATTTTGTGTTTGGGAGTCATTTACTGAGCGAGTTGCTTGTTCTGTAGCCACAATGGGACATAAGTCTTCTTGTGCCGGTACCAAGCCCGGATAAATACAGAGGGTTGTGTCAGGAGGGCATCCGATGTAAAAGCTTGGCCAAAACAAACATGCAAATCAAACCTCTGAAAATGGAGGACACTGATTCGCTGTGGCGACCCCTTGAAGGGAAAAGAAGAAGATTTGATCTACTTTACAGTCACTGGATCATTTTTTTCTGTGGGTGAGCAGCGGCAGCCACATGCGCCAGCGTTCACTCAACCCAGAATAACTCAAATAAATAAAAAGCTAGCTAGCTCGCTATTAGATAGCCAACAGATAGCAAGCCAGTCATCTAGCTAGCCAATAGATAGCCAGCCAACTAGCTAGCCAATAGATAGCCAGCCAGCCGGATAGATAGCTAACAGACAGCCAGCCACGTTTGACCTCGACGTGCTCAGAGGAACGACGACAATGCCGGCCGGCATTCTTCGTCGCCTTCCTCAGATGGCACGTAGCCTTCAAATGGTTCAAACAAGATTATTTCCTTAGCCTGGGGGGTCATGACGTGATTGGGAAGCTTCCCCCCTATCACCTGTGAGCTTCCCGGGCCATCTTAGTACAGAGGATGCGTCATATTTATTCGAGTATAATGCGCACACGTGTAGTTCGCGCACCCCTAATTTTCAATTAAAAATCGGTATAAAATTTTGTTTGACTTTTTCTCTGCTCAGACCAAGCTGATAAATGATAAAAATCATTTATTGACAATGTAAAGTTTTTCTTCACTTTCTTCGGGTTACAGTCTATCAATTAAAATATGAAGAACACTAAATGTAGCCTCTGAACAGTGCTACCTCGACTTACGAACACTTTAGATAATGAACTTTTCGCCTTAGAATAAAATCTTGGCATACGAACTACTTTTCGGGAAACACACGGAGGGCCACGATGGCCGGCGGACTAGTTTTCGGCGGAAGAATACACCAAACCTCACGGCCGAACAGCGCCATTGTGGCTGACGGACTACTTTTCCACACCCACTTTCTTTGAGTACACTCAGTGTATACGTGGTTTGTTATCAAGTGGATACTTTTGCTTTTTTGGGACCGAAAAAGACCCCACCACAGGCTAGTTAGTGTTAAGCCAAAGAGGCACACAACCACCATCACAGAGGTAAATAAAACGACTTTTTTATACAGTACAGTTTATTTCTTTAATCACAATACAATAGCACATTTATTATACATAAAATTACGTATATATTACATTACATTATATATTTTGTGTCGTTTTAAGGCTCATTATTAGAAACTTGTGTTTTATGGGGACCTGGAAACGGATTATTCTCATTTTTAATGGTTTCCAATGGGAAATTAATGTTTGGAATCCACACTTTTCGGCTTACACACACTTTCTTGGAACCAATTAAGTTTGTGAGCTGAGGTATCACTGTACTGTATATATCATCAAGAAGACACTACATCAACGACCATCACAATCCACTTGATTATACAGTGCAGTATATTTCTTTCATTACAATACAATAGCACATTTATTATACATAGAATAAGGTATATTGTGTGTAGTTTTAAAGGACAACCGACGTCTTCGGACAAGTTTTGTCCATAATTTGTAAAATGGCCTCAAATGACTTCTACTGAGCGTATTTTACAAAGATTCCACCGCATATATTTTACGTTTTAAGACTCGCGCTGAATATTCAGGAAGTCTTGTTTTTGAGTTGGTGACGAGTCCGTACGTGACGTCACTAAAGGACCGCCCTTTACTGTAAAAAAGATGCATTGTAGCGGTCCTTCCATCACGTCAATGTATTTTGCTGTACTTCTTTGGTCTGGGGACCTTGTGTTGCACCCAAAAGCCGCCAGAAGGCCAGAAGCGGGCTTCCAGGCGCCATATAAGGAATTTATCAGCCTGTGGAAACTGAGGTGGCCACAGGAGGTCGCCATTTTGTGCATCTTTTTTTGGGTGAGAGATTTTCCCCAAATGTTGCCTCAAAATGGCACAAATAAATTCTTTCATCGATTGCAAAGATGTATGCTTTCCTCTTCAGAACTATTTGAATCATATTCATCACTGGATGTGTAACAAGAAAGCATATTCGCCGAATCTGAAGCCATTGTTTTGATTCACTAGCAATGCAAGACATCTTGGCGTGACGTCACGAACTGCGGGCGGGACTTTCTGAAAATGCCCAATTTGCAGCTCAATTTTTTTGCAGATTTTAAACACTTTAAGTCATTTTTATTGGTGTTTTGCATTTGACTAAAAATATCATACTGTGTGTTTTGGCTATTTTAGATGCTATAAAACGTTTTTCTGGTGTCAGTTAAAAAACAAAAAAGTGACGTCGGTTGTCCTTTAAGGCATATTTAGTTAAAAATTATGTTTTATGGGGACCTGGGAACGCATCATTCTAATTTTAATGGTTTCCTATGGGAAATTAATGTTTGAGAGACGAACATTTTGCCTTACACACACTTTCCAATTAAGTTTGTGAGCTGAGGTATCACTGTACTGTATATATCGAGAGGCAACTACATCAACGACCACCAGCAAGGTCAATAAAACGACTTGATTATACCGTACAGTTTATTTCTTTCATCACAATAAAACCGCACATTTACTATACATAAAATAGTGTATATGTATACATTATATGAGGCTTATTTAGTGGAAACGTATGTCCTGGAAACGGATGATTCTCATTTTTACTGGTTTCCTATGGGAAATTAATATTTGGAAGACACACTTTTCTCCTTGCACACACTTTCTGGGAACCAATTAAATTCGTAAGCTGAGGTATCACTGTAATTGTGCAAAACAGCAATGCTGAACTCACGTTTGAGTGTGGGAGAGGCGAGGAAAGAAAATGAAGCGTCGCTAAAGAAATGGTCATGAACAATAAAAAAAAAGGAATGCGAGTGATCAGGGACTTTCCGAGAATCCTAAGGGCGAGAATAGCCATGAAAATGCTGCCCTCTCCTGGAAGAGATAAAGTATTAAATACAGATGCGATTTTTTTTTTCCCAGGCCTCGTTTATAATAATACAGTTCATTTATAGGCGCCTTTCAAAACTCTCAAAGTCACTTTAAAATCACAGGATAGGTTTTTCTGTGGGGGAGCAGCGGCAGTCACACGCGCCAGCGTTCACTCAACCCGGAAGTATAACGCACACCCAAACTTTGAGTTCTTTTTTTAGAGGGAAACTTTTGCGCGTTATACCCGAATAAATACGGTACTTCCTGAGATGCTAAAGAAACATGGTCTGCCACAGGAGGTGTTATGACATTTCTACACGGCTGCCGTCCTGTGTTCTTCCATCACGGTTTGGTTCGGAGCCTCCACAAAAATGGACAAAATTCGACTTCAACAGACAGTTAGGACGGCGGGGAAAAAAAAATCATTGGCACCGCCCAAGCCACTCTCGAGGACTTGCACACTGCAAGAATCGAAAAACAAGGGCACGGAAAATCCTACTGGACCCTCTGTACCAGGCCCACCACCTTTTCCAACGACTCCCAATCCATGCGCACCAAATCCAGCGGACATTGAAACAGCTTCTTCCCCCCCGTCGCCATTAAGTCTCTAAACAGTAACCCAATTAGAAGTGTATAGTGCCTCCATTTTTCTTCTACTAGTGCAGCATGTTCTACCGGAGATAAATTCCTTGTGTGTTCTACATACTTGGCAATAAAGATTATTCTGATTCTGATTTCCCACTCTGGATGACGTGCACCATGCAAGAACCGAGACACATGGGCACGGAAAATCCGACTGGACCCTCCGCACCCTGCCCACCACCTTTTCCAGCTACTCCTCTCAGGCAGGCGCTACCGATCCATGCGCACCAAATCCAGAAGACATTTAAACAGCCTCTTCCCCCGTCGCCATTAAGTCTAAACAGTAACCCAATTAGAAGTGTATAGTGCCTCCATTTTTCTTCTGATGATACTAGTGCAGCGTATTCTACCGGAGATAAATTCCTTATGTGTTCTAAATACTTGGCAATAAAGATTCTGATTCTGATCTTTTCTTTGTCCTTGCTAGTCGCGCAGTGTGGACAAGCAGCACGCAGTCATCAACTACGAGGCCGGCTCAGACCAGCACAAGGTCAAGGACCTGGGCAGCCTGAACGGGGTGAGCAACGGAACATTCCAGAGTCGCTTTGCGGAGGGGTGAGCTATCAATTAGGTTCACACGCACTTTGCCGTCCCGCCAAGTTGATGCCACAAGATGGCGGCAAAGTGCCAATTCACGAGGAGGGGGCGTGTTTGGTTCTCCCTCCGATGCCTGACTCGTAGTAGTAGTAATAATAATAATAATTCATTTCATTTCTAAGCGCCTTTCAAAACTCTCAAGGTCACTTTACAGTCACAGCATAAGGATATCTAATAGATAGCTAGATAGATAGCTAGCGAGCTCAACCCAGAAGTAACTAAAATAGCTATAGAAAGCTAGCTAGCTAGCAAATCGATAGTCAACAAATACGTAGCCAGCCAGATAGCTCACTTGCCAGCCAGAGCTAATAGATAGCAAATAACTAGCAAGTGATAATAATAATACTAATAATAATACGTTTAATTTCTAAGCGCCTTTCAAAATTCTCAAGGTCACTTTACAGTCACAGAATAAGTTTTTTTGTGTGGGTGACCAGTGGCAGTCACACGCGCCAGTGTTCACTCAACCCGGATTAACTCAAATAGATAGAAAGGTAATGGATAGCTAATAGCTAGTTTGCTAGCCAGCCAGACATCATCATCATAGCAGCCCAGTAGTCAAGTGGTTAGCACATCAGCTTCACAGTGCAGAGGTCGCCGGTTCGCGTCCCGGTCCGGCCTCCCTGTGTGGAGTTTGCAGGTTCTCCCCCGGCCTGTGTGGGTTTTCTCTGGGTCCCCCGGTTTCCTCCCACATTCCAAAAACACCCCCGCGACCCTAATGAGGAATAAGCGGTACGGGAGATGAGATAAGACCTCTTTCGTCAATGGATGCTACAGCTGCGCGTTTGCTTTCAACGTTTAGCTTGTAATAGACGTTCACATTCCACCATGATGTCATTGATCCACTGCTGAAAAGGATGCTTTGATCCTCTCCTCTTTCATCTGGAACTGCTTCATGTCACAAAGAGGGTACAGCGAGTTCTGAAGAATGAATGACTCTCTGTGTCTTTGTGTGGTCATATAATTTGTTATTTAGTTTTTTTTGTGTTCTTCTGACTTCAACATGGCGCCGCAAGAGTGGCTGCCTTTCCAGACTGTCCTGTATTTTTGTTTTTCTACTTCTTTCTTTCCTTTCCTCTTCCTTTCAAAACTGCTGCTGTGAAATGTAAATGTCTCCACTGCGAGACGAATAAAGGTACATCCAATCCAATTAGCCAGATAGATAGTTAATAGCTAGCTCGATAGCTAATATATAGCCACCTAGATAACCAGCTAGACAGCTAATAGATAGCTAGCTAGGTAGCCAGCTAGATAGCAATAAGTTAAAGCCATTTTCAAGACGGACTTTTCATCAAGAAAGATTGGACGGCTCCGAAGCTACCAAAAATAGCAAACAATGTAGCTATTTTATGAGGTTATCACAAATGTTCATCGTCAACATTTGAACAGTCTAATAACAGTAATTCCTAAGTTTCTTCAAGTCACATGTTATTTCCAAATAGCTAAAAATAAAGTGCTTCCCCCCCCCTGCAGACCTTCGTCAACGACGTGCGCATTCAAGAGCAGATGTACATCACCCTCAAGATGGAGGACAAACTGCGGTTCGGCTACGATATCCTTCAACTGCCTTGATGCAGTTGCTTATTTCACCGGTCACCGTGGAAACGCGCGCCGTCGGCTTGCTTCCTTAACTGAGCTCCCTCACATACCAACTGGTTCACGGTGGAGAAAGGCCAGCTGACCGTGCCCGAGGAGGCCCTGGAGGTGAGCCCCCCCCCCCGGCCTCCCGGCCTTCGCCCCGTGACCCGTCTTCCCCTTTGCAGCATGAAAAGTTCACCAGTGGCCTCCAGCTGAGCAAGAAGCCGTCCAAAGGCGAAACCGGCGCAGGCAAGCCCCCCGGTAAGACTCCATCAAAGGCGCAAAATTCTCCCGGCGGATACGGCGGCGGCCCCCCAAAGCCAGATGGCCTCTCCCCCCCACCCAAAACTGCCGACGCTCAGAAAGTGGAAGAAAAGGTTGCAGGTGAGCATGAGAGAGAACCTTGGGACGGGGGCAAAATGACGAGCCTCCTTTCACACTTCGTTGGGGGGGTCCATTACTCAATAATAATAATAATAATTAATATTGATGAAAAGGTTTCTTCAGCCGTCTTCTGTAATTTGAAGGTGTCGGACGTTTCGCTTCTTATCCAAGAAACTTAGCCAGCCAGCCACACAGCCAGCGAGCTAGCTGTTGGATAATAAATACCTAGCCAGCCAGTCAAATAGCTAATAGATAGCTAGCCAGGTAGCCAGATAGCTAAAAGATAACTAGCCAGGTAGCCAGATAGCTAATAGATAGCTATCTAGGTAGCCATATATCTAATAGATAGGTAGCCATGTAGCTAATAAATAGCTAGCCAACCAGACAGATAGCTAATAGATAGCTAGCCAGCAAGCCAGATAGCTAATAGAGCGCTAGCCAGCCAGCCAGATAGCTAATGGATGGATAGATAGCTTGCCTGCCAGCCAGATACCTAATAGATAGCTAGCCAGGTAGCCTAATAGATAGCTAGCCAGCAAGCCAGATAGCTAATAGATAGCTAGCCAGGTATCCAGATAGCTAAAAGATAACTAGCCAGGTAGCCAGATAGCTAATAGATAGCTATCTAGGTAGCCATATATCTAATAGATAGCTAGCCATGTAGCTAATAAATAGCTAGCCAACCAGACAGATAGCTAATAGATAGCTAGCCAGCAAGCCAGATAGCTAATAGAGCGCTAGCCAGCCAGCCAGATAGCTAATGGATAGCCAGCCAGATAGCTAATAGATAGCTTGCCTGCCAGCCAGATACCTAATAGATAGCTAGCCAGCCCGCCAGATAGCTAATAGATATCTAGCCAGCAAGCCAGATAGCTAATAGATAGCTAGCCAGGTAGCCAGATAGCTAAAAGATAACTAGCCAGGTAGCCAGATAGCTAATAGATAGCTATCTAGGTAGCCATATATCTAATAGATAGCTAGCCAGGTAGCTAATAAATAGCTAGTCAGCCAGCCAGATAGCTAGCCAACCAGCCAGATAGCTAATAGATAGCTAGCCAGCAAGCCAGATAGCTAATAGATCGCTAGCCAGCAAGCCAGATAGCTAATAGATCACTAGCCAGCCAGCCAGATAGCTAATGGATAGCCAGCTAGATAGCTAGCCGGCCAGCCAGATAGCTCTTAAATAGATAGCTAGCCAGATACTGTAGCTAATAGATAGCTAGCCAGATTGACAGCGAGAAAGACAGCTGGATAGGTAGATACATAAAAACTGAGTAGTAAAAAAAAGTAAGTCAAGAGTCAAATGGGCTTTTCTTGCGTGGGTGGCGGTGTAAGAAAGCATTTTTTGGTAAACATTTTGCAAAAGGCTTTGAGACCGGATATCAATTAAGTGGCAGCTTAGGAGAATCGAGCACAACAAAAACGTGTTTGCACATTCCACGTTGGGTCTTTCCCCAGGAGATGTCGCCGCGCTGCCTCGCGGGACCCCCCTGTACGGCCAGCCGGCGTGGTGGGGCTACGGGGACGCGGACGACGACGACTCCATCACGCAGCAGCAGCAGCCAAACAAAAAGAAGCAACCGCACACAGGTAGGACGAGTGCCCGCCCCTCCATGGCTCCAATGTTCAATCTCAAAGCAGTCGTGAAAGTGCCACCTAATAATTATTATTATAAATAATAATAATACATTTAATTTATAAGCGCCTTTCAAAACTCTCAATTTGACTTTACAGTCACAGGATAAGGTTTTTCTGTGTGTGAGCAGTGGCAGCCACACACGCCAGTGTACTCTCAACCCGGATGTAACTCAAATAGAAAGTTGGCTAGCTAGCTAATAGATAGCGAATAGATCGCAAATAGATAGCCAGCTAGCTAGCTAGATAGCGAATAGATAGCTAGCTAGGTAGCCAGCTAGATAGCTAATAGACAGTAAATAGATAGCCAGGTAGATAGCCAGCCAGATAGCTAATAGACAGCTAACAGGAAGTAAATATAAGCGCCCATCAAAACTCTCAAGGACACTTTACAGTCACTGGATTTTCTTGTGCGGGTGAGCAGTGGCAGCCATTCGAGCCAGCGGTCACTCTACTCGTAACACAGCAGCAAAATTATGAAAGGAAGAGGAAAGGAAAGAAAGAAGTAAAAACTTTTCTATATTTATATGTTATACTTGGAAAACCTTTTTCGTGCTTCAGACTATACCGTGATTGTAAAGTCTACTTGAAAGTTTTGAAAGGCGCTTAGAAAGAGGAGTCACGTGGCTTTTAGCAGACTACGCAACGCAAACAATGCATTGTGCACCATGACGACAAACGACAACTGGAGCAAAATCTTCAGCAGGGGATATTTACCATAAATTAATTAAGGGAGTATTTGTGGTAGGTACTTCCTTAATTAAAAAAAATCATTTATACTTCGCAACAATGTTTTTGTTTTTTGCGATTAGTCGTCTTATTGTGTTTCAAGTTGTGAAAAATGGGGCAGGCAACTTTATGTCCGGGCAGGCAACTTTTCAGAGTTGTCTGCCCCGGTGTCCGCTAATTTTTTGTCATGAGTTTCAGACAGTGCTTATACAGTGAGACCTCAACTTACGAACTTAATTGGTTCCCAGACTGAGTGTGTAAGGCGAAAAGTGTGTATCTTAAAAAAAAAAATCCCATAGGAAACCATTGAAATGGGAATAATCCGTTCCCAGGTTTCCATAAAATATACTTTTCAACTAAATAAGCCTTAAAACGACACACAAGATACCTTATTCTATGTATAATAAATGTGCTATTGTATTGTATTGAAAGAAATACACTGCATTGTATCATAAAGTCACTTTATTTACATTTGTGATGGTCATTGATAGCTTGATGGAATGGCGTTGGAGGTCGAAGGTCAAAGGGAATTGCTGTTTGGAAAGAGAGGACTGTAATTAAAGAAATAAACTGTGCTGTAAAATAAAGTTTTATTTACCTTTTTGATGGTCGTTGATGGCTTATGGAAGGAGAGTCACCTTCCATATGGACTGTTGGTAACTTAACCTCTGGTGCGCTTCGGTCGTGTGCTTCCGCCGAAGATCACTCCGCCAGCCGTGGTGGGTGTGTATTATGAAAATACACTAAAGTCTCGTTATATCGATAGTCTCGGGAGTCCGAAAAAATATAGATATAACCGGACTATCGATATATCCGAACCTGCGCGCATGTAATTTTCCCCCTGCGTTCATAGAAATAGTATCGTAATAAGCGGTACTATCGATATAACCGATATCGATATAACGAGACTTTACTGTAGTGCTTATTATAAGGTTTAATTTTCGGAAATTTGACGTTTGTAAGACGAAAAGTTTGTAAGTTGAGGTGTTTGTAAGTTGAGATCTCACTGTATATGGAAAAAGTTTGACAATACACCATTCATTGGGGGTGCGCCTTATACACCGGAAAATATGATAGTTGTTGTGTACTGTTTTAGATGCGTTACATCACATTACACATCTGCAGTCGATGCATGGTGACACCCCCCTTTGTGTCCAAACAGATGATGCATTTGTGTGCGCAACGGCGGTGTACGCTCAAGTGCGCACAAAGGGGGGGATTTGTTTTACAGAACTGGCTCGCGATGGCCGTCCGAGGGGGGGGGGCATTAGCGGTTACCACGTAGCCGCTAACGTGCGGGATTAAGGATCGCGCCAGTGGCCGAGGAGCTTAGCCATAGCAAATCAATTTGGCCAGCCTGGTTTTGAGAGGGGTGGGGGGGCGGCCTCAAATCTCCTGCTACATCTGGATGGAGACTTATGCCGGCATCCTCGACTGCCGGATGGCTTTTGCATCGGCAATTTGCATATTTCTGCTGGCGTTTGGGGGCTAGCGCGCGGCAAAATGGGATCAGCCACGTCTGCCGTCCAAGTCGGTGAGTGTGGCTCACGTCGTCTGTCACTGCGAGCTAAAAGCGTTTAGGATTCATTATAGGCTTGCGTATGCAAATGATTGGTTATCCGCCATATTCCAGAAAAGGGGCGGGGCAAAGACACGCTTTGCCCCGCCAAAAAAAAAACAAAAAAGCGCTAAATGAGAAGTGGATTTTTTTTGTAATAATAATAATAATAATAACAACAACGCGTTGTATTTATTTATTTATAAGCGCCTTTCAAAACTCTCAAGGGCACTTTACAGGCACAGGATAAGACCAACTTGCCCTGCCTAGAAAGTGGGGTTACTACAAAACTCTCAATTACTCTCTGATCTCATCAGTACAGCACTAGTTTATTGTTCGGAACTATCTATAGATTTTACAAAATTGGAGCAGCCAAAATAAAGCCAACTAATTGGTGACAACAATTAAATTTGAGGGGAAAAAAAAGTAAAACTGAGCTGAGTGAACGCTGGCGCGTGTGGCTGCCGCTACTCACCCTCAGAAAAGCTTCTCCTGTGACTGTAAAGTGACCATGAGAGTTTTGAAAGGCGCTTATAAATGAAATGTATTATTATTATTATTATCTTAGCGATGCTATTTTGTGTTTTCATTGTCATCTAATTTTTGCCCTTCCTAGAAAGTGGGTTTACTACTAACCTCTCAATTACTCTCTGATCTCATCATCAGTACGGCACTAGTTAATTGTTCAGAACTATCTGCAATGCTAATTTGTGTTTGCATAGTCATCAAATATTTGCCAATATTGTCTGCCGGCTTAGAAAGTGGGGTTACTATTAATGACTCAATTACTCTCTGATCTCATCAGTACAGCAGTAGTTAATTGTTCGGAACTATTTTTGCCATAATCATTTTATATTTGAGTTAGTGGTGTACATTTCCGGGTTGAGTGAACGCTGGCACATCTGGCTGCCGCTGCTCACCTGCAGAAAAAAAACGTTTTTGTCCCTCCCGTTTTGCGGTTGAATGCGTGATCTTCGCTCACATTATAGAGTCCACGTCACCCCCCCCCCCCCATCGTTTTCTGACAAAATGGAGCCGTTGCGAAGCCAGCAGTGTTTTCTTTGCTTGGTGGTGTCGCCGACGCTTCAACTGGCTGCCATCTTTTTTGCACGACCGCAGATGGCAAAGAGGACGGCCGTCGGCCAACCCACGGCGAAATCGGCGCCAAGGAAAATCAACGGCTTGTCGCCAATGGTATCCACGAGATTCCCACCAAGGACACGGAGGGCGGCGGCTCTCGCGGCGGCTCAGGTGAGACGCCGGCGTGCCCAATCGGGACAAATAAGGGGGTGGTGGCTCGCCAACGCAAAGCGCCTGTGCCCGACAGTTACAGGCCACGCCTCCTTCACCATCGAGTTTGACAGCGCCTCCCCCGGGAGGGTCACCATCAAAGACCACGTCTCCAAGGTGACGCCCGGCCAGCACGGCCCCCGCGCCAAGAGGGGCGGCGGGGGAGACGGGGACCTGAGCGCCTTGCAGGCGGCCATGATGGCGTCGGAGAGCAAGGTGGCCGATTGGCTGGCGCACAACGACCCCGCCCTGATCCGCGCCGAGTCCACCGAGGACGACAGCAAGAGTAACAAGAGCGACGTGCCCGTTCATCTCAAGAGGCTGAAAGGTGAGCCCCCCAATGCCGCCAGAAGCACCAAAATGGTGGCAAGCGCCGCCCGCGTCTCCGCACTCACGACTTTATAATAATAATAATAATAATAATCCATTTCATGGTAAGCGCCTTTCAAACCTCTCAAGGTTACTTTACAGTCACAGGATCAGTTTTTCTGTAGGAGAGCAGCAGCAGCCACATGCGCCAGCGTTCACTCAACCCCAAAGTAACTCAAATAGATAGAAAGCTAGCTAGCCAGCTAGTAGATAGCCAACAGATCGCAAGCGAGATAGCTAGACAGCTACACAGCTAATAGATAGCAAGCATGCCAGCTAATGGATAGCCAAGTGTTTTTTTCTGTGGGTGAGCAGATGTGTCATTTTTCTTGCCGTTTGACACCGAAAGCTGACAAGGTGTCAAGGTTATAAAAGGAAGAGGAAAGGAAAGAAGTAGAAATTGTTATTATTATTATCATTTGTTAGATATTTGCTATCTATGAGCTATCTGGCTGGCTAGCTAGCTAGGTATCTGTTGGCTATCGATTGGCGAGCTAGCTCGCTCTCTGTCTATTTGAGGTACTTCCTGGTTGAGTGAACGCTGGCGCGTGTGGCTGCCGCTGCTCATTCCCAGAAAAAAACTTATCCTGTGACTATAAAGTGACCTTGAGAGTTTTGAAATGTATTATTATTAAGGTTTTCAGGGTACGGGGGCATCGAGGGGCGTTAGCGTGTGGCGCTGACATTTCCGGTGTGACTTGACAGGCAGCAAACACCAAGATGGCACCCAGAGCGACTCCGAGAACGGGCCCGGGAGGGGCCTGCGCTGGGGCGGCCGGCGCCAGGCGCTGGAGGAGCGTCTGAAGGCGGCGCGCGGCCAGACGGGAGCCCCCGGCGACAGCGTGGCAGGGGGGTCCCGGGCAGGCGGGGGCCGCACGGCCTTCATGATCGAGCTCTACGACGAGGAGAACCCCCGCAAGCGCCGCTCTTATTCCTTTTCCCAGAGCGCCGCTTGCGGAGGGCTTTGCCCGCAGCCCCCCTCCCAGCCCAAAGTGTTCAGCATTTCCACCTCCGACTCAGGTTGGTGCTTTCGGCCATTGTGAAAGCAACCTTTCTGGACTTTCTGATTGTTTTGGTTTGCCGCAGGAAAAGTCCCGGCCCCGATCTCGGCGACGGTGGCCGCGGGGGCACCCACGGCGGCCCGCGTGCTCCTCAAACAGAGGGCGGAGGACCCCAGCGGGGGACGCGGCCCAGCCGCCGGGGGCCACGCCGCCGGAAGCCCCGGCAGCCCCGGGGAAGGGGGGGACGACCACAGCGATAACGGCACCTACACCATCGAGCTGGAAAACGCCAACCAGCGGGGGGAGGAGGAGGCCCGCCGCATGATAGACAAGGTAAGGGGATAGACAAGGGGAGGGGGCATCACTTGCTTTGATGCGTGATCACGGACGCTTATAATAATAATAATAACAATAATAATAATAATAATAATAATAATAATAATAATAATAATACATTTCATTTCTAAGCACCTTGCAAAACTCTCAAGGTCACTTTACAGTCACAGGGTCAGTTTTTCTGTGGGTGAGCAGCGGCAGCCACACGCGCCAGCGTTCACTCAACTCTGAAGTAACTCATATAGATAGAAAGCTAGATAGACAGCTAATAGATAGCCAACAGATAGCTAGCTACATAGCCAGCTACACAGCTAATACACAGCCACCATGCCAGCTAATAGATAGCCAGATAAATAAAATGCTAACAATAAAGTGATTGGTGTGCTAAAAAAGATTGTAAATGAATGCATACAAATACATACTAACTCTTCTATTTCGAGAATAGGTGAGCAGCAGCGGCCACATGCGCCAGCGTTCACTCAACTCGGAAGTAACTCAAATAGATAGAAAGCTAGCTGATATATAGCTAATAGCTAACTATCTAGGTAGCTAGCCAGATGGATAGCTAATAGCTAGCTAGATGGATAATATATAGCCAGCTGGCAAGCTAATAGATAGAAAATAGATCGATAGCTAGGTAGCTAGCTAGATAGCCAAATAGCTAGCTTGTAAATGAATACATACCAACTATTGTATTTCAAGAATCTAAGGCAACGACTAACATTTCGCTTGTGTTTGCAGGTGTTTGGACTGCAGCAGAAGCAAGAACATCCCCAAGGGGGCGGCAGAGAAAAAGCAAAGAAGAGCCAGAGTGGAGAGGAGGTAAGGACCCAAGAATGTGGGTACTTCCTGGTTGAGTGAACGCTGGCGCGTGTGGCTGCCGCTGCTCATTCCCAGAAAAAAACTTATCCTGTGACTATAAAGTGACCTTGAGAGTTTTGAAATGTATTATTATTAAGGTTTTCAGGGTACGGGGGCATCGAGGGGCGTTAGCGTGTGGCGCTGACATTTCCGGTGTGACTTGACAGGCAGCAAACACCAAGATGGCACCCAGAGCGACTCCGAGAACGGGCCCGGGAGGGGCCTGCGCTGGGGCGGCCGGCGCCAGGCGCTGGAGGAGCGTCTGAAGGCGGCGCGCGGCCAGACGGGAGCCCCCGGCGACAGCGTGGCAGGGGGGTCCCGGGCAGGCGGGGGCCGCACGGCCTTCATGATCGAGCTCTACGACGAGGAGAACCCCCGCAAGCGCCGCTCTTATTCCTTTTCCCAGAGCGCCGCTTGCGGAGGGCTTTGCCCGCAGCCCCCCTCCCAGCCCAAAGTGTTCAGCATTTCCACCTCCGACTCAGGTTGGTGCTTTCGGCCATTGTGAAAGCAACCTTTCTGGACTTTCTGATTGTTTTGGTTTGCCGCAGGAAAAGTCCCGGCCCCGATCTCGGCGACGGTGGCCGCGGGGGCACCCACGGCGGCCCGCGTGCTCCTCAAACAGAGGGCGGAGGACCCCAGCGGGGGACGCGGCCCAGCCGCCGGGGGCCACGCCGCCGGAAGCCCCGGCAGCCCCGGGGAAGGGGGGGACGACCACAGCGATAACGGCACCTACACCATCGAGCTGGAAAACGCCAACCAGCGGGGGGAGGAGGAGGCCCGCCGCATGATAGACAAGGTAAGGGGATAGACAAGGGGAGGGGGCATCACTTGCTTTGATGCGTGATCACGGACGCTTATAATAATAATAATAACAATAATAATAATAATAATAATAATAATAATAATAATAATAATACATTTCATTTCTAAGCACCTTGCAAAACTCTCAAGGTCACTTTACAGTCACAGGGTCAGTTTTTGGGGGGGGGGGAGACTCCTCGTGACCTAGATCCCGCTAACGCTGGGCAGACAGACAGTTGCATTGAGGATAAAGGATGAAAGGCCAGCATGCAGCACAATGTTTGGCCGTACAGCCATTTTGTCATGGGGGGGGCGGGCCTCGATGACACGTCCGCCACACTTCCTGACTCTGAGCTAACCTTGACCTTTCGCATCTCCACTTGAGTCTCCCTCTTGTCTGTTGAAGGACTCCAACCGGGTCTCCCAGTGGGCCAATATGGCCGCCAAGCATACCCGGACCGATCCGGAAGGTTCCGGTGCCGAGACCGCCGCCTTCTTGGACAAACAAAGAGGTACGCCGGCGTGTTGATATCTATTAGCTATCTACCTAGCTAGTTATATATTTGCTATATATTAGCTATCTAGCTAGCTATCTATTAATTAACTATTAGTTAGCTCGCTAACTAACTTTAGTGAACTTTCCATCTCTTTGAGTTATTCCGGGTTGAGTGAACGTTGGCTCGTGTTACTATCTATTAGCTATCTACCTCGCTTGCTATCTGGCTAGCTATTAGTTATCTATTAGCTAGCTAGCTAACTTTCTATCTATTTGAGTTATTTGGGATTGAGTGAACGCTGGCGCATGTGGCTGCCACTGCTCGCCCACAGAGAAAAAACTGATCCTGTGACTGTAAAGTGACCTTGAGAGTTTTGAAAGGTGCTTAGAAATGAAATGGATTATTATTATGATTATTATTATTGTTGTTGTTGTTGTTATGACTGAATTTGAACCGCTTTGGCCCCTTTTCAGGATGCGAGGCCCTCCCGTCCGGCGAATCCTCGTCTTGTCTGACTGAGCGCAAGCGCAGGACCCTCCCCGCCCTCCCCACGGACGACTCCCGCGGCATCGCCAAGTCAAAGACGCCGCGGACCGAGATTGGCGAAAAGCAGGACACGGAACCCCCCGAGAAGGACAACAAGGGCGACGGGGAGTCGCCGCCCCCGCCTCTCAAGGGCAAGGGCCAGCCCAGAGCCGCCCCCTCCCCCACGCGGACATCCGAGCGCCGGGGGGGCCCTGAGAAAAGGAAGGAGGAGCGAGAGGAGGCGTCCGAGAAGGTCCTGGTGCGCCAAGGCAGCTTCACCGTGGAAAAACCCAGCGCCGGCGTCCCCCCCGAGCTCATCCCACGCATCGGCGGCGGCGCCGCCCGCGGCCGCAGCGACTCGGTGGGCAGCATGGACACCGCCACCCTCCTCAAGGACACCGAAGCCGTCATGGCCTTCCTGGAGGCCAAACTGCGGGACCAGAACAAGCCGGGTCGGGTCTCTGGTGACGGCCCCCGCCCCGCCACGGATGGCATCTTGCCCGAGGCGAAGCACAAGCGCCGCTCGCCCGGCGGCGCGCAGCGGGAAAAGAGCGACGTCGGCGCACGCGACCGCTTGGAGAAGAAGGCCAAAAACCGAACGGCTCCTGGCCCTCAGCCGCCTTCTTCGTCGCTGGATCTCACCGATGATGAGCGGACGTCTTCCTTTCCCGTGTCCGACATCCTGTCCTCCGACCAGGAGACGCTCTCCGGATACGAAGGCAGGAACGCCGCCGCCGCCGGCCGCAACCTCCGCACCGCCACCAGCAAACCGGCGGCGCTGCCCAAACCGCGCCCCACCCGGGCCTCCCTCCTCCGTCGGGCCCGACTGGGGGACACATCGGACACGGACGCGGCCGACGCCGACCGGGCGTCGGTGGTGTCCGAGGTCTCCACCACCAGCTCCACCTCCAGGCCGCCGTCGGCCCCCCGGGGGGGTCCGTCGCGTCTGGACCTGCTGGCGCAGCCGCGCCGCCACCGGGCGGGCTCCGTCTCGGCGCGTGGAAGGAGGGAGGGCTGTTGGGACTGAAATTTGATGGTTTGGATTAGGGATTTGTTTCTGGTACCCGCCGCCCCCCTTCTGTCACTATTAGCTATCTACCTAGCTGGCTATATATTTGCTATCTACCTCGTGAGCTATATATTTGCTATGTATTAGCTATCTAGCTAGCTATTAGTTATCTATTAGCTAGCTAACTTTCTATCTATTTGAGTTATTTGAGGTTGAGTGAACGCTAGCTCGTGTTGCTATCTACCTAGCTAGCTATAGATTTGCGATCTATTAGCTATTTAGCTAGCTATTTTTGAATTATCTATTAGTTAATTAGCTAACTAACTTAAGTGAACTTTCTATCTATTTGGGTTATTCCGGGTTGAGTGAACGCTGGCTCGTGTTACTATCTATTAGCTTTCTACCTAGCTTGCTATATGTTTGCTATATATTAGCTATCTATTAATTAACTACAGTAAAGTCTCGTTATATCGATATCGGATATATCGATAGTCCCGGTTATATCGATACTATTTCTATGCACGCACGGAGAAAATGACATGCAAACAGGGTTGGATATATCGATAGTCCCGGTTATATCGATATTTTTTCGGACTCCCTTGAATATCGATATAACGAGACTTTACTGTATTAGTTAGCTAGCTAACTAACTTTAGTGAACTTTCTATCTCTTTGAGTTATTCCGGGTTGAGTGAACGTTGGTTCGTGTTACTATCTCGTGTTGCTATTAGTTATCTATTAGCTAGCTAGCTAACTTTCTATCTATTTGAGTTCTTCAAGGTTGACTGAACGCTAGCTCGTGTTGATATCTATTAGCTATCTACCTAGCTAGTTATATATTTGCTATATATTAGCTATCTAGCTAGCTATCTATTAATTAACTATTAGTTAGCTCGCTAACTAACTTTAGTGAACTTTCCATCTCTTTGAGTTATTCCGGGTTGAGTGAACGTTGGCTCGTGTTACTATCTATTAGCTATCTACCTCGCTTGCTATCTGGCTAGCTATTAGTTATCTATTAGCTAGCTAGCTAACTTTCTATCTATTTGAGTTATTTGGGATTGAGTGAACGCTGGCGCATGTGGCTGCCACTGCTCGCCCACAGAGAAAAAACTGATCCTGTGACTGTAAAGTGACCTTGAGAGTTTTGAAAGGTGCTTAGAAATGAAATGGATTATTATTATGATTATTATTATTGTTGTTGTTGTTGTTATGACTGAATTTGAACCGCTTTGGCCCCTTTTCAGGATGCGAGGCCCTCCCGTCCGGCGAATCCTCGTCTTGTCTGACTGAGCGCAAGCGCAGGACCCTCCCCGCCCTCCCCACGGACGACTCCCGCGGCATCGCCAAGTCAAAGACGCCGCGGACCGAGATTGGCGAAAAGCAGGACACGGAACCCCCCGAGAAGGACAACAAGGGCGACGGGGAGTCGCCGCCCCCGCCTCTCAAGGGCAAGGGCCAGCCCAGAGCCGCCCCCTCCCCCACGCGGACATCCGAGCGCCGGGGGGGCCCTGAGAAAAGGAAGGAGGAGCGAGAGGAGGCGTCCGAGAAGGTCCTGGTGCGCCAAGGCAGCTTCACCGTGGAAAAACCCAGCGCCGGCGTCCCCCCCGAGCTCATCCCACGCATCGGCGGCGGCGCCGCCCGCGGCCGCAGCGACTCGGTGGGCAGCATGGACACCGCCACCCTCCTCAAGGACACCGAAGCCGTCATGGCCTTCCTGGAGGCCAAACTGCGGGACCAGAACAAGCCGGGTCGGGTCTCTGGTGACGGCCCCCGCCCCGCCACGGATGGCATCTTGCCCGAGGCGAAGCACAAGCGCCGCTCGCCCGGCGGCGCGCAGCGGGAAAAGAGCGACGTCGGCGCACGCGACCGCTTGGAGAAGAAGGCCAAAAACCGAACGGCTCCTGGCCCTCAGCCGCCTTCTTCGTCGCTGGATCTCACCGATGATGAGCGGACGTCTTCCTTTCCCGTGTCCGACATCCTGTCCTCCGACCAGGAGACGCTCTCCGGATACGAAGGCAGGAACGCCGCCGCCGCCGGCCGCAACCTCCGCACCGCCACCAGCAAACCGGCGGCGCTGCCCAAACCGCGCCCCACCCGGGCCTCCCTCCTCCGTCGGGCCCGACTGGGGGACACATCGGACACGGACGCGGCCGACGCCGACCGGGCGTCGGTGGTGTCCGAGGTCTCCACCACCAGCTCCACCTCCAGGCCGCCGTCGGCCCCCCGGGGGGGTCCGTCGCGTCTGGACCTGCTGGCGCAGCCGCGCCGCCACCGGGCGGGCTCCGTCTCGGCGCGCAGCGACTCGGAGTGCGCGGCGGCGGCCAGGCGAGGCTCCGCCCCCTCACCCCGCCTCTCGGCCGAGACGGCGCTACGTCTGGGCCTGCGATCGGCCGCCCCCGCCGAGAGCAGGTTGGCCCCCAGGTTGAGGGCCAACAGCGTGTCCAAGCTGAACGAGGCCCGAGGCAAGACCGCCGCCACCGGCTACTGCTCGCCCACCGGTGAGGACGTTCGCGATTTGGAGAAGCCATTACAGTGTTTCATCACTTCCGCGTATGACAACTGGAGCGCAAAAAAATGTTTTATAGCATCTAAAATACCCAAAACACGCAGTATGATATTTTTAGTCAAATGCAAAACACCAATAAAAATGACTTAGTGTCCAAAATCTGCCAAAAATTGAGCTGCGAATTGGGCATTTTCAGAAAGTCCCGCCCCCAGTTCGTGACGTCACGCCAAGACCTCTTGCATTGCTGGAGAATCAAAACAATGGCTTCAGATTCGGAGAATATGCTTTGTTATTACACATCCAGTTATGAATATGATTCAAATAGTTCTGAAGAGGAAAGCATACATGTTTGCAATTGATTAAAGAATTTATTCCGTGTCATTTTAAGGCAAACGGGTGGGGGGAATGTCTCACCCAAAAAGAGGCGAGAAAATGGCCACCGAGCTGTGAGGAATGTTTCCACAGGCTGATACATTCCTTCCATGGAGCTTGGACTCCCTCTGAAAAACAGTACAGCTTCTGAAAAAACAGTACAGCAAAATACATTGACGTGATGGAAAGACGCTACAATGCATCTTTTTTACGGTCAGGAGGCGGTCCTTTTCTGACGTCACGTGAGGACTCGTCACCAACTCAAAAACAAGAGTTCCTGAATGTTCAGCGCGAGTCTTAAAACGTAAAATATAGCTATATGCGGTGAAATCTTTGTAAAATACGCCCAGTAGAAGTCATTTGAAGCCATTTTACAAATTATGGACATAACTTGTCCGGAGACATCGGTTGTCCTATAAAGTGTCCTTGAGAGTTTTGAAAGGCGCTTAGAAAGTAAATGTTTTATTAATATTATTATTACAACAAATGAATGAATAACTTGTTTTCAAATTGAAAGTCAAAAATAATTGTCATTGTGGTTTACATACGAGAATTTGAAATTTTTGGACTTGCGTTTGTCATCGGCAAGTGCGCCTCGCTAGCTCGGTCGTTATTGGACCTAGCTAGCTTGGTCGCTAGCTAGCTCGGTCGTTACTGTAAATAGCTAGCTTGGTCACTAGGTCGGTCGTTACTGTAACTAGCTAGCTTGGTCGCTAGCTAGCTCGGTTGCTAGCTCGCTCGGTCGCTAGCTCAGTCATTACTGTAACTAGCTAGCTCGGTTGCTAGCTAGCTGGGTCATTACTCTAGCTAGCTAGCTCGGTTGCTAGCTAGCTGGGTCATTACTCTAGCTAGATCGGTCACTAGCTAGCTAGCTTGGTTGCTAGCTCGGTCGTTACTGTAACTAGCTAGCTCTGTCATTACTGTAACTAGCTAGCTTGGTCACTAGCTAACTCGGTCATTACTCGTTAATGTAATTAGCTAGCTCCGTCACTAGCTAGCTCAGTTGCTAGCTTGCTCGGTGGCTAGCTCGGTTGCTAGCTAGCTTGGTCGATAGCTCGGTCGTTACTGTCACTAGCTAGCTCGGTCACTAGCTAGCTCGGTCGTTAATGTAACTAGCTTGCTCGGTCATTAGCTAGCTCGATCTGTAGATCATCATGGCACTTGACATGCTGGATTTGCTTTTGCAGGCCGAATCAAATGAGGTGTCTGGCCACATTTGGCCACGGGGCCTCGACTTTGACACCTGTGCGGCAGTTCAAAAAGGAGTTGAGGCTGAAAGCGTCCGTCACCTCTTCTGTCTTCGCAGTGTCCAGCAGCAACCGCTGGAGACGCCTGCCACCCGAGTACGCGTCCACCTCGGAGGAAGAGTCGAGCTGCGGCCGCAACCCTTGGAAGCCCGGAGGAGCGGCGCACCCCCACGCGCGCCCGCATCACGCCGCGCCGGCCCGTGGCACCCGGCCCACCCCCGCCGCCGCCTCTCCAGGCTCGGCGACGGGCCCCGGCGCGCTGCCGACGGTGCTGAAGCACCGCATGAAGGAGCAAGACGAGTACATCCGAGACTGGACGGCGCACAGCGAGGAAATAGCCAGGTAGGGATTGTTTGTTTTCGACCAATGAGTTGGGCTGAACCATAAATCCCCCCCCATTCCCCCCGCCCTTCCGATTTTAATAATAATAACCATAATAATTATAATAATACAGCCCCTGTGCTGGACTATCGGGCAGGCTAACATGTAACATGATCGCATTCTTGGGGGACTTTACAGTGATACATCAGCTCACGAACTTAATTGGTTACTAGAAAGTGCGTGTCAGGCGAAAAGTGTGTATTCCAAATATCAATTTCCCATAGGAAACCATTAAAATTAGAATAATCCATTTCCAGGTCCCCATAAAACAAAATAGACCTTATTTTATGTATAATGAATGTGATATTGTATTGTAATGAAAGAAATATACTGTAATGTAGAATCAAGTGGTTTTATTGACCTTTGTGATGGTCATTCATGTAGTTGCCTCTTCTTCTTTTCGGCTTTTCCCTACAAGGGGGTCGTCACAGCAAATCAGTGTCCTCCATCTCTTGATGATATATACAGTACAGTGATACCTAAGCTCACAAACTTAATTGGTTCCAAGAAAGTGTGTGTAAGGCGAAAAGTGTGTATTCCAAATATCAATTTCCCAAAGGAAACCATTTAAATGAGAATAATCCGTTCCCAGGTCCCCATATAACATAATTTTCAACTAAATAAGCCTTAAAACTACACACAATATACGTTATTTTATGAAAAATAAATGTGCTATGGTATTATAATGAAAGAAATAAACTGTACCGTATAATAAAGTCGTTTTATTGACCTTTGTGATGGTCGTTGAGGCCTTGATGGAATGGATAGCTTTTTGCATAAAGTGTCTCAAGGAGCTCTGGGTTGTACATCTTGGAATTTGTGATATTGCAACAGATGCAGGCAGACATACTAGAAACTTCATTAGTAGCTGGTTCCCTTGCTTGCTTGAGTTTGTCGAATGGTTCAGCCCCACTCGTAAGCTGCCGCCGCATGTCGTCGCCGCTGTTCTAAACGAGCTGGTCTGCTGCTTAACAGGTTGTTCCCATGTGTGCGCAGGATCAGCCAGGACCTGGCCAAGGATTTGGCCACCCTGGCGCGCGAGATCCACGACGTGGCCGGCAAGATTGACACGGTCAGCTCTTCCGACACGCCGCCCAGCACGGCCGCCACCACGCCGGGTTCGGCCGCCGACGGCCGCCAAGAGGCGCCGCACGACTTGCAGGACAGCATGAGACAGGTCAGGATTTTTTTTTGGGGTGGAATTTGTTTTTGTCCGTCACCTTTGGTGGTTTTCATCTGCTCTTTGTGGACACGGTCAGCTGGTGGATCGCGTTTTTGACGAGAGGCTGAAATACCGCAAGAACCCTCCGGTCATCGACGGCGCCGACACGCCACAGATCAATGGCAAACCGGCGGAGCCCCGCCCCCGTCCCCCCTCCAGCCATGAACCTCGGGCGCTCAGGAGGCGTACGTGGAACCGAGAGGAGGTGCGTGAGAAACCGGTCCGACCTTGGCGCCCCCGTGCGGTTGACTTGACGCTTTGTCCGTCCTTGCAGGCGGTTTTGGACAGCCTTCTGCTCCACTCACTGGCTCAGCTGACCACCAAGATCAGGCAGTCCACCGACAAAACGGCAGGAAAAATTCGGTCCGTGTCCCCATCCGTGTTTTCCTTCCACCCAGTCGGTACCATTTGGTCCTGATCCTCTTGTTGCTGTGCAGGCTCTTGTTGAAGGACCAGGACAGGAACTGGGAGGACATCGAACGCAAACTGAAAGCTGAGAACCACGCGCCACTTTTGAAGGCCTCCGGCAATGTACTTGAGCATCCCGGCCGGCCGGGTGTTTCGGTCTGGGGGGACGGTTTGAGTTGATGGACGGATGCCGTTTTGTGCTTTGTGCAGGAGATCTCCTCCGTCCTGATTGAGCTTCGAAGGGTCGAGAAGCAGCTTGAAGGTAAAGACGGCGCTCGCGGGCTCCCGCCGGGATCGGACGCCAGCCAGTGCGAGGGTTTGGGGGGTTTGGTTTCCCCCTCCCTCTAGTACAGGGGTGTCAAAGTCATTTTTTGCCGCGGGCCACATTGTAGTTATGGTTTCCTCTCGAGGGCCGTTATGAATTTGGGGAAGCCATTAGAATGTTTACATCCCTTCAAATATTACATATAGAGCACACAGCAAATTAATGAATAGCTCATTTTCAAATCTGAAGTCAAGAATAATGACTTTTATCGTGGTTGACATCGAAAAATATGACATTTTGGCTCAGATTTTAGCAATCATCGTGGAATTTAACAAGTTTGATTTGCTTTCGCGGGCCGAAAAAAATGATGTGGCGGGCCGGATTTGGCCCGCGGGCTTTGACTTTGACACCTGTGCTGTAGTAGTTTGTGCCCAATATTGTTTTATAAGGCTCACCGACAATGAAGGGAAACAAATTGTTTTGACTTCATTTTGACATCGGCATCAAAGGCGCACCTGATCCAAGTTGAAACCAAAAATACACAAACAGATGAAGGATGCAAATAGGACCGTATTTTCCCGTGTATATTAAATCTAGCTGGCTAGCTATTTGCTATATTGCTAGCTTTCTATTAGCTGGCTGGATATCTCACTAGCTATGTATTGTCTATGTAGCTAGCTATCTGTTGGCTATATATTAGCTGACTGGCTAGCTGTCTAGTTATTAGCTATATGCCTATCTTCAGTGTTTGAAATAGTGTCTGCCCGGTGGCGTACAGCTTTTACGTCGGGCTACAACTTTCAAAACGTCTTGGCCCGCCCGGATGGCCGACAACATCTTCGAGAAAAAAAAAGCTATTGTTTTCAAACGTTTGTTTTAATTTATTGGCGGACTCCTCTTTGTCAGCGCCTTTCAAAACTCTCAGGCTTCTGATTCTGATTGGTTGCCAGTGCCGCGTATGCAAATTGCCAAACGAACGTTTGTTTGGCAATTTGCATACACCCTGGCTGAAAAGTGTACTTGAAAGTTTTGAAAGGCGCTTAGAAAGAGGAGTCACGTGGGTTTTAGCAGACAACACAACGCTAACATTCCATTGTGCACCATGACGACAAACGACAACTGGAGCAAAATCTTCAGCAATGAATATTTACCATAAATTAGGCAAGGAAGCATTTGTGGTAGGTACTTCGTTAATTTTAAAAAACCTTTATACTTTGCAACAATGTTGTTTTTTTACGATTAGTCGTCTTATTGGGTTTCAAGTTGTGAAAAATTGGGCAGGCAACTTTATGGCCGAGCCGGCAACTTTTCAGAGTTGTCTGCCCAGGTGTCCGCTAACTTTTTGTCATGAGTTTCAGACACTGCTATCTGGCTAGCTATCTATTTATCTCTTGCCTGGCTGGCTGGCTATCTCGCTAGCTGTATATTAGCTATGTAGCTATCTAGCTAGCTATCTATTAGCTGACTGGCTGGTTGTCTAGCTGGCTATCTATTAGCTGTGTAGCAGGCTAGCTATCTGTTGGATACTTACTAGGCTGGCTAGCTAGCTTTCTATCTAATTGAGTTACTTCCGGGCTGATCCTGTGACTGTAAAGTGACCTTGAGAGTTTAGAAAAGTGCTAATCAATGAAATGTATTGTTATGATGATGATGATGATGATTATTATTATACGCCCCCAATGAATGATGTCTTTTCAAACTTTTTTCCATACATAATGCGCACCGGAGTATAAGTTGCACCTTCAATAAATGAAAAAAGGTTTTGCAAATATAAGATTTTTTCCAATTTTCCAAATGTGTGGCATTATCAGCTGCTGCAGGAGAGGCTGCCTTATACGCCGGACGGAAAATACAATATTCAAGAAAACAAGTTGCCAAATATGTCAATGAAATCATGAAAAACGGCACAAATGGTCCAGGGCGTCCGTCCATCTGTCCGTCCCCCGCGTTGTGTCCCGCGAATGGTCGCCAACTAGCTCCCGCTCATTCTGCGCCTATCTGTGCCCGTGTGTCCCAGTGATCGATCTGATGTTGGACCCCGTCGGGGCGCTGGAGGCGGCGGCGGCCGGCGTCGTTTCACCCACCGGGGGCGCCAAAGCCGCACCGCCGCCCTCCGCCGACGCGGGACCCCGCCAGCTGTCAGCCAACGAGCCGCCGGCCGAGATCCTCCCGCCGTCCGGCACGTTGCCTTTCTGCCGCTTGCGGCCCAACGGTAAGGAGGCCCTTGTCCAAAAGTGAGACAAAAATCAGCGCTGTGATGTTCCTTCTTCACAAGCGAATTTTTTTAAGGAAAAAAAAACCGACATTGGAAGCTCAAATGAAGTTTTTGTAAAAGTTGGTCTCCCCTGGAAACTTTTAATCCCTATTTCCCCACTTTGTTTTTGCACTTGAAAATGGCCGCAGCCTTAACGCCACATTGAAACTTTGTATAGGAAACGCTCCCGTTCTTTCACAACTCAACCCGTGCAGTTTGACACGCAATCAAATGCTTTCTACTTCCGCATTTTTTTTCGCTGAAGGTTTCTTGAGCCGTCATCTGTACTTCTTTGAAGGTCTCGGACGTTTCGCTCCTTTCACTTTTCAATTGATGGATGATGAAATAACCACTAACGCGCAATTTTTTTCACTTTTGTTCTCGCCGCCTTATCTTGATTTGGCCCATGTAGCACCACTAAAAGTGTTTGCTATGCAATTGGATGTTTTCTACTTGCATTTCAATTGGGGGAGAAGGGGTTAACTTGTTTCATATTTGAATACCAGTGTTGTTTTGTAAGCATTTTTCCGTTCATTTGTGTCAAAAGAAGTCTTCAGTTCCGTCCCTCTTTTCGTGTTTGTATCGCGTGGCTTCCTATTGTGTCAAAATGTAGCTTGTTGTGTTCGGGGGGGTGGGTGGACAAAGATCCCGTAGCAGTTTTTCTCCACGCGGATCCACTTGAATGTTTTAAACTACTTCCTCAATTGCTTCTCATCATATAAAGTCACTAGTTACATCAAGAAGCGTAGAGATCAGAGTGGTTTTTCGCTGTGATGTCATGCAGGAAAAAAAGCAAATGCATATACAGGTAACATCCGACTTACGACCGAGTTCCGTTTTAACCTAACCCTCGTAAGTCAAAATGGTCGTAAGTTGAAATCAATTCAAAATGTTGACGAGAGACTCGGAGGCTAAATAACTGGCAAACTCTGGTGCCATCACATGGTCGATTGCTATGCGAGGGAGATGCTGTCTGGCCAAAATTGTCGTACTGGTAGTGCGTTGCGGTGCCAGGACTAGGATAAAATTTAAAAATAGGGCCTGGAGGTCACGGTCGTAAGTACGGGTGGTCGTAAGTCGGATGTTACATGTACAGGTAACATCCGACTTGCGGCCGAGTTCCATTCCGACCAAACCGTCGTAAATCAAAATGGTCGTAAGTTGAAATCCATTCAAAATGTTGAATAGAGACTCGGAGGCGAAATGACTCGCAAACTTTGGTGCCATCACACGGTCGATTGCTGTGTGAGTGAGATGCTGGCTGGCTGGCCAAAATTGTCGGAGACGTTGCCGGCCTGCTAGCGCGTTGCGCTGCCAGGCGTATAATTAAATTTTTTTAAAATGGGGTCTGGAGGTCATGGTCGTAAGTCGAGCTGGTCGTAAGTGGGATGTTACCTGTATTTGTGTCTCTATATTTTGGTCTCAATGTTTCACTTTACATTCCCATCTTTTTTTTTGTTGGGATAAAGCAAAACATTTGAAGTGAATACGCGGTACTTGTACGTTTCTGTTTGTTTCTAATCCTCCTTGTTGTCTGGTTAGTTATTTTGTAAAGAGAAAAAAAGGCCATTTTTATTTATTTTGTAATATTTTGTGGATGTTTTATGTATTTTGTATTTGTTCTGTTGGCAATTGTACTGTCAATAAAAACAGCCGTCCACTTTTCATTTGGGCTCGCCTTGTTTTGCGTTGCGCAATCATTTGGGATCTTACCATGTTTCAAGGGCACTTTACAGTCACATGATAAGAACCTTTTTTTTTCCTGCGGGTGAGCAGTGGCAGGCAGACGCGCCAGCGTTCACTCAATGTGGAAATGTATGCCACTAACTCAAATATAAAATGGCCGCAATAACATTCAAATAAAGTAAAACTACTCACCATTTGATGACAATGCTCTGATCTTACCTTGAAATGTGCATTCCTTCATTTCGCTAGCTATCTGTGTCTTAGCTTTAGTTGTACAAAATAGCTATCGTCGAGCTAGCAAAGTGAAGAAAACATTGACTGCCAGTGGATCCGATTTTATTACCGCCGTTGAACGACCACATTTACTTTTGACTTCATCCGCACGATATAAAAGGTGAATGCGGGGGGGCGGCGGTCAGCCAGGGGGCCACTTCATGCCGCGGCCCCCCAGCACGTGAACGTGAATGTGGTAGACCGACTGACCGCCGTCGGGACCGTCGTTGATGACGATCCTGTAGCCTTTGGCCAGGCCCGCCTGCGCCGCGCATTTCTTGGCCACCATTAGCAGGTGACCCAGGAGCTAGCGGGGGGATGGCGTACACGCGGTTAAACAACAAAGACGCCAGCGCACCATCGTGTCATGTGCGCTCAAGCTAATCCATCCTTACGGCAGCATCGGCGTCCTCCGCTTTGGACAACTGGACGATTGGCTTCTTGGGGACCACCAAGAGGTGAGTGGGCGCTTGGGGGGAGATGTCAGGGAAGGCCACACACTGTAACACAAGTACACGCGAAGAATAAAGATGGACTAATCATGCAACAAGACGAATAATAATAATTATAATAATAATTCATATGCGCCTTTCAAAACGCTCAAGGTCACTTTACAGACACAGCTGATAGCTATCTAGATCGCTGATAGCGATCTTGATAGCTAATAGCTATCTAGTTTATAGCTATCTAGATAGCTCATAGCTATCTTGATAGCTGATGGCTAATAGCTATCTAGTTTATAGCTATCTGGATAGCTGATAGCTAATAGCTATCTAGATATCTGATAGCTATCTAGATAGCTAGCTCGATAGCTACTACCACCAAATGGCAGGATTTCTTTTTCTATTTGTATTCGGATCGCTGCAGAAACAGAAAACTCCACAAGGAAAATTGATGATTTGGACAGCAAAGGGGGCATCTCGCGTGGATGGGGGGCGACATCATTCTAAATTCATAAAACATAATTAAATATAATGAGTATTATTGTAATCATCTACATATTAACCAAATGGTACAAACGGGGCTGGAGGGCTAAAATGTGAACTAATAATGTTTGATAAACAGTTAGCGCTTTGTTATTGCTGCAGTGCAAATCAGAATACATTCTATTGTAGTTAAAAATTAGCCCATATAAAGCAGAATGTATTGTACTTGAAAATTAGACCCCGAACAACTAAGCGGTCTACTTGGTTGGCTTTAATCGTCATGTTTGTGGGCAAAAAACGATAAAAATCAGTGTTTTGTGTTCTTTTCCGCTTTCGCGCGTACGCGCGCAGGCGCAGAGGCTGCACGAAGTTAGCAATAGCATTCTCTGAGCTTGTGCTTCACGACAGTATAAAAGCGCCGCCGTTGCGCCTTGGAGCTCTCTCCAAAAGTCTACCTGATCGTCCTCGTAGATGAAATTTGCAGGGATTTCTTTACGTATGATTTTTCCAAATATTGTGTCTCCGCCAGGTTGGGCAACCTGTGCTTTCGCTGTTTCGTCAGCCATGTTGGCGCGGTCAAAAACCAACGCTCCATACCGGGGCGGGAAGGACCCTACTGTCAGATATTTAGCGTCACCGTAGGATCTGCTCTGATTGGTCAATGACACTCTGAAAGCGGAAGTAAGCGCGAAAATTAGCCATGATGACTCGCTGTCAGATGTACAGCGGAAGCGTGGAGTCTTCTCTGATTGGTCTATGACACTCTGATGGCGGAAGTAGGTGCGAAAATCAGCCATGTTGGTGCGGTCACAAAGTGACGCATCCAACTCAAGCGGAAAAGAACCAGCTGTCAGATGTGTAACGTCACCGCAGGGTCTGCTCTGATTGGTCCATAACAATCAGAAGGCGGAAGTAAGCGCGAAAGAATCAAGATGAGCGCTCGCCTGAAGGTGACCAGCAAATATGAACATACTTCAGTAAAATGTGATTGTGTGTGTTATTTTTTTTTCTTTTCTCAAGACCAAGATAATATTGTCAGTTTTAATTCAGCTTAAATGCATACTTGATGTTTGTGCAGGTTTTACGCGTCTTCAAGTCGCTGCACAGAACGAGGTTGGCTGTATTCAAAGATGACGAGCGAGCACTTGCAGGTCTTGCTGCTCCGAATTGTTAGGCTACATGCTACGCAGTAGTTATTCATTCTCCCCGGTTAACATTTCATTTTTCAGATCTCGATCAATACAACTTATTGAGGATTCATTGCTTCGTAGCTTGTTTACTTAGCACCGCTCGATTGACGTCGCGCTTTGAATAACGTTATTGCCTCCGCGGTATTAAATTCCTAACTTTTTTTTTTCCCGGACAGCTGCAAAATTAAAAATCAACGAGGAGTTCCGTAAAAACAGACACGAATCTTCACAAGAAAACATTGAGAAGGTGAAGCCCCGTGAGCCAAATTGCTTTTTTTTTTTTTTTTTTTTAATGTATTTTCTTTTGGTGTCACGTATGCAATACTCAATGTACCCTCTTCAACTATTTTTTTTACACATTGGGATTGGACAGACCAATGTTTGCATCATGCTTACATCAGCAGCTATCTAGCTAGCTAGCTTTTAGCTATCTATTTGCTATCTATTATTGACTGCTGACGTTGATTATCTTGTGGGTCATTTTCACCTGTATGTAAAAATCCATACAAAACAATCAAATAATAGGTAACGTCAGCAGATATCTAGCTAGCTAGCTTTTAGCTATCTGGCTAGCTAGTTGGCTATCTATTAGCTATCTATTCGCTACTCAAATAAATAGAGAGCTGGCTGGCTAGCTAATAGATAGTTAATAGCTAGCCAGTTGGCTGGCCAGATGGCTAGCTAGCTAGCTTTCTATCTATTTGAGTTATTCCGGTTTGAGTGAACGCTGGCGCATGTGGCTGCCACTGCTCACCCACAGAAAAACTTAATTCTGTGACTGTAAAGTGACCTTGAGAGTTTTGAAAGGTGCTCATAAATGAAATGAATTATTATTATTCTGTTGGAGGAGTATTGAAACAATTTAAAACTCTATTTGGTGTTGCAGATGATCAAAATGGGTTCAGATGTTGAAACGATTCTGCGAGAAGGCGTACTTCAAATGGAGCACATTGGCACTAAGAGACTCTGTGAGTCCCTGTTTTCTCACACGTTTTATCACGTTTTCTCACACAGTTGTCGCATGTCAAACACGAACAGAGTCTCTGCAATTCCACAAATGTTCCTGATTGTTTTCATTAAATTTTTTTCTCACAGTGCTTCGACCCAGGGAGGATCTCCTCTTAGAAAATGTTCCCTATTGTGATCAGCCCATGAAAAAATCCTGACGGAGAATCTCCCTCCCGTTGCATCAAAATCGTACAAAGCCAAATGAAAAACTCCTGTGGCGCTGAGTGATGTTTGTTGCCCCTTTTACCTTGAAAAATGTTTTATTTATCTAGTTATCCAGCTATCTAGATAACTATGTAGCTAGCTACCTTGCTAGCTATATATTAATAATATAATAAGCATAGATACAATAATAAATAAAATGCAATTATAAATAGAATATAAATAAAATACAATTATAAATAGAAACAAGATATAGAGAGACACAGAAAATGCAATTTCCTATCGCTAATGTATCTGGCTAGCTAACTATTAGCTAGCTAAATTGCTTTCTATCTATTTGAGTTACTTCTGGGTTGAGCTGGTGTGTGTTGCTGACGCTCCTCACCTGCTGAAAAAAACTTGTGACTGTAAACTGACCTTGAAAGTTTTGAAAGGTACTTATAAATGAAATGTATTATTATTATCATCTATCGCCTTTCGTTTGGATTAAGATCTGCTAAACAAGGCTGTGGCTATTACATGGAAAGTAGCTGTTTTCATTTTGTCTTGTGCAATTAAATATTAAATTGTTAGTTTTGCAACATGGATTTTTTGCCCCTCTGTCTTTGCATTCAACTTGCCGAACAGTTTGCACAGTAAAGCAATGGACTAAAACAATGGTTGAAGAAAATTGTACAATAATTTCCTTGTGGATTTTTTTAATTAGCAAAAGGCAAAACCCTTCTTTTTGTAATACCTGTATATCTGTTAATATGTAAACATTAGCTCCATATGACATAATAAGCGCTGACTTGTAATTGCAGAAGGCGAATTTTTTTTAGTGACGTTATTACTCTTCCATCGAACCCGGCGTAAATCACGCACTGAAAAGTCTTTTCCAGCGAAAACCAAACATGTCGCTAACAGTGGCAACGTAATATGGCCGCCCTCTGGCTTCAGCCACGAGTGAACCGTTGCTTGTCTATTCTTCCCACAGCGACCGTGTATTTGTACCGAATGACTCACTAGGACTACTTCCGTGTTGACGGATGTAACGGCAAATGTGTGTATCAGGCTCTACAAGAAACCAGAGTTTTACGTTTTCTTCATAAAATGTCCCGTACGGTGATTGCCCACGGGAGGGTTTTGAAAGGTGCTTTGAAAGGACCCTAAACGTCATCAATATGCGCGTGTTGGCCTGACAACGCTTTTGTTAGGTGCTGTGTTGCTGTTTAGCCGTGACATGTTAGCTTTCGACCGATGATGGCGAAGGCATGGTAAGGAATGGAAATTCGTGTACATTAGCTCGTTTGTGGATACAACAAATTGGACATAAAATGACGTGACGTTTATTTTGTGTCGCACTTTGCAGCACGGACAAATTGTGGGATTTGGCCGCTGCAGAAGTCCAAAGTCGGGAGACAAACGCAGAAGAGGACGACGCCGGTGCCGTAGCAGAAGCAGGCGGGGAAAGGACCGTTTTTCTAATGGGTAGCAAGGCTGGGGTACGTGTAGTTATCTGACTTTACATTGATGACAACCGAGTTTTTTTTCTCTTGGGCTAAATGTGCCATGTTTGTTGTCTTTCGTCACGACAGGGCAAAACGTCCATTCTGCTCCGATGCCTCGACAGGCGAGTAATCCAATCCACTTGTTGATGTTGTTGTTTTGAACACATTTGATTAGAGATTCGCGCGAGATGAAGCTAAAGTGTTGTGTACACCCCCAGGGATGAACCAGCAAAGCCCACTCTGGCCCTGGAGTACACATTTGGCAGGAGAGCCACAGGCCACAACACGGTGGGTACTAAAACAAAACCAAATGCAGTGATACCTTGGCTTACGAACTTAATTGGTTCCCAGAAAATGTGTGTCAGGCGAAAAGTGTGTATTCCAAACATTAATTTCCCATAGGAAACCATTAAAATGAGAATAATCCGTTCCCAGGTCCCAATAAAACATAATTTCCAACTAAAGAAGCCTTAAAACTATGCACAATATACCCTATTTTATGTATAATAAATGTGCTATGGTATTGCAATTAAAGAAATAATGTGTACTGTGTCTAAGTCATTTTATTGACCTTTGTAATGGTCGTTGATGGCTTGATGGAATGGATAGCTTTTTGCATAATGTGTCTCAAGGAGTTCTGGGTTGTACATCTTAGAAGAAACTTCATTAATAGCTGGTTCCCTTGCTTGTATGTTCTCTTCAAATAGTACAGGTGGCTTGTGCGGGTTATTTGTGGAGCCTGATTGATGGGATATTTTAACCTTGCAGTCTACACTCTGCCTTTGAACTATCAATAAAGTTGAAACGAGTCCAAATTACACTGTTTTCTATCCATTTTCTCACCATTTCACTTTTTTTTTCACTTTTGTGTTTTTGTTTCAAGCTCTGTCGTCTCCCTTTCGTGTGTGTTTCTGTAACCCCTCCCCCTGCTCACTGCTGCGCGTGACCTGCTGCGCGTGTCCCTTCCCTCCTCTACCACTTGAACAATCATGTGCGGCTTTAACCGAAGACTGGGGGTGGGGGGATAGAGAAAAAAAAAGCCGGCTGCCATTTCAAGCACCTTGTTAGGAGCTGCAAGAACCGGCTCGTTCGCGAACGACACATCACTTGTGGCGCTCCGTGTGTTTCCCGAAAACTGGTTGGTATGCCAAAATTATATTCTCGTAAATGTTACGTTCGTAAGGTGTGTCGCAAGTTCGTTAGCTAAAGCGATTGTAAGCCGAGGTATCACTATAATAGCACGCAATCCATTTTGATTGATCGAGCGCTTTCACATCCGATGAAGTAGCGTGCTAACATGAACTAGCCTGGAAAGCTGACATTGTTTTTTTACCCATTATTGGACTTTCACTGTGTCCAGCCCAAAGACATCGCCCACCTGTGGGAGCTGGGAGGCGGGACTTCCTTGTCCGATCTGGTGCAGATCCCCATCACGGCTGCCAGCATTCGGTAATTCGGATGTGCTATGAGCAACTAAAATCCATCCGTCTGATCAAGTGCCTTAGGTTTTTGGATTGGATTGGATCTACCTTTACAGTGATACCTTGGCTTACAAACACATCCCATCAATCAGGCTTCACAAATAACCTGCACAGGTCATTAGTTCAATTTGAAATGAAAAGACAAGCAAGGGAACCGGCTATTAATGAAGTTTCTAGTGTGTCTGCTTGCTTCTGTTACTGTTGCAATATCACAACTTCCAAGATGTACTACAAGATGTACAAGATGTGACTAATAAAGCCATATCCAATATCCAATATCCAATATATAATATATATATATATGTACAACCCAGAGCTCCATGAGACACTTTATGCAAAAAGATATCCATTCCATAAATAAAACGACTTTATTAAACAGTACAGTTTATTTCTTTGATAAAAATACAATAGCACATTTATTATAATAAGGTATATTTTTTAAGGGTTATTTAGTTGAAATGTATGTCTTATGGCAGGGGTGCTCATTACGTCGATCGCGATCTACCGGTCGATCGCGGAGGTAGTACTGGTCGATCTTAGCGTGACAGTAAAAAAAAAACATTTGTCAGCCTATCAAACGTCCCGTCACTTGATTGACATACAGGGCAACCATTCAGATGACAACTGAATTTTTACCTTTAGGTCGCCGTGCATGCGTAAACAACGGCGCTAAACGCAGCAAAATTTACAAGCTAGTCAGCGAATTACCTCAGATTTTAAGCCCTTGCTAAAACATATGGTGATCAAAATGAGTGAGAAAGCGGGACCAAGTAAGGGGGCAAAACATATTACTTTCATACGGAATGGGAAAATGTGGAGCGCCATTTTCGGACTGTTCATGGAAAATACGACATTGACTTCACGCCGAAAAGCCAGCTGAGAAAGAGAACGGTGGTCGAACTAAAATCCCAGTTGTCCGGACAGCGGTCATTTTTCACTCAACATACTTCAAAAGCGAAAGTCGCCACCGAAGCATCGTGAGTCACGCCATCGTTAAAAACAATAAGTCCTTCCAAGACGGAGAGATGGTAAAAGAAGCATTCGTTGAAGCAGCTGACTCCTTGTTCAGAGACTTGGACAGTTCTGTAACTTACTCACACAGGAAAAGTACCCCAACTTGAGGAAATGTGCTACCTCCTTGACTGTATTATTCGGCTCCACTTATTTATGTGAGTCAGCCTTTTCCTACATGAAGATCATTAAGTCCAAATACCGTTCCACCATGAATGATGCACCATGCACCATGCACTGTGAGACTAATAAAGGCATATCCAATCCAATCCAATCCAATGATGAACATTTGGGAATGTGCTTGAGGCTGGCTGTCAGCAGCTACTGTCCGGACTATGCATCCCTGGCTGATTCAATTCAGTGCAAGTCATCAAAGTAAACTCAGGTAATTACAAAAAAATGTTAATAGTTATTTATTATGTTATGTATATGTAGTTATTATGTGTGTTGTGCAATATTGGCTTATACAGTTATGCAAGGTACATCAACATACATTGTACATACATAATCCTTAAAACATTTGAAAATAATTATGTTTTGCATTTTTGTCGTGGGTAGATCATTTTGACTTGGTATTTTTTGTAAGTAGCTCGTATGCTGAAAAAGTGTGAGCACCCCTGTTTTATGGGGACCTGGGAACGGATTATTCTCATTTTAATGGTTCCCTATAAGAAATTCATGTTTGGAATACACACTTTTTGCCTTACACAAGATTTCTGTGACCCAATTAAGTTTGTATGCCAAGGTATCACTGTATTTGTCTCACAGTGGAGAAATTGACATTTTACAGCAGCAAAGTTATGAAAGGAAGAGGAAAGGAAAGAAAGAAGTAGAAAAACAAAATACAGGAGCTGCTGGAAAGGTAGCCGCTCTCGCGGCGTCATCTTGAAGTGAAAAAAAACCAACAACAAACGAAATAACAAATAACATGACAACACGACGCTTGGCGGGACCAAGCTTCTTTTTGCGCGGAAGTCAGGTGACGATCCCTGGTCGCAGCTACCTGGAGATCTACAAAGAGCGCATGCGGGACCTTCTGAGGAGGAAGTCTGCCGGGACCTGAGGGTCCGAGAGCACCCTAGGGAAAGACCCTACGTCGAAGGTGGGCGGCGGCGGCGTTGGGACCTCCTTGGCCCCGCCCCCCTTGCTACAATGCTACCTCGCTAGCTATTTGCTATCTGGCGAGCTATCTGGCGAGCTGGCTGGCTATCTCGCTAGCCATTAGCTGTCTGGCTATCTGGCTAGCTATCTATTTGCTATGTATTAGCTAGCTATACTAGCTAGCAATACACAAAACAGTAAAATCATGACTAAAACAATAAATAAAACAGCAGATTAAACTACACCATGAAGGCAAGTTTAAACAGGTGGGTTTTCAGGTGAGATTTGAAAGTAGGAAGGGAGTCAATGTTACGGATGTTGGGTGGAAGTGAGTTCCAGAGTTTGGAAGCGGAGCGGCTGAAAGCTCTGCACCCCATCGTTGTGAGACGGGCAGAGGGCATGTAGAGAAAAAATATCCTGTGACTGTAAAGTGTCCTTGAGAGTTTTGAAAGGCGCTCAGAAATGAAATGGATTATTATTATTATAGAGGTGGAGGAAGGAAGAGGATCTGCGGGCCCGAGAAGGAACGGAGATTTGAATTAGGTCAGACAGATAGGGGGGGGGGGCAAGGTTATGGATGGCTTTGAATGTAAACAGAAGTATTTTGAATTCGATACGATGTTTAACAGGTAGCCAGTGGAGCTGTTGGAGGACAGGGCTGATGTGGTGAAAGGAGGGGGTTTTAGTAATGATCCGGGCTGAGGAATTTTGGACTAGTTGGAGTTTATGGAGACATTTTTGATTGACCCCGAAAAGAAGCGAATTACAATAATCGGTACGGGAGGTGACGAGACTGTGGACGAGGATAGCAGTGGTGTGAGGGGTGAGAGAGGGACGGAGACGATTGCTATTGCGGACGTGAAAATATGCAGACCGAGTTATGTTATTTATATGGGAGTGAAAAGATAGTGTGCTATCGAGGATGACACCCAGGCTCTTGACTTGAAGGGCGGGGGACACGGTAGAACTGTCAATGGTGAGAGAGAACCTGTTTGCTTTGTGAAGGGTGGATTTTGTACCGACAAGGAGAAGTTCCGTTTTTCCGCTGTTTCGTTTGAGAAAGTTATGAGAAAACCAGGATTTATTTTCTTAGAGGCAAAGTGTAAGGGATGCAGGTGGAAGAGAGGCATCGGGTTTACTGGAGAGGTAGAGCTGGGTGTCATCCGCGAAGCAGTGAAAATTAATGCCAAAATTGCGCAAGATATCACCAAGGGGAAGAAGGTATGTAATAAAGAGAAGGGGCCCAGAACAGACCCTCGGGGCACACCAGAAGACACAGGGGAGGACCGTGAAGTGAATATGTTAATTTGGATAAACTGTGAGCGGCCAGTGAGGTAGGAATGAAACCAACTAAGTGGGGTGTGTGTCACGCCTAGAGTGGAGAGTCGGTTGAGTAGGATGGGGTGAGAAATGGTGTCAAAGGCTGCAGATAGATCAAGAAGGATAAGAACAGAGAGGGAGCCGGTATCTGCTGCTATGAGAAGGTCATTAGTGATTTTTATGAGGGCTGATTCAGTGCTGTAGCGGGGACGGAAACCAGACTGGAATTGTTCATAGAGGTTATTGTGAGTGAGGTGAGAGTGGAGCTGAGACGCGACGGTTTTTTCGAGAATTTTAGCGATAAATGGAAGATGCGAAATTGGACGTAGGTTATTGAAATCATTGGGATCTGAGTTTTTTTCAGGATTGGCCTTACAGCTGCGGTTTTGAGAGGGACAGGAACAATTCCAGTGGATAATGGGAGTGAATAATAGCTGAAATAAAAGGGAGGAGAGCGGGTAGACAAGATTTGATGAGGATAGTAGGGAGGGGGTCAAGCTGACAGGTGGAATTCTTGGACTTGGTGATGAGGTCAGAAATTAAGGAGGGATGAGGGAGTTCAAAAGAGGACAGCAGTTTATAGGGAGTAGGAAGGTTGGGGGAGGGGAGGGATACAGAGGAGCCGAGGTGCTGGTGGATCTTGTTGATCTTTTCAGTGAAAAACAGAAGCAGAGTGTTGCAGTTGTCTGAGGAGTGAAAGTGTGGGGGGAGAGAGATAGGGGTTGAATGATTTTGTTGTATTGGGAAAAGACAGTCCGTGCATTCCCAGTGTTAGCATCAATCAGTCCAGAATAGTATTGTGATTTTGCGTGTGTGATGTTCCTTGTAATGGGTGAGGTGAGCTGTGTACATGTCCTTGTGGGTAGTGAGCACGGTCTTCCTGTAAAGTCTTTCCAGTTGCCAAGTTTTCGCCTTGGTGGAGCGGAGATGGGCGGTGAACCAAGGGGCGGATCGGGTGCATTGGACTGACCGGGACTTTACAGGAGCAAGGGCGTTGAGCATGTTTGCAAGGTCCGTGTTGTACCGGGAAACAAGTTCATCAGGGGGGGAGTTGTAGTCCGGATTGAGGGTGGAAGCCATTGCAGTGAGGGTGACTGTGTCGATGTGTTTGATGTTCCGATAAGTGATGATGCGGGGTGGCTTGGGGAGAGATAGTGTGATGGGAACGTTAAATGAGACAAGGAAATGGTCCGTTACAGGTAGTTCATGAAAGTAGGAAGGGAGTCAATGTTACGGATGTTGGGTGGAAGTGAGTTCCAGAGTTTGGAAGCGGAGCGGCTGAAAGCTCTGCACCCCATCGTTGTGAGACGGGCAGAGGGCATGTAGAGAAAAAATATCCTGTGACTGTAAAGTGTCCTTGAGAGTTTTGAAAGGCGCTCAGAAATGAAATGGATTATTATTATTATAGAGGTGGAGGAAAAGGATCTGCGGGCCCGAGAAGGAACGAAGATTTGAATTCGGTCAGACAGATAGGGGGGGGGGGCAAGGTTATGGATGGCTTTGAATGTAAACAGAAGTATTTTGAATTCGATACGATGTTTAACAGGTAGCCAGTGGAGCTGTTGGAGGACAGGGCTGATGTGGTGAAAGGAGGGGGTTTTAGTAATGATCCGGGCTGAGGAATTTTGGACTAGTTGGAGTTTATGGAGACATTTTTGATTGACCCCGAAAAGAAGCGAATTACAATAATCGGTACGGGAGGTGACGAGACTGTGGACGAGGATAGCAATGGTGTGAGGGGTGAGAGAGGGACGGAGACGATTGCTATTGCGGACGAGAAAATATGCAGACCGAGTTATGTTATTTATATGGGAGTGAAAAGATAGTGTGCTATCGAGGATGACACCCAGGCTCTTGACTTGACAGTTCTACCGTGTCCACCGCCCTTGGACACGGTAGAACTGTCAATGGTGAGAGAGAACCTGTTTGCTTTGTGAAGGGTGGATTTTGTACCGACAAGGAGAAGTTCCGTTTTTCCGCTGTTTCGTTTGAGAAAGTTATGAGAAAACCAGGATTTAATTTCTTAGAGGCAAAGTGTAAGGGATGCAGGTGGAAGAGAGGCGTCCGGTTTACTGGAGAGGTAGAGCTGGGTGTCATCCGCGAAGCAGTGAAAATTAATGCCAAAATTACGGAAGATATCACCAAGGGGAAGAAGGTATATAATAAAGAGAAGGGGCCCAGAACAGATCCTCGGGGCACACCAGAAGACACAGGGGAGGACCGTGAAGTGAATATGTTAATTTGGATAAACTGTGAGCAGCCAGTGAGGTAGGAATGAAACCAACTAAGTGGGGTGTGTGTCACGCCTAGAGTGGAGAGTCGGTTGAGCAGGATGGGGTGAGAAATGGTGTCAAAGGCTGCAGATAGATTAAGAAGGATAAGAACAGAGAGGGAGCCGGTATCTGCTGCTATGAGAAGGTCATTAATGATTTTTATGAGGGCTGATTCAGTGCTGTAGCGGGGACGGAAACCAGACTGGAATTGTTCATAGAGGTTATTGTGAGTGAGGTGAGAGTGGAGCTGAGACGCGACGGTTTTTTCGAGAATTTTAGCGATAAATGGAAGATGCGAAATTGGACGTAGGTTATTGAAATCATTGGGATCTGAACCAAGTTTTTTCAGGATTGGCCTTACAGCTGCGGTTTTGAGAGGGACAGGAACAATTCCAGTGGATAATGAGGAGTGAATAATAGCTGAAATAAAAGGGAGGAGAGCGGGTAGACAAGATTTGATGAGGATAGTAGGGCGGGGGTCAAGCTGACAGGTGGAATTCTTGGACTTGGTGATGAGGTCAGAAATTAAGGAGGGATGAGGGAGTTCAAAAGAGGACAGCAGTTTATAGGGAGAAGGAAGGTTGGGGGAGGGGAGGGATACAGAGGAGCCGAGGTGCTGGTGGATCTTGTTGATCTTTTCAGTGACAAACAGAAGCAGAGTGTTGCAGTTGTCTGAGGAGTGAAAGTGTGGGGGGAGAGAGATATGGGGTTGAATGATTTTGTTGTATAGGGAAAAGACAGTCCGTGCATTCCCAGTGTTAGCATCAATCAGTCCAGAATAGTATTGTGATTTTGCGCGTGTGATGTTCCTTGTGAGGTGAGCTGTGTACATGTCCTTGTGGGTAGTGAGGACGGTCTTCCTGTAAAGTCTTTCCAGTTGCCAAGTTTTCGCCTTGGTGGAGCGGAGATGGGCGGTGAACCAAGGGGCGGATCGGGTGCATTGGACTGACCGGGACTTTACAGGAGCAAGGGCGTTGAGCATGTTTGCAAGGTCCGTCCGTGTTGTACCGGGAAACAAGTTCATCAGGGGGGGAGTTGTAGTCCGGATTGAGGGTGGAAGCCATTGCAGTGAGGGTGACTGTGTCGATGTGTTTGATGTTCCGATAAGTGATGATGCGGGGTGGCTTGGGGAGAGATAGTGTGATGGGAACGTTAAATGAGACAAGGAAATGGTCCGTTACAGATAGTTCATTTGCTGTGCAGTTGGCGGGGGTAAAACCACAGCAGCATATCAAGTCCAGGGTATGCCCTTTTATATGCGTGGGAAAATCAGAGAATTGATGCAAGCCAAAACTCTCCAGTGAGGAAATGAAGTCTTTGGTGAGGGGATGGGTGGAATTGTCAATGTGGATGTTGAAGTCCCCCAGGATAATAATATTTGGTGACAGAGTGGAGAGGTGTGTGAGGACAGCGGAGAAGTCTTTTAAAAAGTTACGATGTGGTTTCGGGGGACGATATACAGTGGCTATAACAGTGGGAGATGGTCCAGAAATTTGACACGCAAGGCATTCAAATGACAGAGTTTCCGGGACTGGCATTTGAATGACTTTCCAGTTCTCGCGGTAGAATATCGCGAGACCGCCTCCGCGGCCCGAAAGACGGGGTTTTGAAAGGTAAACAAACCCTGGTGGCGTCGTGTCGTTCAACTCGGAAAAGTCCCCCGCCGTTTGCCAGGTCTCATTCAATCAGAAGAAGGCCAAGTTATGGTCATGAAGGATGTCCTAGATAAGACAACCCATTCCCGTAAGCGAGCGGATGTTCAGGAGGCCGAAGTTGACGCCTGGTGGTGTCGTCATTTTGAGGGGCATTGGCCGACCTAGCCAGGCCGGCCAACACACGGTGTTCCACGGAGTGGCTGTACCCTCTGCGTGGCTGCGGAAAAGATGACCACAGGGAGATGATATCCTTGGAGTCGTCGAGGTGAAAGTCTCGACGTGATCCGCGGTGGATATACCTCCAGGAAGGGCGACGAGCGATTTCCGGGAATTGGAAAATCGTCCATCGGCAGCGGAGTTTGAGCAGCTCTGCCGCCGAATACTGCAGCCGTCCAACGGGTTGGAGGAGCGACATGATATCAACCAGTAACGTCCAGAGACAGGCAGCGTCCAGGTTAGACCTCAACAGCAGGTACAGGTGGGTGGAGATGGTACGAGGTCTCGTCTGTGATCCGGATAAACGACCGGAATCATGAGACGATCCGACAGCCAAAACGGATTGGAATTCCACCATAAGTTCCTCTGGTGGCTGTCGAGTATTTCCAGTGGTTACAGGAATCGTAAAAACTAAAAAGAAGCCAAAATGTTTACGGGCGAATAGCGGGAGCCAAAAGCGCCGGGTTGAGTGAACGCTGGCGCGTGTGAGAGCCACTGCTCACCCGCAGAAAAAGTATCCTATGACTGTAAAGTGTCCTTGAGAGTTTTGAAAGGCGCTTATAAATGAAATGTATTATTATGATGATGATGATGATGATTACAAAGACACAGAGAGTCTTCAGCACTTGCTTGCCTCTTTGTGACATGAAGCAGTTCTAGATGAAAGAGGAGCGGATCAAAGCGTTTTTTTCAGCAGTGGATCTTGTATGCCCCACAGGTGCCTCTCCGTCCTCTTGGTGTTGGATCTATCAGCTCCGGCCGCCCTGTGGACCACCATGGAGACATTGCTCCAGGCGGCGCGGGCCTACGTGGACCGAGCCGCTTCTCAGGCACGGCAAGTCAACAAGAACCGAGCGGGGTCCAAGCACTCTGCGACCGCACGCGTTCTGCCCAAAGACTTCCCTGTAAGTCCACCCCGCTTCCAATATCACGCAGCACAGCCAATCATGATGATTGATCACTCAACAGGACCGGGAGCTGATTAGTCCGTTTCCAGTTCCTCTCCTCATCATCGGCAGCAAATATGACCTTTTTCAGGTAAACCGCACAAAATTAATTGTCCAGTAATACCTCGGTTTACGAACCCCTTGGCTTACGAACCTTTCGGTTTACGAATGTTAAAATTATGAAAATTTTACCTTGGCATACAAACCTTTTTCGGGATACACACGCAGCGCCACAATGAGAGATGTGTCGTTCGCGAACGCGCCCGTTCTCCTAACAACAAAATGGCAGCCAACTTTTTGTCTTCTATTCCTCGCCCCCAGTCTTCGGTTAAAGCCACATGATTGGTCAAGAACGCAGCAGAGGGCCCAGCGGGTAAACATTAAAGAGACAGGCACTCGACAGAGAGAGAATGAGAAAATTGATAGAAAACAGTGAAATGTGGACTTGTTTCAACTTTGATAGTTCAAAGGCAGAGTGTAGACTGCAAGGTTAAAATATCCCATCAATCAGGCTCCACACCCGCACAAGCCATCTGTACACGTGATGCTAGAAAGCTAGCCAGCTATATAGCTAATAGATAAACAGATAGATAGCCTGCTAGAAAGCTCGCCAGTGGATAATGGGAGTGAATAATAGCTGAAATAAAAGGGAGGAGAGCGGGTAGACAAGATTTGATGAGGATAGTAGGGAGGGGGTCAAGCTGACAGGTGGAATTCTTGGACTTGGTGATGAGGTCAGAAATTAAGGAGGGATGAGGGAGTTCAAAAGAGGACAGCAGTTTATAGGGAGTAGGAAGGTTGGGGGAGGGGAGGGATACAGAGGAGCCGAGGTGCTGGTGGATCTTGTTGATCTTTTCAGTGAAAAACAGAAGCAGAGTGTTGCAGTTGTCTGAGGAGTGAAAGTGTGGGGGGAGAGAGATAGGGGTTGAATGATTTTGTTGTATTGGGAAAAGACAGTCCGTGCATTCCCAGTGTTAGCATCAATCAGTCCAGAATAGTATTGTGATTTTGCGTGTGTGATGTTCCTTGTAATGGGTGAGGTGAGCTGTGTACATGTCCTTGTGGGTAGTGAGCACGGTCTTCCTGTAAAGTCTTTCCAGTTGCCAAGTTTTCGCCTTGGTGGAGCGGAGATGGGCGGTGAACCAAGGGGCGGATCGGGTGCATTGGACTGACCGGGACTTTACAGGAGCAAGGGCGTTGAGCATGTTTGCAAGGTCCGTGTTGTACCGGGAAACAAGTTCATCAGGGGGGGAGTTGTAGTCCGGATTGAGGGTGGAAGCCATTGCAGTGAGGGTGACTGTGTCGATGTGTTTGATGTTCCGATAAGTGATGATGCGGGGTGGCTTGGGGAGAGATAGTGTGATGGGAACGTTAAATGAGACAAGGAAATGGTCCGTTACAGGTAGTTCATTTGCTGTGCAGTTGGCGGGGGTAAAACCACAGCAGCATATCAAGTCCAGGGTATGCCCTTTTATATGCGTGGGAAAATCAGAGAATTGATGCAAGCCAAAACTCTCCAGTGAGGAAATGAAGTCTTTGGTGAGGGGATGGGTGGAATTGTCAATGTGGATGTTGAAGTCCCCCAGGATAATAATATTTGGTGACAGAGTGGAGAGGTGTGTGAGGACAGCGGAGAAGTCTTTTAAAAAGTTACGATGTGGTTTCGGGGGACGATATACAGTGGCTATAACAGTGGGAGATGGTCCAGAAATTTGACACGCAAGGCATTCAAATGACAGAGTTTCCGGGACTGGCATTTGAATGACTTTCCAGTTCTCGCGGTAGAATATCGCGAGACCGCCTCCGCGGCCCGAAAGACGGGGTTTTGAAAGGTAAACAAACCCTGGTGGCGTCGTGTCGTTCAACTCGGAAAAGTCCCCCGCCGTTTGCCAGGTCTCATTCAAGCAGAAGAAGGCCAACTTACGGTCACGAAGGATGTCCTGGATAAGACAACCCATTCCCGTAAGCGAGCGATGTTCAGGGGGCCGAAGTTGACGCTGGTGGTGTCGTCATTTTGAGGGGCATTGGCCGACGTAGCCAGGCCGGCCAACACACGGTGTTCCACGGAGTGGCTGTACCCTCTGCGTGGCTGCGGAAAAGATGACCACAGGGAGATGATATCCTTGGAGTCGTCGAGGTGAAAGTCTCGACGTGATCCGCGGTGTATATACCTCCAGGAAGGGCGACGAGCGGTTTCCGGGAATTGGAAAATCGTCCTTCGGGAGCGGAGTTTGAGCAGCTCTGCCGCTGAATACTGCAGCCGTCCAACGGGTTGGAGGAGCGACATGATATCAACCAATAACGTCCAGAGACAGGCAGCGTCCAGGTTAGACCTCAACAGCAGGTACAGGTGGGTGGAGATGGTACGAGGTCTCGTCTGTGATCCGGATAAACGACCGGAATCACGAGACGATCCGACAGCCAAAACGGATTGGAATTCGACCATAAGTTCCTCTGGTGGCTGTCGAGTATTTCCAGTGGTTACAGGAATCGTAAAAACTAAAAAGAAGCCAAAATGTTTACGGGCGAATAGCGGCAGCCAAAAGCGCGCCAGTGTACACTCGACCCGGAAGTCACGCTGGCGCGTGTGGGAGCCGCTGCTCACCCGCAGAAAAAGTATCCTATGACTGTAAAGTGTCCTTGAGAGTTTTGAAAGGCGCTTATAAATGAAATGTATTATTATGATGATGATGATTACAAAGACACAGAGAGTCTTCAGCACTTGCTTGCCTCTTTGTAACATGAAGCAGTTCTAGATGAAAGAGGAGCGGATCAAAGCGTTTTTTTCAGCAGTGGATCTTGTATGCCCCACAGGTGCCTCTCCGTCCTCTTGGTGTTGGATCTATCAGCTCCGGCCGCCCTGTGGACCACCATGGAGACATTGCTCCAGGCGGCGCGGGCCTACGTGGACCGAGCCGCTTCTCAGGCACGGCAAGTCAACAAGAACCGAGCGGGGTCCAAGCACTCTGCGACCGCACGCGTTCTGCCCAAAGACTTCCCTGTAAGTCCACCCCGCTTCCAATATCACGCAGCACAGCCAATCATGATGATTGATCACTCAACAGGACCGGGAGCTGATTAGTCCGTTTCCAGTTCCTCTCCTCATCATCGGCAGCAAATATGACCTTTTTCAGGTAAACCGCACAAAATTAATTGTCCAGTAATACCTCGGTTTACGAACCCCTTGGCTTACGAACCTTTCGGTTTACGAATGTTAAAATTATGAAAATTTTACCTTGGCATACAAACCTTTTTCGGGATACACACGCAGCGCCACAATGAGAGATGTGTCGTTCGCGAACGCGCCCGTTCTCCTAACAACAAAATGGCAGCCAACTTTTTGTCTTCTATTCCTCGCCCCCAGTCTTCGGTTAAAGCCACATGATTGGTCAAGAACGCAGCAGAGGGCCCAGCGGGTAAACATTAAAGAGACAGGCACTCGACAGAGAGAGAATGAGAAAATTGATAGAAAACAGTGAAATGTGGACTTGTTTCAACTTTGATAGTTCAAAGGCAGAGTGTAGACTGCAAGGTTAAAATATCCCATCAATCAGGCTCCACACCCGCACAAGCCATCTGTACACGTGATGCTAGAAAGCTAGCCAGCTATATAGCTAATAGATAAACAGATAGATAGCCTGCTAGAAAGCTCGCCAGCCAGCTAGATAGCCAGCTAGACAGCTAGCGAGCCAATAAATAGATAGCAAATAGCTAGCTCGCTTTTAGTCCTTTTCATCCAAACGTGATAGCAAATAGCTAGCGAATAGATAGCGAATAGATAGCTAATGGATAGCTAACTTCTAGCTAGCTATATAGCTAATAGTAATAGATACAGTCGCAGCTAAATAGCTAGATAGCCAGCTTGATAACAAGATAGCCAGCGAATGGATGTTCAAGACGTTTTGAATGAAGTCAACTGAAGACGATGGATTCATTGCCCCATCTGCTCAATTCCCCCCAAAATGCAAACAGCTTTTGTTGTACAGTGAGACCTCAACTTACGAACTTAATTGGTTCCCAGATACAGTGTGTAAGGCAAAAAGTATCTCAATTTTTTTTCCATAGGAAACCATTAAAATGGGACTAATCTGGTCCCGGGTTTCCATAAAATATACTTTTCAACTAAATTAGCCTTAAGATTACACACAGCATACCGTATTCTATGTATAATAAATGGGCTATTGTATTGTAATGAAAGAAATACACTGCACTGTATAATAAAGTCACTTTATTTACATTTGTGATGGTCATTGATGGCTTGATGGAATGGCGTTGGAGGTCCAAGGTCAAAGGGAATTGCTGTTTGGAAAGAGTCACATTCCATAAGGACTGTAATTAAAGAAATAAACTGTGCTATAGAATAAAGTTGTTTTATTTACCTTTATCATGGTCATTGATGGCTTGATGGAATGTTGTTGGAGGTCGAAGGTCAGAGGGAATTGCTGTTTGGAAAGAGAGGCACATCATGAGGACTGGAATTAAAGAAATAAACTGTGCTGTAAAATAAAGTTGTATTTACCTTTTTGATGGTCGTTGATGGCTTATGGAAGGAGAGTCACCTTCCATAAGGACTGTTGGTAACTTAACCTCTGGTGTGGCTTCTCTTTGCTTCTTTGGAAACTCCTTATCATTTTTGCTGACTAGAAACCTCTTAATTGACACCTGTTGCTTTGTGACTTGTAAGGTCTTACGAAACTGAGGCATCACAGTATCGTTCATCAGGTTGGTGACTCTCATAGCCACAGTCTTTTCTTGATGGAACTGTTCGATAAAAGCCTGCAATTCATTCCACTTTGCCAACATTTCTTTGATGCGCTCACTAGATGCTGTAGCAATCTCCTCCTCCTCAGATGACAACTCTTGCATGGCTTGTTGCTGCTTGTCCTCGTGAAGGGTAATCAAATCCTCCGTGTTGAGGACCTCGTTATGGTCAGCAACAAGCTCCTCAATGTCATCCGCATCCACTTCGATCCCATGTTCTGTCCAAGGGAAACAATTTCGTCCAAAACAACAGCGTCATGAGGATCAAATGTTTCAAAATCCCTCCCAAGGATTCATGCGGGCCACAAATTCTTCCAAGCCGCTTTCAATGATCGGAGGGTAACATCCTGCCAAACCTTTTCTACCAGCTGAACACAATGAAACATGTTGAAATGGTCTCTCCAATAATCCCTCAGGGATAGTTCGCTGTCATTTGTCACTTGAAAGCATCTGGTAAATAAAGCCTTTGTATAAAGCTTCTTGAAGCTTGCAATCACTTGCTGGTCCATGGGCTGCAGGAGAGGGGTTGTGTTGGGAGGGAGGAATTTTACCTGAATGAAATTAAGATCACCGTGAAGTTCCTCCTCCAAATTTGTCGGATGCGCTGGGGCATTGTCAAGGAGAAGAAGACACTTGACAGGGAGTCCTTTCTCCTCGAGATATTTCCTCACTGAAGGAGCGAAAACATCATGCATCCAGTCCATAAACAGGAGACGAGTAACCCAAGCTTTGGTGTTGGACTTCCACATGACAGGAAGCTTGGATTTAACCACCTGGTTTCTTTTGAAGGCCCTTGGGGTTTCTGAAGGATAAACCAACATTGGTTTTATCTTACAGTCACCACTGGCATTAGCACAAAACAGGAGGGTTAGCCTATCTTTCATTGGTTTATGCTCAGGGATAGACGTCTCTTCCTGAGTAATGAAAGTCCGGTTAGGCATCTTCTTCCAGAAAAGTCCTGTCTCATCCGCATGAAATACCTGCTGAGGAATGTAGCCTTCTTCATTCACCAGTTCGAGGAATGACGCCTTGTAGGCTTGAGCAGCTTTATGGTCAGAACCGGCTGCTTCAACCATGACGAGTGACACAGTGAATCCCAGTACGGCGCTTAAAGTTCTCGAACCATCCGTTGCTGGCTTTAAAATCCTCAATCAGTGCCGAACTTCCAGGTTGCCGTGTGGCGATATCGGCGTGAATTGGCTGTGCTTTCTCACATAAAATAGCTTTACTCACGCTGTCGCCGGATAGCTGCTATTCGTTCCAATCCAAATTAAGAGAAGTTTTTCATCTTCTTCTGTTGCCCGAGACCGTCGCTTTGAGAGCACGGAAACACCTTTTGCAACAGACGCACCTTTGATGGCTTCTTTGTTCCGGAAAATGCTAGCAATGGTTGACTTAGAATAGCCGTGCTCGGCCACTAAATCACACAAACGCACACCTCGTTCGTGTTTTTCAATTATCTCCTTCTTCTCAGCGATGGTGATTTTATTTTGTGTCTTCTCGGGCTGAACATGAGCCTGTGGTGGGGTTTTTTCGGTGCCATAATCATAACATTATCAGCAAAAAGCTTCAAGGAGGCGATCGACGTGTGCATTCAATGAGAGGGCGTGTGGAAAGGTGGCCCAGCTGGAGCGCTGTTCGGGCGTGTGCTTCCGTCGAAGATCACTTCGCCAGATCCGAAGGTCGTGTGCTTTGGTGTTCTTCCGCCGAAGATTACTCCACCAGCCGTGGTGGGTGTGTATTATGAAAATAGTTCTTATTATAAGGTTTAATTTTCATAAATTTGACGTTCGTAAGATGAAAAGTTCGTAAGATAAGGTGTTTGTAAGTTGAGGTCTCACTGTATGTAAATTTCTTCATTTATTGAGTTGTTGTTTCATTGAAAGATTCATTCACTCAATATGTACATATTGCATTGTAATGTGGACAGCCACCCTCATTTCAAGCTCATATAACTCCAGACCCATATCATTTAGCAATTAACTTTTTTTTCTAATGAAAGAAGAGAGTGTAAGGTTTCTTATGCTGCATTGCATGTTCATGTAGTCCTAAAAGTCAATCTTCTGTGGGTCCTGGATTTGGAATGGAAATGACAAAAAAATCTGGCAACTGGAATGGACACATGTTTGCACATCGTCTGCCAGTGAATTACAGTAAAGTCTCGTTATATCGATATCGGATATATCGATAGTCCCGGTTATATCGATACTATTTCTATGCACGCACGGAGAAAATTACATGCAAACAGGGTCGGATATATCGATAGTCCCGGTTATATCGATATTTTTTCGGACTCCCTTGAATATCGATATAACGAGACTTTACTGTATTTACTTATTTAAATTACCATAGCTTTATTTATTTATTGATATCATGTAATGTAATTAAATTTAATTCAGTTTAATTTAATCTAATTACTTAATATTTAATTGATTTATTAATTTGTTAATTCATTAATTAAAAATGTTTTGCTCTGATGAGAGAAGAGAGTCTCAGGTTTCTTACGGTGCAATGAATGTTTTTGTGGTCCTAAAACTCAATATTATGTGGGTGCTGGAATTGACAATGACAAAAACCCTGGCACTGGAGTGGACACATTTTTGCACATAGTCTGCCAGTGAATTACATGAAATTTTATTTACAGTAAAGTCTTGTTATATCGATATCGGATATATCGATAGTCCCGGTTATATTGATACTATTTCTATGCACGCACGGAGAAAATTACATGCAAACAGGGTCGGATATATCGATAGTCCCGGTTATATCGATATTTTTTCGGACTCCCTTGAATATCGATATAACGAGACTTTACTGTATTTCAATTAATTGAAAGTTATTAATTTACTTATTTATTCGGGCATTTATTTTTGTCGATTGGCTAGCTAGCTTTTTATTTATTTGAGTTATTCCGGTTTGAGTGAACCCTGGCGCGTGTGGCTGCCACTGCTTACCCACAGAAAAACTTATCCTGTGACCTTGAGAGTTTTGAAAGGCGCTTATAAATCAAGTGTATTATTATTATTATTATGTATTTATTGAAATTACCATAACTTTATTTATTTATTCATGTAATGTAATAAAAATTTATTCTGTTTAATTTAATGTAATTATTATTTCATTGATTTATTAATGTATGAATGAAACAATGTTTTGCTCAGATGAAAGAAGAGAGTCTAAGGTTTGTTACGCTGCATTGAAAGTTTATGTAGTCCTAAAAGTCAATATTCTGTGGTTCCTGGAATTGGAGTGAAAATGACAAAAACCCTGGCACTAGAGTGGACAACATTCTCTGTCAGTCAATTAGTTAATGGGCGCCCAGTAGTCCAGTGGTTAGGACGCCGCCTTCACAGTGCATAGGTTGTGAGTTGAAGACCCAGTCCAGCATGTTCCTTTGCAGGAATTGGCGTCGGACAAGAAGAAAATGATTTGCAAGACGTTGCGTTTTATTGCTCACTACAACGCCGCCTCACTTATTGTAAGATGAGCCGTCACGCACTCGACTTCACGTTCACTTTGCAAGTCGTGTTTCATTTCTTCTTCTTGTTTGTCAGTTCTGCAGCATCAAGTCGGAGAGCCTCATGTCCAAGACCAAAAGCTTCTTCTCCCATCTGGCCTTCAATGTGGACACAGGGTGAAAAGTCAAAAAACCTCCGCTGAAAATGTCGGCCTTCTGCTGATTATAATCATATAATAATACTACATTTCAATTCTAAGCGCCTTTCAAAATTCTCAAGGTCACTTTACAGTCACAGGATCAGTTTTTCTGTGGGTGAGCAGCAGCAGCCACACACGCTAGCGTTCACTCAACCAGGAAGTAACTCAAATAGATAGGAAGCTAGCTAGCTAATAGATAATAATAATAATAATACATTTAATTTCTAAGCACCTTTCAAAACTCTAGATCACTTTACAGTCAGATAGCTAGAAAGCTAGACAGCTAGCCAACAGATAGCCAATAACTAGCTAGCTAGATAGCTAGCCAGCCAGCTATATCGCTATATGGCTAATAGATAGCAAGCTGGCTAATAGATAGCTAGCTAAATAGATAGCAAATAGATAGCTAGTTAGGCAGCCAGCTAGATAGCTAGTTAGCAAATAGATATGTAGCAAGGTAGCCAGTAGATAGAAAAAATATAGCAAATAGATAGCCAGCTAAATGAACTCTCGCATATGAAAAGATAGCTAATCGATGGACAGCTAGCTAGGTAGCCGTATAACTAATAGATAACCAGCTAGATAGCTAGTGAGCCAGCCAGATAGCTAATTGATAGCAAATAGATAGCCAGCTAGGTAGCTGGCTAATAGATAACAAATAGATACCTAGCAAGATAGATAATAGATAGTAAATAGATAGCTATTTGGGTAGCCAGCTAGATAGCTAGTTAGCAAATAGATATGTAACAAGGTCGCCATTAGATAGCAAATAGATAGCTAATAGAGAGCAAATAAATAGCCAGCTAAATGAACTCTGGCATATGAAAAGATAGCTAATAGACAGCTAGCTAGGTAGCCGTATAACTAATAGATAACCAGCTAGATAGCTAGTGAGCCAGCCAAATAGCTAATAGCAAATCGGTAGCCAGCTAGGTAGCTAGCTAGATAGCCAGCTAGATAGCCAGGCAGGTAGTCATCATAATAATAATCATAACCATAATAATCATCATAATAACCATAATAATACTTTTGATTTATAAGCGCCTTTCAAAACTCACAAGGTCACTTTACAGTCACAGGATAAGTTTTCTTTGGGAGAGCAGCGGCCAGCATCCACTCAACCTGGAAGTAACTCAAATAGATAGAAAGCAAGCTAGCTAGCAAATAGATATCTTGCTAGTCAGCTAGATAGCTATTAAGATAATAGATAGTCAGCAAGATAGCTAGCCAGCAAGCCAGATAGCTAATAGAGAACAAATAGATTACAAATAGATAGCTAGCTAAGTAGTAATAATTTACAAATAATAATATACTGTTAATAATATAATTTTGCGGGCCATAATTTCGTCTGGATTATGATTGCGTTTGTTGCGCCTGTTTGTTGTGCCGTTTTAGGAAAACGCTGTCGTGTGACTCCAGCAAGCCCCTCATCATTCCGGCAGGTTCCGACTCTCTCAGTCAAATTGGTGAGCCCGGCGTCACCTGGTGGCCACGCACCTCAACATCGCTAGCCTGCAGCTCTACGCTCCAGCGCCACCTGACACTTTTTTGATACTTTGACGTGAAATATGAGGCAGGCTCTCCCCCCGCGACGGACGTGGACTTGACTTCCCTGCACGCCAAGAACCCCAAAGACCTCTGGAAGAAAGTTTTTGAGCGCATCTTTCCTCCGGAGGTCAGCTTTCAATCGGCGTCACATCGCCGGGCCTGTTTTGACCACCTTTCATTTTAACGTGTGCAGAACATCGGTGAGAAGAAAGAAGTCAAGGATCCAGCCAAGGACCCGCAGTACGGCGAACGGCAGATTGACGCCATGCGGGCGCAGAAAGACCAGGTCGCCACACTCACAAAATCATCATCATAAAAAAAAAAAAACAGGATCAGGGTGCGGCTTGACCTTTGACCTCTGAAGTCTGCAAGCAATGCTAGCACTGGCAAAATTCAACCCGGTGACAGTTGTGCAATAGTCATAACATTTAAAGGACAACCGACACCTCTGGACAAGTTGTGTCCATAATTTGTAGAATGGCTTCAAATGACTTCAACTGAGCGTATTTTAATAAGATTCCACCGCATTTCGCTATATTTTACCTTTTAAGATTCGCGCTGAATATTCCGGAAGTCTTGTTTTTGAGTTGGTGACAAGTCGTCACGTCACTGAAGGAACGCCCCTGACCGAGAAAGGACACATTGTAGTAGTCCTTTCATTCACGTAAATGTATTTTGCTGTACTTTTTTGGTCTGAAAACTTTGTGTTGATGGTGAAATTAGAAGGAAAACACATAAATAACGCGATGGTGAATCCTTGTGTCTTGCACCGAGCATCTACAGTAAAGTCTCGTTATATCGATATCGGTTATATTAATAGTACTGCTTATTACGATACTATTTCTATGAGGAGAAAATTTACATGCCGCAGGATCGGATATATCGATAGTCTGGTTATATCGATATTTTTTCCAACTCCCGAGAATATCGATATAACGAGATAATAGATAGCTAGCTAAATAGATAGCTAGTTAGGCAGCCAGCTAGATAGCTAGTTAGCAAATAGATATGTAGCAAGGTAGCCAGTAGATAGAAAAAAGATAGCAAATAGATAGCCAGCTAAATGAACTCTCGCATATGAAAAGATAGCTAATCGATGGACAGCTAGCTAGGTAGCCGTATAACTAATAGATAACCAGCTAGATAGCTAGCGAGCCAGCCAAATAGCTAATAGATAGCAAATCGGTAGCCAGCTAGGTAGCTAGCTAGATAGCCAGCTAGATAGCCAGGCAGGTAGTCATCATAATAATAATCATAACCATAATAATAATAATCATCATAATAACCATAATAATACTTTTGATTTATAAGCGCCTTTCAAAACTCACAAGGTCACTTTACAGTCACAGGATCAGTTTTCTTTGGGAGAGCAGCGGCCACTCAACCTGGAAGTAACTCAAATAGATAGAAAGCAAACTAGCTAGCAAATAGATATCTTGCTAGTCAGCTAGATAGCTATTAAGATAATAGATAGTCAGCAAGATAGCTAGCCAGCAAGCCAAATAGCTAATAGAGAACAAATAGATTACAAATAGATAGCTAGCTAAGTAGTAATAATTTACAAATAATAATATACTGTTAATAATATAATTTTGCGGGCCATAATTTCGTCTGGATTATGATTGCGTTTGTTGCGCCTGTTTGTTGTGCCGTTTTAGGAAAACGCTGTCGTGTGACTCCAGCAAGCCCCTCATCATTCCGGCAGGTTCCGACTCTCTCAGTCAAATTGGTGAGCCCGGCGTCACCTGGTGGCCACGCACCTCAACATCGCTAGCCTGCAGCTCTACGCTCCAGCGCCACCTGACACTTTTTTGATACTTTGACGTGAAATATGAGGCAGGCTCTCCCCCCGCGACGGACGTGGACTTGACATCCCTGCACGCCAAGAACCCCAAAGACCTCTGGAGGAAAGTTTTTGAGCGCATCTTTCCTCCGGAGGTCAGCTTTCAATCGGCGTCACATCGCCGGGCCTGTTTTGACCACCTTTCATTTTAACGTGTGCAGAACATCGGTGAGAAGAAAGAAGTCAAGGATCCAGCCAAGGACCCGCAGTACGGCGAACGGCAGATTGACGCCATGCGGGCGCAGAAAGACCAGGTCGCCACACTCACAAAATCATCATCATAAAAAAAAAACAGGATCAGGGTGAGGCTTGACAATGCTAGCACTGGCAAAATTCAACCCGGTGACAGTTGTGCAATAGTCATAACATTTAAAGGACAACCAACGTCTCCGGACAAGTTGTGTCCAGAATTTGTAAAATGGCTTCAAATGACTTCTACTGAGCGTATTTTAATAAGATTCCGCCGCATATAGCTATATTTTACGTTTTAAGACTCGCGCTGAATATTCCGGAAGTCTTGTTTTTGAGTTGGCGATGAGTCCTCACGTCACGTCACTGAAGGAACGCCCCTGACCGAGAAAGGACACATTGTAGTAGTCCTTTCATTCACGTAAATGTATTTTGCTGTACTTTTTTGGTCTGAAAACTTTGTATTGATGGTGAAATTAGAAGGAAAACACATAAATAACGCGATGGTGAATCCTTGTGTCTTGCACCAAGCATCTACAGTAAAGTCTCGTTATATCGATATCGGATATATCGATAGTCCCGGTTATATCGATACTATTTCTATGCACGCACGGGGAAAATTACATGCAAACAGGGTCGGATATATCGATAGTCCCGGTTATATCGATATTTTTTCGGACTCCCTTGAATATCGATATAACGAGACTTTACTGTATTGATAGACCGGTTATATCGATATTTTTTCCGACTCCCGAGAATATCGATATAACGAGACTTTACTGTATTTGATATTCGCTGACAAAAAAATCTAAGGAAATTCCACGGAGCTTGGGCGCCATCTTCTGCATTTTCTGGGACGCTACACATCAGTCCTGATGCCTCAAAATGACCCGGAAGGACTTCTTTAATGGTTTGCAAACATGTATGCTTTCCTCTGCAGAACTATTTGAATCATATTCATAACTGGATGAGTAACAAGAAAGCATATTCTCCAAATCTGAAGCCATTGTTTTGATTCTCCAGCAAGTGACACCACGAACATGGGGGCGGGACCTTCTGAAACTGGCCACTTCCGGTTTCAAATTGAAGTACTTTTTAGACACTTTAAGCATTTTTATTGGTGTTTTGCATTTGACTAAAAATATCAGACTGCGTGTTTTGGCTATTTTAGATGCTATAAAACGTTTTTCTGATGTCAGTTTGGAAACAAAAAAAAATAATGTTGGTTGTCCTTTAAAGGACAAATGAGGTAAAGTGTCCCAAAACTACTTCAAAATGACCCAGGAAATGGCGAATTTCAGAAGGTCCCGCTCCCTTGTTTGTGACATCGCGCCAAGACGTCTTGCCTTGCTCTGGAATCAAAACAATGGCTTCAGAGAGTTCAGATTCGGAGAACATGCTTTCTTGTTACTCATCCAGTTATGAATATGATTCAAATAGTTCTGAAGAGGAAAGCATAAATGTTTGCAATTGATTAAAGAAGTACTTGCGTATCAATTTGAGCCGTCAGGACTCCAACGTAGCATCCCAGAAAATGCACAAGATGGCGCCCAAGCTCTGTTGGAAATGGGCTGATTTGTCTGCTGGGAATGTGTGTCAACTAGTATCTAATAGTAGTCTTGGTGCAACACACAACGATTCACCATCGCATTATTTATGTTTTCCTTCTAATTTCTCCATCAACACGGATCAACACGATGTTTTCAGACCAAACAAAGTACCCAAAATGCATTGTGTGTCGCTTTCTCGGTCAGGGGCGTTCCCTCCGTGACGTCACATGGGGATCGTCATCAACAAAAACAAGACTTCATGAATATTCAGCGCAAGTCTTAAAAGGTAAAATATCGCTATATGCGGTGTAATCTTTGTAAAATATGCTCAGTAGAAGTCATTTGAAGCCATTTTAAAAATTATGGACGCAACTTGTCCAGAGGTGTCGGTTGTCCTTAAAAGGACAACCGACGCCTTCGTATAAGTTGCATCCATAATTTGTCAAACGCGATGGTTAATCGTTGTGTGTCGCAGCCAATTGCGGTAACACGCATAAAGAAGGTGTAAGTTGACACAAATTCCCAACGGACGAATCAGTCATTTACAACGGAGCAGAGCAGTCGAGCACCAGCAGAGGCGAACGAGGAAGCTAACCAGAATTAGCGATTTGGGGCTTGGATAGCGGAAATTTGATGCATGTTTACTCATTTATTCACACTGCATGCTAACTGTGATCTCACCTGGTGAAAGAGAGCAATCGGCATATTAGTGGAGCAAACAGATCGGACAAACATCCAATTTCCACCGTGTCATTTGTCACTCTGTCGCGCTGTCGGAGCTCTCTCTCGTCTCAACATCTCTGATGTTTGTGTGCTTGTTCAAATTGTGGCTCTCTCCTTTGTGTGTGTGCGTAAAACACACCCCTCTGTCTTCTACCACGGATTTTAACCAATCACGGGTGGCTGTACGGCTCTGATGAGCGGCTTCATATACTGGACGAAACACAGCTTGTGCGCCATCTTGTGCATTTTCTGGGCGCTACATCGGAGTCCAGATCTTCACTGGTTTCATCGCTTGCAGACAACTCGAATTGATACGGAAGAACTTCTTTAGTCGATTGAAAACATGTATGCTTTCCTCTGCAGAACTATTTGAATCATATTCATAACTGGATGAGTAACAAGAAAGCATCTTTTTCCGAATCTGAATTCTCTGAAGCAATTGTTTTGATTCTGGAGCAAGGCAGTTTGTGAGCCAAAGTGACGTCACAAACAAGGGGGTGGGACTTTCTGAATCTCCCGAGTTTTGAGCTCATTTGTGGAAGTTTTGGGTAACGTTAAGTCATATTTATTGGTGTTTTGCATTTGACTAAAAATATCATACTGCGTGTTTTGGGTATTTTAGATGCTATAAAACGTTTTTCTGATGTCAGTTAGGAAACAAAAAATGGTGTCGGTTGTCGTTTAAATCAGAGGTCTCCAACCCCCCGGCCATCTCATTCGTCATTTGGTACTGGGCCGCGCAAAAAGAATCAATAATGTACATAATTTCCATTTTATTTATTATCTGAGTCTGAACTGTTTTATTTTGAAAAATGAAAAAAAATTACTCTTGACGCACGTCAAAACGTTTGTCTAGGTCACGTGATACATACCGCTAAAATTAATCCACCGTAAGCTAACAAAATGAGTAAAAAAAAAACATTATGAAAGTTTCTTTTCGAAGGAGAAAAGGCCCAGTGAGGAGACGGAAGAAGAGCCTACGACTTCTAAGAAAAAAAAACCGCTGCATTTAACAGACAATACCAGGAGTCCTATTTCAAATTTCTTATCTTTCGTATATTATTTTGAAGGCTCGTTTAAACATTACCATGGTGACCATAGAGCGTTTAGGGGCAGAGACAATGTTACATATGTTGTTGTTGGCGCGATGTTACCAGGACTCTGCTAATAAAGTTGCATAAATATACACAATGGATTCACGTTTATTATTATACAGTAAAGTCTCGTTATATCGATATTCTCGGGAGTTGGAAAAAATATCGATATAACCAGACTATCGATATATCCGATCCTGCGGCATGTAAATTTTCTCCTTGCGTTCATAGAAATAGTATCGTAATAAGCAGTACTATCGATATAACCAATATCGATATAACGAGACTTTACTGTATTTAAAAGAAAGAAAAAAAAAACGGTTTCAATGCCTGTCGTATCATTTTATTTTGTTGTATTTATCGGACAAGTATTGTCTGACATTAAAGCGGTCCGTGGCACAAAAATGGTTGGGGACCACCGCTTCAAGTCACTTTAAAAAATCCAAATCCAAAACAATCGAAGCTAATATCAAGCAGAACATTGTTTGTCTAATAAATGAATTCAAAAGAGACGTAAGGGGGTCTTTGATAAATCTGCATCTTATTAATCAAATAAACAGGCCACTTTTTGGGTTATTGATTGGTCTTTGGGAGACCTTGTCGAATGTAAACGTCAGACTCTTTGACAGAAAATAAATGTTACTTTGCCATGCAATGTCATTTTTCATGCACCCCTCCTTGAAAAAGTGTCTTCTGTCTGCAGGAGTTGGAGGACTACAAGAAGGAGGCGGCTAAGTCCTGGAAAGGCCTCAGACTGGACACGTAGCCCCACCGAGCCTATTGCCACATTTCCCCGGGAGAAAATCAGCTTGCTGTATTTTGGCGTACTGAGAAGAACCAACCCAACTCCCACCAACAAAATAACGGAACGTTCCGATTGATCATGGAGTGCATAGACAAGATGGCCACGGGGCGCTTGGGAGGCTTTAGTGCCTTGCTCAATGGCGTTAGTAAGGCATTTTTGACCTGAAAAAACCCACCATGTATACTATGGTGTTTTTAGGCTGAAAAAAGAACCATGTATAGTAAGACGTTTTTTAGACAAAAAAAAATTACCATGTATAGTAAGACATTCTGAGGCGAAAAAAACGTCCATGTGTAGTAACGCGTTTTTGCCCGAAAAACAACCCACCATGTATAGTAAGGCGTTTTAATAAAAAAAAAAAACACACACTTTGTATATTAAGGCGTTATTAGCCCGAAAAAAAACAACCATATAGTAAGGCGTTTTCAGACTGAAGAAAACGACCATGTATAGTAAGGCGTTTTTATCTGGAAAAAAATGACCACGTATTGGAAGGCATTTTTAGGCGAAAAAAACAACCATGTACAGTATGGTGTTTTTAGTAAAAAAAAAAAAAAAAACGACCATATAGTAAGGCGTTTTCAGACTGAAGAAAACGACCATGTATAGTAAGGCGTTTTTGACCCAAAAAAAAATACGTAAGGCGTTTTTATCTGGAAAAAAATGACCACGTATAGGAAGGCATTTTTAGGCGAAAAAAACGACCATGTGTAGTCAGGCGTTTTAGGACGAAAAAAACGACCATGTATAGTAAGGCATTTTTAGCTGAAAAAAACGACCATGTATAGTAAGGCATTTTTAGCCGAAAAAAACGACCATGTATAGTAAGGCGTTTTTAGCCGAAAAAAACCGACCATGTATAGTAAGGCGTTTTAGGCCGAAAAAAACGACCATGTATAGTAAGGCATTTTTAGCTAAAAAAAAACGACCATGTATAGTAAGGCATTTTTAGCTGAAAAAAATGACCATGTATAGTAAGGCGTTTTTAGCTGAAAAAAACGACCATGTATAGTAAGGCATTTTTAGCTGAAAAAAATGACCATGTATAGTAAGGCGTTTTTAGCCGAAAAAAAAACGACCATGTATAGTAAGGCGTTTTAGGCCGAAAAAAAACGACCATGTATAGTAAGGCGTTTTAGGCCGAAAAAAACGACCATGTATAGTAAGGCATTTTTGCCCGAAAAACAACCCACCATGTATAGTAAGGCGTTTTAATTTAAAAAAAAAAAAAAAAAAAACACACACTTTGTATATTAAGGCGTTATTCCCCCCCAAAAAAAACAACCATATAGTAAGGCGTTTTCAGACTGAAGAAAACGACCATGTATACTAAGGCGTTTTTATCTGGAAAAAAATGACCACGTATAGGAAGCTATTTTTAGGCGAAAAAAACAACCATGTACAGTATGGTGTTTTTAGTTAAAAAAAAAAAACGACCATATAGTAAGGCGTTTTCAGACTGAAGAAAACGACCATGTATAGTAAGGTGTTTTAGGCCGAAAAAAACGACCATGTATAGTAAGGCATTTTTAGCTGAAAAAAATGACCATGTATAGTAAGGCGTTTTTAGCCGAAAAAAACGACCATGTATAGTAAGGCGTTTTTAGCCGAAAAAAACCGACCATGTATAGTAAGGCGTTTTAGGCCGAAAAAAAACGACCATGTATAGTAAGGCATTTTTAGCTAAAAAAAAACGACCATGTATAGTAAGGCATTTTTAGCTGAAAAAAACGACCATGTATAGTAAGGCATTTTTAGCTAAAAAAAACGACCATGTATAGTAAGGCATTTTTAGCTGAAAAAAACGACCATGTATAGTAAGGCATTTTTAGCTGAAAAAACCGACCATGTATAGTAAGGCGTTTTTAGCCGAAAAAAAACCACCATGTATAGTAAGACATTTTTAGCTGAAAAAAACGACCATGTATAGTAAGGCATTTTTAGCTGAAAAAACCGACCATGTATAGTAAGGCGTTTTAGGCCGAAAAAAACCAACCATGTATAGTAAGGCGTTTTAGGCCGAAAAAAAACGACCATGTATAGTAAGGCATTTTTAGCTGAAAAAAACGACCATGTATAGTAAGGCATTTTTAGCTAAAAAAACCGACCATGTATAGTAAGGCGTTTTTAGCCGAAAAAAACCCACCATGTATAGTAAGACATTTTTAGCTGAAAAAAACGACCATGTATAGTAAGGCGTTTTTAGCCGAAAAAAAACGACCATGTATAGTAAGGCGTTTTAGGCCGAAAAAAACCGACCATGTATAGTAAGGTGTTTTAGGCCGAAAAAAACGACCATGTATAGTAAGGCATTTTTAGCTGAAAAAAACGACCATGTATAGTAAGGCATTTTTAGCTGAAAAAAACAACCATGTATAGTAAGGCATTTTTAGCTGGAAAAAAAACGACCATGTACAGTAAGGCGTTTTTAGCCGAAAAAAACAACCATGTATAGTAAGGCATTTTTAGCTGAAAAAAACGACCATGTATAGTAAGGCATTTTTAGCTGAAAAAAACGACCATGTATAGTAAGGCGTTTTTAGCCGAAAAAAACGACCATGTATAGTAAGGCATTTTTAGCTGAAAAAAACGACCATGTATAGTAAGGCATTTTTAGCTGAAAAAAACGACCATGTATAGTAAGGCGTTTTAGGCTGAAAAAAACGACCATGTATAGTAAGGCATTTTTAGCAGAAAAAAACGACCATGTATAGTAAGGCGTTTTTAGCCGAAAAAAACGACCATGTATAGTAAGGCATTTTTAGCTGAAAAAAACGACCATGTATAGTAAGGCATTTTTAGCTGAAAAAAACGACCATGTATAGTAAGGCATTTTTAGCTGAAAAAAACGACCATGTATAGTAAGGCATTTTTAGCTGAAAAAAACGACCATGTATAGTAAGGCATTTTTAGCTGAAAAAAAACGACCATGTATAGTAAGGCGTTTTTAGCCGAAAAAAAACCACCATGTATAGTAAGACATTTTTAGCTGAAAAAAACGACCATGTATAGTAAGGCGTTTTAGGCGGAAAAAAACGACCATGTATAGTAAGGCGTTTTTGGCCGAAAAAAACGACCATGTATAGTAAGGCGTTTTAGGCGGAAAAAAACGACCATATATAGTAAGGCGTTTTAGGCCGAAAAAAATGACCATGTATAGTCAGGCATTTTTAGCTGATAAAAACGACCATGTATAGTAGCATTTTTAGCTGAAAAAAAACGACCATGTATAGTAAGGCGTTTTTAGCTGAAAAAAACGACCATGTATAGTAAGGCATTTTTAGCTGAAAAAAACGACCATGTATAGTAAGGCGTTTTTAGCTGAAAAAAAAACGACCATGTATAGTAAGGCATTTTTAGCTGAAAAAAACGACCATGTATAGTAAGGCATTTTTAGCTGAAAAAAACGACCATGTATAGTAAGGCATTTTTAGCTGAAAAAAACGACCATGTATAGTAAGGCATTTTTAGCTGAAAAAAACGACCATGTATAGTAAGGCATTTTTAGCTCAAAAAAACGACCATGTATAGTAAGGCGTTTTAGGCCGAAAAAAACGACCATGTATAGTAAGGCGTTTTTAGCTGAAAAAAACGACCATGTATAGTAAGGCATTTTTAGCTGAAAAAAAACGACCATGTATAGTAAGGCATTTTTAGCTGAAAAAAACGACCATGTATAGTAAGGCATTTTTAGCTGAAAAAAAACGACCATGTATAGTAAGGCATTTTTAGCTGAAAAAAACGACCATGTATAGTAAGGCATTTTTAGCTGAAAAAAACGACCATGTATAGTAAGGCGTTTTTAGCCGAAAAAAACCGACCATGTATAGTAAGGCATTTTTAGCTGAAAAAAACGACCATGTATAGTAAGGCATTTTTAGCTGAAAAAAACGACCATGTATAGTAAGGCATTTTTAGCTGAAAAAAAACGACCATGTATAGTAAGGCATTTTTAGCTGAAAAAAACGACCATGTATAGTAAGGCATTTTTAGCTCAAAAAAACGACCATGTATAGTAAGGCATTTTTAGCCGAAAAAAAACGACCATGTATAGTAAGGCGTTTTTAGCTGAAAAAAACGACCATGTATAGTAAGGCATTTTTAGCTGAAAAAAAACGACCATGTATAGTAAGGCATTTTTAGCTGAAAAAAACGACCATGTATAGTAAGGCATTTTTAGCTGAAAAAAAACGACCATGTATAGTAAGGCATTTTTAGCTGAAAAAAACGACCATGTATAGTAAGGCATTTTTAGCTGAAAAAAACGACCATGTATAGTAAGGCGTTTTTAGCCGAAAAAAACCGACCATGTATAGTAAGGCATTTTTAGCTGAAAAAAAACGACCATGTATAGTAAGGCGTTTTTAGCCGAAAAAAAACCACCATGTATAGTAAGGCGTTTTAGGCCGAAAAAAACGACCATGTATAGTAAGGCATTTTTAGCAAAAAAAAACGACCATGTATAGTAAGGCGTTTTTAGCTGAAAAAAACGACCATGTATAGTAAGGCGTTTTTAGCCGAAAAAAAACCACCATGTATAGTAAGGCATTTTTAGCTGAAAAAAACGACCATGTATAGTAAGGCATTTTTAGCAAAAAAAAACCGACCATGTATAGTAAGGCGTTTTTAGCTGAAAAAAACGACCATGTATAGTAAGGCATTTTTAGCTGAAAAAAACGACCATGTATAGTAAGGCATTTTTAGCTGAAAAAAACGACCATGTATAGTAAGGCGTTTTTAGCCGAAAAAAACCGACCATGTATAGTAAGGCGTTTTAGGCCGAAAAAAACGACCATGTATAGTAAGGCATTTTTAGCTGAAAAAAACGACCATGTATAGTAAGGCATTTTTAGCTGAAAAAAACGACCATGTATAGTAAGGCATTTTTAGCTGAAAAAAACGACCATGTATAGTAAGGCATTTTTAGCTGAAAAAAACGACCATGTATAGTAAGGCATTTTTAGCTGAAAAAAACGACCATGTATAGTAAGGCATTTTTAGCTGAAAAAAACGACCATGTATAGTAAGGCGTTTTTAGCCGGAAAAAAACGACCATGTATAGTAAGGCGTTTTTAGCCGAAAAAAACCGACCATGTATAGTAAGGCGTTTTAGGCCGAAAAAAACGACCATGTATAGTAAGGCGTTTTTAGCTGAAAAAAACGACCATGTATAGTAAGGCATTTTTAGCTAAAAAAAACGACCATGTATAGTAAGGCGTTTTTAGCTGAAAAAAACGACCATGTATAGTAAGGCATTTTTAGCTGAAAAAAACGACCATGTATAGTAAGGCATTTTTAGCTGAAAAAAACGACCATGTATAGTAAGGCATTTTTAGCTGAAAAAAACGACCATGTATAGTAAGGCATTTTTAGCTGAAAAAAACGACCATGTATAGTAAGGCATTTTTAGCTGAAAAAAAACGACCATGTATAGTAAGGCATTTTTAGCTGAAAAAAACGACCAGTGTATAGTAAGGCATTTTTAGCTGAAAAAAAACGACCATGTATAGTAAGGCATTTTTAGCTGAAAAAAACCGACCATGTATAGTAAGGCATTTTTAGCTGAAAAAAAACGACCATGTATAGTAAGGCGTTTTTAGCCGAAAAAAAAACGACCATGTATAGTAAGGCGTTTTTAGCCGAAAAAAACGACCATGTATAGTAAGGCATTTTTAGCAAAAAAAAACGACCATGTATAGTAAGGCGTTTTTAGCTGAAAAAAACGACCATGTATAGTAAGGCATTTTTAGCTGAAAAAAACGACCATGTATAGTAAGGCGTTTTTAGCCGAAAAAAAACCACCATGTATAGTAAGACATTTTTAGCTGAAAAAAACGACCATGTATAGTAAGGCATTTTTAGCTGAAAAAAACGACCATGTATAGTAAGGCGTTTTTAGCCGAAAAAAACCGACCATGTATAGTAAGGCGTTTTTAGCCGAAAAAAACGACCATGTATAGTAAGGCGTTTTTAGCCGAAAAAAAACGACCATGTATAGTAAGGCATTTTTAGCTGAAAAAAACGACCATGTATAGTAAGGCATTTTTAGCTGAAAAAAACGACCATGTATAGTAAGGCGTTTTTAGCCGAAAAAAACCGACCATGTATAGTAAGGCATTTTTAGCTGAAAAAAAACGACCATGTATAGTAAGGCGTTTTTAGCCGAAAAAAACGACCATGTATAGTAAGGCATTTTTAGCTGAAAAAAACGACCATGTATAGTAAGGCATTTTTAGCTGAAAAAAACGACCATGTATAGTAAGGCATTTTTAGCTGAAAAAAAACGACCATGTACAGTAAGGCGTTTTTAGCCGAAAAAAACAACCATGTATAGTAAGGCATTTTTAGCTGAAAAAAACGACCATGTATAGTAAGGCATTTTTAGCTGAAAAAAACGACCATGTATAGTAAGGCGTTTTTAGCTGAAAAAAACGACCATGTATAGTAAGGCATTTTTAGCTGAAAAAAACGACCATGTATAGTAAGGCGTTTTTAGCCGAAAAAAACGACCATGTATAGTAAGGCATTTTTAGCTGAAAAAAACGACCATGTATAGTAGCATTTTTTAGCTGAAAAAAAACGACCATGTATAGTAAGGCGTTTTTAGCCGAAAAAAATGACCATGTATAGTAAGGCATTTTTAGCTGAAAAAAACGACCATGTATAGTAAGGCATTTTTAGCTGAAAAAAACGACCATGTATAGTAAGGCGTTTTAGGCTGAAAAAAACCGACCATGTATAGTAAGGCATTTTTAGCTGAAAAAAACGACCATGTATAGTAAGGCATTTTTAGCCGAAAAAAACGACCATGTATAGTAAGGCATTTTTAGCTGAAAAAAACGACCATGTATAGTAAGGCGTTTTTAGCGGAAAAAAACGACCATGTATAGTAAGGCATTTTTGGCCGAAAAAAACGACCATGTATAGTAAGGCGTTTTTAGCTGAAAAAAACGACCATGTATAGTAAGGCGTTTTTAGCCGAAAAAAACGACCATGTATAGTAAGGCATTTTTAGCTGAAAAAAACGACCATGTATAGTAAGGCATTTTTAGCTGAAAAAAACGACCATGTATAGTAAGGCATTTTTAGCTGAAAAAAAACGACCATGTTAGTAAGGCATTTTTAGCTGAAAAAAACGACCATGTATAGTAAGGCATTTTTAGCTGAAAAAAACGACCATGTATAGTAAGGCATTTTTAGCTGAAAAAAACGACCATGTATAGTAAGGCATTTTTAGCTGAAAAAAACGACCATGTATAGTAAGGCATTTTTAGCTGAAAAAAACGACCATGTATAGTAAGGCATTTTTAGCTGAAAAAAACGACCATGTATAGTAAGGCATTTTTAGCTGAAAAAAAAACGACCATGTATAGTAAGGCATTTTTAGCTGAAAAAAACGACCATGTATAGTAAGGCATTTTTAGCTGAAAAAAACGACCATGTATAGTAAGGCATTTTTAGCTGAAAAAAACGACCATGTATAGTAAGGCATTTTTAGCTGAAAAAAACGACCATGTATAGTAAGGCATTTTTAGCTGAAAAAAACGACCATGTATAGTAAGGCATTTTTAGCTGAAAAAAAAACGACCATGTATAGTAAGGCGTTTTTAGCCGAAAAAAACGACCATGTATAGTAAGGCATTTTTAGCTGAAAAAAACGACCATGTATAGTAAGGCATTTTTAGCTGAAAAAAACGACCATGTATAGTAAGGCATTTTTAGCTGAAAAAAAACGACCATGTATAGTAAGGCAGTTTTTAGATGAGAAAAAAAACGACCATGTATAGTAAGGCATTTTTAGCTGAAAAAAACGACCATGTATAGTAAGGCATTTTTAGCTGAAAAAAACGACCATGTATAGTAAGGCATTTTTAGCTGAAAAAAACGACCATGTATAGTAAGGCATTTTTAGCTAAAAAAAACGACCATGTATAGTAAGGCGTTTTTAGCCGAAAAAAAACGACCATGTATAGTAAGGCGTTTTTAGCCGAAAAAAAACGACCATGTATAGTAAGGCATTTTTAGCTGAAAAAAACGACCATGTATAGTAAGGCGTTTTTAGCTGAAAAAAAAAACGACCATGTATAGTAAGGCGTTTTTAGCTGAAAAAAACGACCATGTATAGTAAGGCATTTTTAGCTGAAAAAAACGACCATGTATAGTAAGGCATTTTTAGCCGAAAAAAACGACCATGTATAGTAAGGCGTTTTTAGCCGAAAAAAACGACCATGTATAGTAAGGCGTTTTTAGCCGAAAAAAAACGACCATGTATAGTAAGGCATTTTTAGCAAAAAAAAACGACCATGTATAGTAAGGCGTTTTTAGCTGAAAAAAACGACCATGTATAGTAAGGCGTTTTTAGCTGAAAAAAACGACCATGTATAGTAAGGCGTTTTTAGCTGAAAAAAACGACCATGTATAGTAAGGCATTTTTAGCTGAAAAAAAACGACCATGTATAGTAAGGCATTTTTAGCTGAAAAAAACGACCATGTATAGTAAGGCGTTTTTAGCCGAAAAAAAAACGACCATGTATAGTAAGGCGTTTTTAGCCGAAAAAAACGACCATGTATAGTAAGGCGTTTTTAGCTGAAAAAAACGACCATGTATAGTAAGGCGTTTTTAGCTGAAAAAAACGACCATGTATAGTAAGGCGTTTTTAGCCGAAAAAAAACGACCATGTATAGTAAGGCGTTTTTAGCTGAAAAAAACGACCATGTATAGTAAGGCGTTTTTAGCTGAAAAAAACGACCATGTATAGTAAGGCATTTTTAGCTGAAAAAAACGACCATGTATAGTAAGGCATTTTTAGCTGAAAAAAACGACCATGTATAGTAAGGCGTTTTTAGCTGAAAAAAACGACCATGTATAGTAAGGCATTTTTAGCTAAAAAAAACGACCATGTATAGTAAGGCGTTTTTAGCCGAAAAAAACGACCATGTATAGTAAGGCGTTTTAGGCCGAAAAAAACGACCATGTATAGTAAGGCATTTTTAGCAAAAAAAAACGACCATGTATAGTAAGGCGTTTTTAGCTGAAAAAAACGACCATGTATAGTAAGGCGTTTTTAGCCGAAAAAAACGACCATGTATAGTAAGGCGTTTTTAGCTGAAAAAAAAACGACCATGTATAGTAAGGCGTTTTTAGCTGAAAAAAACGACCATGTATAGTAAGGCATTTTTAGCTGAAAAAAACGACCATGTATAGTAAGGCGTTTTTAGCTGAAAAAAACGACCATGTATAGTAAGGCATTTTTAGCTGAAAAAAACGACCATGTATAGTAAGGCATTTTTAGCTGAAAAAAAACGACCATGTATAGTAAGGCATTTTTAGCTGAAAAAAACGACCATGTATAGTAAGGCATTTTTAGCTGAAAAAAACGACCATGTATAGTAAGGCGTTTTTAGCCGAAAAAAAACGACCATGTATAGTAAGGCGTTTTTAGCCGAAAAAAACGACCATGTATAGTAAGGCGTTTTTAGCCGAAAAAAACGACCATGTATAGTAAGGCGTTTTTAGCTGAAAAAAACGACCATGTATAGTAAGGCATTTTTAGCTGAAAAAAAACGACCATGTATAGTAAGGCGTTTTTAGCTGAAAAAAACGACCATGTATAGTAAGGCGTTTTTAGCTGAAAAAAAACGACCATGTATAGTAAGGCGTTTTTAGCCGAAAAAAAAACGACCATGTATAGTAAGGCATTTTTAGCTGAAAAAAACGACCATGTATAGTAAGGCGTTTTTAGCCGAAAAAAAACGACCATGTATAGTAAGGCATTTTTAGCTGAAAAAAACGACCATGTATAGTAAGGCGTTTTTAGCCGAAAAAAACGACCATGTATAGTAAGGCGTTTTTAGCTGAAAAAAACGACCATGTATAGTAAGGCATTTTTAGCTGAAAAAAAACGACCATGTATAGTAAGGCGTTTTTAGCTGAAAAAAACGACCATGTATAGTAAGGCATTTTTAGCTGAAAAAAACGACCATGTATAGTAAGGCATTTTTAGCTGAAAAAAACGACCATGTATAGTAAGGCATTTTTAGCTGAAAAAAACGACCATGTATAGTAAGGCATTTTTAGCTGAAAAAAACGACCATGTATAGTAAGGCATTTTTAGCTGAAAAAAACGACCATGTATAGTAAGGCATTTTTAGCTGAAAAAAACGACCATGTATAGTAAGGCGTTTTTAGCTGAAAAAAAACGACCATGTATAGTAAGGCATTTTTAGCTGAAAAAAACGACCATGTATAGTAAGGCATTTTTAGCTGAAAAAAACGACCATGTATAGTAAGGCATTTTTAGCTGAAAAAAACGACCATGTATAGTAAGGCGTTTTTAGCCGAAAAAAACGACCATGTATAGTAAGGCGTTTTTAGCTGAAAAAAACGACCATGTATAGTAAGGCGTTTTTAGCCGAAAAAAACGACCATGTATAGTAAGGCATTTTTAGCCGAAAAAAAACGACCATGTATAGTAAGGCGTTTTTAGCTGAAAAAAACGACCATGTATAGTAAGGCGTTTTTAGCTGAAAAAAACGACCATGTATAGTAAGGCATTTTTAGCTGAAAAAAACGACCATGTATAGTAAGGCATTTTTAGCTGAAAAAAACGACCATGTATAGTAAGGCGTTTTTAGCCGAAAAAAACGACCATGTATAGTAAGGCATTTTTAGCTGAAAAAAACGACCATGTATAGTAAGGCGTTTTTAGCCGAAAAAAACGACCATGTATAGTAAGGCGTTTTTAGCCGAAAAAAAACGACCATGTATAGTAAGGCGTTTTTAGCTGAAAAAAAAAAAAAAACGACCATGTATAGTAAGGCATTTTTAGCCGAAAAAAACGACCATGTATAGTAAGGCGTTTTTAGCCGAAAAAAACGACCATGTATAGTAAGGCGTTTTTAGCTGAAAAAAACGACCATGTATAGTAAGGCATTTTTAGCTGAAAAAAACGACCATGTATAGTAAGGCGTTTTTAGCTGAAAAAAACGACCATGTATAGTAAGGCATTTTTAGCTGAAAAAAACGACCATGTATAGTAAGGCATTTTTAGCTGAAAAAAACGACCATGTATAGTAAGGCATTTTTAGCGAAAAAAAAACGACCATGTATAGTAAGGCATTTTTAGCTGAAAAAAACGACCATGTATAGTAAGGCATTTTTAGCTGAAAAAAAACGACCATGTATAGTAAGGCATTTTTAGCTGAAAAAAAACGACCATGTATAGTAAGGCATTTTTAGCTGAAAAAAACGACCATGTATAGTAAGGCATTTTTAGCTGAAAAAAACGACCATGTATAGTAAGGCATTTTTAGCTGAAAAAAACGACCATGTATAGTAAGGCATTTTTAGCCGAAAAAAAACGACCATGTATAGTAAGGCGTTTTTAGCTGAAAAAAACGACCATGTATAGTAAGGCGTTTTTAGCCGAAAAAAACGACCATGTATAGTAAGGCGTTTTTAGCCGAAAAAAAACGACCATGTATAGTAAGGCGTTTTTAGCTGAAAAAAACGACCATGTATAGTAAGGCATTTTTAGCTGAAAAAAACGACCATGTATAGTAAGGCGTTTTTAGCTGAAAAAAACGACCATGTATAGTAAGGCATTTTTAGCTGAAAAAAACGACCATGTATAGTAAGGCATTTTTAGCTGAAAAAAACGACCATGTATAGTAAGGCATTTTTAGCTGAAAAAAACGACCATGTATAGTAAGGCGTTTTTAGCTGAAAAAAAAACGACCATGTATAGTAAGGCATTTTTAGCTGAAAAAAACGACCATGTATAGTAAGGCGTTTTTAGCTGAAAAAAACGACCATGTATAGTAAGGCATTTTTAGCTGAAAAAAACGACCATGTATAGTAAGGCATTTTTAGCTGAAAAAAAACGACCATGTATAGTAAGGCGTTTTTAGCAGAAAAAAACGACCATATATAGTAAGGCATTTTTAGCCGAAAAAAACGACCATGTATAGTAAGGCATTTTTAGCTGAAAAAAAAACGACCATGTATAGTAAGGCGTTTTTAGCTGAAAAAAAACGACCATGTATAGTAAGGCGTTTTTAGCCGAAAAAAAACGACCATGTATAGTAAGGCGTTTTTAGCTGAAAAAAAAACGACCATGTATAGTAAGGCATTTTTAGCTGAAAAAAACGACCATGTATAGTAAGGCATTTTTAGCTGAAAAAAACGACCATGTATAGTAAGGCATTTTTAGCTGAAAAAAACGACCATGTATAGTAAGGCATTTTTAGCTGAAAAAAACGACCATGTATAGTAAGGCATTTTTAGCTGAAAAAAACGACCATGTATAGTAAGGCATTTTTAGCTGAAAAAAACGACCATGTATAGTAAGGCATTTTTAGCTGAAAAAAACGACCATGTATAGTAAGGCATTTTTAGCTGAAAAAAAACGACCATGTATAGTAAGGCGTTTTTAGCCGAAAAAAAACGACCATGTATAGTAAGGCGTTTTAGGCCGAAAAAAACGACCATGTATAGTAAGGCATTTTTAGCTGAAAAAAACGACCATGTATAGTAAGGCATTTTTAGCTGAAAAAAACGACCATGTATAGTAAGGCATTTTTAGCTGAAAAAAAACGACCATGTATAGTAAGGCATTTTTAGCTGAAAAAAACGACCATGTATAGTAAGGCATTTTTAGCTGAAAAAAACGACCATGTATAGTAAGGCGTTTTTAGCCGAAAAAAAACGACCATGTATAGTAAGGCATTTTTAGCTGAAAAAAAAAACGACCATGTATAGTAAGGCATTTTTAGCTGAAAAAAACGACCATGTATAGTAAGGCGTTTTTAGCCGAAAAAAAACGACCATGTATAGTAAGGCATTTTTAGCTGAAAAAAACGACCATGTATAGTAAGGCATTTTTAGCTGAAAAAAACGACCATGTATAGTAAGGCATTTTTAGCTGAAAAAAACGACCATGTATAGTAAGGCATTTTTAGCTGAAAAAAAACGACCATGTATAGTAAGGCATTTTTAGCCGAAAAAAACGACCATGTATAGTAAGGCATTTTTAGCTGAAAAAAACGACCATGTATAGTAAGGCATTTTTAGCCGAAAAAAACGACCATGTATAGTAAGGCATTTTTAGCTGAAAAAAACGACCATGTATAGTAAGGCGTTTTTAGCTGAAAAAAAAACGACCATGTATAGTAAGGCGTTTTTAGCCGAAAAAAACGACCATGTATAGTAAGGCGTTTTTAGCCGAAAAAAACGACCATGTATAGTAAGGCATTTTTAGCTGAAAAAAACGACCATGTATAGTAAGGCATTTTTAGCTGAAAAAAACGACCATGTATAGTAAGGCATTTTTAGCTGAAAAAAACGACCATGTATAGTAAGGCGTTTTTAGCTGAAAAAAACGACCATGTATAGTAAGGCGTTTTTAGCCGAAAAAAACGACCATGTATAGTAAGGCATTTTTAGCTGAAAAAAACGACCATGTATAGTAAGGCATTTTTAGCTAAAAAAAACGACCATGTATAGTAAGGCGTTTTTAGCCGAAAAAAACGACCATGTATAGTAAGGCGTTTTTAGCCGAAAAAAACGACCATGTATAGTAAGGCATTTTTAGCTGAAAAAAACGACCATGTATAGTAAGGCATTTTTAGCTGAAAAAAAACGACCATGTATAGTAAGGCGTTTTTAGCCGAAAAAAAAAACGACCATGTATAGTAAGGCATTTTTAGCTGAAAAAAAACGACCATGTATAGTAAGGCATTTTTAGCTGAAAAAAACGACCATGTATAGTAAGGCATTTTTAGCTGAAAAAAACGACCATGTATAGTAAGGCATTTTTAGCTGAAAAAAACGACCATGTATAGTAAGGCGTTTTTAGCCGAAAAAAAACGACCATGTATAGTAAGGCGTTTTTAGCTGAAAAAAACGACCATGTATAGTAAGGCATTTTTTTTTAGCCGAAAAAAAAACGACCATGTATAGTAAGGCGTTTTTAGCCGAAAAAAACGACCATGTATAGTAAGGCGTTTTAGGCCGAAAAAAACGACCATGTATAGTAAGGCATTTTTAGCTGAAAAAAACGACCATGTATAGTAAGGCATTTTTAGCTGAAAAAAACGACCATGTATAGTAAGGCATTTTTAGCTGAAAAAAACGACCATGTATAGTAAGGCGTTTTTAGCCGAAAAAAACGACCATGTATAGTAAGGCATTTTTAGCTGAAAAAAAACGACCATGTATAGTAAGGCATTTTTAGCCGAAAAAAAACGACCATGTATAGTAAGGCGTTTTTAGCCGAAAAAAAACGACCATGTATAGTAAGGCATTTTTAGCTGAAAAAAACGACCATGTATAGTAAGGCATTTTTAGCTGAAAAAAACGACCATGTATAGTAAGGCGTTTTTAGCCGAAAAAAACGACCATGTATAGTAAGGCATTTTTAGCCGAAAAAAACGACCATGTATAGTAAGGCATTTTTAGCTGAAAAAAACGACCATGTATAGTAAGGCATTTTTAGCTGAAAAAAAACGACCATGTATAGTAAGGCATTTTTAGCTGAAAAAAACGACCATGTATAGTAAGGCATTTTTAGCTGAAAAAAACGACCATGTATAGTAAGGCATTTTTAGCCGAAAAAAACGACCATGTATAGTAAGGCGTTTTTAGCCGAAAAAAAACGACCATGTATAGTAAGGCATTTTTAGCTGAAAAAAACGACCATGTATAGTAAGGCGTTTTTAGCTGAAAAAAACGACCATGTATAGTAAGGCGTTTTTAGCCGAAAAAAACGACCATGTATAGTAAGGCGTTTTTAGCCGAAAAAAAACGACCATGTATAGTAAGGCATTTTTAGCTGAAAAAAACGACCATGTATAGTAAGGCGTTTTTAGCTGAAAAAAACGACCATGTATAGTAAGGCGTTTTTAGCTGAAAAAAACGACCATGTATAGTAAGGCGTTTTTAGCCGAAAAAAACGACCATGTATAGTAAGGCATTTTTAGCTGAAAAAAACGACCATGTATAGTAAGGCATTTTTAGCTGAAAAAAACGACCATGTATAGTAAGGCGTTTTTAGCCGAAAAAAAACGACCATGTATAGTAAGGCATTTTTAGCTGAAAAAAACGACCATGTATAGTAAGGCGTTTTTAGCCGAAAAAAACGACCATGTATAGTAAGGCGTTTTTAGCGAAAAAAAACGACCATGTATAGTAAGGCGTTTTTAGCTGAAAAAAAACGACCATGTATAGTAAGGCGTTTTTAGCCGAAAAAAACGACCATGTATAGTAAGGCATTTTTAGCTGAAAAAAACGACCATGTATAGTAAGGCATTTTTAGCTGAAAAAAACGACCATGTATAGTAAGGCGTTTTTAGCCGAAAAAAACGACCATGTATAGTAAGGCATTTTTAGCTGAAAAAAACGACCATGTATAGTAAGGCATTTTTAGCTGAAAAAAACGACCATGTATAGTAAGGCATTTTTAGCCGAAAAAAACGACCATGTATAGTAAGGCATTTTTAGCTGAAAAAAACGACCATGTATAGTAAGGCGTTTTTAGCTGAAAAAAACGACCATGTATAGTAAGGCGTTTTTAGCCGAAAAAAAACGACCATGTATAGTAAGGCGTTTTTAGCTGAAAAAAACGACCATGTATAGTAAGGCGTTTTTAGCCGAAAAAAACGACCATGTATAGTAAGGCGTTTTTAGCTGAAAAAAACGACCATGTATAGTAAGGCATTTTTAGCTGAAAAAAACGACCATGTATAGTAAGGCGTTTTTAGCCGAAAAAAAACGACCATGTATAGTAAGGCGTTTTTAGCTGAAAAAAACGACCATGTATAGTAAGGCATTTTTAGCTGAAAAAAACGACCATGTATAGTAAGGCGTTTTTAGCTGAAAAAAAACGACCATGTATAGTAAGGCATTTTTAGCTGAAAAAAACGACCATGTATAGTAAGGCATTTTTAGCTGAAAAAAAACGACCATGTATAGTAAGGCGTTTTTAGCTGAAAAAAACGACCATGTATAGTAAGGCGTTTTTAGCCGAAAAAAACGACCATGTATAGTAAGGCATTTTTAGCTGAAAAAAACGACCATGTATAGTAAGGCATTTTTAGCTGAAAAAAACGACCATGTATAGTAAGGCGTTTTTAGCCGAAAAAAACGACCATGTATAGTAAGGCGTTTTTAGCCGAAAAAAACGACCATGTATAGTAAGGCGTTTTTAGCCGAAAAAAACGACCATGTATAGTAAGGCGTTTTTAGCCGAAAAAAACGACCATGTATAGTAAGGCGTTTTTAGCCGAAAAAAACGACCATGTATAGTAAGGCATTTTTAGCTGAAAAAAACGACCATGTATAGTAAGGCGTTTTTAGCCGAAAAAAACGACCATGTATAGTAAGGCGTTTTTAGCTGAAAAAAACGACCATGTATAGTAAGGCGTTTTTAGCCGAAAAAAACGACCATGTATAGTAAGGCGTTTTTAGCCGAAAAAAACGACCATGTATAGTAAGGCATTTTTAGCTGAAAAAAACGACCATGTATAGTAAGGCGTTTTTAGCCGAAAAAAACGACCATGTATAGTAAGGCATTTTTAGCTGAAAAAAACGACCATGTATAGTAAGGCGTTTTTAGCCGAAAAAAACGACCATGTATAGTAAGGCGTTTTTAGCCGAAAAAAAACGACCATGTATAGTAAGGCGTTTTTAGCTGAAAAAAACGACCATGTATAGTAAGGCATTTTTAGCTGAAAAAAACGACCATGTATAGTAAGGCGTTTTTAGCCGAAAAAAACGACCATGTATAGTAAGGCATTTTTAGCTGAAAAAAACGACCATGTATAGTAAGGCATTTTTAGCTGAAAAAAACGACCATGTATAGTAAGGCGTTTTTAGCTGAAAAAAACGACCATGTATAGTAAGGCGTTTTTAGCCGAAAAAAACGACCATGTATAGTAAGGCGTTTTTAGCTGAAAAAAAACGACCATGTATAGTAAGGCATTTTTAGCTGAAAAAAAACGACCATGTATAGTAAGGCATTTTTAGCTGAAAAAAACGACCATGTATAGTAAGGCGTTTTTAGCCGAAAAAAACGACCATGTATAGTAAGGCGTTTTTAGCCGAAAAAAACGACGACCATGTATAGTAAGGCGTTTTTAGCCGAAAAAAACGACCATGTATAGTAAGGCGTTTTTAGCTGAAAAAAACGACCATGTATAGTAAGGCATTTTTAGCTGAAAAAAACGACCATGTATAGTAAGGCATTTTTAGCTGAAAAAAACGACCATGTATAGTAAGGCGTTTTTAGCCGAAAAAAACGACCATGTATAGTAAGGCGTTTTTAGCCGAAAAAAAACGACCATGTATAGTAAGGCATTTTTAGCTGAAAAAAACGACCATGTATAGTAAGGCATTTTTAGCTGAAAAAAACGACCATGTATAGTAAGGCGTTTTTAGCTGAAAAAAAACGACCATGTATAGTAAGGCGTTTTTAGCCGAAAAAAAACGACCATGTATAGTAAGGCATTTTTAGCTGAAAAAAACGACCATGTATAGTAAGGCATTTTTAGCTGAAAAAAACGACCATGTATAGTAAGGCGTTTTTAGCCGAAAAAAAAAACGACCATGTATAGTAAGGCATTTTTAGCTGAAAAAAACGACCATGTATAGTAAGGCGTTTTTAGCCGAAAAAAACGACCATGTATAGTAAGGCGTTTTTAGCTGAAAAAAACGACCATGTATAGTAAGGCATTTTTAGCTGAAAAAAACGACCATGTATAGTAAGGCGTTTTTGTACGACCATGTATAAGGCGTTTTTAGCCGAAAAAAAACGACCATGTATAGTAAGGCGTTTTTAGCCGAAAAAAAACGACCATGTATAGTAAGGCGTTTTAGGCCGAAAAAAACGACCATGTATAGTAAGGCGTTTTAGGCCGAAAAAAACGACCATGTATAGTAAGGCATTTTTAGCTGAAAAAAACGACCATGTATAGTAAGGCGTTTTTAGCCGAAAAAAACGACCATGTATAGTAAGGCATTTTTAGCCGAAAAAAACGACCATGTATAGTAAGGCGTTTTTAGCCGAAAAAAACGACCATGTATAGTAAGGCATTTTTAGCCGAAAAAAAACGACCATGTATAGTAAGGCATTTTTAGCTGAAAAAAAAACGACCATGTATAGTAAGGCGTTTTTAGCCAAAAAAAACGACCATGTATAGTAAGGCGTTTTTAGCTGAAAAAAACGACCATGTATAGTAAGGCATTTTTAGCTGAAAAAAACGACCATGTATAGTAAGGCGTTTTTAGCCGAAAAAAACGACCATGTATAGTAAGGCGTTTTTAGCCGAAAAAAACGACCATGTATAGTAAGGCGTTTTTAGCTGAAAAAAAACGACCATGTATAGTAAGGCGTTTTTAGCCGAAAAAAACGACCATGTATAGTAAGGCATTTTTAGCCGAAAAAAACGACCATGTATAGTAAGGCGTTTTTTAGCTGAAAAAAACGACCATGTATAGTAAGGCGTTTTTAGCCGAAAAAAACGACCATGTATAATAAGGCGTTTTTAGCCGAAAAAAACGACCATGTATAGTAAGGCATTTTTAGCTGAAAAAAACGACCATGTATAGTAAGGCATTTTTACCATGTATAGTAAGGCGTTTTGAAAAAAACGACCATGTATAGTAAGGCGTTTTTAGCCTAAAAAAACGACCATGTATAGTAAGGCATTTTTAGCTGAAAAAAACGACCATGTATAGTAAGGCGTTTTTAGCCGAAAAAAACGACCATGTATAGTAAGGCGTTTTTAGCCGAAAAAAACGACCATGTATAGTAAGGCATTTTTAGCTGAAAAAAACGACCATGTATAGTAAGGCATTTTTAGCCGAAAAAAACGACCATGTATAGTAAGGCATTTTTAGCCGAAAAAAAACGACCATGTATAGTAAGGCATTTTTAGCTGAAAAAAACGACCATGTATAGTAAGGCGTTTTTAGCCGAAAAAAACGACCATGTATAGTAAGGCGTTTTTAGCTGAAAAAAACGACCATGTATAGTAAGGCATTTTTAGCTGAAAAAAACGACCATGTATAGTAAGGCGTTTTTAGCCGAAAAAAACGACCATGTATAGTAAGGCGTTTTTAGCCGAAAAAAACGACCATGTATAGTAAGGCGTTTTTAGCCGAAAAAAACGACCATGTATAGTAAGGCGTTTTTAGCTGAAAAAAACGACCATGTATAGTAAGGCATTTTTAGCCGAAAAAAACGACCATGTATAGTAAGGCGTTTTTAGCCGAAAAAAACGACCATGTATAGTAAGGCGTTTTTAGCCGAAAAAAACGACCATGTATAGTAAGGCGTTTTTAGCCGAAAAAAACGACCATGTATAGTAAGGCGTTTTTAGCCGAAAAAAAACGACCATGTATAGTAAGGCATTTTTAGCTGAAAAAAACGACCATGTATAGTAAGGCGTTTTTAGCTGAAAAAAACGACCATGTATAGTAAGGCGTTTTAGGCCGAAAAAAACGACCATGTATAGTAAGGCATTTTTAGCTGAAAAAAACGACCATGTATAGTAAGGCATTTTTAGCTGAAAAAAACGACCATGTATAGTAAGGCATTTTTAGCCGAAAAAAACGACCATGTATAGTAAGGCGTTTTTAGCCGAAAAAAACGACCATGTATAGTAAGGCGTTTTTAGCTGAAAAAAACGACCATGTATAGTAAGGCGTTTTTAGCCGAAAAAAAACGACCATGTATAGTAAGGCGTTTTTAGCTGAAAAAAACGACCATGTATAGTAAGGCGTTTTTAGCTGAAAAAAACGACCATGTATAGTAAGGCGTTTTTAGCCGAAAAAAACGACCATGTATAGTAAGGCGTTTTTAGCTGAAAAAAAACGACCATGTATAGTAAGGCGTTTTTAGCCGAAAAAAACGACCATGTATAGTAAGGCGTTTTTAGCCGAAAAAAAACGACCATGTATAGTAAGGCATTTTTAGCTGAAAAAAACGACCATGTATAGTAAGGCATTTTTAGCTGAAAAAAACGACCATGTATAGTAAGGCATTTTTAGCTGAAAAAAACGACCATGTATAGTAAGGCATTTTTAGCTGAAAAAAACGACCATGTATAGTAAGGCGTTTTTAGCCGAAAAAAACGACCATGTATAGTAAGGCGTTTTTAGCCGAAAAAAAAACGACCATGTATAGTAAGGCATTTTTAGCTGAAAAAAACGACCATGTATAGTAAGGCGTTTTTAGCCGAAAAAAACGACCATGTATAGTAAGGCGTTTTTAGCCGAAAAAAACGACCATGTATAGTAAGGCATTTTTAGCTGAAAAAAAACGACCATGTATAGTAAGGCGTTTTTAGCCGAAAAAAACGACCATGTATAGTAAGGCGTTTTTAGCCGAAAAAAACGACCATGTATAGTAAGGCATTTTTAGCTGAAAAAAACGACCATGTATAGTAAGGCATTTTTAGCTGAAAAAAACGACCATGTATAGTAAGGCGTTTTTAGCCGAAAAAAACGACCATGTATAGTAAGGCGTTTTTAGCCAAAAAAAAACGACCATGTATAGTAAGGCGTTTTTAGCCGAAAAAAACGACCATGTATAGTAAGGCGTTTTTAGCCGAAAAAAACGACCATGTATAGTAAGGCATTTTTAGCTGAAAAAAACGACCATGTATAGTAAGGCATTTTTAGCCGAAAAAAACGACCATGTATAGTAAGGCATTTTTAGCTGAAAAAAACGACCATGTATAGTAAGGCATTTTTAGCCGAAAAAAAAACGACCATGTATAGTAAGGCATTTTTAGCTGAAAAAAACGACCATGTATAGTAAGGCGTTTTTAGCCGAAAAAAAACGACCATGTATAGTAAGGCGTTTTTAGCTGAAAAAAACGACCATGTATAGTAAGGCGTTTTTAGCCGAAAAAAACGACCATGTATAGTAAGGCATTTTTAGCTGAAAAAAACGACCATGTATAGTAAGGCGTTTTTAGCCGAAAAAAAACGACCATGTATAGTAAGGCGTTTTTAGCTGAAAAAAACGACCATGTATAGTAAGGCGTTTTTAGCCGAAAAAAACGACCATGTATAGTAAGGCGTTTTTAGCTGAAAAAAACGACCATGTATAGTAAGGCATTTTTAGCTGAAAAAAACGACCATGTATAGTAAGGCGTTTTTAGCCGAAAAAAACGACCATGTATAGTAAGGCGTTTTTAGCCGAAAAAAACGACCATGTATAGTAAGGCGTTTTTAGCCGAAAAAAACGACCATGTATAGTAAGGCGTTTTTAGCCGAAAAAAACGACCATGTATAGTAAGGCATTTTTAGCTGAAAAAAACGACCATGTATAGTAAGGCGTTTTTAGCCGAAAAAAAACGACCATGTATAGTAAGGCGTTTTTAGCCGAAAAAAAACGACCATGTATAGTAAGGCATTTTTAGCTGAAAAAAACGACCATGTATAGTAAGGCGTTTTTAGCCGAAAAAAAAACGACCATGTATAGTAAGGCGTTTTTAGCCGAAAAAAACGACCATGTATAGTAAGGCATTTTTAGCTGAAAAAAACGACCATGTATAGTAAGGCGTTTTTAGCCGAAAAAAACGACCATGTATAGTAAGGCGTTTTTAGCCGAAAAAAACGACCATGTATAGTAAGGCATTTTTAGCCGAAAAAAACGACCATGTATAGTAAGGCATTTTTAGCTGAAAAAAACGACCATGTATAGTAAGGCGTTTTTAGCCGAAAAAAACGACCATGTATAGTAAGGCGTTTTTAGCCGAAAAAAACGACCATGTATAGTAAGGCGTTTTTAGCCGAAAAAAACGACCATGTATAGTAAGGCATTTTTAGCTGAAAAAAACGACCATGTATAGTAAGGCGTTTTTAGCCGAAAAAAACGACCATGTATAGTAAGGCGTTTTTAGCTGAAAAAAACGACCATGTATAGTAAGGCGTTTTTAGCCGAAAAAAACGACCATGTATAGTAAGGCATTTTTAGCTGAAAAAAACGACCATGTATAGTAAGGCGTTTTTAGCTGAAAAAAACGACCATGTATAGTAAGGCGTTTTTAGCCGAAAAAAACGACCATGTATAGTAAGGCATTTTTAGCTGAAAAAAACGACCATGTATAGTAAGGCATTTTTAGCTGAAAAAAACGACCATGTATAGTAAGGCGTTTTTAGCCGAAAAAAACGACCATGTATAGTAAGGCGTTTTTAGCCGAAAAAAACGACCATGTATAGTAAGGCGTTTTTAGCTGAAAAAAACGACCATGTATAGTAAGGCGTTTTTAGCCGAAAAAAACGACCATGTATAGTAAGGCGTTTTTAGCTGAAAAAAACGACCATGTATAGTAAGGCGTTTTTAGCTGAAAAAAACGACCATGTATAGTAAGGCGTTTTTAGCCGAAAAAAGCGACCATGTATAGTAAGGCGTTTTTAGCTAAAAAAAACAACCATGTATAATAAGGCGTTTTTAGCCGAAAAAAACGACCATATATAGTAAGGCGTTTTTAGCCGAAAAAAAACGACCATGTATAGTAAGGCATTTTTAGCTGAAAAAAACGACCATGTATAGTAAGGCATTTTTAGCTGAAAAAAACGACCATGTATAGTAAGGCATTTTTAGCTGAAAAAAACGACCATGTATAGTAAGGCATTTTTAGCTGAAAAAAACGACCGTGTATAGTAAGGCGTTTTTAGCCGAAAAAAACGACCATATATAGTCAGGCGTTTTTAGCCGAAAAAAAACAACCATGTATAGTAAGGCATTTTTAGATGAAAAAAAAGACCATGTATAGTAAGGCGTTTTAGGCCGAAAAAAACGACCATGTATAGTAAGGCGTTTTAGGCCGAAAAAAACGACCATGCATAGTAAGGCATTTTAGGCTCAAAAAAACGACCATGTATAGTAAGGCGTTTTAGGCCGAAAAAAATGACCATGTATAGTAAGGCGTTTTTAGCTAAAAAAAAACACCATGTATAGTAAGGCATTTTTAGCTGAAAAAAACGACCATGTATTTTAGCCGAAAAAAACGACCATGTATAGTAAAGCGTTTTTAGCCGAAAAAAAAACGACCATGTATAGTAAGGCGTTTTTAGCCAAAAAAAAACGACCATGTATAGTAAGGCGTTTTTAGCCGAAAAAAACGACCATGTATAGTAAGGCATTTTTAGCTGAAAAAAACGACCATGTATAGTAAGGCATTTTTAGCTGAAAAAAACGACCATGTATAGTAAGGCGTTTTAGGCGAAAAAAACGACCATGTATAGTAAGGCATTTTTAGCTGAAAAAAACGACCATGTAAAGTAAGGCATTTTTAGCCGAAAAAAAACGACCATGTATAGTAAGGCATTTTTAGCTGAAAAAAACGACCATGTATAGTAAGGCGTTTTTAGCCGAAAAAAACGACCATGTATAGTAAGGCGTTTTAGGCCGAAAAAAACGACCATGTATAGTAAGGCATTTTTAGCTGAAAAAAACGACCATGTATAGTAAGGCGTTTTTAGCCGAAAAAAACGACCATGTATAGTAAGGCGTTTTTAGCCGAAAAAAACGACCATGTATAGTAAGGCGTTTTTAGCCGAAAAAAACGACCATGTATAGTAAGGCATTTTTAGCTGAAAAAAACGACCATGTATAGTAAGGCGTTTTTAGCCGAAAAAAACGACCATGTATAGTAAGGCATTTTTAGCTGAAAAAAACGACCATGTATAGTAAGGCGTTTTTAGCTGAAAAAAACGACCATGTATAGTAAGGCGTTTTTAGCCGAAAAAAACGACCATGTATAGTAAGGCGTTTTTAGCCGAAAAAAACGACCATGTATAGTAAGGCGTTTTTAGCCGAAAAAAACGACCATGTATAGTAAGGCATTTTTAGCCGAAAAAAACGACCATGTATAGTAAGGCATTTTTAGCTGAAAAAAACGACCATGTATAGTAAGGCGTTTTTAGCCGAAAAAAAACGACCATGTATAGTAAGGCGTTTTTAGCCGAAAAAAAACGACCATGTATAGTAAGGCATTTTTAGCTGAAAAAAACGACCATGTATAGTAAGGCGTTTTTAGCCGAAAAAAAAACGACCATGTATAGTAAGGCATTTTTAGCTGAAAAAAACGACCATGTATAGTAAGGCATTTTTAGCTGAAAAAAACGACCATGTATAGTAAGGCGTTTTTAGCCGAAAAAAACGACCATGTATAGTAAGGCGTTTTTAGCCGAAAAAAACGACCATGTATAGTAAGGCATTTTTAGCCGAAAAAAACGACCATGTATAGTAAGGCATTTTTAGCTGAAAAAAACGACCATGTATAGTAAGGCGTTTTTAGCCGAAAAAAACGACCATGTATAGTAAGGCGTTTTTAGCCGAAAAAAAACGACCATGTATAGTAAGGCGTTTTTAGCCGAAAAAAAACGACCATGTATAGTAAGGCGTTTTTAGCTGAAAAAAACGACCATGTATAGTAAGGCGTTTTTAGCCGAAAAAAACGACCATGTATAGTAAGGCATTTTTAGCTGAAAAAAACGACCATGTATAGTAAGGCATTTTTAGCTGAAAAAAACGACCATGTATAGTAAGGCGTTTTTAGCCGAAAAAAACGACCATGTATAGTAAGGCGTTTTTAGCCGAAAAAAACGACCATGTATAGTAAGGCGTTTTTAGCCGAAAAAAACGACCATGTATAGTAAGGCGTTTTTAGCCGAAAAAAACGACCATGTATAGTAAGGCATTTTTAGCTGAAAAAAACGACCATGTATAGTAAGGCGTTTTTAGCTGAAAAAAACGACCATGTATAGTAAGGCATTTTTAGCTGAAAAAAAAACGACCATGTATAGTAAGGCATTTTTAGCTGAAAAAAACGACCATGTATAGTAAGGCGTTTTTAGCCGAAAAAAACGACCATGTATAGTAAGGCGTTTTTAGCCGAAAAAAAAAACGACCATGTATAGTAAGGCATTTTTAGCTGAAAAAAACGACCATGTATAGTAAGGCGTTTTTAGCCGAAAAAAAACGACCATGTATAGTAAGGCATTTTTAGCTGAAAAAAACGACCATGTATAGTAAGGCATTTTTAGCTGAAAAAAACGACCATGTATAGTAAGGCGTTTTTAGCCGAAAAAAACGACCATGTATAGTAAGGCATTTTTAGCTGAAAAAAACGACCATGTATAGTAAGGCATTTTTAGCTGAAAAAAACGACCATGTATAGTAAGGCATTTTTAGCTGAAAAAAACGACCATGTATAGTAAGGCGTTTTTAGCCGAAAAAAACGACCATGTATAGTAAGGCGTTTTTAGCCGAAAAAAACGACCATGTATAGTAAGGCATTTTTAGCTGAAAAAAACGACCATGTATAGTAAGGCATTTTTAGCTGAAAAAAACGACCATGTATAGTAAGGCGTTTTTAGCCGAAAAAAAACGACCATGTATAGTAAGGCGTTTTTAGCTGAAAAAAACGACCATGTATAGTAAGGCATTTTTAGCTGAAAAAAACGACCATGTATAGTAAGGCGTTTTAGGCCGAAAAAAACGACCATGTATAGTAAGGCATTTTTAGCTGAAAAAAACGACCATGTATAGTAAGGCATTTTTAGCTGAAAAAAACGACCATGTATAGTAAGGCATTTTTAGCTGAAAAAAACGACCATGTATAGTAAGGCGTTTTTAGCCGAAAAAAACGACCATGTATAGTAAGGCGTTTTTAGCCGAAAAAAACGACCATGTATAGTAAGGCGTTTTTAGCCGAAAAAAACGACCATGTATAGTAAGGCGTTTTTAGCCGAAAAAAAACGACCATGTATAGTAAGGCATTTTTAGCTGAAAAAAACGACCATGTATAGTAAGGCGTTTTTAGCTGAAAAAAACGACCATGTATAGTAAGGCATTTTTATCTGAAAAAAAAAACGACCATGTATAGTAAGGCATTTTTAGCTGAAAAAAACGACCATGTATAGTAAGGCGTTTTTAGCCGAAAAAAAACGACCATGTATAGTAAGGCATTTTTAGCTGAAAAAAACGACCATGTATAGTAAGGCGTTTTTAGCCGAAAAAAAACGACCATGTATAGTAAGGCATTTTTAGCTGAAAAAAACCACCATGTATAGTAAGGCATTTTTAGGCCGAAAAAAACGACCATGTATAGTAAGGCATTTTTAGCTGAAAAAAACGACCATGTATAGTAAGGCATTTTTAGCTGAAAAAAAACGACCATGTATAGTAAGGCATTTTTAGCTGAAAAAAACGACCATGTATAGTAAGGCGTTTTTAGCCGAAAAAAAACGACCATGTATAGTAAGGCGTTTTTAGCCGAAAAAAACGACCATGTATAGTAAGGCATTTTTAGCTGAAAAAAACGACCATGTATAGTAAGGCATTTTTAGCTGAAAAAAACGACCATGTATAGTAAGGCGTTTTTAGCCGAAAAAAACGACCATGTATAGTAAGGCGTTTTTAGCCGAAAAAAAACGACCATGTATAGTAAGGCGTTTTAGGCCGAAAAAAAACGACCATGTATAGTAAGGCATTTTTAGCTGAAAAAAACGACCATGTATAGTAAGGCATTTTTAGCTGAAAAAAACGACCATGTATAGTAAGGCGTTTTTAGCCGAAAAAAAACGACCATGTATAGTAAGGCATTTTTAGCTGAAAAAAACGACCATGTATAGTAAGGCATTTTTAGCTGAAAAAAACGACCATGTATAGTAAGGCGTTTTTAGCCGAAAAAAACGACCATGTATAGTAAGGCATTTTTAGCTGAAAAAAACGACCATGTATAGTAAGGCGTTTTAGGCCGAAAAAAACGACCATGTATAGTAAGGCATTTTTAGCTGAAAAAAACGACCATGTATAGTAAGGCATTTTTAGCTGAAAAAAACGACCATGTATAGTAAGGTGTTTTAGTCCGAAAAAAATGACCATGTATAGTAAGGCGTTTTTAGCCGAAAAAAAAAACGACCATGTATAGTAAGGCATTTTTAGCTGAAAAAAACGACCATGTATAGTAAGGCGTTTTTAGCCGAAAAAAAAAAACGACCATGTATAGTAAGGCATTTTTAGCTGAAAAAAACGACCATGTATAGTAAGGCGTTTTTAGCTGAAAAAAACGACCATGTATAGTAAGGCATTTTTAGCTGAAAAAAACGACCATGTATAGTAAGGCGTTTTTAGCCGAAAAAAAAACGACCATGTATAGTAAGGCGTTTTTAGCTGAAAAAAACAACCATGTATAGTAAGGCATTTTTAGCTGAAAAAAACGACCATGTATAGTAAGGCGTTTTTAGCCGAAAAAAACGACCATGTATAGTAAGGCGTTTTTAGCCGAAAAAAAAACGACCATGTATAGTAAGGCATTTTTAGCTGAAAAAAACGACCATGTATAGTAAGGCATTTTTAGCTAAAAAAAAACACCATGTATAGTAAGGCGTTTTTAGCCGAAAAAAACGACCATGTATAGTAAGGCGTTTTTAGCCGAAAAAAACGACCATGTATAGTAAGGCGTTTTTAGCCGAAAAAAACGACCATGTATAGTAAGGCGTTTTTAGCCGAAAAAAACGACCATGTATAGTAAGGCATTTTTAGCTGAAAAAAACGACCATGTATAGTAAGGCGTTTTTAGCTGAAAAAAACGACCATGTATAGTAAGGCATTTTTAGCTGAAAAAAAACGACCATGTATAGTAAGGCATTTTTAGCCGAAAAAAACGACCATGTATAGTAAGGCGTTTTTAGCTGAAAAAAACGACCATGTATAGTAAGGCGTTTTTAGCCGAAAAAAAACGACCATGTATAGTAAGGCGTTTTTAGCCGAAAAAAAACGACCATGTATAGTAAGGCATTTTTAGCTGAAAAAAACGACCATGTATAGTAAGGCGTTTTTAGCTGAAAAAAAACGACCATGTATAGTAAGGCATTTTTAGCTGAAAAAAAACGACCATGTATAGTAAGGCATTTTTAGCTGAAAAAAACGACCATGTATAGTAAGGCGTTTTTAGCCGAAAAAAACGACCATGTATAGTAAGGCGTTTTTAGCCGAAAAAAACGACCATGTATAGTAAGGCGTTTTTAGCTAAAAAAAAACACCATGTATAGTAAGGCATTTTTAGCTGAAAAAAACGACCATGTATTTTAGCCGAAAAAAACGACCATGTATAGTAAAGCGTTTTTAGCCGAAAAAAAAACGACCATGTATAGTAAGGCGTTTTTAGCCAAAAAAAAACGACCATGTATAGTAAGGCGTTTTAGGCCGAAAAAAACGACCATGTATAGTAAGGCATTTTTAGCTGAAAAAAACGACCATGTATAGTAAGGCATTTTTAGCTGAAAAAAACGACCATGTATAGTAAGGCATTTTTAGCTGAAAAAAACGACCATGTATAGTAAGGCATTTTTAGCCGAAAAAAACGACCATGTATAGTAAGGCATTTTTAGCTGAAAAAAACGACCATGTATAGTAAGGCGTTTTTAGCCGAAAAAAAACGACCATGTATAGTAAGGCATTTTTAGCCGAAAAAAACGACCATGTATAGTAAGGCGTTTTTAGCCGAAAAAAACGACCATGTATAGTAAGGCGTTTTAGCCGAAAAAAAAACGACCATGTATAGTAAGGCATTTTTAGCTGAAAAAAACGACCATGTATAGTAAGGCATTTTTAGCTGAAAAAAACGACCATGTATAGTAAGGCGTTTTTAGCCGAAAAAAACGACCATGTATAGTAAGGCATTTTTAGCTGAAAAAAACGACCATGTATAGTAAGGCGTTTTTAGCCGAAAAAAACGACCATGTATAGTAAGGCATTTTTAGCTGAAAAAAACGACCATGTATAGTAAGGCATTTTTAGCTGAAAAAAACGACCATGTATAGTAAGGCGTTTTTAGCCGAAAAAAACGACCATGTATAGTAAGGCGTTTTTAGCCGAAAAAAACGACCATGTATAGTAAGGCGTTTTTAGCCGAAAAAAACGACCATGTATAGTAAGGCGTTTTTAGCCGAAAAAAACGACCATGTATAGTAAGGCATTTTTAGCTGAAAAAAACGACCATGTATAGTAAGGCGTTTTTAGCTGAAAAAAACGACCATGTATAGTAAGGCATTTTTAGCTGAAAAAAAAACGACCATGTATAGTAAGGCATTTTTAGCTGAAAAAAACGACCATGTATAGTAAGGCGTTTTTAGCCGAAAAAAAACGACCATGTATAGTAAGGCGTTTTTAGCCGAAAAAAACGACCATGTATAGTAAGGCGTTTTTAGCCGAAAAAAAAACGACCATGTATAGTAAGGCATTTTTAGCTGAAAAAAACGACCATGTATAGTAAGGCGTTTTAGGCCGAAAAAAACGACCATGTATAGTAAGGCGTTTTAGGCCGAAAAAAACGACCATGTATAGTAAGGCATTTTTAGCTGAAAAAAACGACCATGTATAGTAAGGCATTTTTAGCTGAAAAAAACGACCATGTATAGTAAGGCGTTTTTAGCTGAAAAAAACGACCATGTATAGTAAGGCGTTTTTAGCCGAAAAAAACGACCATGTATAGTAAGGCGTTTTTAGCCGAAAAAAACGACCATGTATAGTAAGGCATTTTTAGCTGAAAAAAACGACCATGTATAGTAAGGCATTTTTAGCTGAAAAAAACGACCATGTATAGTAAGGCGTTTTTAGCCGTAAAAAAAACGACCATGTATAGTAAGGCGTTTTTAGCCGAAAAAAACGACCATGTATAGTAAGGCGTTTTTAGCCGAAAAAAAACGACCATGTATAGTAAGGCGTTTTTAGCCGAAAAAAACGACCATGTATAGTAAGGCATTTTTAGCTGAAAAAAAAACGACCATGTATAGTAAGGCATTTTTAGCTGAAAAAAACGACCATGTATAGTAAGGCGTTTTTAGCCGAAAAAAACGACCATGTATAGTAAGGCGTTTTTAGCTGAAAAAAACGACCATGTATAGTAAGGCGTTTTTAGCTGAAAAAAAAACGACCATGTATAGTAAGGCGTTTTTAGCTGAAAAAAACGACCATGTATAGTAAGGCATTTTTAGCTGAAAAAAACGACCATGTATAGTAAGGCGTTTTTAGCCGAAAAAAACGACCATGTATAGTAAGGCATTTTTAGCTGAAAAAAACGACCATGTATAGTAAGGCGTTTTTAGCCGAAAAAAACGACCATGTATAGTAAGGCGTTTTTAGCCGAAAAAAAAAACGACCATGTATAGTAAGGCATTTTTAGCTGAAAAAAACGACCATGTATAGTAAGGCGTTTTTAGCTTAAAAAAAAAACGACCATGTATAGTAAGGCGTTTTTAGCTGAAAAAAACGACCATGTATAGTAAGGCGTTTTTAGCCGAAAAAAACGACCATGTATAGTAAGGCGTTTTTAGCCGAAAAAAAAACGACCATGTATAGTAAGGCGTTTTTAGCCGAAAAAAACGACCATGTATAGTAAGGCATTTTTAGCTGAAAAAAACGACCATGTATAGTAAGGCGTTTTTAGCTGAAAAAAACGACCATGTATAGTAAGGCGTTTTTAGCCGAAAAAAAACGACCATGTATAGTAAGGCGTTTTTAGCCGAAAAAAACGACCATGTATAGTAAGGCGTTTTTAGCTGAAAAAAACGACCATGTATAGTAAGGCATTTTTAGCTGAAAAAAACGACCATGTATAGTAAGGCATTTTTAGCTGAAAAAAACGACCATGTATAGTAAGGCGTTTTTAGCTGAAAAAAACGACCATGTATAGTAAGGCGTTTTTAGCTGAAAAAAAACGACCATGTATAGTAAGGCGTTTTTAGCTGAAAAAAACGACCATGTATAGTAAGGCATTTTTAGCTGAAAAAAAACGACCATGTATAGTAAGGCGTTTTTAGCCGAAAAAAACGACCATGTATAGTAAGGCATTTTTAGCTGAAAAAAACGACCATGTATAGTAAGGCGTTTTTAGCCGAAAAAAACGACCATGTATAGTAAGGCGTTTTTAGCCGAAAAAAACGACCATGTATAGTAAGGCATTTTTAGCTGAAAAAAACGACCATGTATAGTAAGGCGTTTTTAGCCGAAAAAAAACGACCATGTATAGTAAGGCGTTTTTAGCCGAAAAAAACGACCATGTATAGTAAGGCGTTTTTAGCCGAAAAAAACGACCATGTATAGTAAGGCATTTTTAGCCGAAAAAAAACGACCATGTATAGTAAGGCGTTTTTAGCTGAAAAAAACGACCATGTATAGTAAGGCATTTTTAGCTGAAAAAAACGACCATGTATAGTAAGGCGTTTTTAGCCGAAAAAAACGACCATGTATAGTAAGGCGTTTTTAGCTGAAAAAAATGACCATGTATAGTAAGGCGTTTTTAGCCGAAAAAAACGACCATGTATAGTAAGGCGTTTTTAGCCGTATAGTAAAAAAAAAACGACCATGTATAGTAAGGCATTTTTAGCTGAAAAAAACGACCATGTATAGTAAGGCGTTTTTAGCCGAAAAAAAAACGACCATGTATAGTAAGGCATTTTTAGCTGAAAAAAACGACCATGTATAGTAAGGCGTTTTTAGCCGAAAAAAAGACCATGTATAGTAAGGCGTTTTTAGCCGAAAAAAAAACGACCATGTATAGTAAGGCGTTTTTAGCCGAAAAAAAACGACCATGTATAGTAAGGCGTTTTTAGCTGAAAAAAACGACCATGTATAGTAAGGCGTTTTTAGCTGAAAAAAACGACCATGTATAGTAAGGCGTTTTTAGCTGAAAAAAACGACCATGTATAGTAAGGCATTTTTAGCTGAAAAAAACGACCATGTATAGTAAGGCGTTTTTAGCCGAAAAAAACGACCATGTATAGTAAGGCGTTTTTAGCTGAAAAAAACGACCATGTATAGTAAGGCGTTTTTAGCCGAAAAAAAAACGACCATGTATAGTAAGGCGTTTTTAGCCGAAAAAAACGACCATGTATAGTAAGGCGTTTTTAGCTGAAAAAAACGACCATGTATAGTAAGGCGTTTTTAGCCGAAAAAAACGACCATGTATAGTAAGGCGTTTTTAGCTGAAAAAAACGACCATGTATAGTAAGGCATTTTTAGCTGAAAAAAACGACCATGTATAGTAAGGCGTTTTTAGCCGAAAAAAACGACCATGTATAGTAAGGCATTTTTAGCTGAAAAAAACGACCATGTATAGTAAGGCGTTTTTAGCCGAAAAAAAAACGACCATGTATAGTAAGGCATTTTTAGCTGAAAAAAACGACCATGTATAGTAAGGCGTTTTTAGCCGAAAAAAACGACCATGTATAGTAAGGCATTTTTAGCTGAAAAAAACGACCATGTATAGTAAGGCGTTTTTAGCCGAAAAAAACGACCATGTATAGTAAGGCGTTTTTAGCTGAAAAAAACGACCATGTATAGTAAGGCATTTTTAGCTGAAAAAAACGACCATGTATAGTAAGGCGTTTTTAGCCGAAAAAAACGACCATGTATAGTAAGGCGTTTTTAGCCGAAAAAAACGACCATGTATAGTAAGGCGTTTTTAGCCGAAAAAAACGACCATGTATAGTAAGGCGTTTTTAGCCGAAAAAAACGACCATGTATAGTAAGGCGTTTTTAGCCGAAAAAAAACGACCATGTATAGTAAGGCGTTTTTAGCCGAAAAAAACGACCATGTATAGTAAGGCATTTTTAGCTGAAAAAAACGACCATGTATAGTAAGGCATTTTTAGCTGAAAAAAACGACCATGTATAGTAAGGCGTTTTTAGCCGAAAAAAACGACCATGTATAGTAAGGCATTTTTAGCTGAAAAAAACGACCATGTATAGTAAGGCGTTTTTAGCCGAAAAAAAACGACCATGTATAGTAAGGCATTTTTAGCTGAAAAAAACGACCATGTATAGTAAGGCATTTTTAGCTGAAAAAAACGACCATGTATAGTAAGGCGTTTTTAGCTGAAAAAAACGACCATGTATAGTAAGGCATTTTTAGCCGAAAAAAACGACCATGTATAGTAAGGCGTTTTTAGCCGAAAAAAAACGACCATGTATAGTAAGGCGTTTTTAGCTGAAAAAAACGACCATGTATAGTAAGGCGTTTTTAGCTGAAAAAAACGACCATGTATAGTAAGGCATTTTTAGCTGAAAAAAAAACGACCATGTATAGTAAGGCATTTTTAGCTGAAAAAAACGACCATGTATAGTAAGGCGTTTTTAGCCGAAAAAAACGACCATGTATAGTAAGGCATTTTTAGCTGAAAAAAACGACCATGTATAGTAAGGCGTTTTTAGCTGAAAAAAACGACCATGTATAGTAAGGCGTTTTTAGCTGAAAAAAAAACGACCATGTATAGTAAGGCGTTTTTAGCCGAAAAAAACGACCATGTATAGTAAGGCGTTTTTAGCCGAAAAAAACGACCATGTATAGTAAGGCATTTTTAGCTGAAAAAAACGACCATGTATAGTAAGGCATTTTTAGCTGAAAAAAACGACCATGTATAGTAAGGCATTTTTAGCTGAAAAAAACGACCATGTATAGTAAGGCGTTTTTAGCTGAAAAAAACGACCATGTATAGTAAGGCGTTTTTAGGCCGAAAAAAACGACCATGTATAGTAAGGCGTTTTTAGCCGAAAAAAACGACCATGTATAGTAAGGCGTTTTTAGCCGAAAAAAACGACCATGTATAGTAAGGCATTTTTAGCTGAAAAAAACGACCATGTATAGTAAGGCATTTTTAGCTGAAAAAAAAACGACCATGTATAGTAAGGCATTTTTAGCTGAAAAAAACGACCATGTATAGTAAGGCGTTTTTAGCCGAAAAAAAAACGACCATGTATAGTAAGGCATTTTTAGCTGAAAAAAACGACCATGTATAGTAAGGCATTTTTAGCTGAAAAAAACGACCATGTATAGTAAGGCGTTTTTAGCTGAAAAAAACGACCATGTATAGTAAGGCGTTTTTAGCCGAAAAAAACGACCATGTATAGTAAGGCGTTTTTAGCTGAAAAAAACGACCATGTATAGTAAGGCGTTTTTAGCTGAAAAAAACGACCATGTATAGTAAGGCATTTTTAGCTGAAAAAAACGACCATGTATAGTAAGGCGTTTTTAGCTGAAAAAAACGACCATGTATAGTAAGGCGTTTTTAGCTGAAAAAAACGACCATGTATAGTAAGGCATTTTTAGCTGAAAAAAACGACCATGTATAGTAAGGCGTTTTTAGCTGAAAAAAACGACCATGTATAGTAAGGCGTTTTTAGCTGAAAAAAACGACCATGTATAGTAAGGCATTTTTAGCTGAAAAAAAACGACCATGTATAGTAAGGCGTTTTTAGCTGAAAAAAACGACCATGTATAGTAAGGCATTTTTAGCTGAAAAAAACGACCATGTATAGTAAGGCGTTTTTAGAAAAAAAAAACGACCATGTATAGTAAGGCGTTTTTAGCCGAAAAAAACGACCATGTATAGTAAGGCGTTTTTAGCTGAAAAAAACGACCATGTATAGTAAGGCGTTTTTAGCTGAAAAAAACGACCATGTATAGTAAGGCGTTTTTAGCTGAAAAAAACGACCATGTATAGTAAGGCGTTTTTAGCTGAAAAAAACGACCATGTATAGTAAGGCGTTTTTAGCCGAAAAAAACGACCATGTATAGTAAGGCATTTTTAGCTGAAAAAAACGACCATGTATAGTAAGGCGTTTTTAGCTGAAAAAAAACGACCATGTATAGTAAGGCGTTTTTAGCTGAAAAAAACGACCATGTATAGTAAGGCGTTTTTAGCTGAAAAAAACGACCATGTATAGTAAGGCATTTTTAGCTGAAAAAAACGACCATGTATAGTAAGGCGTTTTTAGCTGAAAAAAACGACCATGTATAGTAAGGCGTTTTTAGCTGAAAAAAACGACCATGTATAGTAAGGCGTTTTTAGCTGAAAAAAAACGACCATGTATAGTAAGGCGTTTTTAGCCGAAAAAAACGACCATGTATAGTAAGGCGTTTTTAGCTGAAAAAAACGACCATGTATAGTAAGGCGTTTTTAGCTGAAAAAAAAACGACCATGTATAGTAAGGCGTTTTTAGCCGAAAAAAACGACCATGTATAGTAAGGCGTTTTTAGCTGAAAAAAACGACCATGTATAGTAAGGCGTTTTTAGCTGAAAAAAACGACCATGTATAGTAAGGCGTTTTTAGCCGAAAAAAAAACGACCATGTATAGTAAGGCGTTTTTAGCCGAAAAAAAACGACCATGTATAGTAAGGCGTTTTTAGCCGAAAAAAACGACCATGTATAGTAAGGCGTTTTTAGCTGAAAAAAAAACGACCATGTATAGTAAGGCGTTTTTAGCTGAAAAAAAAAACGACCATGTATAGTAAGGCATTTTTAGCTGAAAAAAAAACGACCATGTATAGTAAGGCATTTTTAGCGTTTTTAGCTGAAAAAAACGACCATGTATAGTAAGGCGTTTTTAGCCGAAAAAAACGACCATGTATAGTAAGGCGTTTTTAGCCGAAAAAAAAAACGACCATGTATAGTAAGGCGTTTTTAGCTGAAAAAAACGACCATGTATAGTAAGGCGTTTTTAGCTGAAAAAAACGACCATGTATAGTAAGGCGTTTTTAGCCGAAAAAAAAACGACCATGTATAGTAAGGCGTTTTTAGCCGAAAAAAACGACCATGTATAGTAAGGCGTTTTTAGCTGAAAAAAAACGACCATGTATAGTAAGGCGTTTTTAGCCGAAAAAAACGACCATGTATAGTAAGGCATTTTTAGCTGAAAAAAAACGACCATGTATAGTAAGGCGTTTTTAGCCGAAAAAAAAACGACCATGTATAGTAAGGCATTTTTAGCTGAAAAAAAAAACGACCATGTATAGTAAGGCGTTTTTAGCTGAAAAAAACGACCATGTATAGTAAGGCGTTTTTAGCCGAAAAAAAACGACCATGTATAGTAAGGCGTTTTTAGCTGAAAAAAAAAAACGACCATGTATAGTAAGGCGTTTTTAGCCGAAAAAAACGACCATGTATAGTAAGGCGTTTTTAGCCGAAAAAAACGACCATGTATAGTAAGGCGTTTTTAGCTGAAAAAAACGACCATGTATAGTAAGGCGTTTTTAGCCGAAAAAAAACGACCATGTATAGTAAGGCGTTTTTAGCTGAAAAAAACGACCATGTATAGTAAGGCGTTTTTAGCTGAAAAAAACGACCATGTATAGTAAGGCGTTTTTAGCTGAAAAAAACGACCATGTATAGTAAGGCGTTTTTAGCTGAAAAAAACGACCATGTATAGTAAGGCGTTTTTAGCTGAAAAAAACGACCATGTATAGTAAGGCGTTTTTAGCCGAAAAAAAACGACCATGTATAGTAAGGCGTTTTTAGCCGAAAAAAACGAAAAAAAAACGACCATGTATAGTAAGGCATTTTTAGCTGAAAAAAACGACCATGTATAGTAAGGCGTTTTTAGCCGAAAAAAACGACCATGTATAGTAAGGCGTTTTTAGCTGAAAAAAACGACCATGTATAGTAAGGCGTTTTTAGCCGAAAAAAAACGACCATGTATAGTAAGGCGTTTTTAGCCGAAAAAAACGACCATGTATAGTAAGGCGTTTTTAGCCGAAAAAAAAACGACCATGTATAGTAAGGCGTTTTTAGCCGAAAAAAACGACCATGTATAGTAAGGCGTTTTTAGCTGAAAAAAACGACCATGTATAGTAAGGCGTTTTTAGCTGAAAAAAACGACCATGTATAGTAAGGCGTTTTTAGCTGTATAGTAAGGCGTTTTTAAAAAAAAACGACCATGTATAAAAAAAAACGACCATGTATAGTAAGGCATTTTTAGCTGAAAAAAACGACCATGTATAGTAAGGCGTTTTTAGCTGAAAAAAACGACCATGTATAGTAAGGCGTTTTTAGCCGAAAAAAACGACCATGTATAGTAAGGCGTTTTTAGCCGAAAAAAACGACCATGTATAGTAAGGCGTTTTTAGCCGAAAAAAAACGACCATGTATAGTAAGGCGTTTTTAGCCGAAAAAAAACGACCATGTATAGTAAGGCGTTTTTAGCCGAAAAAAAACGACCATGTATAGTAAGGCGTTTTTAGCCGAAAAAAACGACCATGTATAGTAAGGCGTTTTTAGCTGAAAAAAAACGACCATGTATAGTAAGCATTTTTAGCCGAAAAAAAGCATGTATAGAAAAAAAACGACCATGTATAGTAAGGCATTTTTAGCCTGAAAAAAACGACCATGTATAGTAAGGCATTTTTAGCTGAAAAAAACGACCATGTATAGTAAGGCGTTTTTAGCCGAAAAAAACGACCATGTATAGTAAGGCGTTTTTAGCTGAAAAAAACGACCATGTATAGTAAGGCGTTTTTAGCCGAAAAAAAAAAACGACCATGTATAGTAAGGCGTTTTTAGCCGAAAAAAAACGACCATGTATAGTAAGGCATTTTTAGCTGAAAAAAACGACCATGTATAGTAAGGCGTTTTTAGCTGAAAAAAAAACGACCATGTATAGTAAGGCATTTTTAGCTGAAAAAAACGACCATGTATAGTAAGGCGTTTTTAGCTGAAAAAAAACGACCATGTATAGTAAGGCATTTTTAGCTGAAAAAAACGACCATGTATAGTAAGGCGTTTTTAGCTGAAAAAAAACGACCATGTATAGTAAGGCGTTTTTAGCCGAAAAAAAACGACCATGTATAGTAAGGCGTTTTTAGCTGAAAAAAACGACCATGTATAGTAAGGCATTTTTAGCTGAAAAAAAAAACGACCATGTATAGTAAGGCGTTTTTAGCTGAAAAAAACGACCATGTATAGTAAGGCGTTTTTAGCTGAAAAAAAACGACCATGTATAGTAAGGCGTTTTTAGCCGAAAAAAACGACCATGTATAGTAAGGCGTTTTTAGCTGAAAAAAACGACCATGTATAGTAAGGCGTTTTTAGCCGAAAAAAAGACCATGTATAGTAAGGCGAAAAAAAACGACCATGTATAGTAAGGCGTTTTTAGCCGAAAAAAACGACCATGTATAGTAAGGCGTTTTTAGCTGAAAAAAACGACCATGTATAGTAAGGCGTTTTTAGCCGAAAAAAACGACCATGTATAGTAAGGCGTTTTTAGCCGAAAAAAACGACCATGTATAGTAAGGCATTTTTAGCTGAAAAAAACGACCATGTATAGTAAGGCGTTTTTAGCTGAAAAAAAACGACCATGTATAGTAAGGCGTTTTTAGCCGAAAAAAAAAACGACCATGTATAGTAAGGCGTTTTTAGCTTTTTAGCATTTTTGAAAAAAACGACCATGTATAGTAAGGCGTTTTTAGCCGAAAAAAAACGACCATGTATAGTAAGGCGTTTTTAGCCGTTTTTAGCCGAAAAAAAAAAACGACCATGTATAGTAAGGCATTTTTAGCCGAAAAAAAAACGACCATGTATAGTAAGGCGTTTTTAGCTGAAAAAAACGACCATGTATAGTAAGGCGTTTTTAGCTGAAAAAAAACGACCATGTATAGTAAGGCGTTTTTAGCTGAAAAAAACGACCATGTATAGTAAGGCGTTTTTAGCTGAAAAAAACGACCATGTATAGTAAGGCGTTTTTAGCTGAAAAAAACGACCATGTAAAGTAAGGCGTTTTTAAAAAAAACGACCATGTATAGTAAGGCGTTTTTAGCCGAAAAAAAAACGACCATGTATAGTAAGGCGTTTTTAGCTGAAAAAAAACGACCATGTATAGTAAGGCATTTTTAGCTGAAAAAAACGACCATGTATAGTAAGGCGTTTTTAGCTGAAAAAAACGACCATGTATAGTAAGGCGTTTTTAGCTGAAAAAAACGACCATGTATAGTAAGGCATTTTTAGCTGAAAAAAACGACCATGTATAGTAAGGCGTTTTTAGCCGAAAAAAAACGACCATGTATAGTAAGGCGTTTTTAGCCGAAAAAAACGACCATGTATAGTAAGGCGTTTTTAGCCGAAAAAAAAACGACCATGTATAGTAAGGCGTTTTTAGCCGAAAAAAAAACGACCATGTATAGTAAGGCGTTTTTAGCCGAAAAAAACGACCATGTATAGTAAGGCATTTTTAGCTGAAAAAAAACGACCATGTATAGTAAGGCGTTTTTAGCCGAAAAAAAAACGACCATGTATAGTAAGGCATTTTTAGCTGAAAAAAACGACCATGTATAGTAAGGCGTTTTTAGCCGAAAAAAAAACGACCATGTATAGTAAGGCATTTTTAGCTGAAAAAAACGAAAAAAAAACGACCATGTATAGTAAGGCATTTTTAGCTGAAAAAAAACGACCATGTATAGTAATGCGTTTTTAGCTGAAAAAAACGACCATGTATAGTAAGGCATTTTTAGCTGAAAAAAACGACCATGTATAGTAAGGCGTTTTTAGCCGAAAAAAAACGACCATGTATAGTAAGGCGTTTTTAGCTGAAAAAAACGACCATGTATAGTAAGGCATTTTTAGCTGAAAAAAACGACCATGTATAGTAAGGCGTTTTTATCCGAAAAAAACGACCATGTATAGTAAGGCGTTTTTAGCCGAAAAAAACGACCATGTATAGTAAGGCGTTTTAGGCCGAAAAAAACGACCATGTATAGTAAGGCGTTTTTAGCCGAAAAAAACGACCATGTATAGTAAGGCGTTTTTAGCCGAAAAAAACGCGACCATGTATAGTAAGGCGTTTTTAGCCGAAAAAAACGACCATGTATAGTAAGGCATTTTTAGCTGAAAAAAACGACCATGTATAGTAAGGCATTTTTAGCTGAAAAAAACGACCATGTATAGTAAGGCGTTTTAGGCCGAAAAAAAAACGACCATGTATAGTAAGGCATTTTTAGCTGAAAAAAACGACCATGTATAGTAAGGCGTTTTAGGCCGAAAAAAACGACCATGTATAGTAAGGCATTTTTAGCTGAAAAAAACGACCATGTATAGTAAGGCATTTTTAGCTGAAAAAAACGACCATGTATAGTAAGGCGTTTTAGGCCGAAAAAAACGACCATGTATAGTAAGGCGTTTTTAGCCGTAAAAAAACGACCATGTATAGTAAGGCGTTTTTAGCTGAAAAAAAACGACCATGTATAGTAAGGCGTTTTTAGCTGAAAAAAACGACCATGTATAGTAAGGCGTTTTTAGCTGAAAAAAACGACCATGTATAGTAAGGCATTTTTAGCTGAAAAAAACGACCATGTATAGTAAGGCGTTTTTAGCTGAAAAAAACGACCATGTATGGTAAGGCATTTTTATCTGAAAAAAAAACGACCATGTATAGTAAGGCATTTTTAGCTGAAAAAAACGACCATGTATAGTAAGGCGTTTTTAGCCGAAAAAAATGACCATGTATAGTAAGGCGTTTTTAGCTGAAAAAAACGACCATGTATAGTAAGGCGTTTTTAGCCGAAAAAAAAACGACCATGTATAGTAAGGCATTTTTAGCTGAAAAAAACGACCATGTATAGTAAGGCATTTTTAGTTGAAAAAAACGACCATGTATAGTAAGGCGTTTTTAGCTGAAAAAAACGACCATGTATAGTAAGGCGTTTTTAGCCGAAAAAAACGACCATGTATAGTAAGGCGTTTTTAGCTGAAAAAAAACGACCATGTACAGTAAGGCGTTTTTAGCCGGAAAAAAAATGACCATGTATAGTAAGGCATTTTTAGCTGAAAAAAAACGACCATGTATAGTAGCATTTTTAGCTGAAAAAAAAACAACCATGTATAGTAAGGCGTTTTTAGCTGAAAAAAACGACCATGTATGGTAAGGCATTTTTATCTGAAAAAAAACGACCATGTATAGTAAGGCGTTTTTAGCTGAAAAAAAAAATCACCATGTATGTATGGTAAGGCGTTTTTAGACGAAAAAAAACGACCATGTATAGGAAGGCGTTTTTAGCCGAAAAAAAAACGACCATGTATAGTAAGGCGTTTTAGGCCGAAAAAAACCACCATGTATAGTAAGGCATTTTTAGCTGAAAAAAACGACCATGTATAGTAAGGCGTTTTTAGCTGAAAAAAACGACCATGTATAGTAAGGCATTTTTAGCTGAAAAAAACGACCATGTATAGTAAGGCATTTTTAGCTGAAAAAAACGACCATGTATAGTAAGGCGTTTTTAGCTGAAAAAAACGACCATGTATAGTAAGGCATTTTTAGCTGAAAAAAACGACCATGTATAGTAAGGCATTTTTAGCTGAAAAAAAAACGACCATGTATAGTAAGGCGTTTTAGGCCGATAAAAACGACCATGTATAGTAAGGCATTTTTAGCTGAAAAAAACGACCATGTATAGTAAGGCGTTTTTAGCTGAAAAAAACGACCATGTATGTATGGTAAGGCGTTTTTAGCCGAAAAAAACCACCATGTATAGTAAGGCGTTTTTAGCCGAAAAAAACGACCATGTATAGTAAGGCGTTTTTAGCTGAAAAAAAACGACCATGTATAGTAAGGCGTTTTTAGCTGAAAAAAACGACCATGTATAGTAAGGCATTTTTAGCTGAAAAAAAACGACCATGTATAGTAAGGCGTTTTAGGCCGAAAAAAACGACCATGTATATATAGTAAGGCATTTTTAGCTGAAAAAAATCGACCATGTATAGTAAGGCGTTTTTAGCTGAAAAAAACGACCATGTATAGTAAGGCGTTTTTAGCCGAAAAAAAACGACCATGTATAGTAAGGCGTTTTTAGCCGAAAAAAACGACCATGTATAGTAAGGCGTTTTTAGCTGAAAAAAACGACCATGTATAGTAAGGCGTTTTTAGCCGAAAAAAAACGACCATGTATAGTAAGGCGTTTTTAGCCGAAAAAAAAACGACCATGTATAGTAAGGCATTTTTAGCTGAAAAAAACGACCATGTATAGTAAGGCGTTTTTAGCCGAAAAAAAACGACCATGTATAGTAAGGCATTTTTAGCTGAAAAAAACGACCATGTATAGTAAGGCGTTTTTAGCCGAAAAAAAAACGACCATGTATAGTAAGGCATTTTTAGCTGAAAAAAACGACCATGTATAGTAAGGCGTTTTTAGCTGAAAAAAACGACCATGTATAGTAAGGCATTTTTAGCTGAAAAAAACGACCATGTATAGTAAGGCGTTTTTAGCCGAAAAAAAAAACAACCATGTATAGTAAGGCGTTTTTAGCTGAAAAAAACAACCATGTATAGTAAGGCATTTTTAGCTGAAAAAAACGACCATGTATAGTAAGGCGTTTTTATCCGAAAAAAACGACCATGTATAGTAAGGCGTTTTTAGCCGAAAAAAACGACCATGTATAGTAAGGCGTTTTAGGCCGAAAAAAATGACCATGTATAGTAAGGCGTTTTTAGCCGAAAAAAAACGACCATGTATAGTAAGGCGTTTTTAGCCGAAAAAAACGACCATGTATAGTAAGGCGTTTTAGGCCGAAAAAAACGACCATGTATAGTAAGGCATTTTTAGCTGAAAAAAACGACCATGTATAGTAAGGCATTTTTAGCTGAAAAAAACGACCATGTATAGTAAGGCGTTTTAGGCCGAAAAAAAACGACCATGTATAGTAAGGCATTTTTAGCTGAAAAAAACGAAATAAAACGAAAAAAACCACCATGTATAGTAAGGCATTTTTAGCTGAAAAAAACGACCATGTATAGTAAGGCATTTTTAGCTGAAAAAAACGACCATGTATAGTAAGGCGTTTTTAGCCGAAAAAAACGACCATGTATAGTAAGGCGTTTTTAGCCGTAAAAAAACGACCATGTATAGTAAGGCGTTTTTAGCCGAAAAAAAACCACCATGTATAGTAAGGCATTTTTAGCTGAAAAAAACGACCATGTATAGTAAGGCGTTTTTAGCTGAAAAAAACGACCATGTATAGTAAGGCATTTTTATCTGAAAAAAAACGACCATGTATAGTAAGGCATTTTTAGCTGAAAAAAACGACCATGTATAGTAAGGCGTTTTAGGCCGAAAAAAATGACCATGTATAGTAAGGCGTTTTTAGCTGAAAAAAACGACCATGTATAGTAAGGCGTTTTTAGCCGAAAAAAAACGACCATGTACAGTAAGGCGTTTTTAGCCGAAAAAAAAAACGACCATGTATAGTAAGGCATTTTTAGCTGAAAAAAACGACCATGTATAGTAAGGCGTTTTTAGCCGAAAAAAAAAACGACCATGTATAGTAAGGCATTTTTAGCTGAAAAAAACGACCATGTATAGTAAGGCATTTTTAGTTGAAAAAAACGACCATGTATAGTAAGGCGTTTTTAGCTGAAAAAAACGACCATGTATAGTAAGGCGTTTTAGGCCGAAAAAAATGACCATGTATAGTAAGGCGTTTTTAGCTGAAAAAAAACGACCATGTACAGTAAGGCGTTTTTAGCCGGAAAAAAAATGACCATGTATAGTAAGGCATTTTTAGCTGAAAAAAACGACCATGTATAGTAGCATTTTTAGCTGAAAAAAAAACGACCATGTATAGTAAGGCGTTTTTAGCTGAAAAAAACGACCATGTATAGTAAGGCATTTTTAGCTGAAAAAAAACGACCATGTATAGTAAGGCGTTTTTAGCTGAAAAAAAAAAATCACCATGTATGTATGGTAAGGCGTTTTTAGACGAAAAAAAACGACCATGTATAGTAAGGCGTTTTTAGCCGAAAAAAAACGACCATGTATAGTAAGGCGTTTTAGGCCGAAAAAAACCACCATGTATAGTAAGGCATTTTTAGCTGAAAAAAACGACCATGTATAGTAAGGCGTTTTTAGCTGAAAAAAACGACCATGTATAGTAAGGCATTTTTAGCTGAAAAAAAACGACCATTTATAGTAAGGCATTTTTAGCTGAAAAAAACGACCATGTATAGTAAGGCGTTTTTAGCTGAAAAAAACGACCGTGTATAGTAAGGCATTTTTAGCTGAAAAAAACGACCATGTATAGTAAGGCATTTTTAGCTGAAAAAAAAAACGACCATGTATAGTAAGGCGTTTTAGGCCGAAAAAAACGACCATGTATAGTAAGGCATTTTTAGCTGAAAAAAACGACCATGTATAGTAAGGCGTTTTTAGCTGAAAAAAACGACCATGTATGTATGGTAAGGCGTTTTTAGCCGAAAAAAACCACCATGTATAGTAAGGCGTTTTTAGCCGAAAAAATTGACCATGTATAGTAAGGCGTTTTTAGCTGAAAAAAAACGACCATGTATAGTAAGGCGTTTTTAGCTGAAAAAAACGACCATGTATAGTAAGGCGTTTTAGGCCGAAAAAAACGACCATGTATATATAGTAAGGCATTTTTAGCTGAAAAAAATCGACCATGTATAGTAAGGCGTTTTTAGCTGAAAAAAAAACGACCATGTATAGTAAGGCATTTTTAGCTGAAAAAAACGACCATGTATAGTAAGGCATTTTTAGCTGAAAAAAACGACCATGTATAGTAAGGCATTTTTAGCTGAAAAAAACGACCATGTATAGTAAGGCGTTTTTAGCCGAAAAAAAACGACCATGTATAGTAAGGCGTTTTAGGCCGAAAAAAACGACCATGTATATATAGTAAGGCATTTTTAGCTGAAAAAAATCGACCATGTATAGTAAGGCGTTTTTAGCTGAAAAAAAAACGACCATGTATAGTAAGGCATTTTTAGCTGAAAAAAAACGACCATGTATAGTAAGGCATTTTTAGCTGAAAAAAACGACCATGTATAGTAAGGCATTTTTAGCTGAAAAAAAACGACCATGTATAGTAAGGCGTTTTTAGCCGAAAAAAAACGACCATGTATAGTAAGGCATTTTTAGGCCGAAAAAAACGACCATGTATAGTAAGGCATTTTTAGCTGAAAAAAACGACCATGTATAGTAAGGCGTTTTTAGCTGAAAAAAACGACCATGTATAGTAAGGCGTTTTTAGCCGAAAAAAACGACCATGTATAGTAAGGCATTTTTAGCTGAAAAAAAACGACCATGTATAGTAAGGCGTTTTAGGCCGAAAAAAACGACCATGTATAGTAAGGCATTTTTAGCTGAAAAAAAATCGACCATGTATAGTAAGGCGTTTTTAGCTGAAAAAAAAACGACCATGTATAGTAAGGCATTTTTAGCCGAAAAAAACGACCATGTATAGTAAGGCATTTTAGGCCGAAAAAAACGACCATGTATAGTAAGGCATTTTTAGCTGAAAAAAACGACCATGTATAGTAAGGCGTTTTTAGCCGAAAAAAAATGACCATGTATAGTAAGGCGTTTTTATCTGGAAAAAAATGACCATGTATAGGAAGGCATTTTTAGGCGAAAAAAACGACCATGTACAGTCTGGTGTTTTTAGTTAAAAAAAAAAAACACACGACCATATAGTAAGGCGTTTTCAGACTGAAGAAAACGACCATGTATAGTAAGGCGTTTTTGACCCAAAAAAAAGACCGTGTATACTAAGGCGTTTTTATCTGGAAAAAAATGACCATGTATAGGAAGGCATTTTTAGGCGAAAAAAACGACCATGTACAGTATGGTGTTTTTAGTTTAAAAAAAAAAACGACCATATAGTAAGGCGTTTTCAGACTTAAGAAAACGACCATGTATAGTCAGGCGTTTTTGACCCCCAAAAAAAAGACCATGTATACTAAGGCGTTTTTATCTGAAAAAAATGACCATGTATAGGAAGGCATTTTTAGGCGAAAAAAAAACGACCATGTACAGTATGGTGTTTTTAGTTAAAAAAAAAAAACGACCATATAGTAAGGCGTTTTTACGAACACCTTGCCTTACAAACTTTTCGGTTTACGAACGTTACATTTATGAAAATTAAACCTTGGCATACACACTCTTTTCACGATAAAACCCCCCCCCCCACCACGGCTAGCGGAGTAATCTTCGGCTGAAGAACACAAAAGCACACGACCGAACAGCGTCCCAGCCGGCCTACCTTTCCACACACCCTTTCTATGAGTGCACACGTCGATCGTCTTCAACGATACTTTTGCCATTATGGGACCGAAAAAGATGCCACCACAGGCTCGTGTTCAGCCGAAGAAGACACAAAACAAAATAACAGTCGAGGAGAGGGAGATCATTGAGAAACACGAACGAGGTGTGGGCGCACTGCGGCTGTCATGTGAATCTCAGCCTGACACATCTCCCACGCTGTGTGTCACTTCCCTGAGAGTAACTTTCTACGACTATTCTACAAATAAAGAGCCCGGTACCGTCCACTATTGCTACCATCCTTCGCCCAAAAGCTTGACACAAAGACGTTATTTAGTCGATGCTTTCACATGACTAATGACACCGAAATTGTAACGTGCGAGTAGACAGCTGGGGCGGGGCCGCACTCCCGACCTCCACCAGCCGAAGAAGACACAAAACAAAATTACAGTCGAGGAGAAGAAGGAGATCATTGAGAAACTCAAACGGGGTGTGCGTGTCGATCCCCTAATCACCGATACTGCGATATTTCAACGAGTCGCTGTCACCTCACCAGTGACATGATTACGACGCCTCGCGCCTTGCTGTGTCTTGTGCTGGCAAGTCCAAGAGTTTGCTTTGCCCGAGGTGATTGTTAGCCGCGATCGCGTAAGTTTGTTGCTTTCCGGTATCGCGAGTCTGCCATTTCATTTTGCCTAGCTTGACAGGCTTGTCGTAATAAAATCTCTGCCAGCACCTACGGGACTCGAAATGGATGCAGATGACATCGAGGAGCTTGTTGCTGACCATAATGAGGTCATCAACACAGAGAATTTGATTTCCCTTCAAGAGGACAAGCAGAAGCAGGCCATTCAGGAGTTGGTGTGCAGGCTTTTATTGAACAGTTCCATCCAGAAAAGGCTATGAGAATCATCAACATGATGAATGAGAATGTGATGCCTCAGTTTCGTAAGACCTTACAAGTCAGAAAGCAACAGGTGTCAATTAAGAGCCATCAACGACCATCACTAATGTAAATAAAGTGACTTTATTATATAGTGCAGTGTATTTCTTTCATTACAATACAATCACACATTTATACATAGAATAAGGGAGGTTGTGTGTAGTTTTAAGGCTTATTTAGTTGCAAAGTATATTTTATGGAGACCTGGGAAAAAAATTCTTATTTTAATGGTTTCTTATGGGATTTTTTTTTTGGGGGGATACACACTTTTCGCCTTTCACACTCTGTCTGGCAACCAATTAACTTCGTAAGCCAAGGTCTCACTGTATATAGTAAGGCGTTTTTTACCTGAAAAAAACGACCATATAGAGAAAGACATTTTTGACCTGGAAAAAAAACAACCATGAATAGTAAGGTGTTTTTGACCCAAAAAAAACGATCATGTAGGAAGGCGCTTTTAGCCGGAAAAAAAACCCATTATGTATACTAAGGTGTTTTTTATCGTAATTATTTGAATGGCTATGTAGTACAGTGGTAGAGCGCATGTTGTCAGGTCTGAGGTCCCAGATTTGAGCCCGGCATCATTTTTTAGGATTTTTGCAAATTTCCTCATTATACAACTATGAAAGGACAACCGACGTCTCCGGACAAGTTGTGTCCATAATTTGTAAAATCGCTTCAAATGACTTCTACTGAGCGTATTTTACAAAGATTCCACCGCATATAGCTATATTTTACGTTTTAAAACTCACGCTGAATATTCCGGAAGTTTTGTTTTTGAGTTAGTGACGAGTCCTCACCCTACGTCACTGAAGGAATGCCCCTCACTGAGAAAGGACATACCTTGCATCACCTCAATGCATTTTGCGGTACTTTGTGTTTGTGTATTTGTGTATTTCGTGTTGATGGCGAAATTAGAAGGAAAACAAATAATGTGATGGTGAATCGTGTGTTGCACCAAGACTACTATTTGATACTAGTTGACACAAATTACCAGCAGACAAATCAGCCCATTTCCAACGGAGCTTGGGTGCCATCTTTTGCATTTTCTGGGACACTACATTGCTGCTCAAATTGATGTGGAAGGACTCCTTTAATCGATCGCAAACATTTATGCTTTCCTCTTTAGAACTATTTGAATCATATTCATAACTGGATGAGTAACAAGAAAGCATCTTCTCCGTATCTGAACTCCGTGAGCCCATTGTTTTGTTTCTTGAGCAAGGCAAGACGACTTGGCGTGACGTCATGAACTTGGGGCGGGACTTTCTGAAAATCCCCAGTTTCGAGCTGATTTGTGGCAGATTTTTTTTAGACATTTTTATTCGTGTTTTGCATTTGACTAAAAATATCAGCCTGTGTGTTTTGGGTATTTTAGATGCTGTTTTATTGATATTCTTTACGGAGATGTGTTCACAAAAGTAGGTTGTTCCAAACATGCACAAAACATTAGCAGCCAGCGCTGTTAATTTGGGATACCCGGATAGTAGATACCGCTAAAATTTGTCCAGACCTATGGAGGCAAATTTGCCCTTCAAATCAGCATCACATTGCCAATCAATTCTTTCTAGCTGGATTTCGACCGGTAGATCAGAAGCATTAACTGCGAAATGTGAGCAAAAAACTGAAAATTCTTTCTCAAGGTCACCAAATACCTGAATAAGTTTCTCAAATTCCCACAGTAATCCTGCAATCCTGTTTTTGTACCGCCTCACGGACGACCACATCAGGTCTGGTCACACACACATCTCTCAGACAGGGGAAATGAGCGTAGGTTGCCAGATGAGTGTTGAAATAAACCACTGTTTTTGAAACAAGACCACTCTGTCAACACTCACCACTCCGGCCCGCGGGCCGTATGTTTGACTGCGATACATGGTTGTTGGTTTTTTGTTTTTTTTTTGGGGGGGGGGGGCTAAAAACACCTTACTATACATGGATGAGAAGGTTTCTTCAGCCGTCATCTGTACAAATTTGTACAGATGACGGTGAAGATGATTCTGATTCTGATTCTGAAGAAACCTTCTCATCGATGGACCATTCCTGTACGACTGAGAGCTTACACAGACTTACGATACATGGTCATTTTTTTGGGCGAAAAATGGCTTACTATACATGGTGGTTTTTTTTTCATCTAAAAACGCCTTACATGGTTACATACATGCATACATACATGGTTGTTTCAATTGCTGCTGTGTACTGCAAATTTCCCCATTGCGGGACGAATAAAGGTATAAAGGTATTCTGATTCTGATAAGTGCACACCAGTTTCATTGGATTTTATTCTACCACGGATCACTTCATATCTGCTTGATACTTTGCAAAGTGCTTCACAGTTCTTCACAGAGGTCAAACTTACATGAAGGAATATAAGTTACAGTAAAGTCTCGTTATATCGATATCGGATATATCGATAGTCCCGGTTATATCGATACTATTTCTATGCACGCACGGAGAAAATTACATGCAAACGGGGTCGGATATATCGATAGTCCCGGTTATATCGATATTTTTTCGGACTCCCTTGAATATCGATATAACGAGACTTTACTGTATATTTATTTGTCATATCTTTTTTATGATGATACTAGTGCAGCATTGTGTTCTAGGGGAGCCAAATAGCTTGCACATTGTCCATACTTGGCCAACAAAGATGATTGTGATTTGGATTGTAAAAGGGACACCCAGCAGGCGTCAGTGCAACACCAGCCTGTCTCGGATCCTGAAGCTGACGACGCCCAGCAGCAGGAGAGCCGGAAGGAAGGAGTAGAGCAGCACAAAGTCCAGCGTGTAGCGCCCCGGGGCGCCCGGGTAGCCCTGCTCCACGATTTGGTCGCCCTCCGTGATCAGGCAGCCTCCCCCCAAGGGACCCGAGTGGTCTGCGGACAAGCGGGCGCCACTACTTAAAACTCCCGCCGCCACCCGAACGTCAAACGGGGGCTTACTGCATGCGAAGCGAAGACCGTGGAACTCGGTGACGATGAGAAGCTCGCAGCTGTACTTCTGGAAGGTCACGTAGCTCAGCCACTGGAACACCGTCGGCATCTGCGCCGTGCTTCTGTTTTGCGGGACAAACCAACAAAGCGTTTTTTTTTTGGGTGAGGCGCCTCGCTAAGCGCCCCGCCCTCAAGTCGCCAACCGGAGGAATCCGGAGCCCAGGAGAATCCCGGCGATGTTGAGCAGGGCCACCCCGGAGTTGACCATGTTGGGGTCCTGGACCACCCCCAGTAAGACCACCGTCAGCAGCTCGCCTGCAAGACGCCCCCGTAAGGTCACTCGGCACCGGGGGCCAATCGCCCACCCGAGGGGCTGCCCACCTACGACGTGAGGGACCATCACGACGGCGGTGAAAGCGGCGAAGCGCCACGACTCGGGGTGCATCCCCACCGTCCTGAAAGGGAAAAGCGTCGGGCACCTGGTGGCAAAATGCGGCCACCTGGTGGCAAAATGCGGCGTACCAATAGAGGAAGGAGGTGAAAAGCAGCACGCTGAGGGCGCTGAAGGGCAGGATGTGGAAAACGTAGGCCAGGAACAGCTGCCACTTCCCGTACAAGCCGTCTTGGCTCTCCTGGTCGCCGATGGCTCGCAGGGCCGGAACTGCAGCGCCGCAACAAGTCGCCCGTTTTAATAATTATAATAATAATAATAATAATAATAATAATAATAATCCCAATAACAACAGCAACAGCAGCAACAGCCGCAATAACAACAACAACAACAATAATAATAATAATAATAATAATATATTTGATTTATAAGCGCCTTTTAAAACTCTCAAGGTCACTTTACAGTCACAGGATCGGTTTTTCTGCAGGTGAGCAGCGGCAGCCACACTCGCCAGTGTTCACTCAACCCGGAAGTAACTCAAATAGTTAGAAAGCTAGCTAGCTAGCTAATAGATAGTCAGTTAGACAGTTAGCTAACTTGCTATGTAGCCATATAGCTAATAAATAGCCAGTTACATAGCTAGCTAGCTAGATAGCAAATGGATAGCAAATAGATAGCCAGATAGACAGTTAGCTAACTTGCTAGATAGCCATACAACTAATAAATAGCCAGCCACATAGCTAGCTAGGTAGCCAAAAAGCAAATAGATAGCCAGCTAGACAGGTAGCTGACTTGCTAGATAGCCATATAGCTAATAAATAGCCAGTTACATAGCTAGCTAGCCAGATAGCTAATAGATAGCAAATAGATAGCAAATGGATAACAAATAGATAGCCAGATAGACAGTTAGCTAACTTGCTAGATAGCCATATAACTAATAAATAGCCAGTTACATAGCTAGCTAGCCAGATAGCAAATGGATAGCAAATAGATAGCCAGCTAGACAGTTAGCTAACTTGCTAGATAGCCATATAACTAATAAATAGCCAGCCACATAGCTAGCTAGGTAGCCAGAAAGCAAATAGATAGCAAATGGATAACAAATAGATAGCCAGATAGACAGTTAGCTAACTTGTGTGATAGCCACATAGTTAATAAATAGCCAGTTACATAGCTAGCTAGGTAGCCAGACAGCTAATAGATAGAAAAGGAATAGCAAATAGATAGACAGTTAGCTAACTTGCTAGATAGCCATATAGCTAATAAATACCCAGTTACATAGCTATCTAGCCAGATAGTTTATAGATAGCAAATAAATAGCAAATAGATAGCCAGCTAGGTAATAGATAGGTTGCTGATTTTTTTTCTCCTCCTACAGTGACATACGACGCGGATAGGAAATTCCCACCATCGTCCTTACCGGGCGCCGCCAAGGTGGCTGCTGATCGAGGCCCGACCGCAAAAGTTGCGTGCAAAATAACGATCCCTCAGACGGCGCCGCCATGTTTCGATACGGGGCGGCCGCTTACATTTCAGACCATTCCTAGCTTGGTTTTAGCCGCTCCGCGCTACGTACTAATGACTATATGGTAGCTTTGATTTTGTTTTTTTGGTGTTGAAGGTAAACACAGCCTGTCATCAGCAACTGTGGATGGCCAACCGGCAGCGTGACGGCACTCACAAAGCGCCACGGCGTTGAGCATTCCGGTGTAGGGCGAGGCGCCGACGCACTGGTAGATGATGCCGATGCGGTCCTGCACCGCGCCTTTGGCCACGTCGTCGTCCAATCGCATCACAAAGAAAGCCACGAAGAGGCCATAAATCAAGTTCTGAGATAGGCGCATCAGGACCCCCATTCGGTCTCTGGACAGGTTCCGCAGGGTCCGCCTAGTTGGTAAAAACCGAATTAAACCATTTGTCGTGGTGAGATGGGTTTTGGTTTTCCAAGTGCAGTGATACCTCGATTTACGAACTTAAACTTTTCGGTTTACGACATTACATTTATGAAAATTTTACCTCGGCAAACAAACAGTTTTTTTGAGATACACACGGAGCGTCACAATGAGTGATGTGTCATTGGCGAACGACGACACTAACAAGAAAATGGCAGCCGACTATTTTTGTCCTCTATTCCCTGCCCCCAGTCTTCGGTTAAAGCCACGTGATTGGTGACAGACAGAGAGAGAGTGAAACCATTCTCCCAAAAAGAAGAAAGTGTTTTAAACATGAAAGACACAGGCAGGCGACAAAGAGAGTGACAAAATGGATAGAAAACAGTGATATTTGGACTGGTTTCAACTTTGATAGTTCAAAAGCAGAGTGTAGACTGCAAGGTTAAAATATAAAAAAAAATAATCAGGCTCCACAAACAACCCACACAAGCCATCTGTACACTTGATGCAAAAAGCTATCAACCCAGCTAAACAAAACACAATTGACGAAGCCTCTTGGATAGGAGGCGAAACGTCCGAAACCTTCAAATTTGTACAGATGACGGCTGAAGAAACCTTCTCATCGATGGACCACTCCAGTACGACTGAGAGCTTACACAGACACATTTATTATACATAAAATAAGGTCTATTTTGTTTAGGAGAAAATTATGTTAAGTAGAAAATGATGTTTTATGGGGACCTGGGAACGGATTATACTCATTTTAATGGTTTCCTATGGGAAATTATTTTTTGGGATACAGACCTTTCGCCTTACACACTCTGTCTAGGAACCAATTAAGTTCGTAAGCCAACAACAACAACAACAACAACAATAATAATAATAATACAGTAAAGTCTCGTTATATCGATATCGGATATATCGATAGTCCCGGTTATATCGATATTTTTTCGGACTCCCTTGAATATCGATATAACGAGACTTTACTGTATATTTGATTTATAAGCGGCGTGCAGGGCGGCGAAACAGACCTGAGGAGCACAGCCATTTTGGCGGCGCCGGCGGGCGACTCTTTGCTCTTGAATGGGACGGCGGCCTTGCGGTCGGCGCGCAGGCTTCGCCCCGCGGCAGCTAACATGTGGCCAAAGATGTCCGACGCCCGGTAGGAGCGGGCCGCGTCGCGCATGCGGCCCAAGGTGGCCGCCTCGCGCTCGCCGCTGCGCGTGTCCACCGACGTCAAGTCCACTGCGGCGCCAGGGAGGCTGCGTCAGCGCGTGCGCGATTCCCAACCGCGCCGGCAGCACCCGTACCGTAGATGTCGAAGGGGTTGCAGTACTCCGGACACTCGTAGCCGCATCGGCCGAAGAAGTCCACCATCTCGTCGGGTTGTCCGCAGAAAACTAACTCGCCGCGGCTCATCAAGGCGATCCTGCTGAACATCTGAAAAAAAATTGCCGCCACCCCCCTCCCCCCCGCAGTTTTTGTCTTTGTCCGTCCCGGAATCGGACCCCTTGCCACACGTGGGCCATGTTTTTACCGTGAAAAGTTCGGAGCGAGGCTGGTGAATGGTGACGACCACGATGCGGTTCCGGCGGGCCAGCTGGGCCAGCAGCGTCACGATCTGATTGGCCGTCATGCTGTCCAGGCCGGTGGTGGGCTCGTCCAGGAGGATCACGCCTGCCCGCCACCACACGGGAAAAAGTTACCCCGGCCCACTTGGATCGTTTCATTAAAAGATTGGCTCTCAAGCTGCAATTAAACGCAGACAAATTCATTTTCCGCTCGATTGCGGAGGAAGCAGACAGGAAGCCGACAGGAGGTGGCAGGTGCCAATCCTGAACGAGATGACCGAGCAAGCTAGCGACTGAGCTTGCAACCAAGCTAGTGACCGAACCGAGCTAGCGACCGACTGAGCTAGCGACCGACCGACTGACCGATCTAGCGACCCAGTGAGCTAACGACCCAGCAAGCTAGCGACCCAGAGAGCTAGCGACCCAGCCAGCTAGCTTTCTTTCTATTCAGCTTGTTGGCTAATCCTTTACATCACCAGTGTCAAAGTCAAGGCCCGGGGACCAAATCTGGGCCACTAACTCATTCTATTCAGTCCGCAAAAGCAAATCAAGCATGTCAAGTGGCTTTTTGATCTATAAATCGAGCTAGCAAGCGACCGAGCTAGCAAGCGACCGAGCTAGCAAGCGACCGAGCTAGCAAGCGACCGAGCTAGCAAGCGACCGAGCTATCTAGCGACTGAGCTAGTTAGCGACCGAACTAGCAAGCGACTGAGCTAGCAGGTGACCAAGCTAGCAAGCGACCAAGCTAGTTAGCGACCGAGCTAGCAAGCGACTGAGCTAGCTAGCGACTGATCGTGCGACCAAGCTAGCGACCGACCGAGCTAGCGACCAAGCTTGCGACCAACCGAGCTTGCGACCCAGCGACCGAACGAGCGAGCGACCGACCTAGCGATGTAGCGACCCAGCGACCGAGTGACTGCCCGAGCTAGCAACCCAGTGAGCTAGCGACCCAGCGAGCTAGCGAGCCAGAGAGCTGGCTTTCTTTCTATTCAGCTTGCTGGCTAATCCTTTACATCACAAGTGTCAAAGTCAAGGCCCGGGGGCCAAATCAGGGCCACCAACTCATTCTATTCAGTCCGCAAAAGCAAATCAAGCATGTCAAATGCCATGCTGATCTATAAATCGAACTAGCTAGCGACCGAGCTAGCAAGCGACCGAGCTAACTCGCGAGCGAGCTAGAAATCGACCGAGCTAGCAAACGACCGAGCTAGCTAGCAACCAAGCTAGTTAGCGCACCGATAAAACCGACCCAGAGCGCCAGGCCTGTTTCTGGTCGTTGTGGGTGAGGTGACGCAGACTTACGGGGGTCCTGAAGGAGCTGGCAGGCGATGGAGACCCTCCTCCTCTCGCCCGCCGAGATTCCCGGGAACACGCGACCGCCGATGACGCTGCGAGCCACGTGACTCAGGCTCAGCTCGGCCATGGCCGCCGACACCTGGAATCAAAGATCACTTTGTTGTCTGTGTGGTTATCGTTGAGGAAATTGTTTCCTCCCACCTTGTTTCGGATGTCTTGGGCCGAGTGCTTTCTGAGCGCGAGCTGCGCCGTGTAGGTCAAAGTCTCCTCCACAGTCAGAAAACTCAGCAGGTTATCGCTCTGGTACAAGAAACAAAAACAACAGCCTATTTATCCCTCTCACACATTTTTTTCCCATCCCAATACGACACGGGTCTCAAAGTGAAGGGACCGGGGGCCAAATCTGGCCTGCCACAATATATTATTTGGTCCGCGAAAGCAAATAAACTTTTGAAATTCATTGTTCATCTTTCAAGCTAACGATCGAGCTAGCCACCGAGCCAGCGACCGGGCTACCGACCGAGCCACCGACCGGGCTAGCGACCCAGCGAGCTAGCGACCCAGCGCGCTAGTGAACCAGCGACCTAGCTCTCTTTCTATTCAATTTGCTGGATAATCCCTTACATCACAGGTGTCGAAGTCATGGCCCGCGGGCCAAATCTGGACTACCACATCATTCTATTCGGCCCGTGAAAGCAAATCAAGCATGTCAAGTGACATGCTGATCTATAGATCAAGCTACCTAGCGACCAAGCTAGCTAGCAACTGAGCTAGCTAGTTACAGTAACGACAGAGCTATTAAGCTCAGTCGCTAGCTTGCGACCGAGCTCGCTAACGACCGAGCTAGCGAGCTAGCTCTCTTTCTATTCAGCTTACTGGCTAATCACTTACATCACAGGTGTCAAAGTCAAGGCCCGGGGACCAAATCTGGCCTGCCACGTTATTCTATTTGGCCCGCGAAAGCCAATCAAGCATGTCAAGTGCCATGCTGAACTATAGAACAAGCCAGCTAGCGATCAAGCTAGCTTGCGACTGAGCTATCTAGCGACTGAGCTAACTAGCGACAGTAACAACCAAGCTAGCTCACAACCGAGCTAGCTAACAACAGTAACGACCGAGCAAGCAAGCAACCGAGCTAGCTAGCAACAGTAACAACCGAGCTAGTTAGCGCACTTGCCGATGACACGCACGCTTGAACCTCAGGCCCGCCTCGATTAAGGCGCGGTCCAATCACGTTGCTCGGCGCAGTCTCTCATGTGAAGGACTTTGATTATCGGCTCCTCATCTGCAGCTTAGTAGCCAAAGTTAATAGCTTCGAGGTTTAAAGGCAGACGACTAGCGTGTGCGCGTGCGCGTTATCAGCCAGCCGCTAGATAATTTGAAAGGGGCGGCTTTAAGCCTCTGTTTTTAATTTGGGTTTTGGATACACTTGAGCACCTCTGGTTGATGGGTTAGAAGTCCGAGGAGGCGATGGAGAAGCAAAAAAAAAAAAAAAGTTGCCCCAATTACTGTCAAGACTTCCTGTCGCGTGACGTTTTTCACCTGCAGCACGTATGAGAAGCAGTCCCGGAACTCTTCCCTGGCCAGTTTGTTGCCGTTGACAAATACTTCGCCCGACAGGCTTCCAGAGTTGCCGATCCTTCCCGCGATGGCGTCCAACAAGGTGGTCTTTCCGGACCCTGCGTGATACGCAAACACACAAGCCAAAATATGACACCATTTTATAAGTATTATTATTATTTATTTAATTTGTGACATTCAGTGTATTTGCTAACTAGCTAGCAAGTTATTAGCTATATATCTATCCAAGTGGCTAGCTGTCTGTTTTGGCTATCTATTAGCTATCTACTAGCTGGCTAGCTAGCTTTCTAACTGTGTATTTTATAGTGACATTCGGTGTACGTATTATCTAACTAACTATCTAGCTCGCTATTAGCTAAAGAGCTGTCTATGTGGCTGGCTATCTAGCTAGCTATCTGTTGGCTATCTATTAGCTATGTACTAGCTGGCAAGCTAGCTTTCTATCGATTAACTTCCGGGTTGAGTGAACGCTGGCGCGTGTGGCTGCCGCTGCTCACCCACAGAAAAACGTATCATGTGACTGTAAAGTAAACTTGAGAGTTTTGAAAGGCACTCATAAATCAAATGTATTATTATTATTATTATTATTATTATTATTATTATTATACATTTCATTTCTAAGCGCCTTTCAAAACTCTCAAGGTCACTTTACAGTCACAGGATAAGTTTCTCTGTGGGTGAGCAGCGGCAGCCACACGCGCCAGCATTCACTCAACCCGGAAGTAACTCAAATAATAATAATAATGGCTGGCTGTTAGCTGGCTAGCTGTTGGCTATCTGGTAATCTATTAGCTATTTATTAGCTAGCTAGCTAGCTTTCTATCCGAGTTGCTTCCGGATTGAGTGAACTGTGTGTGGCTGCCTCTGCTCACCCACAGAGAAACTTATCCTGTGACTGTAAAGTGACCATGAAAGTTTTGAAAGGTGCTTAGAAATGACATGAAATGTATTATTATTATTATTATTATTATTATTATTACTATTATTATTATATTTCTTTCCCCCCCATCAAGCGTTTAGTCTGCCCACCTGAGTTTCCCAGGATGCCCATAATCTCCCCGCTGTCCACGTGGAAGGAGACATCGTTGAGGATCTGGCGAGTCCTCCGCTTGTTGTAAGAGGGTAAGTCCCACCAGGGGCCGACACGCTCGCTGCAAGGAAACAAAAGTGCTCCTCACAACAAGAAAAACCTCCACCAAGGCTGAATAACAAAATGGCTGCAACATTTTTTGTTTTTGTAGTCTGATGCCAACTCCAATTTGAGAGGAAAAAATATTATTATGACCCACGAACGAAAATTATGGCACATGTGGCATTTTCGTTCTTGTAGTGTTTCACTAAACAGCCGTTTGTATGCGCCGTTGTGGGCGTGAACATGGCCAACCAGATTGTCAGCCAAGGAAGATGGCTCCTCTCGTTTCTTTAAACCACACGGAAATCAAGATACAGCGATACCTCGGCTTAAGAACGCTTGAGCTCACAAATTTTTCGCCTTACGAACGTTAAATTCTCGAGAACTAATTTTTACGAACTAATTTTCACACGGAGCGCCTCAATGAGTGATACGTCGTTCGCGAACGAGCCGGTTCTTGGAGCTCCTGAAATAGCAGAATGCTTTTTCCCCTCTATTCCCCGCCCCCAGTCTTCGGTTAAAACCGCACGTGATTGGTCAAGATCTGTGGTCGAGGAGGGAGGGGCACACGCAGCAGGACACGCGCAGCAGTGAGCGGGTGCGGGGTTACAGAAACAGAAACACACACACACGAAAGGGAGATGACAGAGCTTGAAACAAAAAAAGTGAAAAAACAACAACACCCTTGAGCGGGCCCCTCCCCTCCCGGCTCTCCTGACTCACGCACCTGTTCCCCATTTCCTTGATTGTGCCTTCTGGCTATAAAAGCCTCACTTACCGTTCTGTCGTTGTCGGTGTATTCCTGGAAGTCCTCCGTCACCCTTCCGCACGCAGCTCTGTTTGCCGTTGCCCTCCTTCCTTGTTCTTGACTTTCTGTTATGTTTGATGTGCCTCAGTAAAGACTCTTTATTTGAATCACTGTCTCCACCGTGTCTTTCGGATCCGATCCTTACTACCTTCCGTCGTCCCTCGAGTATTGTCTTCACTCCTCGAACGGACGTGACATAATACACCGACCAACTATGGATCTCGCCGGTGGAGACAAATTCGTATCTGCCTTAGCTCATCAGGCGGAGCGTTCGAGCCAGCTGGCGCAAGCGATCGCGGAGAACCACCACATCGCGTCCTCTCTGGCTCAACGCCTACAGGAGGTCGAGACACGACTCGCTACCCTGACGGCCACCTCCTCCCCCCCCGTAGGTAGTCGCGAGCTCTCACTGCCACACCCCTCACGCTACGCAGGCGAACCCGGGTGCTGTGCTCAATTCTTCATGCAGTGCTCGTTGGTGTTTGAACAACAACCCTCCGCCTTCGTTAGCGATGAAGCTAAAGTGGCATTCATCACCAGCCTGCTCACGGGCCAGGCCGAGTCATGGGTATTGGCCATCCGAGAGTCCTGGTCCGGACTTTGCAGTTACTACCCGGACTTTGTGGCCGAGATTCACCAAGTGTTCCACCACCCGGTCACTGAGTGCGAGGCCGAGGGACTCCTTCTCGACTGTGTGCAAGGGACGCGTTCGGCCGCTGAGTACTCCATCGACTTCCGCATCCAGGCTGCCCGGAGCGGCTACAACGATCGAGCGCTGAGAGGAGTGTTTCGTCGCGGACTGAGCGCCGCTCTCAAGGACGAGCTGACCACCCGCGACGCGGGCACCTCACTTAGCGAAATGATCGACGTAGTCATCTACCTAGACCATCGCCTCCGGGAGCGGCAGCGGGAGCAAGGTACCCAGCGGCCCGGCAAACCCAGACAGGAGCAGCAGACGACCACACCCGACGCCAACGAGCAAGCGCAAGGCCAGGAGGAGTTCCCCGAGCCGCTGCAGGTGTGCAGCGGGGGCGATTGAACCAACCCTGGGGGTCGCCGCACCCAAGGACCCCCGCCCAAGACTTCCAGCACCCGCAAGTCCCCGGCCAGACGGCGAACACGGCGGCCATCGGAGGCATCGAGGACGGCGCCCGTCACGCGATTGGAGTTGGACGGCGAATTATTCGGACCGTCCAACTCCCAAGCTATACGGGCGCTAGTGGATTCGGGGGCAGATGGTTGCTTCATCGACCCCCAACTGGCCGAATCATTGGGCTGCGACTTCGAGATTCTCCAGACCCCCAAGGAGATTCTCAACCTTGATCGTCGACTTCTGGCCAAGGTTACCCGTATCACCGCACCACTTAAACTCAGGTTATCGGGTAACCATGTTGAACACCGCCAATTCCTTGTAATGCCGTCCCGCAACGCGCCACTCATACTAGGCCTCCCTTGGCTCAGCACCCAAGACCCTTCCATCTCTTGGGAGGGTCCCACCATACAGGATTGAAGCCCATTGCCTACGGTCGGCCACGGCAGGGCGAGAACCCCCCCGCGGTGGCCCACCCAAAGAGATTTGTCTCGAGGGTGTGCCACGTTGTTACCATGACCTGCGGGAGGTGTTCAGCAGGGACAACGCGCAATCCCTGCCGCCTCACTGACCGTATGACTGCACGATTGAACTGCAGCCAGGGGCCCCACTACCGAATTCCAGACTCTACCACATTTCACACCCGGAACAAGAAGCCCTGAGCACCTACATAGACTCTTCCCTTGCGGCGGGACTCATTCGATCTTCGTTCCCCGCTCAGCGCAGGGTTCTTCTTTATCGAAAAGAAAGACAGATCCCTGCTTCCGTGTGTCGACTATCGGGGTCTGAACGACATCACCGTCCGCAACAAATACCCTCTCCTCCTCATGGATTCAGCCTTCGCGCCTCTTCAATCGGTGACCATTTTTACCAAATTGGATTTACGAAGTGCTTATCATCTGGTCCGCATCAGAGAGGGGGACGAGTGGAAAACCACATTCAAAACGCCCTTGGGGCATTTTGAGTACCTGGTGATGCCGTTCGGACTCACCAACGCGCCCGCCGTATTCCAAAACCTCATTAACGATGTGCTCAGGGACTTTCTCAACGTCTTTGTATTTGTTTACTTAGATGACATCCTCATTTTCTCCAAATCTACAGAAGAACACCGGCAGCACGTCCGACGGGTCTTGGCGCGGCTCCTGCAAAAGCGGCTCTACGTGAAGGCAGAGAAGCGCGAGTTCCATGTCCGCTCTCTGTCTTTTCTGGGGTTCGTCGTGGAGCAGGAGCAGCTCCGGGCCGATCCCGCCAAAACCAAAGCGGAGGTGGAATGGCCAACCCCGAAGACGCGCAAACAACTCCAGCGATTCTTGGGGTTTGCTAATTTCTACCGCCGCTTTATCCGCGGTAATAGTCAGAAGGCACTCCCCCTCACTAACCTCACATCCCCCAAGGTCCCATTCAGGTGGACACCCGACGCTGAGGGGGCGTTCAACCGCCTCCGTCAAGCCTTCTCCAACCCTCCGGTCTTGCGTCACCCTGACCCGGACCTCGCGTTCGCGGTCGACGCATCTGAGTCTGGAGTGGAGGCTGTCCTATCACAGCGCTCCCCGATCGACCAGAAGCTCCACCCATGCGCCTTCTTCTCCCGCTGGCTCAGCCCTGCAGAGGCCAACTATGACGTGGGGAACCGAGAACTGCTGGCGGTCATCCTGGCGCTACAGGAATGGAGACACTGGCTTGAGGGGGCCAAACACCCATTCACTGTATTCACAGACCACAAAAACTTGGCCGCCATTCGGTCCGCCAAGAGACTCAACTCGCGGCCGGCCCGATGGCCGCTGTTCAACTTTACTCTCACCTACTGCCCAGGGTCGCAGAACACCAAGCCTCTTAGCAGTTTTTTTGACGACGATACTAGTGCAGCGTGTTCTACTGGAAACAAATTCCTTGTGTGTTCTACATACTTGGCAATAAAGATGATTCTGACGCCCTATCTCGCATCCACGAGCCGGCAGAGTAGAAGGAGGTCATCGCCAACATCCTGCCGGCGCGACACATCCTGGGCGCCATGCGGTGGGAGGTTGAGAGGAAAGTTGAGGAGGCTCTGGGGGGAACATGTAGGTGGCCTGGAGGCGGCCCTCCAGTGTGTGTGCCTTCACAGTCCCGCGTTGCGGGCCTTCCACTTGCCTTGGGTGGAGTACGCCCACAACACCCTGGTCTCCACAGCCACAGGTCGGTCCCCGTTCATGTCCGCCTGTGGTTATCAGCCGCCTCTGTTCCCCACCCAGGAGGGCCAGGTGGAGGTCCCGTCCATCGAACACCACCTGAGATGGGCCCATCGAGTGTGGAAGGAGGCCGCCTTGTCGCGCACGGCGTCCCGGAACCAACTGGTCACGGACCGTCGTCGCCGCCAGGCACCCAATTACCAGGTCGGGCAGGAGGTATGGCTGTCCACGAGGGACCTCCGGTTGGCCGGGAGCTCGGGCAAACTGGGGCCACGGTTCACTGGTCCCTTCCCCATCGAGGCCATCCTCAGCCCGGTCTCGGTGAAGCTCCGGCTGCGGGCCCCTTCCCTTCCGGCTCTCCTGACTCACGCACCTGTTCCCCATTTCCTTGATTGTGCCTTCTGGCTATAAAAGCCTCACTTACCGTTCTGTCGTTGTCGGTGTATTCCTGGAAGTCCCCCGTCACCCTTCCGCACGCAGGTCTGTTTGTCGTTGCCCTCCTTCCTTGTTCTTGACTTTCTGTTATGTTTGATGTGCCTCAGTACTCTTTATTGGAATCACTGTCTCCACCATGTATTTCCGATCCGATCTTTACTACCTTCCGTCGTCCCTCGAGTATTGTCACCACTCCTCGAGCTTCGAGTGTGTCTGCCTGCATCTGTTGCTGTTGCAATATCACAACTTCTAAGATGTACAACCCAAAGCTCCTCCAGAGAATCTATGCAAAAAGCTATCCATTCCATCAAGCATCAACGACAATCACAAAGGTAAATAAAACGGCTTTATTATAAAGTACAGTTGAGTACAGTTTTAAATGACAACTGACGCCATTTTTTTGTTTCCTAACTAACATAAAAAAAAATGTTTTATAGCATCTAAAATACCCAAAACACACAGGCTGATATTTTTAGTCAAATGCAAAACACCAATAAAAATGACTTAAAGTGTCTGAAATCTGCCGCAAATCAGCTCGAAACTGGGGATTTTCAGAAAGTCCCGCCCAGTCGTCTTGCCTTGCTCAAGAAACAAAACAATGGGCTCACGGAGTACAGGTTCTTTATTTATTATGAATATGATTCAAATAGTTCTGAAGAGGAAAGCATAAATGTTTGCAATCCATTAAAGGAGTCCTTCCGTATCTATTTGAGCCGTCAATGGCAGCAACGTAGCGTCCCGGAAAGTGCACAATATGGCGCTCAAGCTCCGTTGGAAATGGGCTGATTTGTCTGCTGGGAATTTGTGTCAGTGAATATCAAATAGTAGTCTTGGTGCGACACACAACCATTCACCATCACGTTATTTATGTGTTTTCTTTCTAATTTCGCCATCAACACGAAGTTTTCAGACCAAACAAAGTACCGCAAAATGCATGCGTTCCAAATGTGACGTCACGTAGGGAATCGTCATCAACTCGAAAACAAGACTTTCTGAATATTCAGCGCGAGTGTTAAAACGTAAAATATAGCTATATGCCGTGGAGTCTTTGTAAAATCCGCTCGGAAGTCATTTGAAGTGATTTTACAAATTATGGACACAACTTGTCCGAAGGCGTCGGTTGTCCTTTTAAGGCTTATTTAGTTGAAAATTATGTTTTATGGGGACCTGGGAAATCATCGTTCTCATTTTAATGTTTTCCTATGGGAAATTAATGTTTGGAATACACACGTTTGGCCTTACACACACTTTCTGGGAACCAATTAAGTTTGTAAGCCAAGGTATCACTGTACACGCAAATATGCGGGCGACGCTTTCAGACCGGCACGAATTAGGCGACAAAGGATTAGCGCCAGGTTTGAGCCAACCGGGACCGGACTTAGAACAGGATTCTGGTTTCATGTGCACTCACCTGACGGTGTAGGTGATTTTGCTGGCACTGAGGCAGCACGCCGGCTCGTCTGCACTGTCCTTCTGGGCCTCCGACACAAAGTGGAAGGTTTCCCGGCTAGGCCGCTCCGGGTCCACCGAGTAGCGTCCGCTCATCTTCAACCCGCGTTCGCCTGAGTTGCAGCTAGCGTACACAAACAGGACAGAGCCATAAACACGCTACGGGCTTATCGCGGAGAACTTTGATCCGGGCTGGCGCAAAGCGGATGGGGAGAAACCAGCCGTGCGTCCCGGAAGCCGGCGAGGTGAAGGTACGTCGTTTTGGGAGGGGGTGACGCTGGAAAAGAAGTGGGGGCGCAGCGGCCGCCTCGACCATCGGACGGACAAATATCAACTTGCGTCATCATGGAACCAAACAGCAGCCTGACTCGCGCCAATGGATCCTCGCGGGTCAGTCGCCGACTTCCTCCTTTGCTGTTTGCTTTGTGGACAGTAAAGGCTGCGTGGAGTACTTTGGATGGCTAACTCCAAAATCGAACGCTGGCATTTGTTTGCAGCTGCACGGGGACACCGGGCCGTTCTCGGGGGAGGAGGACAGCAGCCTCTACTTCACCTACGGCGGTGACTGCAACCGGCTGGAAGTCAACAACCTGCACTACGAGGTGGGTGACCACATGCCATCGTCGCACGCGGCATCCGTCCCGGCAAGTGAGCGTGCGTCCATCGCAGGTGGACGCGGCGGCGCAGATTCCCTGGTACGAGAAGCTGTCGGAGTTCAGGCTACCGTGGGGAGGGAAAGGCGACAAGCAGACGGCCATCCACAAACTGAGCCTACGCGTCCGCAGTGGACAGATGCTGGCCGTCATCGGGAGCTCGGGTAAAACTCAAAACCCAATTCGTATTCGTGTGCGGCAGAGCAGCAAAATGCGGCGTCACCATGTTTGCTTTGAACTCTGGGCTTCAGCTGACCGAGTCTGCAGACCTCAGAGCTCTCCCGGGTTTAGGCTCATTTGACATTTTTTTCATGGATTCGCGACCCAAAGCGTCGAGGGATTGATCGGCAACCTGAATGTTACGGAATGTTCCTCTCGCGACTGTGTGGGGGCCAACCTAAAACCTCAAAGACCAGAGCGTTGTAAACCCACGTTGTCACAACTAATGGTCAGACCAGAAAGCCGTCTGTCATTGGATTGGATTGGATGAGCCTTGATTTGTCCCACCGTGGAGAAATGGACATTTCATAGCAGCAAAGTGTTAGAAGGAAGAGGAAAGGAAAGGAAGAAGTAAAAAAAAAAACTAAATATAGGAGTTCTGTCAAGGCAGCCACTCTCGCGGCGGCCATCTTGAAGTCAAAACAAATAAAAACAACAAATAGCAAATAATGTGACACAAAAGACAGACAAACATTAAATCTTCAGCACTTTCTGCACTCTCATTGTCGTATGAAGCAGTTCTAGAGGTTCAAAGCGCCATTTTCACCAGTGGATCAGAGACGTCAGACGTGCATGTCCGCTACAAGCTAAATGTTGAAAGCTGTCGCATCCATTGATGAAAAGAAATTATCTCACATCTCCTGTCCCATGTATTGGAAATCCGCTTCAATTCCAAGCCGCGACCTTTCCGACCTTTCAGCTGACCACAGCTGGGCTGTGAAAATGCCACCCATCACTGTCGCCAAAAAAGCTAAATTGCCGCCGAGCTGTACAGCCATGACACTCAAATGGCACCAACATTCCTCTTGATCAAAAATACAGTAAAGTCTCGTTATATCGATATCGGTTATATCGATAGTACCGCTTATTACGATACTATTTCTATGAACGCAAGGAGAAAATTACATGTGCGCAGGGTCGGATATATCGATAGTCCCGGTTATATCAATATTTTTTCGGACTCCCGAGAATATCGATATAACGAGACTTTACTGTATTGGTGCTGCCGAAAAGGCGTTACCACTTAGCACAGTCTTCTCTTTGATGAATGACGTAGCCAAAAATGCTTAAAACAATCGGTCTCCATTTTACACGACGCAACAACATGTTAAAGTGACAAAAGAAAACACAAAAACAACAAGAAAAAAAACAATCAAGGCTCGTGAGCGCACTTAGCTAGCTATATCTAGTAGCTATATATCTATCTAGCTGGTTAGCTGTGTGGCTAGCTAGCTATGTAGCTGGCTAGCTGTATATCTTTCTAGTTAGCTGGCTTGCTATCTAGCTATCTATCTATTGTCTATCTATTAGCTAGCTAGCTAGTTTTCCATCTATTTGAGTTACTTCCGGGTTGAGTGAACGCTGGTGCATGTGGCTGCCGCTGCTCACCGACAGAAAAACTGATCCTGTGACTGTAAAGTGACCTTGAGAGTTTAGAAAGGCGCTTAGAAATGAAATTTATTTTATTATTATTATTATTATTATAATGGGCGAAAATCTGCAGGCTGCGGCAAAACCTCGCTGCTGGACATCATCACGTGTCGCGACGAGGGCGGCGGCGTGACGTCAGGCCAGATTCTGATCAACGGCCGCCCCAACACGGCCCAACTGGTCAAGAAGAGCATTGCGCATGTGCGCCAGGATGACCGCCTCCTCCCTCACCTCACAGTGCGCGAGACCCTGGCCTTTGTGGCCAAGCTCAGGCTGCCAACGCATTTCACACAGGCCCAGCGCGACCGCAGGGTAACGCAGAGTCGACCGATCGACCGGACCTCCCCGTTTTTTGCATGTCTGAGGCTGGAAAACCCGACAATTGCGTTCCGACCGGTTTGGGACCATCTTCCCTTTCAGGTGGACGACGTCATCGCTGAGCTACGACTGAGACAGTGCGCTCATACCAGGGTGGGAAATGACTACGTCAGGGGGGTGTCCGGAGGAGAGCGCAGGCGGGTCAGCATTGCAGTCCAACTCCTCTGGAACCCTGGTAAGAGCCCGCAACCCCTTCTCTTAGACCGAACCCCGCAGCAACCACTTGGGTTTCCAGGTATCTTGATTCTGGACGAGCCCACATCAGGTCTGGACAGCTTCACGGCCCACAATCTGGTGCTCACGCTGTCACGCCTGGCCAAAGGGAACCGTCTGGTTCTGCTGTCGGTCCACCAGCCTCGCTCAGACATCTTCCGACTCTTTGACCTGGTGGTCTTACTCTCCTCTGGCTCGGCCGTGTACTGCGGTGCCGCCCGGGACATGGTAGCGTACTTCACGGCGCTGGGCCACCCCTGCCCGCGCTACTGCAATCCATCTGACTTTTACGGTAGGATCTTGAAGTTTTCTCTCTTCTGCAATCTCGGAGAACATTTCTGACGGGCTCCTCGGGTTTACGCGCCAGTGGACCTGATCAGCATCGACCGCCGGAGTCCGGAGCGAGAGGCCCGGTGTCTGGAGCGGGCCCGAGTGTTGGCGGAGCAATTTTCGGAAAAGGTCCGAGACACCGATGACCACATGTGGAACAGTGCAACGGGCACGGCCCACTCTCAAAGGTGGTTTTGCAATTTATCGACGTCATTAAAACTAGCAGCCGATGACAAGCAGCCTTATCTTACAGCCGTAGCATCTTGTACCCTGCTTATCTTGTCATATGTCAGCAGAGCAAAATCTTGCCATTTTTTTTACGAGACTAAAGATCCTAAAACGAGACAGGAGACGCAAAGATCCTCCTTGGCGCTTTCCAAGTTTCTCTCACCAAGAATAGACCACGACAAGAAGGCAACAAGTAAAATCCGGACCGATCTGCCTTTAGCCCCTTGTCCCGGGTTGCCATCTTGCGAGACAGTTCGGTGTTAGCATTTCCTTGATAGAAAAATCCACAACCATCCGATTTTCAGATGCAGGTCTTTGCATATCGGCATGCTAACGGTTACGTCTGTGTAAGCCCTCAGTCGTACAGGAGTGGTCCATCGATGAGAAGGTTTCTTCAGCCGTCATCTGTACTTCTTTGAAGGTGTAGGACGTTTCGCTTCTTATCCAATGAAGCCTCTTGGATAAGAAGCGAAACGTCCGTCACCTTCAAATTTGTACAGATGACGGCTGAAGAAACCTTCTCATCGATGCTAACGGTTAGTATGCTTGTACTCGAAATGTACCCAACCACAGGGCATAACCCACAAATCCATCTGCCTTCAGTGCTATCATAGGCCCGGTTAGCATCCCAAATGCTACCACCGCAAAGCCTAGCGCTTGATCAACGACCGCAGGGTGAGACATCAAATCCACCCCGTTCTGTTACTTTGCAACGCGGTTAGCATTGCAGCGGCTCACGCGCCGACATCTCATCAACAACCAATAAGAGAAGACGTTTGTTTGCAGCAGCTCCCCGCCGACCAACGAGGCGCAAGAGGACCACGTCGTGGTCACCTCTGAGGGAAAAGGGCGAGCCCCGGGGCGCTTGCAGCAGTTTTCCATTCTGATCAGGTAAAAAGTCGGCAAACCGGAGACGCCCGGCGGCGCCAACCATCTCGTCCCCCTCCAGGCGCCACATGTACAACGACTACCGAGACCTGGTCACCCTGCTGGTCCACGGCCTGGAGGCCCTGCTGATGTCCCTACTGGTGGGCTTCCTGTACTACGGCGCCGGAGAGCAGCCCCTGTCCGTGCAGGACATCGTGGCCCTGCTCTACATGATCGGAGCGCTGACGCCTTTCGCCGTGGTGCTGGACGTCATCGCAAAATGTGAGTCCTTTCCTATCAAATGCCCAATCGAATGGACGGGTCAAGGTCGTTCTTTGTCCTCTGGTGAGTCCTATCGCTTATCAAAGACGACGAACTGTACATGACACCCAATCGGGAGATGGTAAAGTATAGATAATCTCTTGATTAAGCAGCAGGCCAGTCTGGAGACCAAGGTCCACCATTGACTCCGTGGAGGCTTTATTGAGACTTGATACCGAGAAAAATCCGGCTCGGCTATTATGCGTGTGGCGCTAGCTCAAGTCTAACACGGCAAATGTTTTTTTTTTGTAGGTCACTCAGAGAGAGCCATGCTCTATCACGAGCTGGAAGATGGCATGTACTCCGTGACCTCCTACTTCTTTGCTAAGGTGCAGCACACAAAATTAGCACCAGGGGGCAGTCTTGCTCTGTGTCGGGTTAATAATAATAATAATAATAATAATAATAATAATAATAATAATACATTTCATTTGATTTCTAAGCGCCTTTCAAAACTCTCAAGGTCACTTTACAGTCACAGGCTTAGTTTTTCTGTGGGTGATCAGCGGCAGCCACATGCGCCAGCATTAACTCAACCCGGAAGTAATTCAAATAGAAAGCAAGCTAGCTAGCTAGCGAATACATAGCTAATAGCTAGCAAAAAGATTGCTAATAGCTAGCAATTAGATAGTTAAAACCTAGCGAATAGATAGCTAATAGCTTGTGAATAGATAACTAATAGCTAGCAATTAGATAGCCAATAGTTGATTAATAGATAGCTAATACCTCGCAAATAGATAGCAATAGCTAGCTAATACCTAGCAAACAGATAGCTAATAGATATCTAATAACCAGCAAACAGATAGCTAATAGCTAGCAAACAGATAGCTAATACCCAGCGAACAGATAGCTACTCGCTAGCGAATAGATAGCTAATAGCTTAGCAAATAGCTAGCTAATAGCTAGTGAATAGTTAGATAATACAGAGATTAGCCAGATAGTGGAATATAAAGAGAGCTAGATAGCTGCATTGCTACTTAGCTGGATCACTAGCTAGTTCGAGAGGTGAGCCTGGAATTTCACAAGTTTGATTTGCTTTTGTGGGCCACATAAAATGACGTGGCGGGCTAAATCTGGCCCCCGAGCCTTGACTTTGACACCAGTGCTCTCCAGGATGACTCCGTAGTCCGCCGCGAATGAAGGAGAATCGATCAAACGCCAACCTGCCAGATAGAAACCCGGGTTTGGCAAAGTATTGGCAAGACAGGAACCCGGTTAGCGAGACCTTTGCATTCGGCGACGAGGGCATTGCCACAACAAAGGGATCCAATTGTTCCCAAACACATCTGCAGGTGCTGGGGGAGTTACCCGAGCACTGCGTGTTCACCCTGGTCTACGCGGTGCCAATCTACTGGTTGGCGGGCCTAAACGAGGTGGTGGAGCACTTCCTGCTCAACTTCCTGCTGGTGTGGCTGATGGTGTACTGCAGCCGCGCCATGGCGCTCTTTGTGGCCGCCGCCCTGCCCACCCTGCAGACATCCGCCTTCACGGGAAACTCGCTCTTCACCGTCTTCTATTTGACCGGGGGCTTCGTCATCAGCCTGGAAAACATGTGGCTGGGTGAGCTGAGGAGGGTCTGGCCGGGTCGGGTCTGGCCTGGCCTAACCCTAACTCACCCCTCTGACCCCAACTCACACCCCTAACCCTTAATCCTTAACTCTAACCCCTAATCCTAACCCGTAAAGGACAACCGACGTCTCCGGACAAGTTGTGTCCATAATTTTTAAAATGGCTTCAAATGACTTCTACTGAGCGTATTTTACAAAGATTCCACCGCATATAGCTATATTTTACATTTTAAAACTCGTGCTGAATATTCCGGAAGTCTTGTTTTTGAGTTGGTGACGAGTCCGTACGTGACGTCACTGAAGGAACGCCCCTGAACGAAAAAAAAGGACACATTGTCGCAGTCCTTCCATCACGTCAATGCATTTTGCTGTACTTGTTTGGTCTGAAAACTTCGTGTTGCACCAAAAAGAGGCAGAAGAGGGCGACGAAGCTCCGTGGAAGTAATTAATCAGCCTGTGGAAACGGGCTGATTAATTGTCGCCATTTTCTGGATCTTTTTTAGTGCTACATTCCCCCCCCCCCCCCCCCCCCCCCCCCCTATTGCCTCAAAATGACACGGAATCAATTATTTAATCGATTGCAAACATGTATGCTTTCCTCTTCAGAACTATTTGAATCATATTCATAACTGGATGAGTAACAAGAAAGCATATTCTCCGAATCTGAAGCCATTATTTTGATTCTCCAGCAAGGCCAGACGTCTTGGGGTGACGCCACGAACAAGGGGGCGGGACCTTCTGAAACTGGCTACTTCCGGGTTCAATTTTTTGCAGATTTTGGACAATTGAAGTCATTTTTATTGGTGTTTTGTATTTGACTAAAAATATCATACTGCGTGTTTTGGGTATTTTAGATGCTATAAAGCGTTTTTCTGATGTCAGTTAAACAAAAAAGTGATGTCGGTTGTCCTTTAATCCTTAACCCTAACCCAAACCCCTAATACTAACACCAAACCCTAACCATAAACCCTAACCCTAACCCTAAACCCAACCCCTAACCCTAGTCCCTAACCATAACGCTGGGTTATCCGTGGGCCATTTGAAAATTGGATTCCTCCATCTCGCAGTGGCGTCGTGGCTCTCTCACACCTCCTTCATGCGTTGGGGCTTCCAAGGTCTTCTACTGGTACAGTTCCGAGGAAACAAATACCCCGTCACCCTGGGCAACCTCACCCTGGACGTGGACGGAATACACGTAAGAGCAACATGCCTACCAACATATAAAGACATCAATCATTCATTCAGGGTTTGCGGGGGAGGGATTCAGTAGCAGGCTGAAAAGGGGATCCACTGTCAATTGAACAAGCAGTGTAACAAAGTCAACACCTCATGCAGAAGCTCCGCCCCCTTCAAGGCAGCGTATTTTCCATCCATTTTATACCTTGCGATTGTGTTTAAAAATGTGTTCCTTATATCAGAATCAGAATCAGAATCAGAATACCTTTATTCGTCCCGCAATGGGGAAATTTGCAGTCCACAGCAGCAATTGAAGAGGGATGGGGTTGGGGTGGGAGTGAAAGGATAGAAAACAAGATATTCTAAGCATAACAAAATAAAAATGTCAACTGTATACTGTGCAAATGTAGATGTGCAAAAACCGTTCTATAAACAAGACTGTACATAGTGCAGAATCAAGAGATGCATTAAGATATATTGCAACAACCCATATTTACAAGTGTCCAGTTTTTTTTTTTTTGTTTTGTTTTTTTTTCACATGTGATCATTGGGAATTGTGAAGCCTGACAGCAGTCGGTAGGAACGAGCGGCGGTACCTCTCCTTCTTGCAGCGCGGGTGTAATAGTCTCTGGCTAAAGGAGCTACCCAGAGCTGTCAGGATGGGCAGGAGGGGGTGGGAGGGGCTGTCCGTCATAGCTTTTAGTTTAGCTAGCGTCCGTCTGTTGCCCACCTCCTCTAGAGAGTCCAGCGAGCAGCCCACGACAGAACTGGCCCGCTTGACAAAGCGCTCCAGTCTTTTTCTGTCCCGGGTGGTGATGCTGCCTGACCAGCAGACAATGCCATAGTGGATGGCTGATGCCACCACAGAGTCATAGAAAGTCTTTAGGAGTGACCCCTGAACTCCAAAAGACCTCAGTTTCCTGAGGAGGAAGAGGCGACTCTGTCCCTTTTTGATTAGGGCATCCGTGTTTGTTGTCCAGTCCAGTTTATTGTTTAGAGTAACACCCAGGTACTTGTAGGAGGTCACCCTCTCAATGTCCGAACCCTGGATGTTCAATGGTGCAGGTGACGATTGTTTCCTGCAGAAATCCACCACCAGCTCCTTGGTTTTGCCAGTGTTGATCTGGAGGTGATTCTGCTGGCACCAGTCCACAAAGTCCTTTGTCAGTCCCCTGTACTCCCTATCGTCTCCCTCTGTAATGAGGCCGACAATAGCTGAGTCGTCGGAGAACTTCTGAAGGTGGCAGGTTGGGGTGTTGTAGTTGAAGTCCGAGGTGTAGAGGGTGAAGAGGAATGGAGCCAGGACTGTTCCCTGCGGCGCTCCGGTGCTGCAGAGAAGCCTGTCCGACTCACAGTTCTTTACCCTCACGTACTGTGGCCTGTTTGTGAGGTAGTCTGTAATCCAGGATGTGAGGTGATGGTCGACTCCGGCATGCTGCAGCTTGTCCCCCAGTAGACTGGGCTGGATGGTGTTGAAGGCACTGGAGAAATCGAAGAATGTGATCCTCACCGTGCTCCCAGCATTCTCCAGGTGCAGCAACGCCGTATGGAGGAGGTAGATGATGGCATCCTCCACACCGATGCTGGGCTGGTAGGCAAACTGCAGCGGGTCCAGCGATGAGCTTGCCAGCGGTCGCAGGTGGGTGAGGACAAGTCTCTCCAGCGTCTTCATCAGGTGAGACGTCAGCGCCACCGGTCTGTAGCTGTTGAGCTCTTTGGGGTTGGCAATCTTGGGCACTGGGACCAGGCATGACGTTTTCCACAGCTGTGGAACTCTGCCCAGCTTCAGGCTCAGGTTGAACAAGTGCTGGACAATGTCACACAGCTGGTCGGAGCAGGTCTTGAGGAGTCGGGAACTGATGTCATCCGGACCTGCTGCCTTCCTCACCTTCATCCTCCTCAGTTGGTTCCTCACCTGCGCAGTTGTGACAGACAGGCAGGAACCAGGAGGCAGAGTGGCGGCTGAGGGTGTGGCAACGGTTGGGAGGGCAGATGTTGGTTGTGGAGAGCTGGTCGTGAGAGGGGGCAGGGAGGGTAAGGCCACAGTGAGAGTTGGTGCAGGTGCAGCTACAGGTGAAGTTGACGGTGGGCCGGGGGCGGCTGGCGTCTTGTCAAACCGATTGAAAAAGCGGTTGAGTTCATCTGCCCAGTCCTTGTCTTTTTCGTTCAATGTCACTGGGCTTTTGTGGCCTGAGATGTTTTTCAGGCCCTTCCAGACACCAGCGACATTGCTGGCTTGCAGCTGCTCCTCCATTTTCATCCTGTAGGCCTTCTTCCCCTCTCTGATCTTCCTCCTCAGTTGGATCTGCACGGCCTTCAGTTCCTCTCTGTTGCCCGACACAAAAGCCCTTTTCTTCTCCTTCAGGAGGACTTTTATGTCAGGATTAATCCATGGTTTGTTGTTGGCAAAACACCGCACAGTCCTGGTGGGTACGGTGTTTTGTTCACAAAAGTTAATGTAGTCTGTGATGGTGTTGGTGAGTGAGTCAATGTCTTCCCCATGAATCTCAGTAAAGAGCTCCCACCTGGTTGAATCAAAACAGTCCCGCAGAGCTTCTTCAGCTTCTGTGGACCATCTTTTGATCGTGCGGGTCACAGCTGGTTGCCTCTGGACAAGGGGTTTGTACACAGGCTTGAGATAAACCATATTGTGGTCTGCTCTTCCGAGAGGGGGGAGGGGGGAGGGTTTGTATGCATCCTTGGCGTTTGAATAAAATAGGTCCAATATGTTATTGTCTCTGGTGGCACAAGTTACATACTGTGTGAATGTTGGGAGGGAGAATTTCAGGGAAATGTGATTGAAGTCCCCTGAGATGATAAACAAGGCGTTGGGGGACTGGGTTTGCAGCTTGTTTACAACAGATATGAGGGCATCGGAGGCAGCGCCGCCATTTGCCGTAGGGGGAATGTACGTCGTCACGGCTATGACGTGTGAGAATTCCCGTGGCAGGTAACGCGGCCGGAGGCTAACGGCTAGCAGCTCGATGTCCCGAGTGCAAAGTTTTTCCTTCACCGTGATGTGCCCAGGATTGCACCATTTGTCATTCACAAATACAGCAATCCCCCCTCCTTTCTGCTTACCGCTGCCTTCATTTCTGTCCGCTCGTACGAGTTGGAAGCCCTCCAACTCAGCGTGGGCGTCCGGAGTGATTGCCGAAAGCCATGTCTCCGTGACGAGTAGCAAGCTGGCTTCCCGGTACTCCCTCTGATGTCGCGTTAGCGCCGCGAGCTCGTCCATTTTATTTGGGAGCGATCTCACGTTCCCCATGATGACGGACGGGAGAACGTGTCGGTATTTCCTCGTTCTTTTGCGGCGATCTTTCCCGGCCCGACATCCTCGTTTCCTCCTCTTCAATTCATCGGGGATGTCTGGTGCGGCGGCCGCTAGTCCGCTATTAGCCCGCCACGCTAGTAGCTGGTCTCGACTGTAAACAATGGGATTCCGCGTGCGCGTGGATTCCCCGTTCACAGGAGCGATGAAAAAGTAAAAAATAACGGCGATGAGCAAAAGAAAAGATGCCCATCTCCTCTCCGTAGGTTTATGGAGCGAGATCAGGCAAAACAAAAACGGAAAAGTAAAGAAGTGAAAAAGTAGACAAGAAAGGGAAAGAGCTGCTGTGGAGGCAGCCACACAGGGGGGCGCCATCTTAATCTTCTGTGTATGGATCTTGGACGCCCTCTTCTGGCGCAACGCGAGGTTTTTAGACCAAACAAGCATTGACGTGATGGAAGGACTCCTACAATGTGTCCTTTTTTCGGTCAGGGGCATTCCTTCAGTGACGTCACGTACGGACTCGTCACCAACTCAAAAACAAGACTTCCGGAATATTCAGCACGAGTGTTAAAATGTAAAATATAGCTATATGCGGTGGAATCTTGTAAAATAGGCTCAGTAGAAGTCATTTGAAGCCATTTTAAAAATTATGGACACAACTTGTCCGGAGACGTCGGTTGTCCTTTAAATGTACTGCAAAACTATTGTCAAACACACCTTTAATAACAATAATAATACATTTCATTAATACACGCCTTTCAAAACTCTCAAGGACACTTTACAGTCATAGGATATTTTTTCTGCGGGTGAGCAGTGGCAGCCACACGCGCCAGCGTTCCCTCACGTCTTTGTCGATTTTCACCGATTGGAATGTGTCGGGGAAAACATCATATTCTAATACATATTTGCTAGCTATTAGCAATCTATTCGCTAGCTATTAGCTATGTATTAGGTAGCTAATAGCTAGCTATTCACTAGCTATTAGCTATCTATTCACTAGCGATTAGCTATCTATTTGCTAGCTAATAGCTAGTGAATAACTAGCTATTAGCTATCTATTCACTAGCTATTAGCTATCTATTTTCTAGCTATTAGCTATCTATTCACAAGCTATTAGCTATGTATTCGCTAGCTTTTCACTAGCTATTAGCTATCTATTTGCTAGCTATAAGCTATGTTTTTGGTAGCTAATAGCTATCTATTCACTAGCTATTAGCTATGTATTCACTAGCTATTCACTAGCTATTAGCTATCTATTCACTAGCTATTAGTTATATATTCACTATCTATTAGCTATCTATTTGCTAGCTATTAGCTATGTATTTTCTAGCTTTTCACTAGCTATTAGCTATCTATTCGCTAGATATTAGCTATCCATTCACTAGCTATTAGCTATGCATTCGCTAGCTAAAAGCTATCTATTCACTAGCTATCCGCTATCTATTCACTAGCTATTAGCTCTGTATTCGCTAGTTATTCACTAGCTATTAGCTATCTATTCACTAGCTATTAGTTATCTATTCACTATCTATTAGCTATTTATTCGCTAGCTATTAGCTATGTATTTGCTAGCTATTCACTAGCTATTAGCTATCTATTCGCTAGCTATTAGCTATCTATTCACTAGCTATTAGCTATCTATTCGCTAGCTAGCTTGCTATCTATTTGAGTTACTTCCGGTTTGAGTGAATGCTGGAGCATGGCTGCCGCTTCTCACCCACAGGAAAAAACGCTTGTCCTCTGACTGTATAGTGACCGTGAGAGTTTTGAATGGCACTTATAAATGAAATGTATTATTATTATTAATATTCATTATAAGTGAAACATTCATAATAGTATTTTTTGTGTGTGTGTTTGGTGAGGTGGTGGAGATGATGAAGATGAACCAGTACCCTCTGTACTCGTGTTACCTGGTGCTGCTGGCCGTGTGCTTGGTCTTCATGGCGCTTTACTACATCTGCCTGAAATTCATCAAGCAGAAGTCCAGTCTTGACTGGTGAAAGTGATTCATTCGCCTCATCGGGATCATCACAACTCGCAAGGTTTTACTTTTTGGAAAATTGAGACGTCACGCCAACCAGCTGTGGGAGATAATCACAAATGAGGCTTAAAAAAAAAAAACAAGAAACAATGGCGGAAAAAGTCAAGCAAATACCTTTTTTTTCCTCCTCCTCCACATATGGGGATACCGCAGTCTGCCGCTGGATGGCAGCAGAGCACCGCACAAATGTTGAGGGAATAGTTACATGCTTTCTTTTCACTGCGACCTTGTAATAATAATAATAATAATAATAATAATGATAATAATAATACATTTAATTTATGAGCGCCTTTCAAAACTCTCAAGGTCACTTTAGAGAGTTTATCGACGTATCTCGCTAGCTAGCTATTAGCTATCTGTTTGCCCTCTGGCTGGCTATCTATCAGCTACATAGCTATCTCGATGGCGATCTAGCTAGCTAGCTGTTGTTTATCTATTGGCTAGCTAGCTAGCTTTCGATCTATTTGTGTTACTTCCGGATTAAGTGAACGCTGGCGCGTATGGCTGCCGCTGCTCACCCACAGAAAAAACTTGTAAAGTGACCTTGAGAGTTTTGAAATTCTTATTATTATTACTTTACAGTCAAGTTTTTTTCTGTGGGTGAGCAGCGGCAGCCACACGCGCCAGCGTTTACTCAACCCGGAAGTAACTCGAATAGAGAGATAGCTAGCTACCTAGCCAATAGATAGCTAGTTAGATATCTAGCCAGCCAGCTCGATAGCAAGCTAGATAGCCGGCCAGCCAGCCAGAGAGCAAACAGATAGCAAATAGCTAGCTAGCAAGATAGCTAGCTAGAAACAGTCTATAAACTCTTTCTCTCTCTCTGTGAGTGTGCGCTTTAATTAATTCCAAAATAACAATATTGTACTGGATGTTGTAAAAAGTGTTGAGCACTTTAAAGGATAACCGACGTCACTGTTTTGTTTTTTAACTGACACCAGAAAAACGTTTTATAGCATCTAAAATACCCAAAACACGCAGTATGATATTTTTAGTCAAATGCAAAACACCAATAAAAATGACTTCAAGTGTCCAAAATCTGCAAAAAAAATTGAGCTGCGAATTGGGCATTTTCAGAAAGTCCCGCCCCCATTTCGTGACGTCACACCAATACGTCTTGCATTGCTTGTGAATCCAAACAATGGCTTCAGATTCGGAGGATATGCTTTCTTGTTACACATCCAGTTATGAATATGAATCAAATAGTCCTGATGAGCAAAGCATACATGTTTGCAATCGATTAAAGAATTTATTTGGGCCATTTTGAGGCAACATTGGGGGACAATCTCTCACAAAAAAAAAAAGAGGCACAAAATGGCGACCAGCTCCGGTGAGGAATGAATCAGCCCGTTTCCACAGGCTGATATATTCCTTCCATGGAGTTTGCCTGCCTCTGCTGGCGGATTTTGGGTGTAAGACATGGTTTAAAAAAAAAAAAACAGTACAGCAAAATACATTGACGTGATGGAAAGAAGCTACAATGCGTCTTTTTTGACGGTGAGGAGGCGGTCCTTTTCTGACGTCACGTGAGGACTCGTCACCAACTGAAAAACAAGACTTCCTGAATGTTCAGTCTTAAAACGTAAAATATAGCTATATGCGGTGGAATCTTTGTAAAATAAGCTCAGTAGAAGTCATTTGAAGCTATTTTACAAATTATGGACACAACTTGTCGTCATCGACGTCGGTTGTCCTTTAAAACAACTGACGCTTATGACAAAGAATTTGATACAGTCCAACAGTAAATTAATACCAAATACAGACATGAGCACTTTAACAGTCGAACTAAAAATGATGATCTTGGTTTTACTCCCTGGTGCTTTCTACTCTCTTTGTGACTGCTTTATTTCTTGTATAGGATAGTCCATGTTAAGCGAGTTGTTCCAGCTTCAGCTGTTATATTCCGGACACACATGATTAACAGACAATGGCTGCATGATCACAAATGCGTCAACATCACGGACACGCGACATATGCTGTGTTACTTCCGGCGAGAGTGACCACTGGCGCGAATGGCTGCCGCTGCTCACCCGCACGAAAAAAAAAAACAACAAAAAAAGTTCTTATCACACGACTGTAAAGTGTTGAGTTTTGGAAGGCGCTTAAAAATCGAATGTAGTATTATTATTATTATTATTATATCAATCAATATGGATTTGATTGTATATACTGTCAACAACCTCTGTATTCGACCATAATCCATTCCAGAAACCTGTTCGAAAACCGAATCAGCTTTTCCCATTATAATCAATGTAAAATCTTTTAATGCGTTCCAAGAGCGCTCAACCGGATTTCAATGGTTTGTATTGTATATACAGTCAAACCTCTGTATTCGACCATAATCTGTTCCAGAAACCTGTTCAAAAACCGAAACAGCTTTTCCCATTATAATCAATGTAAAATCTTTTAATGCGTTCCAAGAGCTCTCAACAGGATATCAATATGTTTTGTATTGTATATACAGTCAAACCTCTGTATTCGACTATAATCCGTTCCTGAAACCTGTTCAAAAACCGAAACAGCTTTCCCCATTATAATCAATGTAAAATCTTTTAATGCGTTCCAAGAGCGCTCAACCGGATTTCAATATGTTTTGTATTGTATATACAGTTAAACCTCCGTATTCGACTATAATGCTTTCCTGAAACCTGTTCAAAAACCGAAACAGCTTTTCCCATTATAATCAATGTAAAATCTTTTAATGCGTTCCAAGAGCGCTCAACCGGATTTCAATATGTTTTGTATTGTATATACAGTCAAACCTCCGTATTCGACTATAATGCATTCCTGAAACCTGTTCAAAAACCGAAACAGCTTTTCCCATTATAATCAATGTAAAATCTTTTAATGCGTTCCAAGAGCTCTCAACCGGATATCAATATGGATTGTATTTTATATACAGTCAAATTCGACCATAATCTGTTCCAGAAACCTGTTCGAAAACCGAAACAGCTTTTCCCAATATAATCAATGTAAAATCTTTTAATTCGTTCCAAGAGCTCTCAACCGGAAATCAATATGCGTTATATTGTATATACAGTCAAACCTCTGCATTCAACCATAATTGGTTCCAGAAACCTGCTCAAAAACTGATTTGTTGGAAAACCGAAAGAGCATTTCCCACTACGATCAATGTCAAATATTCTTGTATTTTTGTTTTTCCTGTTTCTTTGTCTGCACAGCACAAATAACGCAACACGTCGATTCCCAACATTTATTAACATAAATACTCTGCACACGGTTATCACAGTCCTATTGATAGCAGAGGAAAGTGGAACGTCACTCGCATCATGGATGGATACAAAAAAAAGAAAAAAAAAATCTAAATGGAAGGAGGAGGGGCAACTGGGGGTCTTTACTGATTGACACGTTGAGCTTTGACCGTCCTCTCTTTCAGTTTGTCGGCATAAAACTTGAAGGATTCCTGCAGAAGAAGAAAGAAGAGGTCGTCATGAAAGGCAAAATGACACTCGGGCGCGCCGTGTTGGGCTTTTGTGAAAGGCTTCGCCCGCCCTCCTGGGTCTGCTTAAATAGCTTGCACTCGCCAAACAGCTTGTCGCCTTTCATCTTTCAATCCCCATTAATACACAAAGAAGGGATTGAACTCCCGCACACGCACACGCACACACACACACACACACACACACACACACACACACACACACACACAAAAAGACTTCCTCTTGGCTAATTAATCTGTTTTGATCCGTGTGTGTTTTGATTTATAAAGTCAGTGTAAATGCTTTGAATTCATTTCAATGTATTCTGAGAATGATTCATTAACCCATTGACTGCCAGACTAAAAAGGTGTCCATTCCAATTGCAGGACCCACAAAATATTGACTTTAAGGACGGCATAAACATTCAATGCAGCGTAAGAAACCTTAGACTCTCTTCTCTCATCAAGAAAAAAAAAAAGAGTTAATTCCTAAATGATATGGGTCTGGAATTATCTGAGCTTGAAATGGGGGTGGATGAACAATGCAACACATCCATATTGGTTTATTTTGGGCGATAACAACAACTGAAGCTAGAACAAAGCGTTAATGTGAAAAACAGGCAAATGCTGCCCCCTCGTAGAAGGAAAAAAACATGGCCAGAAGACTGGCCAGCGCTTTATCGTCACCCCAGAAAGAAAAACCAAGACCTGGACGTTTTCAATTCCTGAATTAAATAAAATAATAATAATAATAATAATCATAATAAATACAGACATTTTAAAAAGCACTCAGATTCCCACAGTGATGCATCTGTCAAAGGTATTTTTTTAATTATCATTTAATAATAATAATAATGGTTCATCATATCAAATTAGCTTTTTTTGTCTTTTCTCTTGACTTTATTCTTACTTTTTTCCTCTCTTCACTCCTTTTTATTTGACCAGCTATTTAGTTATCTAGCTATCTAGCTGGCGACCTAGCTAGCTACATATATATGCTATTTTATCTAGCTATCTAGCTGGCTATCTCGCTAGCTAGCTATTAGCTCTCTATTTGCTATCTAGCTCCATGGCCGGCTATCTAGCTATCTATCTATTAGCTATATGGTTATCTAGCTGGGTATCTGTTGGCTATCGATTGGCTGTTTTTCTATTTCTTTCTTTCCTTTCCTCATTTCTCCACTGCAAGACGAATAAACGTACATCCAATCCAATCTATTGGCTAAATAGCTAGCTTTCTATCTATTTGAGTTACTTCCGGGTTGACTGAATGCTGGCGCGTGTGGCTGCCGCCGTTCACCCACAGAAAAACTGATCCTGTGACTGTAAAGTGACCTTGAGAGTTTTGAAAGGCGCTTACAAATGAAATGTATTATTATTATTATTATTATTATTATTATCCAGCTATCTAGCTGGCTATCTCGCTAGCTAGCTATTTGCCATTTAGCTCACTGGCCGGCTATCTAGCTAGCTATCCATTAGATATATGGTTATCTGGCTGGTTGGCTAGCTATCTAGCTAGGTATCTGTTTGGTATCGATTGGCTAGCTAGCCAGCTTTCTATCTATTTGAGTTACTTCCGGGTTGAGTGAATGCTGGTGTGTGTTGTGTGGCTGCCGTTGCTCACTCACAGAAAAACATATCTTGCGAGTGTAAAGTAACCTTGAGAGCTTTGAAAGGCGCTTAGAAATGAAATGGATTATTATTATACATTCGGGAATGGCAGTGACTGAGTTTTAAAAAAATGGAGGCGTGACTCACGGGGGGCTCGGCGAATGGCGGCGTTTCTCCGGCGTCGTGGTGCAAGGCGGCCAGCCGCTTGAGTGACAGCTCGTCCAGGACCACGCCCTCTTCCAGCATGCGCTGGTACAGCGCCTTGGCCGACGGCAGGTCTTTGTCCACGGCTGCCGCGTGTGGGAAACAAACACATTTGAGACGGAAATGCCGCCATTTTGGCGGCGACTGATCATCACTTTCAAATCAAAATCAACTTCGAAGACGTATTTCCCAGTTTTTGTTCAAGAAACTGCGCTCTGGCGATACCAAGAAGGACTTTGTGGCAATTCAAGTAGTCTACCAAAATGAATTGAAAATGGACAAAGAACGATTAGCAAGCTTTGTTTGCGCCAAGTTCAAGCATTTTAAAAGCATGTTAGCCACATTTAGCGCCACTTGATCAACCTTGAACAAAGTATGGATTGGATTTGCCTTTATTAGTCTGGCAGTGGAGAAATTTACATTTCACAGCAGCAAAGTTATGAAAGTAGAAAAAAGCCCAACTTCCTCCTGCCTGAATAATGCGTCGCGCTTACGTTCCTCCACTTCTTTCCATCCAGGTTGCGTCGATGGAGCGAGAAAGAAAAGCAGCCCAAGTGCGCTAACGCAAATCCCGGCGGAACGCTAATGAAATAGTCATGCGCTCTCGCCTTTACTGTGATAACGTAGAGAGTTGGTGTTCGGAATTAGAGTTCAAAGGGCGACGTAGAAGAAGGGAAGAGCTGAGTGGCGGGTCGTGTTGCAATTAGCACGCTAGGCTAGGCAGGACAGCTAACTCATTAGTGGGCATGTCCTCTTCAAAAAGGCCAGCATGTTTTCTGTTCCCCCAACACGGGTCGAAATGACCCCCCCCCCCCCCCCCCCAACCACGTTCCCAGTTTCGTGCTACCGCCAGAGCCTGAAAGGACAACTGACGTCACTTTTTTGTTTCTTAACTGACATCAGAAAAACGTTTTATAGCATCTAAAATAGCCAAAACACGCAGTAGGATATTTTTAGTCAAATGCAAATCACCAATACAAATGACTTAGTATCAAAAATCTGCATTTTAGGAAAGTCCCGCCCCCAGCTCGTGACATCACGCCAAGACGTCTTGCATTGGTGGAAAATCAAAACAATGGCTTCAGATTCGGAGAATATGCTTTCTTGTTACTCATCCAGTTATGAATATGATTCAAATAGTTCTGAAGAGGAAAGCATACATGTTTGCAATCGATTAAAGAATTTATTCCGTGTCGGGGGGGAATGTCGCACCCAAAAATGGCCACCGCTGTTGTGAGGAATGAATCAGCCCGTTTCCACAGGCTGATAAATAACTATAACTATAACTGCTTCATGTCATCACAAAGAGGGTACAGCAAGTCCTGAAGAATGAATGACTCTGTGTCTTTGTGTTGTCATATTTGTTATTTTTTCTTTTTTTTTTCCCCAAGATGGCGGCGCATGAACACGCAGCGGCTCCCCTCTCCCGGCAAATTGGCGTTTTCATGTTTATGTTTGTTAAAGTAATTATAAGTGCCTTGCATGCTGGGTCAGAGAGGACAGTAATTTCATCTGTGCTGTATGTCATGCATATTAGCATATCTGACAATAAAGCTGACTTTGACTTTGATAAATTCCTTCCATGGAGCTTGGACTCCCTCTTCTGGTGGCTTTTGGGTGCAACACAAGGTTTTCAAACCAAACAGTACAGCAAAATACATTGACGTGATGGAAGGACGATACAATGCGTCTTTTTTACGGTCAGGGGGCGGTCCTTTAGTGATGTCACGTACGGACTCGTCACCAACTCAAAAACAAGACTTCCTGAATGTTCATCGCGAGTCTTAAAACGTAAAATATAGCTACATGCGGTGGAATGTTATTAAAATAGGCTCAGTAGAAGACATTTGAAGCCATTTTACAAATTATGGACACAACTTGTCCGTAGACGTCGGTTGTCCTTTAACACTCAAATAAAGTTTTAACGCTCAAATAAATTGCACATTCACGACAGTAGGTGGCAGTACGTTACTTGTAGGAAAAAGTCATGCACTTGAATCTTTTTATATGACGGATTAAAACAGAGCAGAGCGCCGATGTGTGTGTGTGCAACGGTCGCGGGTTGGAAATGAAGCGGATTTACTGTACGTGGGGCAGGAGATGTGAGACAATCTCTTTTGGTCAATGGATCCTAACAGCTTCCTGCTTGCTTTCAACATTTAGCTTGTAGCAGACGTGCACATTTCACCAGGACGTCCCTGATCCACTGGTAAAAAAGAGGCTTTGATCCCCTCCGCTTTCATCTAGAACTGCTTCATGTCACAAAGAGGGTACAGCATGTGCTGAAGAATGAATGACTCCCTGTCTTTGTGTTGTGTCACATTATTTGTTATTTTAACAAGATGGCACCGCGAAAGTGGCTGTCCTTCCAGCAGCTCCTGCATTTTGTTTTTCTACTTCTTCCTTTCCTTTCCTCTTCCTTTCTTCACTCTGCTGTTGTGAAATGTCCATTTTTCCACTGCGAGACAAATAAAGGCTCGTCCAATCCAAAACACAATGCTAATCAAGTTATGAAAATAAATGGTGTACAAATCATTCCCAAAAAACAAACGCGGTGTGTATTGTTAACTCGGTCAGTGTCATGGCGCCACTCTTACCGTGACACTTCATCAAGTAAGGGTAGAGCACTTCCTTGTCAGCAAAGTTCGGGATCAGGCTCTGCAAGGTCTTGATTTTGCCCACCTATCACATCGCACACAAGAACAATTGTCGCGTCAGGTGCTATAAAAAAATGCATTTAGAAGTCTGTTGTAAGCTTGTCATGATCTGGTTGGCGACCAACTGGTAGCGACGTCAGCCCTTCCTGCAGCCTCGCAGGTGCTGGTCGTTTTAATCAGTGACACTTAAAAGGACTCCCGGCACGACCATCCGGGGTCGGGTCATTGTTTGATGTATGCTTTGTATACAATTGTATGCAGTGCATATGTTTGTTTAACCTTGGCAGACTTTTACACTTGGTTTTCTTTTGATACTTTGTATTTTCTCTGTTCAGACGATTTTGATGTTTTACATTTTGTTCCTGCTGACCTTTATTTTAATCCAATTTGTCAAACAACGTCCTGCTCCCTCCTGCCTGCTTTTTGGGATCCGCACCCACCATCACCACCTCCTTGCAAAACGTGACAAAGCTAAATTCAACCGCCATGCCAATTTAGTGAAGGGGTTTGCTGTTTTATAAAAAATGCTTCTTTTGCTTCCTTTTTCAAAAAAAAAAACACAAACAAGAGGACTTCTTAAGCCAATACCATGTAGGTTTCGTCATGCTAATGAGGTGAAACCAGAGCCAGGGATAGAGGTAAACAGATTGGCTTCAGGGAGTAGTCCAGGGCTCCTCCAACCTTAGACCATGGACCTATCAGACCAGCGGTCTGGCACAGCCATTTCTGTCCATCTATATATAGAGGGCCAAGGTGACCAGCACAACTATAGTTCGCTGACGAAGCTCTTCGGATGAGGTGCCAAATGTCCGAAACGTCAAATAACTACAACCTTTTCACTCGATTTTCAAAATGCTAAAAGACAGTTGAAGGTATATTGATGTATTTTTTTCCCTCCTTTCAGCTCAACACTTTTGACTGCAAAACAACACTGGAGGTGAAAAGATGGTGTTAAAAAGACAAAACGTGACAAAATATGACAGGACCTGTCCCGGCCGTTGAGACACTCGTGCCAAGTAGGACACCAGCGCTGCCTTCTGCTCCGCCAAGGCGCTGACCCTCTGGAAGAAGACACGGAAAAGACGCATTCAGAGGAGTGAAATTGGGGGGGGCGGGGGGAGACAACAAAAACAACATTGAAGCGCAGGCAGACGATTCATCTTAAACAGATCGTTTAGACCAGGGGTGGGCAACCGATGGCTCTTGAGCCATATATGTCTCTGTTGATGACTGCATCGGTCTCACAGAACTAAATACTTGGCTTACGAACTTAATTAGTACCCAGACACAGTGTGTGATTGACAGACAGAGCCACGTGATTGGTCAAGGACGCAGCAGTGAGGGGAGGTGGTTTAAACATTAAAGAGACAGGCAGACGACAGAGTGACAAAATGGAGAGAAAACAGTGAAATTTGGACTCGTTTCAACTTTGACAGTTCAAAGGCAGAGTGTAGACTGCAAGGTTAAAATTCCCATCAATCAAGCTCCACAAATAACCCACACACGTCATCTGTACACTTGAAGCAAAAAGCTATCAACCCAGCTAAACAGAACACAATTGATGAGGAACAAGGTAAAATTATCGCAGAAAAAGCACCTACATGGGATCATTCCTCAAGGTGGTGAAAGAAGAAGGTTACGTTCCTTATCAAGTGTTTAATGCTGAGGAAAGCGGCCACTCCATTCCATCAAGCCATCAACGACCATCACAAATGACTTTATTATACAGTACAGTTTATTTCTTTAATTATAATGCCATAGCACATTTATTATACATAAAATAAGGGGTATTTTGTGTAGGTTTAAGGCTTAGAAAATTAGAAAGTAGAAAATTATGTTTTATGGGGACCTGGGAATTGATTATTCTTATTTTAATGGTTTCCTATGGGAAATTGATTTTTGGCATACACACTTTTCGCCTTACACGCTATCTGGGAAGCAATTAAGTTCGTAAGCCAAGGTATCACTGTGTTTGACTTTTATGGCTCTCTTAGTCAAAAAGGTTCCCGAAGACCCCTAGTTTCGACATAAACGCACAGCGAAAGATTAGGCACGTCACGGTTGGCAAGCGGTGGAGGAAAAGATGCTTGCGGCAGCCTCAGATGCACGCGGCTGTTTGATTGGCTGTTTATACAACGCGAGTGTGCGTGAGCTCCTGACTGAGCAGCAATAATAAAAATAATAATAAGAATAATACATTTCATGTATAAGCGCCTTTCAAAACTCTCAAGGTCACTTTACAGTCACATGATAAGTTTTTCTGTGGGTGAGCAGCGGCAGTCACACACATGCTAGCTAATATATAGCTAACTAGCTAGCTAGCTAATAGATATCTAATAGATAGCCAGCTAGCTAGCTAATAGATAGCCAGTTAACCAGCTAGATAGCTGGATAGATAGCTAATAGATAGGCAGCTAGCTAGCTAGATAGCCAATCGATAGCCAGCCACCTAGCTAGCTAATAGATATCGAATAGCTAGCTAGATAGCTGGATAGATAGCCAGCTAGATATTTAATAGATAGCCAACAGAAAGTCAGCCAAATAGCTAGCTAACAGATAGTGAATAGATAGTTAGCTAGCTGGATAGATAGCCAGCTAGATATCTAATAGATAGCTAATAAATAGCCAGCTAGCTAATGTAAGCCGAACCTGCAGAAACAAAATATTAAAACAAAATAAAGTAATAATGTCGTTTCCAGCCAGTTGCAAAGCGAACTAGCGAGCGACTATGCGAGCGATCCGCTTTAACACAACTTGAAAGAAAATGGCCTGCGAGGCTTTTAACAAAACGCATACATGCATAACGTGCACACACGCACCCGCTCAAGCATTCCAGTACAATCATGCAATTAGAGTGGCGTTATGCACACGGCCGTGCTCCGACTCCCCCGGTGACGGACGGCACAAGCAACCCGGCCGGCGGCGCCGTAAAAGCTGCGGATGCTAACAGGCAAATTCTTCGTACTTCTCTTCACTTGCACTCGTTTACTCATTTGCTGCCATTCCAGAATTTGTTCGGGAATTGAAAATATGACGTGGAGCGCCATTCTCCAAATAGTTTGAGTGTTGTTTGTTCTTGCTTGGGCGCCGATAAAGCACTGGTCAGACCTCTGGCAATGTTTTTTTTTCCCCTCCCGTGAGAGGGCAACATTTGCCTTTTGCCCATGTTAGCGCTTTGGTTACAGATTCAGCCGTTGTTAAAGTGCTATAGAAACCAATATGGATGTATTATTATACATATATATTTTGTACAGCTGCCCCCATTTCAAGCTCAGATAACTCCAGACCCATATCACTTAGGAATGAACTATTTTTTTCTGATGAAAAAAAAAAAAAAAGAGTCTGATGCTTTTTAATTTATTAATTAATAAAAGCTTTTTTTTTTTTGATTAAAGAAGAGAGTCTAAGGCACAGGTGTCAAAGTCAAGGCCCGCGGGCCAAATCCGGCCCGCCACACTATTTTTTTCGGCCCGCGAAAGCAAATCAAACTTGTTAAATTCCATGATGATTGCTAAAATCTGAGCCAAAATTTCATATTTTTGGATGTCAACCACGATAAAAGTCATTATTCTTGACTTCAGATTTGAAAACGAGTTATTCATTAATTTGCTGTGTGCTCTATATGTAATATTTGAAGGGATTTAAACATTCTAATTGGTTCCCCAAATTCATAACGGCCCTCGAGAGGAAACCATAACTACAATGCAAAAAATGACTTTGACACCCCTGGTCTAAGGTTTCTTAAGCTGAATTGAATGTTTATGTCGTCCTAAAACGGAATATTCTGCGGGTCCTGCAATTGGAGTATCAATGACAAAAACCCTGGCACTGGAGTGGACACATTTTTGCACATCGTCTGCCAGTGAATAACATGAAATGTTATTTATTTCAATTAAATTAAAGTTATTTATTTACTTTAATTTATTCATGTATTTATTTATTTAGATTATTATCATATCATATCATATCATATCTTTATTAATTTATTTATTTATTCATTCATTCATATAATGTAATATAATTTAATTAAAATCAATTCAGTTTAATGTAATATTTTTTTTAATAATTTAATTGGTTTATTATTTTTTTACATTTATTAATTAAAACATGTTTTTTGTGATGAAAGAAGAGAGTTTAAGGTTTCTTACGCTGTATTGAATGTTTATCAAGTCCCTAAAAGTCAATATTCTGCGGGTCCTGCAATTGGAGTGAAAATGACAAAAACCCTGGCACTGGAGTGGACACATTTTTGCACATCACTTGCCAGTCAATGAGTTAAGGACCGTTATGAATTTGGGGAAGCCGTTAAAATATTTCGCCCCCTCAAGATACAGTGATACCTCGCTTTACGAACCCCTTGGCTTACAAACGTTTCGGTTTACGAACATTACATTGATGAAAATTTTACCTTGGCATACAAACTCTTTTTCAGGATACACACGGAGCTTCCACATTAAGTGATGTGTCGCTCGCGAATGACAAAAATGGAACAACAAAATGGCAGCCGACTGTTTTTGTCCTCTATTCCCCGCCCCCAGTCTTCGGTTAAAGCACGTGATTGGTCAAGAACGCAGCAGTGAAGGGGGGGGGGGGGGGGCTATAGACAGAGAGACAGTGAGACCGTTCTCCAAAAAAGAATATGGCAGTCGATTTTTTTTGTCCTCTATTCCCCACCCCCAGTCTTCGGTTAAAGCACGTGATTGGTCAAGAACGCAGCAGTGAGGAGGAGGGGATTGGGGGGGGGTTAAACATTAAAGAGACAGGCAGACGACAGAGAGTGAGAAAATGGGTAGAAGACAGTGACATTTGGAATAATTTCAACTTTGATAGTTAAAGGCAGAGTGTAGACTGCAAGGTTAATATATCCCATCAATCAGGCTCCATAAATAACCCACACAAGCATCTGTACACTTGATGCAAAAAGCTATCAACCCAGCTAAACAGAACACAATTGATGAAGAACTAGGTAAAATTATCGAAGAGAAAGTACCGACAAGGGATCATTCCTCAAGATGGTGAAAGAAGAAGAAGGCTACGTTCCTCATCAAGTGTTTAATCCTGAGGAAACCGGCCACTCCATTCCATCAGCGACCATCACAAAGGTCAATAAAACGACTTTATTATACAGTACAGTTTATTTCTTTAATTATAATACCATAGTACAGTGAGACCTCAACTTACAAACTTTTCGTCTTACAAACGTCAAATTTCGGAAAATTAAATCTTATAATAAGCACTATTTTCATAATACACACCCACCACGGCTGGCGGAGTGATCTTCGGCGGAAGAACACGACCGAAGAGCACCAGAGGTTAAGTTACCAACAGTCCATATGGAAGGTGACTCTCCTTCCATAAGTCATCAACGACCATCAAAAAGGTAAATAAAACTTTATTTTACAGCACAGTTTATTTCTTTAATTACAGTCCTCATGTAATGCGCCTCTCTTTCCAAACAGCAATTCCCTTTGACCTTCGACCTCCAATGCCATTCCATCAAGCTATAAAAGACCATCACAAATGTAAATAAAGTGACTTTATGATACAATGCAGTGTATTTCTTTCAATACAATACAATAGCACATTTATTATACATAGAATAAGGTATGTTGCATGTAGTTTTAAGGCTTATTTAGTTGAAAAGTATATATTATAGAAACCCGGGAACGGATTATTCCCATTATAATGGTTTCCTATGCAATTTTTTTTTTTGAGATACACACTTTTCGCCTTACACACTCAGTCTGGGACCAATTAAGTTCGTAAGTTGAGGTCTCACTGTACATTTATTTTCCATAAAACAAGGTATATGTTTTTGTGTAGTTTTAAACGACAGCCGACGCCTCGGGACAAGTTGTGTCCATAATTTGTAAAATCACTTCAAATGACTTCTACAGAGCGTATTTTACAAAGATTCCACCGCATATAGCTATAGTTTACGCTTTAAGACTCGTGCTGAATATTCACTAAGTCTTGTTTTCGAGTTGATGACGATGCTTGACAGGACCTCACGTCTGGAACGCCCCTGACCGAGAAAGCGACACACAATGCATTTTGGGTACTTTGTTTGGTCTGAAAACTTTGTGTTGATGGCGAAATGTGAAGGAAAACACATAAATAATGCGATGTTGAATCGTTATGTGTTGCACCTAGACTACTATTTGATACTAGTGGACACACATTCCCAGCAGACAAATCAGCCCATTTCCAACGTAGCTTGGGCGCCATCTTGTGCATTTTCTGAGCGCTACATTGGAGTCCAGATGCCTCAAAATGAGACGGAAGTGCTTCTTTAATCGATTGCAAACATGTATGCTTTCCTCTTCAGAACTATTTGAATCATATTCATAAATGGATGAGTAACAAGAAAGCATCTTCCCCGAATCTGAACTCTCTGAAGCCATTGTTTTGATTCTAGAGCAAGGCAAAGATGTCTTGGCGTGATATCACGAACAAGGGGGCGGGACCTTCTGAAATTCGCAATTTCCGGGGTCATTTTGAAGTAGTTTTGGGACACTAACTCACTTTTATTGGTGTTTTGCATTTGACTAAAAATATCAGGCTGAGTGTTTTGGGTATTTAAGATGCTATCAAACGTTTTTCTGATGTCAGTTAGGAAACAAAAAAATGGTGTCGGTTGTCCTTTAAGGCTTAGAAAATTAGAAAATTATGTTTTATGGGGACCTGGGAACGGATTATTCTCATGTTAATAGTTTCCTATGGGAAATTAATTTTTGGGATACACACTTTTCACCTTACACACTCTGTCTGGGAACCAATTAAGTCCGGAAGCCAAGGTATCACTGTATGACAGACAGAACGGCCAACAAATTATTGAATAACTAGTTTTCAAATTAAAAAAATCGTCTGCATTGCTCCTTAAATAGTGATGACGGAAAGATGCGTTTTCATTCGTGAGCACTTAAATGACAGGCGCAAGCAAACGAGCGAGAGGGGCGATCACCCAGCCAGTGAGCGAGAAGTAATGGCCGCCGTATGGCGGCGAGCCTCTCCCATTTAGCGCCCGCGTGACGGGCTCTTTCTCGGCCATTCTGCCGCTGTCTACATATTCATTTCCCAGAGCTCGCGGCAAAGCCATCGAGGTGTAACTCAGGAACTCGGTGTAAATAAGTGAAGTCGAAGCCCGAGTCGGTCCACCGCGGACCGTCAGAATCGGCGCCATTTGGGACGCTGATGCGAAAAAAAAAAAGGTCGCATGAATTAGTCAAAATCCGTCACAACTGGCCCGGAAGCATCAACCGGTTGGCATCCACTTAAAAAAAAAACAACTCATCATCGCCCGCCATTTTGGTTCTGCCGTGATTGATTCTTATTGGCCGAGACACAGGAAGCACAAAGGCCCGCACTCATTCGCTGCCATCCCCGAATTTTCAGTTCGGGGATGGAATTGAAAAGAATGACGTGGAGCGCCATTCCCAAAATGGTTCGGGTTTTGGATATTCTTGCGTGGGTGCCGATAAAGCGCTGGTCAGCACTCTGGCATTTTTTAAAATAATAATAATAACAACAACAACAACAACAACAACAACAACAACAATAATAATAATCCATTTCATTTATAAGTAAAACTTGCAAGGTCACTTTACAGTCACTGGCCGAGTTTTTCTGTGGGTGAGCAGCGGCAACCACGCGCGCCAGCATTCACTCTATCCGAAGTGCTTGCGTAAAGTGCTGGTCAGCCCTCTGGCAATGTTTTTAATAATAATAATACATTTTATTTCGAAGCGCCTTTGAAAACTCAAGTTCACTTTTCAGTCACAGGATACATTTTTCTGTGTGTGAGCAGCGGCAGCCACACGCACCATCGTTCACTCAACCCGGAAGTAACTCAAATAGTAAGACAATAATGATAATAATTCATTTACTTTCTAAGCGCCTTTCAAACCTCTCAAGGTCACTTTTCAGTCACAGGATAAGTTTTTCTGTGGGTGAGCAGCGGTAGGCACACGCACCATCGTTCACTCAACCCGGAAGTAACTCAAATAGATAGAAAGCTAGCTAGCTATCTGTATAGATAGCTAATGATAGCTAGCCAGCTAGCTAGCTAATATATAGCTATCTAGCTGGTAAGATAGCTAATAGCTAGCTAGCCAGCTATCTAGTTAATAGATAGCTCATAAATAGCCAGCTAACAAGCTAGCTAGCTGGATAGATGGGGGTACTTCATTCCAATGAGTACACACATGCACACGTAGTGTGCGCTCGCTCAATTCGTACTCCCCTTTAAATTCCTCAAGGGGGCAGCATTGCCCTTTTTCCATGTTAGCGCTTTGTAACAGCTTCAGCGATTGTTAAAGCGCTATATCAATCAATATGGATGTATTGCATTTTGTACATCCGTCCCCAGTTCAAGCTCAGATAACTCCAGACCCATATCATTTAGAAAATAACGTTTTTTTCTGATGAAAGAAGAGAGTCTAAAGTTTCTTACGCTCTTTTGAATGTATATGTTGTCATTGGAGTGACAATGACAGGAGATGTGAGACAATCTCTTTTGGTCAATGGATGCTACAGCTGCGTGTTTGCTTTCAACATTTAGCTTGTAGCAGACGTGCACAATCCGCCATGCAGTGGGATCCACTGCTGAAAAGGATGCGCTGATCCTCTCCTCTTTCATCTAGAACTGCTTCATGTCACAAAGAGGGTATAGCAAGTGCTGAAGAATGAATGACTCTCTGTGTCTTTGTGTTGTCATGTTATTTGCTATTTAGTTTTTTTTTTAACTTCAAGATGGCGCCGCGAGAGTGGCTGCCTTTCCAGCAGCTCCTGTATTTTGTTTTTCTATTTCTTTCTTTCCTTTCCTCATTTCTCCACTGCAAGATGAATAAAGGTACATCCAATCCAATCTATTGGCTAAATAGCGAGCTTTCCATCTATCTGAGTTACTTCCGGGTTGAGTTAACGCTGGCGCGTGTGGCTGCCACTGCTCACCCACAGAAAAACTGATCCTGTGACCTTGAGAGTTTTGAAAGGCGCTTAGAAATAAAATGTATTATTATTATTATTATTATGCCTACAACATTTAGCTTGTAGTGGACATACACATTCCACCATGATGTCCCTGATCCACTGCTGAAAAGGACGCTGTGAAATGTAAATTTCTCCACTGCGAGACTAATACAAGCAAATCCATCCATCCATCTCCTCTTTTATCTAGAAGTACATCATGTCACAAAGAGGGTACAGCGAGTTCTGAAGAATGAATGACTCTCTGTGTCTTTGTGTTGTCATGTTATTTGCTATTTAGTTTTTTTTTTAACTTCAAGATGACGCCGCGAGAGTGGCTGCCTTTCCAGGCGCTCCTGTATTTTATTTTTCTACTTCTTTCTTTCCTTTCCTCTTCCATTCATAACTTACTGCTGTGAAATGTCAATTTCTCCACTGCGAGACGAATAAAGTTACATCCAATCCAATCTGCCCCCATTTCAAGATCAGATAACTCACGACCCACATCATTTAGCAATTAACTCTCTTTTCTAATGAAAGATGAGGGTCTAAGGCACACGTATGCAAACTACGGCCCGCGGGCCACATACGGCCCGTTAGGCTTTTTAATCCGGCCCGCCGAACTCGTCCAAATTATAGTGAAAACAGTGTCTGAAACTCATGACAAAAAGTTAGCGGACAACAGGGCAGACAACTCTGAAAAGTTGCCTGCCTCATTTTCACAACTTGAAACACAATGAGACGACTAATCGCAAAAATAAAACATTGTTGCAAAGTACAGTTTTTTGAATTAAGGATGTACCTACCACAAATGCTACCTTGCGTAATTTACGGTAAATGTCCATGGCTGTAAATTTCGCTGCAGTAGTCATTTGTCACCATGTAGCACAATGAAATGGTTGCATTGCTTGCTACAATCCACTAAGGCCCTTTCATAACTCTCAAGTACACTTTACAGTCACGGTTTAATGTAAATTTATGTTTTGTAGCGTCACATATGTTGTTAGCTTCTTTTGACTCTTTCTTCTGGGGCTGAGGTTCTGTGCATCTATTTTAGAAAATGACATGCAAATGCACGACCTTAGAACGCTTGCGAAAGTCCGGAAGAAAGAAGCAGGCTTCTGATTGGCTGCCGTGCCGAGTATGCAAATTTCAACTGCAGGTAGCCTATGTCTGTGTGCTCGGCGACGATACACGTGTATTGTTTGCGCGTGAAGGCGAGGGCGTCCGTGGCGAGTTTGTAGAGCGCACGGTCAGGACAATCCATCCATGATTTTGCGGAATTTAACAACAAGTAGGTATTATTGAGCGTGAATATTTCGTTGTGGAATAATATGTTTTGAATGTTGAAAGTGATTCCATTTCTTTAACTTTGCACCTTCGATTGAAATTTATTAAAAACAGACGCAATCTTGATAAATCACAGTGCGTATGTTATTTTAATCTATTTCCATTTCCTCCTCCCAGTATCTTCGAAATAGTATGTAAACGCCATATCTTGCATATTCCTTGAGACAAATTAACTGATAAGGACTGTTTTTCACATTTGAAAGACAGTTAATAAATTGGGTTGTAGTGTTCTTACTGTACTATGAGGTTTGTACACACGACGTTTAAAGGACAACCAGCACCATTTTTTGTTTCCTACGGACATCAGAAAATCGTTTTATAGCATCTAAAATACCCAAAACACGCAGGCTGATATTTTTAGTCAAATGAAAAACACCAATAAAAATGACTTCAAAATGAATCCGGAAATGGCGAGTTTCAGAAGGTCCCGCCCCCTTGTTCGTGACGTCACGCCAAGACGTCTTGCCTTTGATCGAGAATCAAAACAATGGCTTCAGATTCGGAGAAGATGTTGTTACTCATCCAGTTATGAATATGATTCAAATAGTTCTGAAGAGGAAAGCATACATGTTTGCAATTGATTAAAGGAGTCCTCCCATTTCAATTCGAGCCGTCAATGACAGCAATGTAGCACCCAGAAAATGCAGAAGATGGCGCCCAAGCTACGTTGGAAATGGGCTGATTCGTCAGCTGGGAATTTGTGTCAGCGAATATTAAATAGTTGTCTTGGTGCAACACACAACGATTCACCATCGCGTTATTTAGGTGTTTTCCTTCTAATTTCGCCATCAACACGAAGTTTTCAGACCAAACAAAGTACCGCAAAATGCATTGTGTGTCGCTTTCTCGGTCAGGGGCGGTCCAATCGTGACGTCACATGGGGATCGTCATCAACTCGAAAACAAGACTTCATGAATATTCAGCTTAGCTATCTTAAAACGTAAAACTATAGCTATATGCGGTGGAATCTTATTAAAATACGCTCAGTCGAAGTCATTTGAAGTGATTTTACAAATTATGGACATAACTTGACCGGAGGAGTCGGTTGTCCTTTAATGCTTTAGGTTTAGTATTTCCGGCCCAAACACTCATTATGAATTTGTGGAAGCCATTAAAATGTTTCATTCCCTCATTACATGATATACAAAAGAGCTAACAAATTATTGAATAACTACTTTTGAGTCCATTGTGGTTGACGTGGGACAATTTGACATTTTGGTTGGGACTGCAACGAGGAATGCGAGGATTCTAGTCCGGAAAGAAATCAGGGGGTCAGAACAGAACTCTAGACGGGCTTCATAGAGAACGGATGACAAGAGCCCTGGCGTTCGACCACCGAGGGACTGGATCGGGTGCGCTTGCCGGTTCATTGACGCGCGTTGACCAAGACTTACGTCCAGCATGAACTTGGCGTCGTCCACTTTGTCCAAGTCCAGAAGGTTGAGGAAGAGATCGGAAGCCGGTCGGTAGCAAGCAAAGTGGTTGGCCAGCCGCTCGGCCATGGCGCTCACTGCAAGGCAACGTCGGGCAGACGGGGAACTTTTTTGCTCAGTGGCCTTTTTAGAATAATAATCATAATAATACATTTCATTTCTAAGCGCCTTTCAAAACTCTCAATGTCACTTTCCAGTCACAGGATCACTTTTTCTGTGGGTGAGCAGCGGCAGCCACACGCGCCAGCGTTCACTCAACCAGGAATAACTGAAATAGATAGAAAGTTAGCTAGCGAATATATAACTAATAGAAGGCTAGCTAGCTTGATATTTTATAGATAGCTAGCTAGGTTGCCAGCTAGCTAGCCAATAGATAGCTAGATAATTGATAGATAGCAAATAGATAGCTAGCTAGCTAGCTAGATTGTTTATAGATAGCGAATAGATAGGTAGTTAGTTTGCCAGTGAGCTAGTTTATAGATAGCAAAAATACAGCTAGCTAGGTTGCCAGCTAGCTAGCCAATAGATAGCAAATAGCTAGCTAGCTAGATAGATAGTTTATAGATAGCAAATAGATAGCTAGCTAGGTTGACAGCTAGCTAGTTTACAGGTAGCAAATAGATTGCTAGCTAGATAATTCATAGATAGCAAATAGAAAGATAGCTGGTTTGCCAGCTAGCTAGTTAATAGATCGCAAATAGCTAGCTAGCTAGATAGTTTGTAGATAGCTAGCTCGGTTGCCAGCTAGCTAGATAGTTTATAGATAGCAAATAGACAGCGAGCTAGGTTGCCAGCTAGCTAGCCAATAGATAGCAAATAGATAGCTAGCTAGCTCGATAGTTTATAGATAGCAAATAGCTAGCTAGCTAGGTTGCCAGCTAGCAAGGTAATAGATAGCAAATATCTAGCTAGCAAGCTAGATAGTTTCTAGATAGCAAATAGACAGCTAGCTAGGTGGCAACCCAGCTAGCTAATAGATAACAAATAGATAGCTAGCCCCGATGAACAGCTCACGGCACACGGCTTACGCTTGTCCAGGGCTTTATCGTTGTTTTCCTCCAAAAGCTTGCGGAACACGAAGCCCATGCTGGAGCTTTGGCCGTCGGGCGCCGTGTAGACCTCCTCCAGCATCTCAACCGCCGAATCCAAATCGCCCCTGAGGACAAAAGTCAAACATTCAGACTTTTTTCTTTTTTTTTTTTAGCTAAGCTCATTGGTACAGGAGTGGTCCATCGATGAAAAGGTTTCTTCAGCCTTCATCTGTACTTCTTTTCAAGGTGTCGGACGTTTCGCTTCTCATCCAAAAGGCTTCGTCAGCTAACTAAAATTTGCTGGTAGCTTTGGCCCTATATATATATATCCCTACTGTCCAGAGGTGGCGGTGCCAGACCTCTGCTATGATAGGTCCCTACTATAAGGTTGCGGGGAGCAGAGGACTACTCCCTGAAGCTACATTGATTACTTCCATTGACCAGTCAGGTCAATGGAAGTATTATGGGGTCTAAGACTGGCCTGATTGCCCCATTTGCTCCGGTATCACTTCAAAGCTGGTATCACACACGATCTCAGACGTGTGTTGTAAGCATGATCCAAATGAAGCCTCACACCACCTTGGCGATTTAGTGAAGGGTTTTGCTGTTTTATCAAAATAGCCTCTTTTACTCCCCTTTCAATCCATCTATTGTCTTTCGCTACGATTTTAACCTCATTGTCGTCAAATGAGTGGTTGCTAGCTTTTAGGTGCATATGTACTGCAGATTGAGACCCACTAGCATTATCCCTGCGATGTTGATAAAATTTAATTTGGATCGTGCTTACAACACACTTCTGAGATCGTTACCGCATAGGCTTAGTTATGCTGATGAGGTGATTCCAAAGCAAATGGGGCAATCATGCCAGTCGTGGACCATAATCAGTCAGGAGAATAGAAGTAATCAGTGTAGCTTCAGGGAATAGTCCTCTGCTCCCCCCAACCTTAGTGCAGGGAACTATCAAAGAAGTGAATGGGGCAATCAGGGTCAGTATTAGACCATAATCAGTCAGGAGAATGGAAGTAATCAGTGTAGCTTCAGGGAGTAGTCCTCTGCTTCCCAAAACCTGAGAACAGGGACCTATCATAGCAGAGGCCTGGCACCGCCACCTCTGGACAGTAGCGATATATATATAGGGCCCCAGAGCTACCAGCAAAATTTTAGTTGGCTGACGAAGCCTCTTGGATGAGAAGCCCGACACCTTGAAAGAAGTACAGATGACGGCTTTGTTGAAATGTTTGCTTTTGCGCGCAGGCACGCCAGCACAACGCTCGACAAATAACTCAATCTGGCAACCCGTCTTGGGCGACTACTTAACTGCCCGTCCCCCCCCCTTTCACACTTGCCTTTGCGATGAATATTTAACGGCGACGGCGTGCGCAAATGTCCAGAGGTGGGTGAACATATCCCCGCTGATTGTTGCAACCGGGACATCTGAATAATTCAACCTTTTTTTCCGGCCCCGCTCGCTTACCCGGCCGAGCTCTTAACCAGAGACGCGGCATGTCGGGGCGACTCAGGGCGCCGCTCTCGGAGGTCGAGGTTCAAGCTGACAGGGCCGAGCGAGCGAGCGAGCGGGCGCCGGGCCGTCTCGCCCTTTCTTCCGCTCTCGGCGGCACCGCCGAGTTGGCACGGGGATGCCCGTGGCGCTAATGCGGCCATGAAAGCTCCACGCGCAAAGTCTTCTTCCATTTTTGTTCGCGTCGCGTTTGAGAGGCCACGCGGCAGGTGTTTGCAGAGATATTAACTCATTCACTGCCATCTCTGAATTTATTCGGGAATTGAAAAGAATGACGTGGAGCGTCATTCCCGAATTTGTTTGGGTTTTGTTTGTTTGTTTTTTTTTTTGCTTGGGTGCCGATAAAGCGTTGGTCAGACCTCTGGCAATGTGTTTCCCTTCCGCAAGGGGGCAGCATGTCCCTGTTTTCTATGTTAGTGCTTTTTTTCCAGCTTCAGCTGTTGTTAAAGCGCTATATAAACCAATATGTCTTGTATTATTTACAGATGCCCCCATTTCAAGCTCAGATAACTCCAGACCCGTATCACTTAGGAATGAACTCTTTTTTTGCTGATGAAAGAAGAGAGTCTAAGGTTTCTTAGGCTGCATTGAATGTTGATATCGTCCTCACAACAAAATCCCGTCACTGTAAAGTGTCCTTGAGAGTTTTGAAAGGCGCTTAGAAATTAAATGTATTTTTATTATTATCTAGCGAGCTAGCTATTAGCTATGTCCTTGAGTTTTGAAAGGCGGTTATAAATACAATGTATTATTATTATTGTTATTAGCTATCAGGTAGCTAGCTAGCTTTCTATCTATTATTATCATCATCATCATCACCATCACTATCATCATTATCACCATTGCAAATATTCTTATTATTATTAATAAAAATTATTATACAGTAAAGCAGGGGTGTCCAAAGTCGGTCCTCGAGGGCCGGTGTCCTGCCTGTTTTCCAGCTCTCTGAGGAGCAACACACCTGATTCAAATGTTGAATCATGTGCTAGCTAGCTAGATAGTTTATAGATAGCAAATAGATAGCTAGCTAGGTTGACAGCTAGCTAGATAGTTTACAGGTAGCAAATACAGATAATTCATAGATAGCAAATAGAAAGCTAGCTGGTTTGCCAGCTAGCTAGTTAATAGATAGCAAATAGCTAGCTAGATAGTTTATAGATAGCAAATAGATATCTAGCTAGGTTGCCAGCTAGCAAGGTAATAGATAGCAAATAGCTAGCTAGCTAGTTTCTAGATAGCAAATAGATAGCTAGCTAGCCAATAGATAGCTAGCTAGCTCGATAGTTTATAGATAGCAAATAGCTAGCTAGCTAGGTTGCCAGCTAGCAAGGTAATAGATAGCAAATAGCTAGCTAGCTAGCTAGATAGTTTCAAGATAGCAAATAGACAGCTAGTCAGGTTGCCAGCTAGCTAGCCAATAGATAGCTAGCTAGATAGTTTCTAGATAGCAAATAGATAACTAGCTAAGTGGCAACCCAGCTAGCTAATAGATAAATAGATAGCTGAGGAGCTACACACCTGATTCAAATGTTGAATCAGGTGCGTTGCTCCTGGGAGAGCTGGAAAACAGGCAGGACAGCGGCCCTCGAGGACCGACTTTGGACACCCGTGCAGTAAAGTATCGTTATATCGATATCAGTTGTATTGATAATACTGCTTATTACGATACAATTTTCATTTCCCGGCAAATTTCTATTCTTTTTATGTATAATGAGTTCAGTTTAGTACGATACATGGTTATTATGATGATCCGGTTACTACGGTGCTCTTTTTTTATCTCCCGCCGGCCATTTTGCGATGTTTATATCGATACAAAAGCAGTTTAAGGTGAATCGATATTTGCTTAGGGGTTTCTATACAGTACCACCATTATTGAAATCTGTATCAGTCGCACCGTTGGTCATGTGACTTCGTCATCAATAACAATGAATGAGTTAAGATGCTTGATTTGCTTTGGCGGGCCGAATAAAATGTTGTGACGGGCCAGATGTGGTCCCCGGGCCTTCACTTTGACACCTTTTTCTGCCAATCATTTCGTCATGTGACAATTGGTTGACACAAAGAGCGATGGTTTGAACTCACGAGCGCCGTGCCAGGGTTTTTGTCATTGTCACTCGAATTCCAGGACCCACACAATAACAATTTTTATAATTACAGTAAAGTCTCGTTATATCGAGACTTCGTCACGTGACCAGCTTCCGTGTCTTGCGCATGGTAACAGACGCCATTTTCTACCATAATAAAGACGGCACTAAAGTTGGACTTCGGACCTGGATCAAAGAGAATGAGAACGTCACAATACTGTGGTCTTATTATCCAGTATACAGTTGTTTAACACCAACTTCAACCATGGGGAAACGAATTGTGATATCCGAACAACGTACAAGGCAATCGTGGCTGTGGAGGAAAATCCAACAAGCAACGAAATAGTTCGACGTGCAGCAGAATACTTCATCAATGTAAGTCATGTAAACGTTGCAGTTTTCGTTTTCCATACATGTACATATTTAATTGTGTTGTATTCAGATATCTTTATCGCTTGCAATAATCACTGTTTTTCATATGTTTGTACACGCTGGCTTTCGTGGTTTCTCTCGTGTGTACAATGTCAACAATGTCGCAGAGTCACGATTGCAAGAGTGAGTTATTAAAATAATAAATAAGGTTTTTATGTCATGCATAAGTTTATTTTTCACTTCACTACAGTACATGCTAGATACGCAATCCATGAACCCAATGAGAAAATTACATGCCATATCAAAGATCCCCCATTTATTGCCCCCGCTTCGTGCAGTACGGCGCAGGGTCGGATATATCGATAGTACGGTTTTATCGCCATTTTTTCTGACTCCCAAGAATATCGATATAACGAGACTTTACTGTAATTATAAAAATATTTATTCTGTGGGTCCTGGAATTCGAGTGACAGTGACAAAAACCCTGGCACGGCGCTCGTTAGTTCAAACCATCGCTCTTTGTGTCAACCAATTCGCATCTGACGAAATGATTGGCAGAAAAAGATGTCAAAGTGAAGGCCCGGGGGCCACATCTGGCCCATCACATCATTTTATTCGGCCCGCCAAAGCAAATCAAGCATTTTAACTCATTCATTGTTATTGATGAAATTATTCGGGAAGTGAAAATATGATGTAGAGCGCCATTCCTGAATTTGTCCGGCTTTTGTTTTTTTGTGCTTGGGTGCCGATAAAGCGCTGGCCATAACTGGCAATGTTTTTTTCCCTTCCGCAGTCCCCTTTTTTATATGTTAGCGCTTTGTCCCAGCTTCAGCTGTTTTCAAAGCGTTATATTTGTATTGTAATTTGGACATCTGCCCCCATTTCAAGTTCAGATAACTCCAGACGCATATTACTTAGGAATAAACTCCCTTTTTCAGATGAAAGAAGAGAGTCTAAGGTTTCTTACACTGCATTGAATGTTGATGTCGTCCTAAAAGTCGATATTCTGCGGGTGCTGCAGTTGGGCTGACAATGACAAAAACCCTGGCACGACGCTGGTGAGTTCAAACCGTAATGAAATGATTGGCGGCAGAAAAAAAGGTTCCTTCTTCAAGAGAGCGATGGTTCACTGATTGCCGATAATATTGGGAGCGGGTCACCATTGGGGAAAAGGATGTTATTTGTGGCCTGGGCGGATGTCGATGTGGAGTCTCTCCATTGAGTAACCCGCGCAAGAACCCGTCGAGGACTTACCGCTTGATGTGAGCCAGGGCCTTGTTGTTGGTGAACAACATGGCGGACAGGTTGAGCCCGGCGCCGAGACCTTCCATCAGCGACTGCACCTCGCCAATTGCCGCCGCGTCGCCTCGGCTGCCGAGGGCCTGCACCAGCCTGGTGACGGCGAGCTGCGAGGGCACGTGGTCCTGGCGCAGCATCGACTTCAACGTCTCCAAAGCGTCTGAGGAGGGCGGCCAAAAAGTGATCTGGCGCCACGTTTGGCAGACGTTTTGGTCCGTGCATGCACGTGGCGGCGTTACCTTGGGTTTGGCCTCGCTTGCTCTGCGTGACCACCAGCAAATTCTTGGCTATGTCGCTCAGCTGGAAGCTCGGCAATCGAGCCTGGGCACTGAAATCATTGAGACGGGAAGTTAACTTGCTTGCTTTCTTTCACCAATTCCAAAAAGGCAAAAAAAAAATAGCCGGCCCGACGGCCGGTCAGGACAATGCGTGGACAAACGCCATTCCTATTGAGTTGCATCAAACGGAACCAAGATCTAATGATTTGCACACACAAGAAACATGAGCTACACATGGGAGAGGGAAGATATAGAAATACGATAATAATAATAATAATAATAATAATAATAATAATAATAATAATAATAACAATAACAAGACGTCTGTGTAAGGTTTCTTCAGCCGTTATCTGTACAAATTTGAAGGTGTCGGACGTTTCGCTTCTTATCCAAGATGCTTCGTCAGTGAACTAAAGTCTTACTGGTAGTTTCTGCCCTATATATATATATATATATATATATATATATATATATATCCCTACATGGCGGTGCCGGACACTGCTATGATAGGTCGCTGCTCTCAGGTTGGGGAGAGCAGCCGCAGGGAGTAGTCCTCTGCTCCCCCCAACCTGAGAGCAGCGACCTATCATAGCAGTGTCCGGCACCGCCATGTCTGGACATAACAACAACAACAACAACAAGAATAATACGGAGAAGAATACTACTACTACTACTACTACTAATAATAATAATAATAATAATACATTGTATTTATAAGCGCCTTTCAAAACTGTCAAGGTCACTTTACAGTCACAGGATAAGCTTTTCTATGAGTGAGTAGCGGCAGGCACATGCGTCAGCGTTCACTCAACCCGGAAGTAACTCAAATAGATAGAAAGCTAGCTAGCTGTCTGGATAGATAGCTAATAAATAGATAGCTAGCCAGCTAGCTAACTAATAGGTAGCTAATAGATAGCTCAACTCGGAAGTAACTATACTTGATAGAAAGCTAGCTAGCTAGCTAGCTAATCGATGTACAGTTTTTGTCCCCCCCCCTGCTGTGGACTGCAAATTTCCCCATTTTGGGACTATTAAAGTCTTTCTTTCTGATTCTGATGCGGTCCGCAGCAAAAAACGAGTTTGACACCCTTGCTGTTCGACGCCATGCCTGAGTCACTTCAGCCACAATAAGAGAGATACAAACGGCTTGATCGAAGCCAGGGAGCGTTTTTGCTCGGTGGTGCAGGTGGACCGCAAGAGGCCATGGGTGTCATTTTGCAGATCAATGCCCCCCCCCCCCCCCAAAGTAATCCCATAGACTGACGAGCATGGCGTTGTCATGACGTTGCCACCGAATCCTCAACCCCCCCCCCCCTCCTTCTTCTTCTCTTGACTTATTTTTGGGAATCCTGCAAGCAGATTAATCTGCACGCTCAATTGAGCATTTGGCGAAGCAGTCCTTATCGCCACGGCGACACCCGGGGGGGGTCACGGCAGGAAATGGGTCGTCGCGGCGGGGTCTGCATTGCTCTTATCGGCATGGAAGGATCCTCAAGAGGCTCTCCTGAGACCTTCTCCTTCCAGGCGTATTTGCACTTCACCCAATGAATCCATCATCAGCACACCTGGACCCCCCCCCCCCCTTCACCCCCGCTACTCAATTACCTCCAAACAAACGCACGCGGAATTAATGCCTATAGTGTGTTGATTAACCTCCTCTGTGATTCCATCTCCTGGTTACCCCAGCCGCCTCCTCCCACTTAGCTGGTTTTATCTCCTTCTTTCTGGCTATTATCATCTTCCCCAGCCCGACTCTGCTCTCAGCTCATTTCACTCCATCGGCGGGAGCGCAGATAAAATGTTTAAAAAAAAGCACACCGGGAGGGAGGGGGGGCTGTAAACTAGTTCAAACAAGACGGCTTATGGCTCGTATTGCGCAGGTCTTCAAGCATGGAGATTATTTCTCAGAATCATGTAGGCTGATAAAAACATATGCGGGTGGGCGACCCACCCCACACCCTGTTAGTTGTAGCGTTGCACGGTAAGTGCTTGCTTGTTTTTCTCTTCGGACAAAGAACGATAAAGCAGATTGGCAGCACTCCGATTGCTTCCAGTGCTCTACACGCTCTCCTCGGCGCAACCCGACCACATGATTGATGATCAAAACTACAGCGATACCTCCGCTTACGAACTTAATTGCTTCCCAGAAAGTGTGTGTAAGGCAAAAAGTTCATCTTCCAAACATTTATTTCCCATAAGAAACCATTCAAATGAGAATAATCCGTTCCCAGGTCCCCATAAAACACAGGTGTCAAAGTCAAGGCCCGTGGGCCAAATCCGGCCCGCCACATCATTTTCTTCGGCCCGCGAAAGCAAATCAAGCTTGTTAAATTCCATGATGATTGCTAAAATCTGAGCCAAAATTTCATATTTTTGGATGTCAACCACAATAAAAGTCATTATTCTTGACTTCAGATTTGAAAACGAGTTATTCATTAATTTGCTGTGTGCTCTATATGTAATATTTGAAGGGATTTAAACATTCTAATGGCTTCCCCAAATTCATAACGGCCCTCGAGAGGAAACCATAACTACAATGTGGCCCGCGGCAAAAAAATGACTTTGACACCCCTGCCATAAAACATCATTTTCTACTTAATAAGCCTTACACAATACAGTGATGCCTCGCTACATCGCGGTTCACTTATCGCCGCTTCGGTGCATCGCAGATTTTTTTTCCAGGGGAAAAAAAAAAAAAATTGCAAATGTGGAAACAAACAAAGTAAAAGAAACAACACTGCAAACAAAGCAGAACAAAATCAAACACACTGCAGAATGCTCCATGAGCTGTTCTCTATTCTCCCAAAAAAGAAAGAGTGCCAACAACTACCGATACCAATGTTCTTCTCTCGGAGAAAGACTCCTTCGGTAGAGAAAGACGCTACAGCGCATCGGAGTCAGTACAAATAGGCGCAGCAGCAAAATATTGTTTTACAACACAGTTATTTAAACAATTAAAAAAGAGGTTTTCTTGTTTGTCTCATTCTGCAGTATGTTTTGCACTGTAAAATAAAATTCGGACTACATTGCGAAAAAGATCGGACTACATTGCGAATTTCACCTAACGCGGGCTAATTTTGGAACGTATCTCCCGCGATAAACGAGGGTTCACATTTTATGTATAATAAATGTGCTATTGTATTGTCATGAAAGAAATAAACAACAGTACTGTATAATAAAGTGGTTTTATTGACCTTAGTGATGGTCGATGTAGTTGCCTGTGGATAATATCAGAGTGAAGCCTGCTAGCTGCTTTCCGTTCATCCAAATAAACCGCTTCTATTGCTTGAGACCGTTGTTTAGACAACACAGAAACACCCTTAGCCACACGTAGCAATGGTCGATTTAGCGTAGCGGTACTGGGACGCTAAGTCACACAAACGCACACATGGTTGGTGTTTTTCAATTATCTCCTTCTTCTGCTCGACCGTCATTTTCTTTTGTGTCCTCTTCGGCTGAACACTAGCCTGTGATGGTTTTTTTTTCGCTCCCAAAAAAAGCACAAGTACTACACTCGATATCAAACCATGTCTGCGCTCAAAGAAAACTGGTCCGCCAGCCACCGTGGCGCTGCGTGTGGTTTGGTTCGTTTGGCGAAAACTCGTCCGTATGCCAAGATTATATTCTTGCAAATTTAATTTCATAAGTGTTCATAAACTTTCATAGTTCATAAACTAAGGTATCGCTGTATTTACACGACTAAACTACCTACAAAACCAGAAGACTGTTGATGTTTAATTTCCACCCGTGAAATGACGCTGCGACTTCCTGATTTTGGGGTTCACGGATGGTTTCATGTTGTCAAACCAATTTTAATCTCACGCAAAGACTACGCAAGGGAACGTGACAGCAGCTCCTGTATTTTGTATTTCTATTTCTTCCTTTCCTTTCATCACTGTCAATTTCTCCACTGCCAGACGGTGTGACGGTGAAGCGACGGTGAGGCGACTTACGCATCTTTAAGCGCCATGGCGTCCTCCAAAGCGCCTCCGGCCAGCAGGGAGCGGATCACGTGGTCGTACGAGGCGGCGCCCACAGCCAGACCGCGTTTGTCCGCTTCCCTCAGCATCCTGTCGGCCTCTGACGACGAATGAATAGATAATAAGAAAACATTAGATGGTTTTATTGGATGGAAAATCATGCAGAAATGTGCCTTTTCGCATGCTTAGTGTCATGATCTGGTTGGCGACCAACGGGTGGCGCTGTTGGCCCCGCCTGCACCTGCACAGGTGCCGGTCGTTTCCAATCAGTCACACTCAAAAGGACACCTGGCATGACCATTCGGTGTCGGGTAATTGTTAAATGTCATTGAATGCTGTTGGATGCAATTGTGTGCAGTGCATGTGTTTGTTTAATCTTGGTTTTCTTTTGATACTTTGTATTTTTTCCATTCAGGTGATTTTGATGTTTTAAATTTTGTTCCTGCTGACTTTATTTTAATACAATTTCTCAAATACAACCTCCTGCCTGCTTTTTGAGATCCGCACCCGCCATCACCACCTCGCAAAACGTGACACTTAGAATCAATGTTGATGAAGATTTCCCTCTCTGAAATCTGGACGTTGACTCGCGGCATCTTACCGTTGGCTTTTCCCTTCTTGCAGAGAGTCAGAATTCGGATTTGATACTGGGAGTCACCTTCCACACCTCTGCGGGGTGTTTCTGGGTTGACCTGTTGCGTGTTGGCGGCTTGTCCGTACCATGTCTGTAAATCACACGCAAGCACATGAGATCAAATCTATCGAAGTAAAAACAATAATAATACAGCCACATGCGCCAGCGTTCACTCAACCAAGAAGTAACTCAAATAAATAGAAAGCTAGCTAGCTAGATAATAGATAGCAATAGACAGTTAGCTAACTTGCTAGATAGCCATATAGGTAATAGGTATTCAGCTACATAGCTAGCTAGATAGCCAGATAGCAAATGGATAGCAAATAGCGAGCTAGGCAGCTAGTTAGATCGCATTTTTATAGCGTAGTTATATCCTCTTTGATTTTTTTATTTACATTCTTAATTTTTAGAATACATTCAACAACAAAAAAATATTTTAGGGCATTCACAATAAACCGATTGATCAAGAAAGAGACAGAATTTGATTTCGAACCACTTTATGAAATACTTTTTTAAATCCAGTATTTAATAAATATGTTATTTATTACGGAATTGTATGAACAGTGAAGGACTACAGTAAAGTCTCGTTATATCGATCCTCAAGGGAGTCCGAAAAAATATCGATATAACCGGGACTATCGATATATCCGACCCTGTTTGCATGTAATTTTCTCCGTGCGTGCATAGAAATAGTATCGATATAACCGGGACTATCGATATATCCGATATCGATATATCCGATATCGATATAACGAGACTTTAGTGTATTTCTGATTATAATTTATTTAGTTAAGTCTCTGTCATGGTATTTTGCTTTTCTCAATCAAATGTCATGAAAATAATGTCATAATAATAATACATTTAATTTCTAAGCGCCTTTCAAAACTCTCACGGTAACTTTACAGTCACAGGATAAGTGTTCTGTGGGCGAGCAGCGACAGCCACACTCGCCAGCATTCACTCAAGTAACTCAAATAGATAGAAAGCTAGCTAATATATAGCTAATAGCTAGTCAGCAAGAAAGCTAGCCAGATAGCTTCTATTTGCTATCTATGAATTATCTAGCTATCTATCTATTTGCTACCTATAAACTATCTAGGTAGCTGTCAACCTAGCTATCTATTTGCTATCTATAAAGAATCTAGCTAGCGAGCTATTTACTATCTATTGGCTAGCTAGCTGGCAACCTAGCTAGCTATCTATATACTATCTAGCTAGCTGGCAAACTAGCTACCTATCTATTCGCTATCTATAAACAATCTAACTAGCTAGCTATCTATTTGATATTTATTAGCTAGCTGGCTGGTAACCTAGCTCGCTATCTATTTGCTATCTATAAACTATCTGTCTAGCTAGATAATTGCTATCTATTAGCTCACTAGCTGGCAATCTAGCTAACTAGCTATTTGCTATCTATAAACTGTCTATCTAGCTAAGTAGCTATCTATTTGCTATCTATTAGCTAGCTAAGTGGCAACCTAGCTAGCTGTCTATTTGCTATCTACAAACTATCTAGCTAGCTGACAACCAAGCTAGCTATCTATAAACTATCTATCTAGCTATCTATCTATTTGCTATCTATTAGCTAGCTAGTTGGCAACCTAGCTAGCTTTCTATTTGCTATCTATCTATCTATCTATTTGCTATCTATTGGCAAGCTAGCTGGCAATCTAGCTAGCTATCTATTTGCTATCTATAAAATATCAAGCTAGCTAGCCTTCTATTAGTTATATATTAGCTAGCTACCTTTCTATTTCAGTTATTCCTGGTTGAGTGAACGCTGGCGCGTATGGCTGCCGCTGCTCACCCACAGAAAAACTGATCCTGTGACTGGAAAGTGACCTTGAGAGTTTTGAAAGGCGCTTAGAAATGAAATGTATTATTATTATTATTATTATTATTATAATATATAGCCAGCTAGACGGCTAATATATAGCAAATAGCTAGCTAGGTAGGGTGCATGTAAGCTTTACATCAAAACTAAATCAAAATACAGGTAACATCTGACTTACGACCATCCCGACTTACAACAACCCGTACTTACGACCACGACCTCCATATTTAAAATTTTAATTCCACACCTGGCACTGCACGCGCTGGCGGGCTGGCAACGTGTTCGACAATTTTGGCCAGCCAGCATCTCCCTCTCACACAGCAATCAACCGCGTGATGGCACCAGAGGGGGGAGTTTGCAAGTCATTTAGCCTCCGAGTCTTTATACAACATTTTGAATGGATTTCGACTTACAACCATTTGGTCGGAACGGAACTCGGTCGAAAGTCGGATGTTACCTGTATATCGAACCTACACTGTCTATACTATTAACACGTTAGTTACAAATACAAGTAGCAAAAACGCGACGATGGTTAGCGCAAGTTTACTAGCAAAAATCACGGTAAAGGAGCTGCCATATTTGTTCTCTCGTTTCATCTCGCCCGGTGTTCGTCACCATTTGTTGGAGGAGAGTTGACCTGATGGGGGATGACCGAAGTTGGTGAAAAAAAACCTACTCAAGAGTAGTTCAAAAGTTTATAATTAAATATGTCATTCAAGATGGAAATATGCTACTCAATTCTGTTTATTTATTTAATTAGTGACATTCAGTGTATTAGGTAACGAGCTATCTAGCTGGCTATCTATTAGCTGTATAGCTATCTAGGTTGCTTGCTATCTATCTAGCAATCTATCTATTAATTGGCTATTAGGTAGCCAGCTAGACTTTCTCTCCATTTGAGTTATTGGTGGCTATCTATTAGCTATCTACTAGTTGGCTAGCTAGCTTTCTGTCTATTGACTTCCGGGTTGAGTGAACGTAGACACATGAAGCGCTGCTCACCCACAGAAAAACTTTATCTTGTGACTGTAAAGTGACCTTGAGAGTTTTGAAAGGTGCTTATAAATTCAATTTATTATGATTATTATTATTATGATTATTATTCTACTCCCGAGCGATCTCGATTATCAACGGAAGCAACCGACATGGGCAGAAACTATGCCGACTCAAGCACGACGCATTGAGATCATCCTATCATCGTTCAAAACAAATGTTTTAGCGCTTGTCTACGGAAATAAAATAACTTTTAGATGAAAATAAATTGCGGAATTCCGCTAAACAGCCAACGTCTGGGTAAAACAAGGCAACCCCCGCCCTGGCTCAAACAAGTTGTTGCGCAAATTCTGCACGCGAGCGAGAAAGAGATTCGGGGCAACCACGCCAGGGTCCCCAGATGCTCGATCACCCGTGCGGCGGCGAGGGGAGGGGGTTAAGCTGTATCGGCTGGGGGCAAATTAGGGCCGACACCCGGCAGGGGTGGGGGATAGGCAAAGATGTTAGAAGAGCGTGGGGAGCGGGGACGTCAATTGGAATGCTGCCCCCCTGGGGTCACCCGGTTCATCGCTCAGGGCAACGCAGATCACTTCCTGTCTCGTCAAAGCTCCGAGCGCAAAGGGGGAAAAACATTGAGCAAACGGTTTGCAGTTTCTTGTCTTTAAGTGTCTTCATTAATAATAATAATAATAATAATAATAATAATAATAATATATATTTCATTTGTAAGCAACTTTCAAAACTCTCAAGGTCACTTTACAGTCACTGGATCAGTTTTTTTCTGTGGGTGAGCAGCGGCAGCCACATGCGCCAGCGTTCAACTCAACCCGGAATAACTCAAATTAAAAAAAATAAAATAAAAAATAGCTAGCTAGCTAATAGATAGCCAACCGATAGCCAGCGAGCCAGCTAGCTAACAGATAGCCAGCCAACCAGCCAGCTAGCCACCAGATAGCCAATAGACAGCCATCCAAGCAGCTAGCTAATAGATAGCTAATAGATAGCCAACCGATAGCCAGCGAGCCAGCTAGCTAACAGATAGCCAGCCAACCAGCCAGCTAGCCACCAGATAGCCAATAGACAGCCATCCAAGCAGCTAGCTAATAGATAGCTAATAGATACAATGATCCCCCCCCCCCTTCTCCGTTGCCCCACCTTCCACTTTTTGATTTAGTTGCTAGCTTAATTAGTCGGCCATGACAGATTTGCAGCTGTAATTCCTTTCGCCAACCGGCTGCTCTGATTGAGCGCATTGCAATCCTGTTTGAAAAAAATAATAAAAGGGCACGCGGAGCAATTCCAAAGAGGGTTTTGTGCCCACCCCCTCACATTTGAAGGGGGTCTCTTGATACAGACAAGAGGAGGGGGGAGCAAAGGTCAACATGCTCTTTCAGTGATTCCGTTAGCTGGCCGCTAATTATTCAACTTGAGGGTGAGCTATTGAAATGAGTGATGGCGGCACACATCGGTACAATAATAATACATTTCATTTATAAGCGCCGTTTAAAACTCTCAAGGTCGCTTTACAGTCACAGGATCAGTTCTTCTGCGGGTGAGCAGCGGCAGCCACATGCGCCTAAGTTCACTCAACGCAGAAGTAACTCAAATAAATAGAAAGCTAGCTAGCTAGCTAACAGATAGATAATAGATAGCCAGCTAGACAGTTAGCTAACTAGCTATATAGCCATATAGCTAATAGGGAGTCAGCTACATAGCAAGCGAGCTAGCCAGATAGCTAATAGATAGCAAATGGATAGCAAACACCCAGCTACGTAGCTAGCTAGATAGTATTTTTATAGCATAGTTATATCCTCTGATTTTATTTACATTCTTAATTTTTAAAATACATTCAACAAAAAAATATCATTTAAAGGACAACCGACATCACTTTTTTCTTTCCTAACTGACATCAGAAAAACATTTTATAGCATCTAAAATACCCAAAACAGGCAGGATGATATTTTTAGTCAAATGCAAAACACCAATTAAAAATGACTTAGTGTACAAAATCTGCAAAAAAAATTGAGCTGCTAATTGGGCATATTCAGAAAGTCCCGCCCAGTTCGTGACGTCACGCCAAGACGTCTTGCATTGCTAGAGAATCAAAACAATGGCTTCAGATTCGGATAATATGCTTTGTGTTACACATCCAGTTATGAATATGATTCAAATAGTTCTGAAGAGGAAAGCATACATGTTTGCAATTGATTAAAGAATTTATTCCATGTCATTTTGAGGCAACGTTGGGGGGAAATGTATCCCCAAAAAAGAGGCAGAAAATGACGACCAAGCTCCATGTGAGGAATTAATCATGATAAATTCCTTACATGGAGGTTGGTCGCCCTCTTCTGGCTCTTTTTGGTGCAACACGAGGTTTTCAGACCAAACAATTATAGTAAAATGCATTGACGTGATGGAACGGCTGCTACAATGCGTCCTTTTTTTCGGTCAGGGGCGTTCCTTCAGTGACGTCACGTATGGACTCGTCACCAACTCAAAAACAAGACTTCCGGAATATTCAGCGCGAGTCTTAAAACGTTAAATATAGCTACATGCGGTGGAATCTTATTAAAATACGCTCAGTAGAAGTCATTTGAAGCCATTTTACAAATTATGGACACAACTTGTCCAGAGACGTCGGTTGTCCTTTAAAGGCATTTCCAATAAATCGATTGATCAAGAAACAGATTTCAGAAGACCACTTTATGAAATACTTTTTTTAAATCCAGAATTTAATAAATATGTTATCTATTATGGAATTTACCATTTTCATGTTTTTTTGCTGATCAAAATTGATTTCAAACTACTTTTTTAAAAATCCAGTATTAATAAATATGTTATTTATTCCGGAATTGTATGAACAGTGACGGACTATTTCTGATTATAATTTATTTAGATAAGCCTCTGTCATGGTATTTTGCTTTTCTCAATCAAAATGTCCTAATAATAATAATACATTTCATTTCTAAGCGCCTTTCAAAACTTTCAAGGTCACTTTACAGTCACAGGATCAGTTTTTCTGCGGGTGAGCAGCGGCAGCCACATGCGCCAGTGTTCACTCAACCCAGAGGTAACTCAAATAGATAGAAATCCAGCTAGGTAGCTAGATAATAGATAGCAAATGGATAGCAAATAGATTGCTTTATAGCAAATAGCAAATGGGTAGCCAGCTAGATAGCAAATAGATAGCCAGCAAGGTAGCTAGCTAGATAGCATTTTCAGAGCATAGCTATATCCTCTTTGGTCCATTTTGAGCCAGCCTGTACAACCTTCTGATATGCAGAGTGAACTAAGTTGAGTCTTGGAGTTAACCTTGATACACTGCTTACTGGAGACTTTCTGGACAGAGACTAAAATAAAAGCTTGGAATTGTTTTGGAAGAATGCCGCTTCGGTGTCGCACCATTGTCTTGATGCCACGCTTCTGATGAAGGCCCCTCTCCTCCAACAAATGGTGACCCTGACGTGATATCAAACATCGGGCACCCAACAGATTTGACAATGTAAGAGGACAATTAGCCTCCAAATTGATCTTCTGTCTGTTGGCTGAAATCAAGTTTTAAGTCTTGAATTGATATTCTAAAAATATACATTGTGGCTGGATGAACAGTGGAATGCGCAATTGTTGTTTTTTTTTTTAGAAAGGTTGTTTTGTTCTGTCAAAGAATCATAGAAACTATCATTCCTAACCAAGAGTAGCACCACCACCAACCACCAATCGGTGTTCGAACGCCGGTACGACGCGTGAGTGCGTACGCGAGGTTGGGGTGCTGAGCGGCGTACGGGTGTATCGCTCTCTCCGTGACCAACTGTTGTCGCTTGCGGACGTGCTGCGTTTTGCTCTAGCGTTTAATATAAGTGTACGAAGAGTTTTAGCCCCTAATCATGCCTCCAAAGAAAGTAAGTGCTGCTACAAGTGACAAAAGAAAAGTAGTGCGTACAACTATTGCATTTAAGAAAGAAAGAAATAATCGCAAAATATGAAGGAGGTGTGCGAGTGTCTGATCTGGCGAGGGAATACAGCATGGCGAAATCTACGATCAGTACGATATTAAAGAATAAGGAGGCTGTGAAATCTAGTGATGTGGCTGTGGGAGTAAGAGCAAGTGTCATTGGATAGATATTTGAAGAGAAAAGAACATCCTGTAGCCGAGTCATCCGTAGCTGTCACGTTCCGAGCGAGAGTGACGGCAGATCACTCGTCGGAACGTAGTGGAATGTTTGGGATCCCAAAACAGACACGTACTAACCAAGCAGGATGTTTATTCACAAATCAAAGAAAACACAGCGAGTAAGAAGGCAGGGGGTGATCCGACCCGCTTACTACGCCGAAAAGCAAATGGCACACGAGGGTGCAAAATGACGCAATCCCGGAAGATGACATCAATTTACGGGACGCAGGGGAAAATACCTCGGACTCGCGCATCGAAGGAAGAGTCCAGGTACGGTGGCGAGTTGAGTCAATCATCCGGCATTGGCGAGGTGATCGCGAACCGTATATATGCCCCGTGTCCGTGATTAGAGAATTGACAGCAGGTGGAGTGCGGCCGGGAGAGGCAGCCCCGCCCCCCGCTGTCAACTCGCAAGTGACAGGAGCAAACAGATGGTTTTCGGTGTTCGAACAAATCGCTTTTCGAACAGGGTCCTGGAACGAATTATGGTCGAGAACCGAGGTATCACTGTATTTTGCTTTTGTTGTGGAACGATGTGCAATACACGCCAGCGCGAAGAAAAAAAAAATCAATGGAGACTTTTTCAAAGTATGAGAGACACGATGCTAACTTCATCAGCGTAGCTGTCGTTTCCCTTTAACAGTCTAACGTGTGTGTGTGTTCAACTTGGGTGCTAATGCGTCACATTAGACCTCAGGCGTGTTTACGTTGCTCGGTTGCTCCTGGGAATCTCAGGATGACTCCACTCTGTCGCCTCCTTTCCCCACCGGGAGCCAGAAGGAGCCTTCTGGCTATTATTCTTCTAAATCATTTCCTTAATAGTCGAGTGGTTAGGTCGTGAGTTCAAAATCCGGTCCGGCCTCCCTGTGTGGACTTTGCATGTTCTCCCCGGGCCTGTGTGGGTTTTTTTTTTCCCGGTTCCTCCGGTTTCCTCCCACGTTCCAAAGACATGCATGGCAGGATCATTGAACACCCTAAATTGCCCCTGGGCGTGAGCGTGGATGGTTGTTTGTCTCTATGTGCCCTGCGATTGGCTGGCAACCAGTTCAGGGTGTCCCCCACCTCGTGTCGCAAGACGGCTGGGATAGGCTCCAGCACCCCCCACTACCCTAATGAGGACCTAACTATTGATGATTTGCTATCTATTAGCTATCGTTTATCTATCTAGCTGGCTAGGTAGCTATCTATTAGCGACTGTATCCTGTGACTGTAAAGTGACCTTGAGAGTTTTGAAAGGCGCTTATAAATACAATGTATTATTATTATTATTTATTTATATTTATTATTATTATTACTGTATCTATTAGCTAGCTAGCTACCTAACTATTTATTTGCTATCTATTAGCTATCGAGATAACTATCTATCTAGCTGGCTAGGTAGCTATCTATTAGCGACTGTATCCTGTGACTGTAAAGTGACCTTGAGAGTTTTTAAAGATGCTTCCAAATCCATCCATCCATTTTCCGTATCGCTTATTCCTCATTAGGGTCGAGGAGGTTGCTGGAGCCGATCCCAGCCATCTTCGGGCACTAGACGGGGGACACCCTGAATTGGTTGCCAGCCAATCGCAGGGCAGGTGCTTCAAAATACAGTAAAGTCTCGTTATATCGATATTCAAGGGATTCCGAAAAAATATCGATATAACCGGGACTATCGATATATCCGATATCGATATAACGAGACTTTACTGTATAATGTATTATTATTATTATTACTGTATCTATTAGCTAGCTTTCTATCTATTTGAGTTACTTCCGGGGTGAGTGAACGCTAAGTGACCTTGAGAGTTTTGAAAGGCGCTCATAAATGAAATATATTATTTTTATTATTATTATTATTATTAAGGGGTCTGGAAAATGGATGGATAAACACACTGCAAGAATCCAAACACGGGTGCGGAAAATCCTACTGGACCCTCCGCACCCTGTCCACCACCTTTTCCAGCGACTCCCCTCAGGCAGGCGCTACTTATCCAAATTTAGCAGACATTTAAACAGATTCTTCCCCCATCGCCATGAACTCTCTAAACAGTAACCCAAATAAGAACTGGATAGTGCCTCTTTGCAATTTTTTTTTATGATGATACTAGTGCAGTGTGTTCTACCGGAAACAAATTCCTTGTGTGTTCTACATACTTGGCAATAAAGATGATTCTGATTTCCTTCATCCAGTTAGCGCCATGCGGAGGCATCTACTACCGCGCCGTAAAACAGAAATCTGGAATCAGGGTGGCTTTTTACCTCAGGCACCTCAAAGGGCACCTCCTGGCCGTTACTCTTAAGGACGTCGGCCAGCACGCGCAACGTCCTCTCACGCGGAATGACGTTCTCCTCCTGGATCTTGGTCCACACGGCTTCCGCCTTCTGCCAGTTGTTGGTTTCCTCTGGCGGAGGGGCGAGAATGAAAGAATTCACAACTTGAAAGATGGGGTACCAATGTGACCGACGGACACTTCCTTGTCTCCGCTGTCGCGGAGTTGAGACAAGGATGTCATTTGGCGCTCCGTTTCAGTCCTCCGATGCGACTAATACAAGAGGGACTCACTGCAGAGGCGGAGGAGGTAACTGTACATCTCATCGCGGTCGCACTCAAATAACTTGGAGGTCATGTCCACCATCTGCTCCAGGACCTCCATCTTGGGAGGGGCAAAAAATGTGCAATTTCATCACCATTTTGCATTCGATCTCTGTTCCGGTGTGTTGGTGATTGTGTTACCTGTTGGTTGGAAATGCATTTCTCAGCATACCACTGGAGACGTCCCGGCCTTGCCCTCAGTCCAGGAGTCTGTCAACGGAGGGAGGGGCGGGGGTGTTAAGGCGAAGGGTTTCATGACAATTTCTAGTCTCAAGAAAGTGGCAGGAAAGGAGAAAAAAAGTGAGCGCTGCACTTTTAAGCTAACCACATAGCGGTTGGGAAAATCATCATACAACTGATGGATTATTTGATGTACAGTGATACCTCGGCTTATGAATGCTTTAGCTCACGAACTTTTCGCCTTCCAAACATTAAATTCCAGAGAACATAATCTTGGCATAAGAACTAGTTTTTGGCGGACAAACCAAACCACACAGCGCCACGGTGGCGGGCGGACTAGTTTTTCACACCCCCTCAGTTTGAGTGCAGACGTTTGTTATCAAGTGGAGTACTTTTGCGATTATGGGAGCAAAAACAGGCTAGTGTTAAGCCGAAAAGGACAAAAGGAAACTACGGTCGAGCAGAAGAAGGAGATCATTGAAAAACACCAACGAGGTGTGTGTTTGTGTGACTTAGCGTCCAAGTATGCTAAGTCGACCATTGCTACCATCCTGAAGAACAAGGAAGCTATTAAGGGTGTTTGTGTGTTGTCTAAGCAACAATCTCAGGTTATAGAAGAGGTTGAAAAACTTGTGTTGATTTGGATGAACGAAAAGCAGCTAGCAGAGGACAATGTGAGTGAGGGTATTATCGCTCAGAAAGCACAGCAACTTCACTCGGATATCATCAAGAGGCAACTACATCGATGACCATCACAAAGGTCAATAACACCACTTGATTATACAGTACAGTACATTTCTTTCATTACAATCCAATAGCACATTTATTATACTTAAATAAGGTATATTTTGTGTAGTTTAAAGTTTTATTTAGTAGAAAATTCAGTTTTATGGGGACCTGGGAACGGATTATTCTCATTTTAATGGTTTCTTATGAGAAATAAATGTTCGGCAGATGAACTTTTTGCTTTACACACACTTTCTGGGAACCAATTAAATTTGTAAAGTGAGGTATCACTGTAGTCAAAGTGAGGAAGGAATTTTTTTCACTGTTTTTACTCCACATGTGGATGCGAACAGATCAAAACAAGGAGGGGGGGGGGGGGGTGTTTCAAAATTAATTACAGATTAGCGCGCAGCCTGAGGGATTCCACAGGAGGTGCGTGCGTGTTTACACGTGGAGACTGCCAACCAAAATAAAAAGGAATTGGAAAAGATGGCAAGACTTGCACCGACCAGGCGGGCTTTGGTCTCTAAGCAGATTAGACGGATGGGAGAGAGTGAAGGCCACACATTTTAATTTGTCCCTTTGGCTGCTCGGGTAAGCGCATAATGCTTTTTTTCTGCCTGGGATGGACGGTCGGGGGGTGGGGGGGGGGGGTGTAGGGCTAGGTAGAAGATTTACAAGAAGAGGCTGGGATTGAAAGAGATTGGAAGAGCAAGCAGAAGTCAGGGATGAAGCCTGCCAATCTTCTCTTGATGATGCTGCCATCAAAAAAGGGCCAGCAGGAATTGAGCGGTGGCGTTCATCTCCCCCCCCCCCATTCAGATTAATTTCCTGGCTCATTCTTGTTTTTTTTTTAACCCCGCTGCTCTCAGATTAGAGACGAGAGGGCGGCGGGTCTCTCAATCCTTGTTTTAGTCTGATTTTATTCGTGGCCCCAGGAGGCCGATGAAATCCTGATCGCTGTTCTTTCGCCATAATCACCTTGTCACTCCATCCATCCAAATGTGTGCCAGACCAGCACCGACTCAGATCAAAGTGCGTCAACCCGCATTTGACAGCCCGTGTTGCCCTTGCTCCTAAAACGGAGGACTGTGTTTGTTTCCAACTCATTGACTGTGTCCACTCCACTGCCAGGGTTTTGGTCATTGTCACTTATTGCATTTGAATATTGCATTTTCGGACGACATCAACATTCAATGCAGCGGAAGAAACCTGAGACTCTCTTCTTTCATCAGAAAAAAAAAGAGTTAATTCCTAAGTAATATGGGTCTGAGCTTGAAATGGGGGCAGATGTACAAAATACAATACATAATCGTCTTTATAGCACTTTAACAACTGCTGACGTTGTAACAAAGCGCTAACATAGAAAAAAGGGAAATGCTGCCCCCTGTGCAGGGGGAAAAAAAACATTGGCAGAGGTCTGGCCAGCGCTTTTTCGGGAACCCCGCAACAAAAACAAAACCCGAACAAATGTGGGAATGGCGTCTACGTCAATTCCCGAATAATTTCATCAATAACAACGAATGACTTAAAATGCGTGATTTGCTTTGGCGCGACAAATAAAATGATGTGGCGGGCCATATTTGGCCCCCGGGCCTTGACTTTGACACCTTTTTCTGCCAATCATTTCGTCAAGTGCGATTAAGTTGACACAAAGAGTGACGGTTTGAAAATACAGAGTTTTTGTCATTGTCACTCTCACTCATATTGAGTTTTATGACAACATAAACATTCAATGCAGTGCAAGATACCTTCGACTCTCTTCTTTCATCAGCAAAAAAAGAGTTAATTCCTAAATGATATCGGTCTGGAGTTATACGAGCTTGAAATGAGGGCGGCGATACAAAACACAATACAATACATCAATATTGATTTCTATAATACAGTGATACCTCAGGTCACAAACTTAATTGGTCCCCGGAAAGTGTGTGTAAGGTGAAAAGTTCTTCTTCCAAACATTTATTTCCCATAAGAAACCATTAAAATGAGAATAATCCATTCTCAGGTCCCCATAAAACATACTTTTCTCCAATATATGCCTTAAAGCTACACAAAATCTAACTATCTATAAATCTAAATCTAACAAAATCTAATTTTATGTATAATAAATGTGCTATTTGTATTGCAATGAAAGAAATAAACTGGACTGTATAACCAAGATGTTTATTGACCTTTGTAATGGTCGTTGATGTAGTTGCCTCTTGATATCTGAGTGAAGTAGCCGTGCTTTCTCGGCAATGGTACCCTCACTCACACTGTCCCCTGCTAGCTGCTTTTCGTTCATCCAAATCAACAGAAGTTTTTCAACCTCTTCTATTGCCTGAGACCATTGCTTCGACAACACAGAAACACCCATCGACACACGTAGCAACGGTTGACTTAGCGTACTGGTACTGGGACGCTAAGTCACACAAACGCACACCTCATTGGTGTTTTTCAATGATCTCCTTCTCCTCGACCGTCATTTTCTTTTGTGTCCTCTTCGGGCCTGTGGTGGGGTCTTTTTTGCTCCCATAATAGCAAAAGTACTCCACTCGATAACAAACCAGGTCTGCACTCAAAGAAAACTAGTCCCCCAGCCACCGTGGCGCTGTCTGGTTTGGTTCAGCAGCTGAAAACTAGTTCGCCTGCCAAGATTATATGCTCGCGAATTTAATGTATGCGAGGCGAAAGGTTTGTGAGCTAAAGCGTTTGTAAGCTGAGGTATAACTGTAGTTAACCCAGGCCGAGGCAACACGCCAGCTGGCATAAAAACACATAATGACTCGCTGCTCTTTTGGCGATGCTACCTAACCTCGACGGCACGCACGCGCCCGCACAGGTGGCGAGCACGCAGGCGTCCTAATAATAGGCCTGGTGACCATCCGCTACCTAAGCGCTACCGTTTAGCGCAAAATTGGCCACCTCTCTCTATCATTACATTTAATTAGCTGTGATGAATCAGCTGCCAATTATACCAAACACAGCCCAATGAGAGCCGCCACTCACCGCGACCGCCACTTGACACGCTCTCCGTCGACGTTGCCGCTTATCTGCGTGCGTTTTGTGCTTTTTCACTTTTAATGAGTGCAACACAACTAGCCATTATCGCCTCAAGTATTAAAGGACAACCGACGTCTCCGGACAAGTTGTGTCCATAACTTGTAAAATGGCTTCAAATGACTTCTACTGAGGGTATTTTAATAAGAATCCACCACATATAGCTATATTTTACATTTTAAGACTCGCTGTGAATATTCAGGAAGTCTTGTTTTTGAGTTGGTGACGAGACCATACGTGATGTCACGAAAGGACCGCCCACTGACCGAAAAAAGACATTGTAGCAGTCCTTCCAATGTATTTTGCTGTACATGTTTGGTGTGTTGCACCCAAAAGCCGCCAGAAGAGGGCATCCAAGCTCCATATAAGGAATTTATCAGCATGTGGAAGCGTAGGTGGCCACTGGAGGTCGCCATTTTGTGCCTCTTTTTTTGGGGTGAGAGATTTCCCCCCAATGTTGCCTCAAAATGGCACATATAATTCTTTAATTGATTGCAAACATGTATGCTTTCCTCTTCAGAACTATTTGAATCATATTCATAACTGGATGTGTAACAAGAAAGCATATTCTCTGAATCTGAAGCCATTGTTTTGATTTTCCAGCGATGCAAGACGTCTTGGCGTGACGTCACGAAATGGGGTGACGTCACGAAATGGGGGCGGGACTTTCTGAAAATGCCCAATTCGCAGCTCAATTTTTTTGCAGATTTTGGACACTTTAAGTCATTTTTATTGGTGTTTTGCATTAGACTAAAAATATCATCCTGCGTGTTTTGGGTGCTATATATAGATGCTATAAAACGTTTTTCTGATGTCAGTTAAAAAACAAAAAAGTGACGTCGGTTGTCCTTTAATGGTATGATTGATGACAGCCGACAACGATGCTCGCTTGACCAGACATTTTTATACGTAGCTATGCAAGCACACAGACAACTATTGAAGTCTGCAAATTAAGATGGATGGATATGATAGCTAGCTGACTAGTTAGCTGGCAAACTAGTCAGCTATCTATCTGACAGATAGCTAGATTGATAGATCCCCCCCCCCCGTTCATTCAACGACATTGTAACCAGGCCACTTGTTACCAATGACTTATTTAACACTAACAAGAACATCCATCGCAACTCAATGTTATAATTTACAGTAATAACTCAGCTTACAAACTTAATTGGTTCGCAGAAAGTGTGTGTAAGGTAAAAAGTTTTTCTTCCAAAAATGTATTTCCCCTAAGAAACCATTAAAATGAGAATAATCCGTTCCTAGGTTCCCATAAAACACAATTTTTGACTATATAAGCATTAAAACTACACAAAATAGGCATTATTGTATGTATAATAAATGTGCTATTGTATTGTAATTAAAAAAAATAAACTGTACTGTATAATACAGTCATTTTATTTATGTATCATGTGCTATTGTATTGTCATTAAAAATAAATGTACTATATAATAAAGTGGTTTTATTGACCTTTGTGATGGTAGTTGTCAATGGATGATGAACTTCCAGGTTGCCTCTTGATGATACCCGAGTAAAGTTGCCGTGCTTTCTCTGCGAAAATACCCTCACTCACACTGTCCCCCGCTCGTTGCTTTTCATTAATCCAAATCAACAGAAGTTTTTCAACCTCTTCGATTGCCTGAGACCGTTGCTTAACCAACACAGAAACACCCTTAGCTACGTAGCAAGGGTCGACTTAGCATATTACTGGGACGCTAAGTCACACAAACATCAGTGTTTTTTGATGATCTTCTTCTGCTCTCTTGTGTGTTCTACATACAGTAAAGTCTCGTTATATCGATATCGGATATATCGATAGTCCCGGTTATATCGATACTATTTCTATGCACGCACGGAGAAAATTACATGCAAACAGGGTCGGATATATCGATAGTCCCGGTTATATCGATATTTTTTCGGACTCCCTTGAATATCGATATAACGAGACTTTACTGTACTTGGAAATACAGATGATTCTGATTCGACTGTCATTTTTTTTAGTGTCCTCTTTGGCTTAACACTAGCCTGCGGTGGGGTCTTTTTCGCTCCCATACAGCGAGACCTCAACTTACGAACACCTTATCTGACAAACTTTTCATCTTACGAACGTCAAATTTATGAAAATGAAACCTTATAATAAGCACTATTTTCATAATACACACCCAGCACGGCTGGTCCATCAAGCACACGACCTTTGGATCTGGCGGAGTGATATTCGGCGGAAGCACACGACAGAACAGCGCTCCAGCCGGCGCTACTTTCCACACCCCCTCTCATTGAATGCACACGTCGATCGCCTACTTGGAGCTTTTTGCTGATAATTTTACTATGATGGGACCGAAAAAGACACAAAATAAAATCACCGTTGCGGAGAAGGAGATAATTGAAAAACACGAACGAGGTATGCGTTCGTGTGATTTAGTGGCCGAGCACGGCTATGCTAAGTCAACCATTGCTACCATTCTCCGGAGTGGAAGGTGACTCTCCTTCCATAAGCCATCAACGACCATCACAAAGGTAGATAAAACTTTATTTTACAGCACAGTTTATTTCTTTAATTACAGTCCTCATGTAATGCGACTCTCTTTCCAAACAGCAATTCTCTTTGACCTTCGACCTCCAACGCCATTCCATCAAGCCATAAATGACCATCACAAATGTAAATAAAGTGACTTTATGATACAATGCAGTGTATTTCTTTCATTACAATATAATAGCACATTTATTATACATAGAATAAGGTATGTTGTGTGTAGTTTTAAGGCTTACTTAGTTGAAAAGTATATTTTATGGAAACCCGGGAACAGATTATTCCCATTTTAATGGATTACTATGGGAATTTTTTTTTTTAGATACACACTTTTCGCTTTACACACTATGCCTGGGAACCAATTAAGTTCATAAGTTGAGGTCTCACTGTAATAGCAAAAGTACTCCACTCGTTAATAAACCACATACGCACTCAAAGATTTTATTTTATTTTATTTTGTTATGCTTAGAATATCTTGTTTTCTATCCTTTCACACCCATCCCTCTTCAATTGCTGCTGTGGACTGCAAATTTCCCCATTGCGGGACGAATAAAGGTATTCTGATTCTGATTCTGAAGACACGGGGTGACAAAAACTAGTCCACCAGCCACCGTGGTTCTGTTCGACTGTGTGGTTTGGTGTTCATCCACCGAAAACTAGTTGGTCTCTCGCACCTCCCTCCCTCACTCACTCCCTCGCACTGTTAGCATTGAGGTGACGCCGTCGTAAGTAGGATAAGAGTCGAATAGACACAATAGCACGTCAAAAGCGCTTCACAGGGGAAATCCTCAAGAGGCCCAAATCCCTCTTTTAGCTGACATTCTTCAATCTGTTGAGACAACCTAATGGCCTTGTTCCCCGTGATGTCTCATGTTCTGATCGGTTTATTGGACGGTCAGCCTGCGCTGACAGCCGCTTTGGAAAGCAGGCAGTTCATCCGTGTGTCACTCGCTTCTCATCCTGCCCGCCTTGCCTCTCTTTTACACTAATCTCGGAGCTTCATGACAGTACATGGTCGCGGAAATGTGGATGCAACATGTCGATCTAGGTCATAACAGAGACTACAATTTTAAAAAATGTCTGTGGAAGCTCTCAGTGGTACTGGAGTGGTCCATCGATGAAAAGGTTTCTTCTGCCGTCATCTGTTTATATATATATATATATATATATATATATATATATATATACAGTAAAGTCTCGTTATATCGGTATCGGATATATCGATAGTCCCGGTTATATCGATATTTTTTTCTATGCCAGGGGAAGTCTATTTTCGGACTCCCTTGAATATCGATATAACGAGACTTTACTGTATATATATATATATATATATATATATATATATATATATATATATATATATATATATATATATATATATATATATATATATATATATGGAATTAACTCTTTGAACAGTAGCCCAAATGGAATTGTATAGTGCCTCTTTGCAATTTTTTTGCTCATGATACTAGTGCAGCGTGTTCGACCGGAAACAAATTCCTTGTGGTCTACATATTCTTGGCAATAAAGATGATTCTGATTCTTATATATATACAGTAAAGTCTCGTTATATCGATATCGGATATATCGATAGTCCTGGTTATATCGATACTATTTCTATGCACGCAAGGAGAAAATTACATGCGCGCAGGGTCGGATATATCGATAGTCCCGGTTATATCGATATTTTTCGGACTCCCTTGAATATCGATATAACGAGACTTTACTGTAGATAGATATATACACACACACACACAGACACACTAATACGCGTTTTTATGCTTTCTGGGGACCACTTTTCGGATCATGACTTCTGGGGACTATCCTTTCCAAATGACTTACAGCTATAAAAATCAGGGATGCACACAATGGCTTTGTTAGCTTATACACACTTTTAAAGATAAGAATTTATGAGGTCATGTTTGGACTGTGTCGTATGGGGACTTCAGAAGAATCGCCTTTCCGTGCGTAAATGGGACTAAATTTAAATACATTGAAATAATCCCGATAAGGTAAACCTAATTCATGGGGACCTCACGCAAACTATTACTAATCAAAAATAGCAAGCGCCTGAACTTAACAGTCAAATCAAAGTCAATTAATGTCATTGAAATAATTTAATGGAATCATTTTTGTTCATTAAATGTTATGTGACTAGAATATGCCTGCTTCAGAGAACGCGAGACAGACTCTGGCTTGCTTTTCAATCAATCTTTGGGCTTTTCCCTTGACGGGGTCGCCACAGCGAATCAGTGTCCTCCATCTCCAGAAGTTTGATTCGCATGTTTGTTTTGGCCAAGCTTTTACATTGGATGCCCTTCCTGACACAACCCTCTGTATTTATCTGGGCTTGGGACCTGCACAAAAAGACTTATGTCCCCTTGTGGCTACAGAACAAGCAACTCGCTAAGTAAAAGGCTCCCAAACATAAAATGGTCAGTGGAACAGCAACAATCAAAAAAGCTGAAGTATACTCACCTCACTCACATCATATGACAATGCTTAAAATACAATCTGTTGTCATTCTTATTATTATCAAAACCAAAATGAACAAACGGACCGTTTTGGTCCAATAATAGTCACCATAATCTTCATAACAATCATCATCGGGGCTTAAAATACAATGTCTTATCATTATTCTTATTATCAATACGAAAAATAATGGGATTCGGGGGTCTGGGCCATTCTAACACCTGGATATGCTTATTTTTAAACCATTCCATTGTAGATTCGGCTCTATGTTTTGGATCATTGCGCTGTTGGAATATAAATCTCCGTTCTTGTCTCAGGTCTTCTGCAGATAGGTTTCCTTCCAGAATGTTCCTGTCAATTGTAACAATCTTCCCTGTTCCCGCTGAAGAAAAGCAGGCCCAAACCATGATGCTGCCTCCACCACGTTTGACAGTCGGGGATTGTGCGTTCATGGTGACGACCTGTTTTGATTTAACGGCAAACATATCGTTTTGCATTGTGGCCAAAAAGTCCCATTTTGGTTTCTGACGAGAGAACCTTCTTGCACACAGTTGCGTTCAGTTCATCCTGTCTACATTTAAAAGAGATTCTTTTCTGACAGACCTGCGGGGATGGCTGGACAGCGGGGGGGCGTGACTCGCCTGTCAGATCTGACAGGGAAGGTCACGCCCTCATCGTCACACCAGCTGAAAAAGGCGAGTCTCAACAACATCCGTGACACTCTGACGAAGGCGCAAGTGTACGCCGAAACATGTCAAGTAGTTGAACGCCTAAAATACACGGTCTGGAAGAAAATATATATATTTTTTAAACCTTTATTCATCCCACAATGGGGAAATTTGCAGTCCACAACAGCAATATGAAAGGGGGCGGAGGGTGAAAGGATAGAAAAGAAGATATTCTAAGCATTATGTAATGATATGAGCAAATCGTATTTGCATGTTCTACTAGTGATGCCTGGCTATAGACGAAAGGAGCATGCGCGCTGCTGCCAATCAGTCAGATTAGAGCCACACTTCAATTGCCTTCTCCCTCCGACCAACACAGCTGTCCTAATCAAGAACCTCAACTCTATCCAGAAGTTATAGCGTTTACCGAAGCCGCTTACACAAAGCAATACATGGTGTCGGAATTGGTCTGGAAGACGAGAGGACTTGGAACGGAAGATTCCACGGAGGAAAGACATTGAGCACAACCCCCGCGAGAAAAGGACAAAAACGGCCCACAGCTCTGCAGCTAAAAGGTAACGTGGCTGAAAACTGGATGCTTATTAATGAAATGTATTATTATTACAGTAAAGTCTCGTTATATCGATAGTCCCGGTTATATCGATACTATTTCTATGCACGCACGGAGAAAATGACATGCAAACAGGGTTGGATATATCGATAGTCCCGGTTATATCGATATTTTTTCGGACTCCATTGAATATCGATATAACGAGATTACTGTATTAATAAAACTTCACAGGCACATGCAGGGCAGCTCCTGAAACGTTTTTTATCTCTTTTCTTTAAGTTTTTTTTGTCCCCATACGTCAAGTGGTCCCCAGGACATGACTGTGTAAACAGGTTTTTGTCCCCATAACCACATATAAACGAGAGCACACACACACACACACACACACACACACACACACCAAAACTGACTGGCAAGCAGGTAGTCCATCACGGTAGCATTTTTAATTGTCACACTCTTCAACGGAATGCTGTATTATTTGAAAGTTTGTTACCTCAATGATCTTGCGAGCCTCCCGATAGCGACCCGTCTGCAAGAAGGCGAAGAACAGGTCGTAAAGCATGGTCATCTCTCCGCGTTCTTGGCTCACCACGTCCGTGGCTGAGGGAAGATGACAAGAGTCCTGAAGGTTATTCAAAATAAATAAATAAATCTACGCTTGCGTCCTTCCGTTTTGATTGCTCGGGTAAGAAATCTAGCCCTGAGCGGAATTTAGGACTTGGTAAACTCCTGCACAGGAAGAGCTCGTTATCTAGGTTACAAATCCATTAAAATGTCGACGTTATATATAATACAGTGATACCTCGACTTACAAACGCTTTAGCTCACAAACTTTTTGCCTCACGAACATTATATTCGCAATCACATAGTATTGGCTAACAAAGTAGTTTTCGGTGGATGAACTAGTTTTCATTACCACATTTTTTTTTTGAGTGCAGATGTGGTTTGTTATCAAGTGGAGTACTTTTGCTATTATGGGACGGAAAAAGACCCCACCACAGGCTAGTGTTAAGTGGAAAAGGACACAAAAGAAAATGAGGGTTGAGCAGAAGAAGATCGGCAAACACCGAGGTGTGCGTTTGTGTGACCTCGCGTCGCAGTACCAGTCGGCAAAGTCGACCATTGCTACCATCCATTGACAACTTCCATCACAAAGCTAAATAAAACGACTTTATTATACAGTACAGTTTATTTCTACAATTACAATACAATAACACAATTATTATACATAAAATAAGGTATATTTTGTCTGCTTTTAAGGCTTATTCCGTAGAAAATTATGTTTTATGGGGACCTGGGAACGGATTATTCGCATTTTAATGGTTTCTTATGGGAAATAAATTTTCTGAAGACAAACATTTTCGCCTTACACACACGCTCGCACTTTCTGCCCAACTGCGTTCTGACTGATTGTCCCCGTACGTGACGTCAAAATCGCTGAGATTTCACTTTGTTTTTGTGCTAGACAGCCAGCTATATAGCTCATAGATAGCAAATATATAGCCAGCTAAATAGCTAATACATACCTGGCTAGATAGCCAGCTAGATACCTAGCCAGATAGCCAGCTAGATAGCTAATAGATAGCAATTAGATAGCAAATAAATAGCCAGCTAGGTCGCCAGCCAGACAGATAGCTAATAGATAGCAGATAGATAGCCAGCTGGGTAGTCAGCTAGATAGCTAATAGATAGCAAATAGATACCCAGCTAGATACCTAGCCAGATAGCCAGCCAGATAGCCAGCCAGATAGCTAATAGATAGCAAATAAATAGCCAGCTAGGTCGCCAGCTATTGTAGATAGCTAATAGATAGCCAGCTAGATAGACAGCCAGCCAGATAGCCAGCTAGATAACTAGCTAGATAGCCGGCCAAGTAGCTGGCTAGATAGCCGGTCGTCCAGCCAGCAAGATATATATATATATTTTTTAAATAAGGTCTGGAGGTCATGGTCGTAAGTACGGGTGGTCGTAAATCGGATGTTACCTGTATTTGCAATCTATTTGCTATCAAGCTGGCAAGCTAGCTATCTATTAACTGTATAGCTATCTGTCTAGCTAGCTATCCAACTTATCCTGTGACTATAAAGTGACCCTGAGAGTTTCGAAATGTGCTCATAAATGAAATGTATTATTGTTGTTATTATTAATAGCTATCTATTAGCTAGATAGCTAGCTTTCTATCTATTTGAGTTACTTCCGGGTTGGGTGAACCCTGGCGCATGTGGCTGCCGCTGCTCACCTTCAGAAAAACTTATCCTATGACTGTAAAGTGACCTTGAGAGTTTTGAAAGGCACTTATGAATACAATGTATTAGTATTAGTATGAGTATGAACATTAATCGTAGTAGTAGTAGTAGTAGTAGTAGTAGTAGTAGTAGTAGTAGTATTAGTAGTAGTATTAGTAGTAGTATTAGTGGTGGTATTGGGAGTAGTATTGGTAGTATTAGTAGTAATATTAGTAGTAGTAGTAGTATTAGTAGTAGTAGTATCAGTAGTATCAGTATTATTATTATTATTGTTGTTGTTGTTGTTGTTGTTGTTATTGTGCTTGCCGAATGGGCGCCTTTGATTTGCAAAAGAGTGACACACATCGAGCCGGAGGTCACATTTGCGACCTCCAGAGTTCATCAATATCCCAAACGGGCAGATCAAATGTGTCTTTGAAACCTTTCTGCAGGAGCTCCGTGTCCCCCTTCTCCACCAAGCCGACGATGATGTCGTGGATGCGTGGCATGTGGCCGTAGCGCTTCTGACAGTCCAACGCCGCGTCCAGAGCGCCCGGCAGGTCATTACTGTCGGCGCAGCGTCCAAATCAGGCACAAAGGAAAAAAAAAAAGAGAGAGCGAGTCAGCGGCGCAATCGGTTGGGGAAAATACAAAGCAATAACCCTGGCGCCCCGGCATTCCGGCACAATGACGGGGCCGTTTAATGCGTGACAGCACAAGTACAGGTGATCAGGCCTTTTGGCCTCAAGACATCATTCTCACACAATCGTGCGGAGAAGGGGAGGGAGGCTAATGTCTCTCCGGGAGAGCTCGACGGCGGACAAAAGGGCCGCCGTCGAGCTCTTTAGCTTCCCGCCGGCTTTTCTGCAACTTTTCAAAAATAAAAGGCGGTCAATGGCCGCTAATCTCGAAAAGTTGGCAATACAGTGATACCTTGGCTTACGAACTTAATTGGTTCCCAGACAGAGTGTGTAAGGTGAAAAGTGTGTATCCCAAAAATTAATGTGCCACAGGAAACCATTAAAATGAGAATAATCCGTTCCCAGGTCCCCATAAAACATAATTTTCTACTTTCTAGTTTTCTAAGCCTTCAAACTACACAAAATATACCTTATTTTATGTATAATAAATGTGCTATGGTATCATAATTAAAGAAATAAACTGTACTGTATAACAAAGTCGTTTTATTTACCTTTGTGATGGATGGCTTGATGGAATGGAGTGGCCGGTTTCACGTAGCCTTCTCCTTTCACCATCTTGAGGAATGATCCCTTGTAGTTGCTTTCTCTGCGATTATTTTATCTACTTCCTCATCAATTATGTTTTGTTTAGCTGGGTTGATAGCTTTTTGCATCAGGTGTACAGATGGCTTGTGCGGGTTGTTTGTGGAGCCTTATTGATGGTATATTTTAACCTTGCAGTCTACACTCTGCCTTTGAACTATCAAAGTTGAAACACTCTCACTGTCGTCTGCCTGTTTCTTTAATCAATATATTCAAAAATGAAAATTGTAAGGAGCAATATATTGGAGAGACTTAACAAATTCTCAAAAAAAGACTATCAACATCGCAGGGATAATACTAGTGGGCCTCAATCTGCACCTAAAAGCTATATTAAAAAAATGTATATATATATATATATATATATATATATATATATATATATATATATATATATATAATATATAGGGCCAAAACTACCAGCAAATTTTAGTTCGCTGACGAAGCCTCTTGGATAAGAAGTGAAACGGGAATAGTGCTCTACGTCATATTTTCAATCCCCGAATAAATTTGTCAATAGCAGTGAAAGAGTAAAGATAGGAAACATCAACACAGTTCATTTCTAACTTGTTTGGTTCCCAAGTTATGTGAGTTTGAAATGCAGGCGGCTGTCCAAAATACAATACAATCCATCCATATTCGTTCCTAAAGCGCTTTAACAACAGCTGGAGCAGTAACAAAGCGCTAACATGGACAAAAGCCAAATGCTGCCCCCTCGTGGAAGCGAATCAACATTGGCAGAGGTCTGGCCAGCGCTTTAACGCCACTCCCCCCGCAAGAAAAATCAAAACGCAAACAAATTCTGGAATGTTGCTCCACATCAAACGTTTCTATTCCAGAATCAATTCGGGAATGGCAGCGAATGAGTTAAAAATCAAATGTAAGAACTTTAGCTTGTCAATAAGCAGAAATCTCGATTGACATGACATGACACCTCATCAAATTCGATCATTCTTATGTATCGGAGGCCCGGAGGCAGATTTTGTGGAGGGGACACGTTTGCCCGATGGAAGCATTGATCAAGAAAAAGAGCGAAGACGAGTTGGGCGGGGGGGGGGGGGGGGGGGGCGTCTTGGCTTCGATCGGCGCTGCTGTCACTCTGTTGATTGGGTAATTACCATGTCAATCACACAGAGGTCAGCGCCGAAAGTGCTCGGATGGCGAGCGAGAAGAAACGGTGAAGCGTCGCAGGTTGATTTTGTAAATAAAGCACCACGACCTTCAATTCACCTTGTGTGCCACCGCCAGATGGTTAAAGGAGGACGACTCTTTTCAGCAATGACACTCAAGAGCCATGCAACAAAACGGCGCCGCCATTTTGGCCGTACGCTCCTTTTCTTTCGCTTTCTCGAAGTAGGCTAAGCTCAGACAATGCGCGGCGGCGGACGGGCGGGCGTATGATGGGCTGTCAAGGGCTCATCTGCCGCACAAGTGTTCATTTAGTCATTAAGCGGCGACGCCGCGGATGAGACAGACCGGCGAGGGCGGGACCGATGCTTGTCGGCTTTGTCTTTGTGTGTCGCCTCCGCCCAAAAATCCGCTGAGTGACGCAAAGAAAACAGAAGAAAGTGCCCCCACCCCCTCCAGAGGGGAACTTAGAGTTAAATGTTCGGCGCCGAATAGAGGTTGATACAGTAAAGTCTCGTTATATCGATATTCTCAGGAGTCCGAAAAATATCGATATAACCGGGACTATCGATATATCCAACCTTGCGTGCATGTAATTTTCTCCTTGCGTTCATAGAATTAGTATCGTAATAAGCGGTACTATCGATATAATATATACCTGAGAGTAGGGACCTATCATAGCTGTGTCCGGCGCCTCCATGTCTGGACATTAGGGATATATAAATGGGGCCGATACGACCAGTCAGACTTTAGTTCGCTGACGAAGCCTCTTGGATAGGAGGCGAAACGTCCGAAACCTTCACTTTTGTACAGATGAGGGCTGAAGAAACCTTCTCATCGATGGACCACTCCTGTACGACTGAGAGCTTACACAGACGTATCGATATAACCGATATCGATATAACAAGACTTTACTGTATATGTGAAAACATGAAGATTCTGCTTATTGTTTATCTTAGAAAATCAAATGAACTTTTTATTGCCCCAAAGACATTTTCAGCTCTAGTTAAACACTGTTTTCTTCACAAATTTAAAGAACATCCGACACCATTTTTTGGTCTCCTAACTGACATCAGAAAAACGTTTTATAGCATCTAAAATACCCAAAACACGCAGGCTGATATTTTTCGTCAAATGCAAAACACCAATAAAAATGACTTCAAGTGTCCAAAAACTGCCACAAAATGAGCTCGGAACTGGTGAGATTCAGAAAGTCCCGCCCCCTTGTTCGTGACGTCACGCCAGGATACTCCTTCACAAACTGCCATGCTCCAGAATCAAAACAATGGCTTCAGAGAGTTCAGATTCAGAGAAGATGCTTTTTTGTTACTCATCCAGTTATGAATATGATTCAAATAGTTCTGAAGAAGAAAGCATACATGTTTGCAATCGATTTAAGAAGTCCTTCCGTATCAATTCGAGCCATCTGGACTCCAATGTAGCGCCCAGAAAATAATCGATATCGATATAACGAGACTTTACTGTATTTCTCAGTAGCAAAGCAATGAAAGGAAGACGAAAGGAAAGGAAGAAGTCGAAAAAGTACATACAGGTTGATATTTGTCACTTTTAGATTAGATGTACCTTAATTCGTCTCACAGTGGAGAAATTGACATTTTAAAGTAGCAAAGTTATGAAAGAGGAAAGGAAAGGAAGAAGTCGAAAAACTACATACACGTTGATATTTGTCACTTTTAGATTAGATGTACCTTAATTCGTCTCGCAGTGGAGAAATTGACATTTCACAGCAGCAAAGTTATGGAAGGAAGAGGAAAGGAAAGAAAGAAGTAGAAAAACTCCATACAGGTTGATATTTGTCACTTTTAGATTACATGTACTTTTATTTGTGTCGCAGTGGAGAAATTGACATTTCAAAGCAGCAAAGTTATGTGTCACGTACGAATTGACAGCTGTGGGCGGGGCCGCCTCTCCCTGCCTCCACCACCTGCTGTCAATTCTCTCATCACGGTGGACACGGTGTATTTAGATGGGTCGCAGTCACCTCGCTAGTGCCGGATGATTGGTTTAGCCTCGCATCTCACCTGTATCCTGGACTCTATCTTCGGTACGTGAGTTTACCCGGTTTCCTCCTCGCTAGTAAGTTTCATGCGTCTTTCGGGATTGCGTGTACCCCCGTGTGCGATTTGCTTTCAAGCGTAGTAGGTGGGTCGGTTCACCCCTTGTCTTCCTACTCGCTGTGTTTTAGTATTTGTTATTTTGTTATCCCCCTGGCCCTCCCGTACCAGCGCCTTTCGTTTGTGAATAAACATTGAAGGATTATTTCAAACTGTCAAACTAGTATAAACTAATATAATAATAATTTACTAATAACAATAATAATAATAATCCCCACAAGGATCGTCCGTCTCTGTCGGCTGCTTTGGAATCCAAAAATTCCACTACGTTCCGACGAGTCGGGTGCCTTCTGTCTCGCTCGGAACGTGACATTATGAAAGGAAGAGGAAAGGAAGAAGTAGAAAAAATAAATACAGTTTGATATTTGTCATTTTTAGATTAGATTAGATGTACCTTTATTCGTCTTGCGGTGGACAAATAGACATTTCACAATAGCAAAGTTATGAAAGGAAGAGGACAGGAAAGAAAGAAGTAGAAAAAGGCGCCACGCTCATCATTCAGTCAGTCATCTACCTATCTATTTGCTATCTATTACATCCAGCTAGCTAGCTATCTGGCTAGTTATTAGTTATATGGCTATCTGGCGAGCTATCTATTGGCTAGCTGGTTATATCGCTAGCTGTATATTAGCTATGGAGCTTTCTGGCTGGCTAGCTATCTGTTGGCTATTTATTAGATGGCTGGCTGTCTATCTAGCTATCTATCTGTTGGTTATATATTAGCTGGCTAGCTTTCTTTCTATTGGAGTTATTTCCGGGTTGAGTGAATGCTGGCGGGCGTGAATGCTGGACAGCTGTGGGGCCATCGTGCGATTGTACTTTGTGCCTGTCATGGGCAGCATTTTCGCAGCCTCGTTATGTTCAGCGGAAAGGTCGGAACTGTCGCGGCTTGGAATTGAAGCGGATTTACGTGGTGCAGGAGATGTGAGACAATCTCTTTTCGTCAATGGACGCTAACAGCTTCGTGTTTGCTTTCAACATTTAGCTTGCGGGTTATTTGTTGAGCCTGATAGATGGGATATTTTAACCTTGCAGTCTACACTCTGCCTTTGAACTATCAAAGTTGAAACGAGTGCAAATTTCACTGTGCGTCTGTGGAACGGTCGCAGCTTGGAATTGAAGCGGATTGACGTGGGACAAGAGATGGGAGACAGTCTCATTTAGTCGATGGATGCTAACAGCTTCTTCATGTTTGCGTTCAACATTTTCCTTGAAGCAGACGTGCACATTTCACCGTGACGCCCCTGATCCACTGTTATAAAGGAGGCTTTGATCATGTCCTCTTTCATCTACAACTGTTTCATACAACAAAGACGGTGCAGAAAAGTGCCTAAAATTGGATGCCTGTCTGTGTCTTTTGTAATGTGTCACATTATTTGTTATCGTAATAATCCATTTCATTTCTAAGCGTCTTTCAAAACCCTCAAGGTCACTTGACAGTCACAGGATCAGTCTTTCTGCGGGTGAGCAGCGGCAGCCACACGCGCCAGCGTTCACTCAACCCGGAGGTAACTCAGATAGAAAGCTAGCTAGCTAGCTAATAGTAATAACAATAATAGCTTTCATTATCTAGCCAGCCTAATAATAATAATCCATTTCATTTAGTTGTTTTTTTTTTTACTTCAAGATGGCTGCCGGACAGTGCCTGCCTCTACAGCAGCTCCTGTATTTTGTTTTTCTATTTCTTCCTTTCCTTTCATCACTTTGCCCCTGAGAAATGTCAATGTGTCCACTGCCAGACTTGCAAAGGCGAGTCCAATCCAATTGTGCACGCGAATGGCAAGTGGTTCAGGGTTGCCCCGCCGACTTCACAAAGACAGCAGGGATTGGATCGGGCGTGCCAACACTCAATGGAAGGGACATGTTGTCTGAGCAAAGTGTGGATAAAATATGGAGGTAGCAAATGATAGCGGAATGGAAGTCTGGCGCAAAAATAAGAACTTTGAAGGAAATGCAAGCCAAGTAGCGTTAGCGCACAATGCGGCTTTTGAATGAGACCCATGGGCGCTTGTTTGTTTGTTTTGGTTTAGCGCTGACGACCCGGGAAAATTAGCCCGCTAATCTGGCCCAGGCAGCCATTAATTAACGAGTGAACCGGGCAACGGTTGGCGCCGCAATGACTTCAAAGATTAACGGCAGCGGGGGAGCAGCCGCAAAGTACGACTTCCAAGGCAAACGCGCTATTCAACGACGTGTACGCGAGTCCCCGAACGGTACGGCTAAGGTAATTAGCGCCGTGGACGTCATTAACATGCTAATGAGTTGCTCCACTTAGATGCCACTTTGACAAATAGAACACGCAGGAGGCGAACGAGGAGGCGGGCCGATACGAGTGACCCTCGCGGCCAATGTTTCACAACACTGATCCGCATTTGACATGAAGAGAGAAGCACCTTGGGTGCGGGGGCTCATGAGAGACCGCACAGCTGCACGGTTCAAAACAAGCAAGCAAAATGCACCCGGGACATATACAAAGTGAAAGCATGAAGATTGAGCCTTTTGTTTAGCTGTGAGAATCAATTCAAAAATTTTTATTGCTCCAAAAGCATTTTCACCTCTAGTTAAACACGTTTTATGAACTAAATCGAGAGCTCACTATCTTTTCACTGCCATATAAATAACATAACTCGGTCTCCTCTCACCCCTCACACCACATCCACGTCTCAAGCGTAGGCGTAACCGTTAGCTTAGCCGCTCGCACCGGATACAAGGAGGTGGACGGGCAAAGTAACATCACCTGGCCCGCTGCTTCACGTCTCGTCACCTCCCGTATCGATTATTGTAACTCACTTCTTTTCGGGGTCAATCAAAAAGTTCTCCATAAGCTCCAACTGGTCTAAAATTCCTCAGCCCGGATCATCATTAAAATCCCCTCCTTCCACCACATCACTCCTGTCCTCCAGCAACTCCGTATTGAATTCAAGATACTTCTGTTGACATTTAAAGCCATCCATAACCTCTGACTGACCTACTTCAAATCTCCGTTCCCTCAGATCGTCATCCTCCTTACACCTCTATATGCCCTCTGCCCGTCTCACCACGATGGGGTGCAGAGCGTTCAGCCGCTTTGCTCCCAAACTCTGGAACTCACTTCCACCCAACAGCTGTAATATTGAGTCCCTTCCTACTTTCAAATCCCACCTCAAAACCCACCTGTTTAAACTTGCTTTCCTGGTCTAGTTCAGGGGTGTCAAAGTCATTTTTTGCCGCGGGCCACATTGTAGTTCTGGTTTCCTCTCGAGGGCTGTTATGAATTTGGGGAAGCCATTAGAATGTTTAAATCCCTTCAAATATTACATATAGAGCAAACAGCAAATTAATGAATAACTCGTTTTCAAATCTGAAGTCAAGAATAATGACTTTTATTGTGGTTTACATCTAAAAATATGAAATTTTGGCTCAGATTTTAGCAATCATCATGGAATTTAACAAGTTTGATTTGGTTTCGCGGGCCGAAAAAAAATGATGTGGCGGGCCGGATTTGGCCCGCGGGCCTTGACTTTGACACCTGTGGTCTAGTTTCATCTATTTTATTATCATTTTAGTCATAGTTTTATTGTTTTATGTATTGTTGTGTTATTGTAAAGTGTCCCCGAGTTTTCAGAAAGGCGCTCGTGAATTAAATGTATTATTATTATGATTATTATTATTATCATCATTAAATGTTTTCTACACAAATGTGTGTTTATGATGAAATTTTGTGTCTATTTAGGCTGCAGGGAGCAAACCTGACACAATTGACACATATACAGTAAAGTCTCGTTATATGGATATTCTCGGGAGTCGGAAAAAATATCAATATAACCGGACTATCGATATATCCGATCCGGCGGCATGTAAATTTTCTCTTTGCGTTCATAGAAATAGTATCGTAATAAGCAGTACTATCGATATAACAAGACTTTACTGTATATGTGAAAACATGAAGATTCTGCTTATTGTTTATCTTAGACAATCAAATGAACTTTTTATTGCTCCAAAGACATTTTCAGCTCTAGTTAAACACATTTTATGAACTGTTTTCTTCACAAATTTAAAGGACAACCGACACCATTTTTTGGTCTCCTAACTGACATCAGAAAAACGTTTTATAGCATCTAAAATACCCAAAACACGCAGGCTGATATTTTTGGTAAAATGCAAAACACCAATAAAAATGACTTAAAGTGTCCAAAAACTGCCACAAAATGAGCTCGGAAGTGGGCAGATTCAGAAAGTCCCGCCCCCTTGTTTGTGACGTCTCTCCAGGATACTCCTTCACAAACTGCCATGCTCCAGAATCAAAACAATGGCTTCAGAGAGTTCAGATTCAGAGAAGATGCTTTTTTGTTACTCATCCAGTTATGAATATGATTCAAATAGTTCTGAAGAAGAAAGCATACATGTTTGCAATCGATTAAAGAAGTCCTTCCAGATCAATTCGAGCCGTCTGGACTCCAATGTAGCGCCCAGAAAATATACAAGATGGCGCTCAAGCTCCGTTGGAAATGGGCTGATTTGTCCACTGGGAATTTGTGTCAACTAGTATTAAATAGTAGTCTTGGTGCAACACACAATTCACCATTGCGTTATTTACGTGTTTTCCTTCTAATTTCGCCATCAACACGGATAAACACGGATATACACAAAGTTTTCAGACCAAACAAAGTACCCAAAATGTATTGTGTGTCGCTTTCTCGGTCAAGGGAGTTCCAGACGTGACGTCAGGAAAAAATAAAAAACAAGACTTCCTGAAAATTCATTCAGCGTGAGTCTTAAAAGGTAAAATATAGCTATATGCGGTGGAATCTTTGTAAATTACGCTCAATCGAAGTCATTTTAAGTGATTTTACAAATTATGGGCACAACTTGTTGGGCGTCGGTTGTCCTTTAAAGGACAACTGACATCAGAAAAACGTCTTATAGCATCTAAAATACCCAAAACACGCAGTATGATATTTTTAGTCAAATGCAAAACACCAATAAAATGACTTAAAGTGTCCAAAATGTGCAACAAATTGAGCTGCGAATTGGGCATTTTCAGAAAGTCCCGCCCCCAGTTTGTGACGTCACGCCAAGACGTCTTGCATTGCTTGACAATCAAAACAATGGCTTCAGATTCGGAGAATATGCTTTCTTGTTACACCTCCAGTTATGAATATGATTCAAATAGTTCTGAAGAGGAAAGCATACATGTTTGCAATCGATTAAAGAGTTTATTCCATGCCATTTTGAAGCAACATTGGGGAGAAACGATCACCAGAAAAGAGGCACAAAATGGCAACCTCCAGTGGCCACCTCCGTTTCCACAGGGTGATAAATTCCTTGTATGGAGCTTGGACAGCCTCTTCTGGCGGCTTTTGGGTGCAACACAAGGTTTTCAGACCAAACAATACAGCAAAATATATTGACGTGATGGAAGGACTGCTACAATGTGTCTTTTTTCGGTCAGGGGGCGTTCCTTTAGTGACGTCACGTACGGACTCGTCTCCAACTCAAAAACAAGACTTTCTGAATATTCAGCGCAAGTCTTAAAACGTAAAATCTAGCTATATGCGGTGGAATCTTTTTAAAATACGCTCAGTAGAAGTCATTCAAAGCCATTTTACAAATTATGGACACAACTTGTCCGGAGACGTCGGTTGTCCTTTAAGTTTTATGATGAAATGTAGTGTCTATTTATGCACAATCCTATACATGTGAAAACATGTGAGAATCAAAGAAACTTTTTATTGCCTCCAAACGCATTTTCAGCTCAGGTTGAAAATGGGCGCGTGAACGTTACCTGTTCAAGTAGGCGCTGACGAGCGGCGCGCAGAGATTGGCGCTGGGCTTGGCCAGTCCCAGCGTGAAGATGGTGTCTTGTAGGCGCCGGACAACGGCCGGGTCGCCTTTGGCCCCCACAGCGTTCAAGGCGTGGAAGAACATGGTGATGTGGTTGTCGCTCAGCGCCACGTCCTTCTCTCGCATCTCCTTCAGGGTGTCCATCGCCTCTGGAGAGCCAGACACCACACGGCACGCCGCGTCAGATCAACAAACCGACACCATTCGGAAACAAAGGACGAGAGAAAGAAGTGGGAAGTGGCGGAGAGGGGGGCGCAAACGCTTTGATAAAAGGCCCTTTTAGCTAATTCCACGCGGGGAAAACAGCGTTTTGCTCGCAGCGGGGGATGCAAATGCAACCCCGGATAATGCCAACTCTGCTCTAATTGCAACGTGCGCTTTTTCAAACGAGACCACAATTAGTGGACCCCGATGACGAAGGCTGTCTTTGCGCCTTGGCCAGGCGGAAAAAAAATGGGAGGAGGGGGGTGGCTAAATTATAGGCACGCGGCGCGCCGAGGGTCTATCGCGCCCTCCACCAGACCTCTGGAAGCGGGATGAGGGCCATTTTGCATGGAAATGACGGCTTATTTTCCTCGCCGTGCAGCCATCTGGCCAACAAGGGGAGGTGTACGAGGGTGTGCACACATGCGTGCGTGTTACGAGGATAAAGTCATTAAGATGTATTTAGCATCTATTTAGACAGCTGCTAATGGGTTGATAGCGATACAGCCGCTTTCCAAAGCAGATGCTCATCGAGCCGCCGCGACCGAGGGGCCGTAGTGGCATCAACATGCGCAGAATAGCGGCCTGGCAGGTGTGGCTGGACTTGAAAATGCCATGGCGGCCATCAAAACTCGGGAGACAAAATAAAGCAAAATTCTCAGTTTGGTTGATTTGTGTGAAAAGGACCAGAACATCTCGGTTTTAGGCTAATTCGGATTTCGACCGAAGATTTCAGGTTGACCAAACTGAGCGCACCTGAATGCGCCACTCAACTAACGTCACTTCCTCGTGTCGTGTCATATTGTGACTGTGAATTTGTTAATGTGATTGTGAATGTGTCATTCATATTGTTGAATAAAGTTTTTATTATTTTTTTTACTAAAAAGCAGACGTGTTTGTCAGAGATCTCTGCAAATTGGACGTGATCCTCGTGTAGCGTTCTATTGTAAATCGACATGTTTGTATTGTTCAATCTCAATAAAAAAAAAAAAAACAGACGTGTCCGATTCACAGCTCTTGGAACGAATTAAAAGATTTTACATTGATTATAATGGGAAAAGCTGTTTCGTTTTTTTAACAGGTTTGTGGAACGGATTAGGGTCGAATACGGAGGTTTGACTATAATACAATAATAATAATAATAATAATACATTTAATTTACAAGTGCCTTTCTGAGCACCCAAGTATATACAATACAAAATATATTGAAGTCCAGTTGAGAACCTTGCAATGAATTAAAATATTTTACATTGATTATAAAGGGAAAAGCTGCTTTGGTTTTGAAACAGGTTTCTGGAACGGATTATGGTCGAATACAGAGATTTGACTGTATACACAAAACAAAATATGTTGATGTCCAGATGACAGCTCTTGGAACCAATTGAAATATTTTACAATGATTATAATGGGAAACGCTGTTTCGGTTTTAAAACAGGTTTCTGGAACGGATTATGGTTGAATGCAGAGGTTTGACTCTATATACAATACAAAACATATTGATGTCCGGTTGACAGATCTCGGAATGAATTAAAATATTTCACAATGATTATAATGGGAAACGCTGTTTTGGTTTTCAAACAGGTTTCTGGAACGGACTATGGTCGAATACAGAGGTTTGACTGTATATAAAATACAATCCATATTGATGTATATAGTGCTTTAAAGGACAACTAACATCACTTTTTTTTTGAATGCAGAGGTTTGACTCTCTATATACAATACAAAACATATTGATGTCCGGTTGACAGATCTCGGAACAAATTAAAAGATTTTACATTGATTATAATGGGAAAAGCTGTTTTGGTTTTCAAACAGGTTTTTGGAACGGATTATGGTCGAATACAGAGATTTGACTGTATAATACAATACAAAACATTGTTGGCCGGTTGAGAGCTCTAGGAACAGATTAAACTATTTTATATTGATTATAACGGGAAAAGCTGTTTTGCTTTTCAAGCAGATTTCTGGAACGGATTATGGTTGAATACAGAGGTTTGACTGTATATAAAATACAATCCATATTGATGTATATAGCGCTTTAAAGGACAACCGACATCACTTTTTTGTTTCCTAACTGACATCAGAAAAACGTTTTATAGCATCTAAAATACCCAAAACACGCAGTATGATATTTTTAGTCAAATGCAAAACTTCTGCATTCTGCTTCAAATTGAAGTGGCCATTTTCAGAAGGTCCCGCCCCCTTGTTCGTGGCGTCACCCCAAGACGTCTTGCCTTGCTCGAGAATCAAAACAATGGCTTGAGATTCGGAAAAGATGCTTTCTTGTTACTCATCCAGTTATGAATATAATTCAAATAGTTCTGAAGAGGAAAGCATACATGTTTGCAATCGATTAAAGAATTTAGTCCGGTCATTTTGAGGCGTCTGGAGAGAAATGTAGTGACAAACTCTTTAGTACTCACAGTACCCAAAAAAGGCAGAAGAGGGCGACAAAGCTCCGTGTAAACTGTCTCCTAGGACGTTTTGTAAGCGGACATCAAATACACTGTAGAAGTCTTAGCGCAACACACAAGGATTCGCCATCGCGTTATTTATGTGTTATCCTTCTAATTTCGCCATCAACATGGAAGTACCGCAAAATGCATTGACGTGATGCAAGTTATGTCCTTTCTCGGTGAGGGGCGTTCCTTCAGTGACGTCGGGTGAGGACTCGTCACCAACTCAAAAACAAGACTTCCGGAATATTCAGTGAGAGTCTTAAAACGTAAAATATAGCGAAATGCGGTGGAATCTTTGTAAAATACGCTCAGTAGAAGTCATTTGAAGCCATTTTACAAATTATGGACACAACTTGTCCGGAGACGTCGGTTGTCCTTTAAGAACAGCTGAAGCTGTAACAAAGTGCTTAACATGGACAACTATCCTATACAGGAAATAAAGCAGTCACAAAGAGCACAAGCACCAGGGAGTCAAACTAAGCGAGACGAAAACTCGAACCCTAACCTTGGACGTCCTGTCATCCTCAAAATACCCCCTTTTATTTTGACGGCCGAGCGTGCGGTGGATGGCGGATCAACTTCCTGCGTTCTCAACCGCACTCAAGTCGGAGGTGTCGGATCCACGTAGCCTCTAATCAGACAAGCAAACGGCTCGGCACTGATGGGGCCAAATGGAGCAATTCGTCCAGCGTTCAAAGCCACCCGGGGCTCGGCGGCATGCGTCTGCCGCCGCTGCTTTTACCCGCCCGTCTCAAGCGTAGGCGTAACCGTTAGCTCAGCCGCTCACACCGGATACGAGGAGGTGGACGGGCAAAGTAACATCACACGGCCCGCTGCTTCATCTAATCTTCCATCCAAAGACGAGTCACCGGATGACAAGACAAAGTAAAGGTCAAAAAGACAAGTGGTGATGGAGAGGTGTACTTCAAGACGGAAAGGCAAGACGAGCGGAACACCGAGTTAGCGAGCCTCATCGTGTTGTCATATTTGTTATTGAATTGCTTTTTATTTTAATTCAAGATGGCGCCGTGAGAGTGGCTGCCTTTCCAGCAGCTCCTGCATTTTGTTTTTCTCCTTCTTTCTTTCCTTTCCTCATACTTTCATCCCTTTGCTGCTGTGAAAAAATAATAACAATAAAGTGATACCTCGGTTTACAAACCCCTTGGCTTACGAACTTTTCGGTTTACGAACGCTAAATTTATGAAAATTTTACCTTGGCATACGAACTATTTTTGGGATACACACGGGGCGTCACAATGAATGATGTGTGGTTCACGAACAAGCCCGTTCTCATAAGAAAATGGCATATTCTATTCCCCGCCCCCAGTCTTCGGTTAAAGCCACGTGATTGGTCAAGAACGCAGCAGTGAGGGAGGGGGGGGGGTTTACAGACAGAGACAGAGTGACACTCCAAAAAAGAAAATGGCAGCCGACTTTTTTTTTATCCTCTATTCCATGCCCCCAGTCTTCGGTTAAAGCCACGTGATTGGTCAAGAATGAAGCAGTCAGGGGATGTGGTTTAAACATTAAAGAGACAGGCAGATGACAGAGAAAGAGTGAGAAAATGGATAGAAAACAGTGAAATTTGGACTCGTTTCAACTTTGATAGTTCAAAGGCAGAGTGTAGACTGCAAGGTTAAAATTCCCATCAAACAGGCTCCACAAATAACCCAAATACCAAATGTACAGTTGATGCAAAAAGCTATCAACACAGCTAAACAGAACACAATTGATGAGGAACTAGGTAAAATGATCGCAGAGAAAGCACCCACAAGATGGTGAAAGAAGAAGGCTACGTTCCTCATCAAGTGAAGAGAGTTTTGAAAGGCGCTTAGAAATTAAATTTATTATCATCATTATTATTATTGCTGGCTCAGCTGCAGAAGTTCGAGACACCAAAACCCTGTTACTATAGCAACAGCATCTTAATAAATGCACACGTTCTCTTTCATTTTGTTTATCAACACGAGCACAACAAAATTTCAACGAACGTTTTCCAACGACACTTCCATAGAATATTTACAGCCAATCAAAGTTTCTTCAATAGTATGATCAAGTGTGTGAGTATACAGTGGGATCTTGGCTTACGAAATCAATTGATTCCCAGACAGAGTGTGTGAGGCGAAAAGTGTGTATCCCAAAAAATTATTTCCCATAGGAAACCATTAAAATGAGAATAATCCGTTCCCAAGTCCCCATAAAACATAATTTTCTACTTTCTAATTTTCTAAGCCTTAAAACTACACAAAATATACAGTAAAGTCTCGTTATATCGATATTCTCGGGAGTCCGAAAAATATCGATATAACCGGGACTATCGATATATCCGACCCTGCGCGCATGTAATTTTCTCCATGCGTGCATAGAAATAGTATCGTAATAAGCGGTACTATCGATATAACCGATATCGATATAACGAGACTTTACTGTACTTTATTTTATGTATAATAAATATGCTATATTATTATGATTAAAGAAGTAAACTGTACTGTACAATAAAGTGATTTTATTTACCTTTGTGATGATCGTTAATGGCTTGATGGAATGGAGTGTCCGGTTTCCTCAGCATTAAACACTTGATGAGGAACGTAGGCTTCTTTCACCATCTTGAGGAATGGTTCTCTGTGATAATTGTATCTAGTTCATCAATTGTGATCTGTTTAGCTGGGTTAATAGCTTTTTGTAAGTGTACAGCTGACTTGTGCGGGTTATTTGTGGAGCCTGATTGATGGGATATTTAACTTTCCAGTCTACACTCTGCTTTTGAACTATCAAAGTTGAAACAAGTCCAAATTTCACTGTTTTCTATCCATTTACTAGTTTTTTTCCCCTTTTCTTTTTTTTGTTTCAAGCTCTGTCCTCTCCCTTTCGTGTGTGTGTTTTCTCTCTCTCTCTCTCTGTCCGCCTGTCTCTTTAATGTTTCCTCCCCCCCCCCCCCCGCCCTGCTGCATTCTTGACCAATAACGTGCTTTACTTCTTGTGCCGGTCCCAAGCCCGGATAAATACAGAGGGTTGTGTCAGGAACGGCATCCGACGTAAAAGCTTGGCCGAAACAAACATGCGGATCAAACCTCTCAAAATGGAGGACACTGATTTGCTGTGGCGACCCCTTAATGGGAAAAGCCGAAAGGAAAAGAAGATTATTATTATTATTATTATTATTATTGATTCCATTAGGAGGAAAGTCAAAAGGGAAGAAGCGAACTCAAGCAAAAGACAACAAAAGAGTTGCCGTGTTAAAAAAAAAACACAGCGGTCAACGTGATGATCATCCGGGGTCCGACGTGCGTGCCGCTAGCTCGCTAGTGCCTGAGCGGGGTGGAGGGGTTTAGGAGGCGCTAAGATCAAGGTTAGCCAAGTGTGCTAATGTGGGCGACAAGCGTCTCGCCCAGTTGCGCGCACTCAGGCTAATGGCCAACGCTTTCGCGCGGGCGATGCGCAAGCCGCCACCCGCCGACGGACGCTCCGACTGTCGCGCCCAACAAATACCTTTTGCTTCAATTCACATGCAAATGCGCGTATGTGTGTGTCTCCGCGTGTGTAAACACACGACTCAGGCACTTTGGCGGACATGATCTGCCACGAGCATCAAGGCGGATTTCAATAATTCCACAAAAATGCACAGGGTCCTGTAATTTTCCCCCCTTCTCGTTTCTCTCTGATGCGGGGGTGCGTGCCTGAAAATGTGGAGATGTCAAACGGCTAAAAGCTAAACGGAAGCGGCGATGCTAACGAGAAGGAAATCTGCCATCGCGGTGCGGAAAACTCATTTGACGAAGGCGGGAAAAAGAGAACTCAGTGCGGGCATCTGTGTTTTTTGGCAGATGATGTGGTCCTGTTGGGGCCTTCAAGCGGGGGCTCGCCAACGCTCACTGAAGCGGTTCGCCGCCCAACGTGAAGCGGTTAGGATGACAACCTGAGACAATGGTTCTCAGTCGCAAAAGGATGGAGATCTTGCCCCAAGTGGAGGAGTTGAAGTACAGTGATACCTTGGCTTACGAACTTAATCGGTTCCCAGACAGAGTGTGTAAGGCGAAAAGTGTGTATCCCAAAAATTACTTCCCCATTGGAAACTATTAAAATGAGAATAATCCGTTCCCAGGTCCCCATAAAACATAATTTTCCACTTTCTAATTTTCTAAGCCTTACACAAAATATACCTTATTTTATGTATAATAAATGGGCTATAGTATATAATTAAAGAAATAAACTGTACTGTACAATAAACTCATTTTATTTACCTTTGTGATGGTCGTTGATGGCTTGATGGAATGGAGTGGCCGGTTTCCTCAGCATTAAACACTTGATGAGGAACGTAACCTTCTTCTTTCACCATCTTGACGAATGATCCCTTGTAGGTGCTTTCTCTGCTATCATTTTACCTTGTTCCTCATCAATTGTGTTGTTTAGCTGTGTTGATAGCTTTTTGCGTCAAGTGTACAGATGGCTTGTGCGGGTTATTTGTGGAGCCTGATTGATGGGATATTTTAACCTTGCAGTCTACACTCTGCCTTTGAACTATCAAAGTTGAAACACTCTCACTGTCGTCTGCCTGTCTCTTTAATTTTTAAACAACCTCCCGTCACTGCTGCGTTCTTGACCAATCACGTGGCTTTAACCGAAGACTGGGGGCGGGGAATAGAGGACAAAAAGAAGTGGGCTGCCATTTTCTTGTTAGGACAACGGGCTCGTTCGCGAACGACACATCACTCATTGTGGCAGCTGCGTGTGTATCCTGAAAAATGGTTCATATGCCAAGGTAAAATTTTCATAAGTGTAGCGTTCGTGAACTGAAAGGTTCGTAAGCCAAGGGGTTCGTAAACCGAGGTATCACTGCATCTGGGAGTTTTGTTCACTAATGAGGGAAGGAAGGAGCGTATCGGCGCGGCGTCAGCTGTGATGCGGACTTTGAAGGAGCTGGGCCAAAAGGCCTGAAGCTCTCAATTTAGCGGTCCATCTACGTCCCAACCCTCATCTATGCTCGCGAGCTGGAGTCGGAGGGCTCAGAGTTGGACCGTTTCTCCTCCACATTGAGATGAGGTGGCTTGGGCATCTGATCAGGATACCTCCAGGTGAGGTGTTCCAGGCATGCCCCACTGGCAGAAGATCCCGGGAACGACCCAGGATTCACTGATTAGTTTTCCAATAACAAAGACCAAGAATAGTCAAGTTCAGACCCAGCAGCATTAAATCTAGCTCGCTATCTCTTAGCCATATGGCTATCTAGCTAGCTGACTATCTAGCTGGTTATCTATTAGCATTCTAATAGCTAGCTAGCTAGCTTTCTATTTGAGTTACTTCCGGGTTGAGGGAACGCTGGCGTGTGTAGCTGCCGCTGTTCACCCACAAAAAAAACAACTTATCCTGTGACTGTCAAGTGACCTTCAGAGGTCTTTGACAGGCGCTTAGAAATGAAATGGATTATTATTATTATTATGAATAGACGATGTCACCCAGCTGGACTGGGAACGCCTCGGGAAAAAGTGGCTGGGGGAAAAGGAAGTCTGGCTATCTATTAGCTATCTAGCTAGCTGGCTGGCTATCTATTAGCTATCTATCCAGATAGCTGGCTATCTATTAGCTAGCTAGCTTTCTTTCCAATTGAGTTACTTCCGGGTTCAGTAAACGCTGGCGCGTATGGCTGCCGCTGCTCACCCACTGCAAAACGTATCCTGTGACTGTAAAGTGACCTTGAGAGTTTTAAAAGGCGCTTAGAAATTAAATGTATTATTATTATTATCTGGCTAGCTATTAGCTATATAGTTATCTATTAGCTATGTCCTTGAGTTTTGAAAGGCGGTTATAAGTACAATGTATTATTATTATTGTTATTAGCTATCCGCTAGCTAGCTAGCTTTCTATCTATTTCTTTATCCTGTGACTGTAAAGTGACCTTGAGTTTTGAAAGGCGCTTCTAAATTAAATGTATGATTATGATCACTATCATTATTATTATCATTATTATTATTACCGAAGCTGCTGCCCACGCGACTCGACCCCGGATAAGCGGCAGAAGATGGACGGACGGACGGACAGACGGACTGGCGTGACGACAAGCTTACCTTCCACTCTGCCATTCTTGGCCAGCACCTTGACAAGAGCGACATATTTACTGCTATCCAGCGCCACCGACGAATCCTGACGACTCCTGAGGAAAAGAGAGAGACAGACATTGGGGATTCATGTATTCTGCTATGCGAGTGGGGGGGGGGGAGGTGACAGGAAGCGAGGAAAGCGGGGGAGCGAGCTGGACGTGGCATTAATGTCTCTCCCAATAGCGATCAAGTTCCAACATTAATGGACGCACATTTCCCTCTTCAGGTTGAGCGCCTCGTCGGCGGCGTCATGGCGGCAGCACAGGTTGATGAGGACGGCGTAGGCCCCCAAGCTCATCTCGCTTTGGTGTTGACGCTTCAGCTCCAGGGCGCGCTGCAGGTTCTGTAAAGAGGCCAAAAAACATTAAATAGACAGCAGAGCCCTGGCACAATGCATTTTGCATTATGGCTTACTTTGGAAAGCCAAACAAAAAAAATATATATAATCATCTATTCAAGCATTAAGTGCCTAGAGGAAGCTGAGTGGCGAACTTGGAGACAAAATGGGACTGTCAACTGTCTCATTTTATCCAGCTTGTCAATGGGGAGACAAAAAAAAACCAATAAGGACAACTACAATCCCAAAGGGGGTTGAAAACATTGAAAAGGTTCCGGGAATCCAAATACAGTGTTACCTCAGCTCACAAACTTAATTGGTTCCCAGAAAGTGTGTGTAAGGCAAAAGGTTCATCTGCCAAACATTTATTTCCTATAAGAAACCATTAACATGAAAATAATTCGATCCCAGGTCCTCATAAAACATAATTTTCTACTAAATAAGCCTTAAACTGCACAAATTAGACCTTATTTTATGTATAGTAAATGTGCTATTGCAGGGGTGTCAAAGTCATTTTTTGCCACAGGCCACATTGTAGTTCTGGTTTCCTCTCGAGGGCCGTTATGAATTTGGGGAACCCATTAGAATGTTTAAATCCCTTCAAATATTACATATAGAGCACACAGCAAATTAATGAATAACTCGTTTTCAAATCTGAAGTCAAGAATAATGACTTTTATTGCGGTTGACATCCAAAAATATGACATTTCGGCTCAGATTTTAGCAATCATCATGGAATTTAACAAGTTTGATTTGCTTTCGCGGGCCGAGAAAAATGATGTGGCGGGCCGGATTTGGCCCGCGGGCCTTGACTTTGACACCTGTGTGCTATTGGATTGTAATGAAATAAATAAACTGTGCATTTTGAGAATGACTTGTCCTACTCAAGCCTGCGCACGCTTCCCACCACCTTTTCCAGCGACTCCCCTCAGGCTGACATCTAAACGGCTTCTTCCCCCGTCGCCATTAACGCTCTAAACAGTAACCCAAATAGAACTGTATAGTGATTCCATTTTTCTTATGATGATACTAGTGCAGTGTGTTCTACCGGAGACAAATTCCTTGTGTGTTCTACATAGAGGTGCCATTTTGCCGGCATCAAAAAGTCATTTTCACTCATTCGCTGCCATTCCCGAATTGATTCGGGAATTTGAATATAGTGACGTGGAGCGCCATTCCTGAATTTCTTTGGGTTTTTCTTGCTGGGGGGTGCTGATAAAGCACTGGTGAGAACTCTGGCAATGTTTTTTTTTTCCCTTCCATGAGGGGGCAGCATTTGCGGGGGCAGTTCATGTTAGCGCTTTGTTACAGCTTCAGCGCTATATAAAGCAATATGTATGTATTGCATTGGATTTTGGACAGCCGCCCCTATTTCAAGCTCAGATAACTCCAGACCCATATCACTTAGGAATTAACTCATTTTTCTGATGAAAGAAGAAAATCTAAGGTTTCTTACGCTGCATTGAATGTTTATGTAGTCCTAAAATTCAATATTCTGAGGGTCCTGCAATTGGAGTGACAATGACAAAAACCCTGGCACTGGAGTGGACACATTTTGGCACATCGTCTGCCTGTCAATGAGTTGAAAATAGAGCATTGTACCTCCTCAGCTGAGAGAGCGTGGATGAGCTGCTTCAGCGTCAAAGCCAGAGGTTTGTTTTCCGCTTTGAGCTCGGCCAGTTTGGCCTCCAGGAATGGCACTTTGCCGTCAAGTCCCTGACGGCAAGCAAATACATCGTTCAGTTCACTTTGCTCGGGAAAACAAATACAGGTAACATCCGAGTTACGACCGGGTTTCGTTTTGACAAAACGGTCATAAGTCAAACGGGCATTGCCGGCCTGCTAGCGCGTTGCGGTGCCAGGCGTGGAATTATATATTTTTTTAAATAGGGTCAGGAGGTCATGGTCGTAAATACAGGTGGTCATAAGTCTAGCTTAAAGTTAAATGTTAACTGTACAGGTGACATCCGAGTTACGACCGGGTTCCGTTCTGACAAAACGGTCATAAGTCAAACGGGCGTAAGTCAAAATCTATTCAAAATGGCCGACGTGACGATGACACGACAGGATAGTATACAATATCAATCTGTTGTTTTTAAGCAACGTTTTCTATTGAATACTATTAGATACCAAACTGCTTACAGTTCATTTATCATTTTGATAAATTTGATCACGTTTAGTGTCATTTTTATTATCTGGTGGCTAGTTGGCTGGTTAGCTATTGGCTATCTGTTAGCTACCTCACTATCAATTAGCTCGCTAGCTAGTTTTTTTTTTGAGTTATCCAGAAAGTGTGTGTAAGGCAAAAAGTTCATCTTCCAAACAATTATTTCCCATAAGAAACCATTAAAATGAGAATAATCCGGTCCAGGTCCCCATAAAACATAATTTTTGACTGAATATCTATTAGCTACCGAGCTGGCTGGTTATCTATCAGCTATCTGGTGGCTAGCTGGCTCACTGGCAATCTTTTGGCTATTAGCTATCTAGCTAGTTTTTTTATTTATTTGAGTTATTCCGGGTTGAATGAACGCCTAGCTGGCTACCTATTTGCTATCAAGCTATCTATTTGCTGTCCATTTGCTATCTATTATCTAGCTACCTAGCTGGATTTCTATCTATTTGAGTTACTTCTGGGTTGAGTGAACACTGGCGCATGTGGCTGCCGCTACTCACCCACAGAAAAACTTATCCAGTGACTAAAGTGACCTTGACAGAGTTGAAAGGCGGTTACCAATGAAATGTATTATTATTATAATTTTATATTTTGTATGATCGCTTTTTATGACTATATAACTGTACCTGCAATGTATACAAAATGTTTACTGTACAGTTCATTTATAAATGTTACACTTACCATTTAGTGTCGTTTTAATCATTTCATATTTCATCTGATCGATTTTTATTACTGTACCCGCGAACGGCCAAAAGAGGTCGCCCGACACACACGCTCGGACTCAGCCGGACGCCGAAGGAAAAAAGCAGTGTACAGTACTACAGGAGACGGTATCTGCACTGTATAACTACTCTACTGAGTGTAGTCACGCAGTAGATTGCTGTGCGAGTGAGTGACATGCTGGCTGGTCAAAATTGTAGTATGCGTTGCTGGCTGCTTGGCAGGCGTAGAATTGAAAAAAAAAAGGATCTGACGGTCGTGGTCATAAGTACGGGTAGTCGTAACTTGGATGTTAACTGTATTTTAATCGGAAGCCAAACAATGTTGTCCGACTTACATTCAGGCGTGGCATCGTTTGCTCATTTGGGTCCACCAGTGCAATCACATCCTAAAACAAAGACGTAGATGTGAAGATACAGAGTTTGCAACACTGTGAAGTAAATCTCTCGCGTTGAGTTTTGCAAATTAGCGTCAACAAACAGCGCAAGCTAGCTTCTGAGCGCCACATCACCTGACCGCTCAGTAAATGTCTGTGCGGACAATGCGCCAACGTAGATCAATTACCGGCACGCTGTTTTGTACCTTGATGAGCTCCGGAGCGTGGGATGTCTCCAGCAGGTTTCTGATGCCTCGGTAGATATTTGCAGAGATGACGATGTTCTGGCAAATAAAAACAAATACAGTGATACCTTAGCTTACGAACGCTTTAGCTCACGAACTGTTCACCTCACGAACATTAAATTCGCGAGCCTATAATCTTGGCATACAAACTACTTTTCGGTGCACGAACCGAACCACACGGCGCCACAGTGGCTGGCGGACTACTTTTTGTGACCCCCTTTCTTTGAGTGCGGAGGTGGTTTGTTATCGAGTGGAGTACTTTTGCTATTATGGGACCGAAAAAGACCCAGCCGCTAGTGTTAAGATGAAGAGGATAAAAAATAAAAAGTTCTGTTGATTTGGATGAATGAAAAGAAGCTAGCAGAGGACAGTGTGAGTGAGGGTATTATCACAGAGAAAGCACGGCAACTTCACTCGGATATCAAGTGGCAACCTGAAGGTTCATCTTCCATTGACAACTACCATCGCAAAACGTAAATAAAACGACTTTATTATATAGTACAGTTTATTACTGTAATTACAATCCAATAGCACATTTATTATAAATACAAAAATAATGTTTTGTGTAGTTTTAAGGCTTATTTTGTAGAAAAGTATGTTTAATGGGGACCTGGGAACGGATTATTCTCATTTTAATGGTTTCCTATAGGAAATAATTGTTTGGAAGATGAACTTTTCACCTCACACACTTTCTGGGAAGCAATTAAATTCGTAAACTAAGATATCACTGTAATATGAATCAGAATTTTTGTCCTGCATGTGTCAAAATACAATTTTTAACCCATTTATGCCAAGCGTGTTCATATGAACACAAATTCATTCACAAATGCATTCATGTTGTTTCTTGCCACATTAATCATTGTTCATTATACAGTAAAGTCTCGTTATATCGATATTCAAGGGAGTCCGAAAAAATATCGATATAACCGGGACTATCGATATATCCGACCCCGTTTGCATGTAATTTTCTCCGTGCGTGCATAGAAAGAGTATCGATATAACCGGGACTATCGATATATCCGATATCGATAAAACGAGACTTTACTGTATATCAATATATTACTGTTAATTATACACACCGTTTGAATCTATTTTATACTCTGTTTTGATTGTTTTAAAAATGAAGTCATCTTAACTCATTCGCTGCCAATTCCGAATTGATTCAGGAAAAGTGTGAATTGGAGCGCCATTCTTGAAAAATTTCAGGTTTCGGTTTTTCTTGCGGGGCGTTGGGGGGGGGGGCTGATAAAGCGCTGGTCAGACCTCTGGCAATGTTTTTTTTTTCATTCCACGAGGGGGAAGCTTTCGCCTTTTGTCCATGTTAGCACTTTTGTTACAACTTCAGCTGTTGTTAAAGCGCTATATAAGTCAATGTTTGTATTGTATTTTGTACAGCCGCCCCCATTACAAGCTCAGATAGCTCCAGACCCGTATCACTTAGGAATTAACTCTTTTTTTGCTGATGAAAGAAGAGAGTCTAAGGTTTCTTAGGCTGCAATGAATATTGATTGTATTGGATCGGATGTACCGTTGTCTCGCAGTGGAGAAAGTTACATTTCACAGCAGCAAAGTTGTGAAAGGTAGAGGAAAGAAAGAAGTAGAAAAACAAAATACATGTCATCTAAAACTCAATATTCTGTGGGTCCTGCAATTGGAGTTTATTAATGGGTTAATTAATGTAATCATTTTATATTTTAGTAATCATTTTTCAGTATCTCACATCCAAAGTACCGTATTTTCCAGTGTATAATAATATTAATAATATATTTCATTTATAGGCGCCTTTCAAAACTGTCAAGGTCACTTTACAGTCACAGGATCAGTTCTTCTGTGGGTAAGCAGCGGCAGCCACACACGCCAGCGTTCACTCAACCCACTCATAGAAAGCTAACTAGCCAGCTAATAGATAGCAAACAGATAGCTAATAGATAGGTGGCTATATAGCTAGCGAGCTAGCTACATAGCTAATAGATATCAAAGAGCTAGCAAATAAAGTGCTCGCGAGGTATCCCGCCAGATAGCCAGATAGCCGCGTGGCTCCAACGATTGTTGTATGTTCAAACTTTTTTCCATAGATAAGGTGCACCGGACTATAAGGCGCACCTTCAATGAATGAAGAGTTTTCCAAATAGAATCCAGAAATATCTCACCGTTTTCCAAAGACAGGTAACATCCGACTTACGGCCGAGTTCCGTTCCGACCAAACGGTTGTAAGTTGAAATGGTCGTAAGTTGAAATACATTCAAAATGTATTCAAAATAGAGACTCTGAGGCTAAATGACACACAAACTGCCCCCCCCCCCCTCTGGTGCCATCACACGGTCGATTGCTGTGCGAGAGTGACATGCTGGCTGGCCAAAATTGTTGTACGCGTTGCCGGCCTGCTAGCGCGTTGCGGTGCCAGGCGTAGAATGATTTTTTTTTTTTTAAATAGGGTCTGGAGGTCACGGTCATAAGTACGGGTGGTTGTAAGTCGATCTGGTTGTAAGTCGGATGTTACCTGTACAGTGAGACCTCAACTTACAAACACCTGATCTTACAAACTTTTCATCTTGCAAACTTCAAATTTCTGAAAATTAAACCTTATAATAAGCACTATTTTCATAATACACACCCACCACGGCTGGCGGAGTGATCTTCGGCGGAAGCACACGACCGAACAGCACCAGAGGTTATGTTACCAACAGTCCTTATGGAAGGTGACTCTCCTTCCATAAGCCTTCAACGACCATCAAAAAGGTAAATAAAACTTTATTTTACAGCAGTTTATTTCTTTAATTACAATCCTCGTGTAATGTGCCTCTCTTTCCAAACAGCAATTCCGTTTGACCTTCGACCTCCAACGCCATTCCATCAAGCCATAAATGACCATCACAAATGTAAATAAAGTGACTTTATGATACAATGCAGTGCATTTCTTTCATTACAATACAATAGCACATTTATTATACATAGAATAAGGTATGTTGTGTGTAGTTTTAAGGCTTATTTAGTTGAAAAGTATATTTTATGGAAACCCAGGAACAGATTATTCCCATTTTAATGGTTTCCTATGGAAAATTTTCTTTTGAGATACACACTTTTCGCCTTACACACTCTGTCTGGGAACCAATTAGGTTCGTAAGTTGAGGTCTCAGTGTATAAGGTGCACCACTTTATAAGGCGCTACAGTCGAGGCTGAGGTTACGCACTACTTCTACGTTTGACATATTATATGATCCACAGGTGGGTGGCGCCGGTGTGTACCTGCGCCTTGAGCTGGTTGAAGTAATCCCTCAGTTTGTCTTCCTGCGCTGGTAAATTGCCCTCTGACATGCTGTCCATCAAATAATACAGGAAGTAGGCGACCGTCTCTGGAAGTGACAACACACACACGTTGAGTAACAGCCGTGGGAATACATTTCATATTTGCCACCACGTCAGTCAGCGCATTTCTATTTTCACGCCGCTGATGGAGGCCGCTTTGGGGTCATGCTAAGCGCTATGGCTGGCGGGCAAACTTCAACACGTGCGTACGTGAAAACCGCCCACCTGGGTGCAGCGCAAGATGTTGGCTAACGGGATGCGACACGGATCTGGCAATCTCAACAGCGCGCACACGCTAAAATACTCACCACTTCCAGCAGCGGCTCTCACGCACACGACATGACACGAACGCCTCACAAATTCACATTTTAACGGCAGACACTTGGTAAAGACAAACCTCAGCTTACAATCGCTTTAGCTCTGGAACTTTTCGCCTCACGAACATTAAATTTGCGAGAATATAATCTTGGCATACGACCCGGTTTTCGCCGGACAAAGCAAACCACGAAGCGGCACGGTGGCTGGCGGACTAGTTTTCGTCACCCCCTTTCTTTGAGTGCGGACGTGGTTTATTATCGAGTGTAGTACTTTTGCTATTATGGGACCGAAAAAGACCCCACCACAGGCCAGTATTCAGCCAAAGAGGACACAAAACAAAATGACAGTCGAGCAGAAGAAAAAGATCATCGAAAAACAGCAACGACGTGTGCAGTTGTGTGACTTAGCGTCCCACTACCACTATGCTAAGTCGACCATTGCTCCGTGTGGCTAAGGGTGTTTCTGTGTTGTCTAAGCAACGGTGTCAGGCAATAGAAGAGTTTGAAAAACTTCTGTTGATTTGGATTCACGAAAAGCGGCGAGCAGGGGACCGTGTGAGTGAGGGTATGCTCGTCGAAAAAGCATGGCAACTTCACTCAGGTAACGACCATCACAAAGGTCAAGAAAACGACTTTATTATACAGTACAGTTAATTTCTTTCATTACAATACAACAGCACGTTTATTATACTTAAAACAAGGTGTATATGGTGTAGTTTTAAGGCTTATTTAGTAGAAATGTATGATTTATAGGGACGTGAAAACGGATTATTCTCATTTTAATGGTTTCTTATGGGAAATAAATGTTTGAAAGATGAACTTTTCGCCTTACACACTTTCTGGGAACCAATTAAGTTTGTAAGCTGAGGTATCACTGTATTTTTCACACGCTGGCCACACAAAGTGTCAGCGGCCATGGCAAACAACACTTTTAGGTCAGTTGAATCGTGGTTGCAAAGCGCCGAGCGCCGCCATGCGGTAGGTAAGAGTTTACCTGCCGGTTTGGTGGGTGCTTTGCTGAAGCGATGGTCCTCGTACAAGAGCTTGGTGATCTGTTTGAAGAAACAAAGAGCTGTTAGATCTCCATCGCAACTCGAGGCTCGACTAGTTTGCACTGGAGGGAATGGAACGCTTAGGTTTGATTTATTATACAGTGATACCTCAGCTTATGAACGCTTTAGCTCACGAACTTTTCGCCTCACGATCATTAAATCAGCGAGCATATAGTCTCGGCTGACGAACTAGCTTTTGGCGGATGAAAAAAACCACACGGAGCGCCACGGTGGCTGGCGGACTAGTTTTCCACACCCCTTTCCTTGAGTGCAGACGTGGTTTGTTATCGAGTGGAGCACTTTTGCTATTTGGGCGAAAAGTTCATCTTCCGAACATTTATTTCCCATAGGAAACCATTAAAATGAGAATAATCTGTTCCCAGGTCCCCATAAAACATAATTTTCTACTAAATAAGACATAAAACGACACAAAATATACCTTATTTCATGTGTAATAAATGTGTTATTGGACTGTAGTTAAGGAAATAAACTGTAGTGTATAATAGTCATTTTAATGACCTTTGTGATGGTCGATGTAGTTGCCTCTTGATGAAGTAAGTTGCTGTGCTTTCTGGGCAATAATATCCTCACTCACACTGTCCCCTGCTAGCTGCTTTTCATTAATCCAAATCAACAGAGTTTCTCAACCTCTTCCATTGCCTGAAACTGTTGCTTAGACAACACAGAAACACCCTTAATAGCTTCCTTGTTCTTAAAGATCGTAGCAATGGTCGACTTAGCATACTGGTACTGGGACGCTAAGTCACACAAACGCACACCTCGTTGGTGTTTTTCGATGATCTCCTTCTTCTGTGGTGGGGTCTTTTTCAGTACCATAATAGCAAAAGTACTCCGCTTGATAACAAACCACATCTGCACTCAAAGAAAACTAGTCCGCCAGCCACCATAAAATAAAAAAAAAAATGTTTAAAAAAAACGCCAGTATGGTGGTTGCTGAGCTTGCCCTCTTGTGCAACCTCTGTATTTATATTTTACTCTGCAAAGTAGTTCTTGCTTGTCATTTGTGATCCTTAAAATTATATTGATCAATAATAATAAATGATTAATTATAGATGCAGATTTAGCTATTATGTATCGTGACAGATAATCTATTTTCACTCCATTTTTTTCTCCTCCCCATGGACACTGAATGGAGCATTTGTGCATTTGTACTACAGAGTGCTAACTTCCTGGTTATTGTCCGTCATTGTCCTGATAGCGTGCTAAATTCCTGGTTATTGTCTTTGCGTTGTCGTATTATTTGTTTTTATTTTTTTTTACTTTGTTACTTCCGGGTTGAGTGAACGCTGGCGCGTGTGGCTGCCGCTGCTCACCCGCAGAAAAAATATCCTGTGGCAGTAAAGCAGTGGTTCTTAACCAATGGGGAATTCCCATCGACTCTATGGGGAAAGAACCACTGCTGTAAAGTGTCCTTGAGAGTTTTGAAAGGCGCTTATAAATGAAATTTATTATTATTATGATTATTATTATTATTATGATTATGATTATTATTATGATTTATTATTATTATACACTGGAAAATGCGGGACTTTGGATGTGACTTTAGGGTCACGGGATAAGAACTTTTTTTGTGCGGGTGAGCAGCAGCCATTCGTGTAGCAAAGTTGTGAAAGGAAGAGGAACGGAAAGAAAGAAGTAGAAAAACAAAATACCGGAGATGCTGTAAAGGCAGCCACCATCTTGAAGTAAAAAAAAAAATACAAAAAGAAATTTGAGTGAACGCTGGGGGGTGTGGCTGCCGCTGCTCACCGACAGAAAAACATCTGTGACTGTAAAGTTTCCTTGAGAGTTTTGAAAGGCCCTGTTAAATGAGATGTATTATTATTAGTAGTATCATCTATCTAGCTACCTATTTGCTATCTAGCTATCTGGATGCTTTGATCCTCTCCTCTTTCATCTAGAACTGCTTCATGTCACAAAGAGGGTACAGAAAGTGCTGAATAATGACTGACTCTCCATGTCTTTGTGTTGTCATAGGTATTTAGTTTGTTTTTGTTTTACTTTATGTTACTTCCGGGTTGAGTGAATGCTGGCACGTGTGGCTGCCGCTGCTCACCCGCAGAAAAAAAATATCCTGTGACTGTGAAGTGTCCTTGAGAGTTTTGAAAGGCGCTTAGAAATGAAATGTCCATGAGGACACGAGTACATTAGCACTTTTCAATTCCGTTGCATGCGTGCGTATTTCCTTCACATCAGGTTAAGAACGCGAAGGAAGCTCCTTACCTTCACCATACTGTCCATGTCATCAGACCTGCAGTAGGGGGCAGTGTAGGACAAGGCATTAGATATGGCAACACGGACGTTTCAAACACACACACATAAACGCACATTTTGCAACTTTTTGTCTCCGCAAGAAAAAAAAAAAGCCTACGAAAGGGAATGACTTCATCTAAATCACTTTCAGCAACGTTGCCGTCACATCATGGCTGGCGACAAAAGCGACACGTTACGGCACTCAACGGCACCGCAGACGAGGCGCGACGCCCTCCGGCCCGCAGGACAAGAAAGACGAGACGAGACGGCGGGACAAAAGAACGTCAAACCACAAAAGACGCACGCACGCTAAATGATGACGCGCGACATCACTGGTGCTGTCAGCGAGCTGGAGAAGAGGCGAGAAGAGGTCTTTCGTGATTAAATTATCCCTTGACCTTGTCATTGACAGCCACCCCTCCCCCCCCACAACACAATGGGCGCTCACACAAAAACACACACATGCATGTCACAATTACGACCCTGTCAGGGAGGCTTGAACGGAAGCAGAGGTGAGCAACACAATGGATGAAAATGTGCACAATTAAAAAGATGTTGGACATGGCGATATGTGCACAGTAAGTATTTTGTTGACGTTGACTCCACACTGAGGCGGACGTGCAAAATAGCGTATTTATTCGAGTACAGTGATACCTTGGCTTACGAACTTAATTAGTTCCCAGACAGAGAGTGTAAGGCGAAAAGTATGTCTCCCAAAAAATAATTTCCCATAGGAAAGCATTCAAATGAGAATAATCCATTCCCAGGTCCCCATAAAACATAATTTTCTACTTTCTAAGCCTTAAAACGACACACAATATACCGCATTTTATGTATAATAAATGTGCTATTGCAGGGGTGTCAAAGTCATTTTTTGCCGCGGGCCACATTGTAGTTATGGTTTCCTCTTGATGGCCGTTATGAATTTGGGGAACCCATTAGAATGTTTAAATCCCTTCAAATATTACATATAGAGCACACAGCAAATTAATGAATAACTCGTTTTCAAATCTGAAGTCAAGAATAATGACTTTTATTGTGGTTGACATCCAAAAATATGAAATTTCGGCTCAGATTTTAGCAATCATCATGGAATTTAACAAGTTTGATTTGCTTTCGCGGGCCGAAAAAAATGATGTGGCGGGCCGGATTTGGCCCGCGGGCCTTGACTTTGACACCTGTGTGCTATTGGATTGTGAATAAATGTGCTATGGTATTATAATTAAAGAAATAAACTGTACTGTATAATAAAGTCATTTTATTTACGTTTGTGATGGTTGATGTTATGGAGTGGCCGCTTTCCGAGGCCTGGGAAAAAAATTCTCATATACAGTGATACCTTGGCTTACGAACTTAATTGGTTTCCAGAAAGTGTGTGTAAGTCAAAGTGTGTATTCCAAACATTAATTCCCAGGTACCCATAAAACATAATTTTCGACGAAATAAGCCTTAAAAAAATTACACAAAATATACCTTATTTTTTGTATAATAAATGTGCTATTTTTTCTTACAAATTTGTCCAGGCTAGCTTTCTAGCTAGCTATATATTAGCTATCAGGCTGGCGGGGTAGCTATCTAGATCACTGTCTATTGGCTGGATATTAAGGTACTGTAGCTATCTATTAGCTAGCTAGCTAGCTTTCTATCCATTTGAGTTACATCCAGGTTGAGTGAACGTTGGTGCGCGTGGCTGCTGCTACTCACCCACAGAAAAAAACTTATCCTGTGACTGTAAAGTGACCTTGAGAGTTTTGAAAGGCGCTTAGAAATCAAATGTATTACTATTATTATTATTATCATTATTACCTCTCGGTTAAACCGTCTGAAAATGACATTTTTAGCCAATTTTGGTTTTGGTTCGTTTGGACAAAATGGGCACTTTGCTGCGAATGACCCCCAGCCGGGCTCAGGAACCAAGTCGGAAAGGAGGGTGGGAGGGGGGGGGTGACGTTGCTGTGCAAAGGCATCGTGTTTAAACGCTAAATATTCATAAAGAGCCCGTGTCAAGCGCAGCCCGCCGGCGCCACTCGGCCCCGGCCTTCTTTGCGTGCTAGGGTGAAAGGGGAGGGAGACTGCGGGCTGGCCGGTTTAGGCTATTTGGTCAAGGGGGGGAGGGCATCCAACCATTTGCATAACTCCCACGGTGCTTTGGGGTAAGGGCCGGCGGACGAAGCCTCCATATGCATGAGGCAGGCGTTGCGCGTACGCCGCCTTTCCCCCCGCAGCTTTGCGTACGCATTGGCGTGGAGGCTCCGTCCATGATGGTGCGATAGGCGGCGCGTGTCGTATGCAAAACATATGCCGCTGTGACCCCAGAGAGTGCTACAGGCTTCCCTAAAACACCCGTTCAGATTCGCGTGGCAAAATATGGAAATGTTGGACAAACGCACAGACACACACACACACATGTTCCTGTTTCAATGGTTTTGTGAGGTCCGTATAACTCCAGATAAGGAGTGAGGACCACCGTCGCTGATGAGTTTAGAGAAGAACTCGTGTTATATTTGAAGACTAAATGTCACCCCATTTCCCACTTCAACTTCTTTAAAAACAAAGAAATAAAAAGTGGACTGTGAACTGAAATAACAGTAGGAGTGAGGTTTCTGAATGGGTACATTCAAAGTCCTCACCCCTGTAGTGAATTTGGTGAAAATATACTTTTTGTGGATGAACTTTTGCCTCTCATTAACCCCGCACACACACACACACACACACACACACACACACACACACACACACACACACATTAACACACACAGTGAGTAAAACGTGTGTATTCAAGTGAAATGAAAATACACACTAAGAAATCATTTTGGGTGAATTTGTGAGGATGTTTCTGAAACTTTAAAAGATGCATATATAGCACCTCTAGCAGCCTTCAGAATGAAAAACCAAAAGGTCCTCACTTGTCAAAAATGTCCTCACTGCGTATGGTATAAAATGTTAGTGGTCCTCACAAGACTAGTCATACAAACACACACACGACAACAGGTTGATTGACTGACTTTCTGAAGCCCTGGATTAGGCTGCCGCGGAAAATCCCAAGGTCCAGTGGGGGGTGGGAAGGGTCCGACACTGAAAAAGACAAAAAAAGGGGACGTCAATACATGGACATGGCGGGCTGGGTATTTCATTTAATCCGTGTTTTCCTTTTGTTGGCAAATTGACAATTAAATCCCATCGAATTACAAATGTGAATATGTGTATGTGTGTGTCTGTGTATGTGTGTGTGTGTGTATGTATGTGTAAGTGTGTGTGTCTGTGTGTCATGTGTATGTGTGTATATGTGTATGTGTGTAATGTGTCTGTGTGTGTAATATGTGTGCCATTTGTATGTGTGTACATGTGTATATCTGTGTATGCGTGTGTGTATGTGTGTATATGTGTCTGTGTCGGCATGTGTGTGTGTAATATGTGTGTTCATGTGTATGTATCTGTGTATGCGTGTGTGTGTACGTACGTGTAAGTGTGTATATGTGGATGTCGGCATGTGTGTCTGTGTGTAACGTGTATGTGTGTATGTTTCTGTGTGTCTGCGTATGCGTGTGTGTGTATGCGCGTGTAATTTGTATGTGTGTGTGTGTGTTTGTGTGTGTGTGTGTGTGTGTTTGTGTATGTGTGTGTAATTTGTATGTGTGTACATGTGTAGGTGTGTGTAATTTGTATGTGTGTACATGTGTATGTATCTGTGTATGCGTGTGTGTGTGTATGCGTGTGTAATTTGTATGTGTGTGTGTGTGTGTTTGTGTATGTAATTTGTATGTGAGTACATGTGTAGGTGTGTGTGTAATATGTATGTGTGTACATGTGTAGGTGTGTGTAAATATGTAGGTGTGTGTAAATATGTAGGTGTGTGTAATTTGTATGTGTGTACATGTGTATGTATCTGTGTATGCGTGTGTGTATGTATGTGTATGTAATTTGTATGTGTGTACATGTGTATGTCTGTGTGTATCTGTGTATGCGTGTGTGTATGTATGTGTAATGTGTATGGGTGTAGCGTGTGCATGTGTGTATTTTGTATGTGTGTTCATGTATGCGTGTGTGTATGTATGTATAATGTGTATGGGTGTAGCGTGTGTATGCGTGTATTTTCTATGTGTGTTCATGTGTGCATGTGTGTATGTGTGTATGTAATTTGTATGTGTGTATCTGTGTATGCGTGTGTAATGTGTATGGGTGTAGCATGTGTATGTGTGTATTTTCTATGTGTGTTCATGTGTGCATGTATGAGTATGTGTATCTGTGTATGTGTGTGTGTATGTATGTGTAATGTGTATGGCTGTCGTGTGTGTATGTGTGTATTTTGTATGTGTGTGTGTGTGTGTGTGTATGCATACATACACAAAGTATAGAGCTGAGCCAAGTCGCTTGAAGCCACCAATCGAACCTCCGAAGTTAAGAAACCCTCCGATTGCAGCGAAATGCCCGCATCCTGAAAGATGAAAATATGCACATCATTCAAGGGAGGAACAAAAGTTCTTGCCGTCAAACTGCCGATCAGAGATTCTACATTTCAACGCTGAACAGGTCCAACCGCACGCTAACATTTTCTTTCCCCCAAAAAGTTTCCGATCTTAACTCCTTCACTGCCATTCATGAATTGATTCGGGAATTGAAAACATTACGTAGAGTGTCATTTCCCAAATTTGGGGTTTAGTTTTTTTCTTGCAGGGGTGCAGAGAAAGCACTGGTCAGACCTCTGGCAATGTGTTTTCCCTTCCACGAGGGGGCAGCATTTGCCTTTTGTCCATGTTAGCGCTTTGTTCCAGCTACAGCGCTATCTATATAAACCGATATTGCATTGTATTTTGGACATCTGACCCCACTTCAAGCTCAGATAACTTCAGACCCATATCACTTAGGAATTAACTCTTTTATTCTGATGAAAGAAGAGAATCTAAGATTTCTTACGATGAATCGAATGTTGATGTGGTCCTAAAACTCAACACAGGTACACGACTTACAACCGAGTTCCGTTCCGACCAAGTGGTCGTAAGTCGAAATGGTTGTAAGTCGAAACCCATTATTTTTTTTTTTCATCTCCTGATGAAAGAAGAAAGTCTAAAGTTTCTTGCGCTGCATTGAATGTTTATGTAGTCCTAAAAGTCAATATTATGTGGGTCCTGGAATTGGAGTGACAATGACAAAAACCATGGCACGGGAGTGGACATAATTTTTGCACATAATCTGCCAGTGAATTACATGAAATTGTATTTATTTCAATTAAATTATAGTTATTTATGTACTTATTGATGTATTTATTTAAACTACGATAACATTTATTTATTTATTTATTCATATGATGTAATATAATTTAATTACAATTATTTCAGTTTAATTTAATGTCATTATTTAATATTTAATTGATTTATTAATTTGTTTATTTATAAAAAAAATTGCTCTGATGAAAGAAGAGAGTCTAAGGTTTCTTTACGTTGCATTGAAAGTTTATCCAGTCCTAAAACTGAATATTCTGCAGGTCCTGGAATTCAGGTGAAAATGACAAAAACCCTGGCACGGAGTGGAAACATTTTTGTACATTCGGCTGCCTACACGCACATACGCACGCACGTACCTCCAGGGCCTGTCGAGCAGCCTCAACGTTGAAGAAGACCGGATGGATATAAGTGGACACGGTATCGAGATCCGGGGAGACGTCGAGCGCCTGCATGCCCTTGATCACCTCCAACACACCTTCAAAACACACACAAAAACTTTATTGACAAAAAAAGAATGAGGAACGCTTTCACTTGACAGTTTCCCCACCCGGCGCCGCGCACACTTAAAGGACAACCGACGTCTCCGGACAAGTTGTGTCCATAATTTGTAAAATGGCTTTAAATGACTTCTACTGAGCGTATTTTACAAATATTTCACCGCATATAGCTATTTTTTACGTTTTAAGACTCCCGCTGAATATTCAGGAAGTCTTGTTTTTGAGTTGGTGATGATTCCGACCGTGACGTCACTAAAGGAATGCCCCCTGACCGGAAAAAAAGACACATTGTAGCAGTCCTTCCATCACGTCAATATATTTTGCTGTATTGTTTGGTCTGAAAACCTTGTGTTGCACCCAAAAGCCGCCAGATGAGGCTGTCCAAGCTCCATACAATGAATTTATCACCCTGTGGAAACGGAGGTGGCCACTGGAGGTTGCCATTTTGTGCCTCTTTTTTGGTGATCGTTTCTCCCCATCGTCACTGACCGAGAAAGCGACGCACAATGCATTTTGGGTACTTTGTTTGGTCTGAAAACTTCATGTTGAGCTGTGTTCATGGCGAAATTAGATAGAAAACACATAAATAACGTGATGGTGAATCATTGTGTGTTGAACCAAGACGACTATTTGATACGAGCTGACACAAATTCCCAGCAGATAAATCAGCCCATTTCCAACGTAGCTTGGGCGCCATCTTCTGCATTTTCTGGGACGCTACATTGCATTCCAGATGCCTCAAAATGACCTCTTTAATTGATTAATTAAAAAAAAAAATGATTTAATTGATTGCAAACATGTATGCTTTCCTCTTCAGAACTATTTGAATCCTATTCATAACTGGAGGTGTAACAAGAAAGCATATCCTCCGAATCTGAACCCTCTGAAGCCATTGTTTTGATTGTGGAGCAAGGCAGTTTGTTAAGGAGTATCCTGGCGTGACGTCACGAACAAGGGGGCGGGACTTCTGAATCTGCCCAGTTTTTGAGCTCATTTTGTAGCATTTGTATTGGCATTTGACTAAAAATATCAGCCTGCGAGTTTTGGGTATTTTAGATGCTATAAAACGTTTTTCTGATGTCAGTTAGGAAAAATTGTGTCGGTTGTCCTTTAAGTTCAAGCCTGGAGTGGCGGAAACTGCAGAAAAGTGCAGCGAGGCAATCAACACACTCATACGCACAATACTCTTGGGACTAGAGCGAAAAACAAACCCCGCCCCCCCTCCCATCCCTCCTAACAAAATACCCATTGATGTCAATGGCTCCACCTAGGACGAGAGTGGAAGGCGCAAGACACGCACTTGGCCTGAAGTGGACTCTTGCGAGCGTTGCCCTGCTCTCCAGCAGAGCCCTGAGGTCCTGCCCAAGGGAAGTCAGGCCTAAACAGCCGCATGCATATGGAACAGCTACAGGGCCACAGCCCCACCTTTCCGAAACACACGCACGCACAAAATACAGTGATACCTCAGCTTATGAACGCTTTAGCTCACGAACGTTTAGCCTCACGAACATTAAATTTGCGAGAATATAATCTTGGTAGACAAACTAGTTTTCGGCGGAAGAAACAAACCACACAGCACTACGGTGGCTGGCGGACTACTTTTCCAAAACCCCTCTGTTTGAGTGCAGACGTGGTTTGTTATCAAGTGGAGTACTTTTGCTATTACGGGAGGGAAAAAGACTCCAACACAGGCTAGTGTTCACCCGAAGAAGACAAAGAAAATTATGGTCGAGCAGAAGAAGGAGATCTTCGAAAAACACAACGAGTTGTGCGTTTGAGTGACTTAGCGTCCCAGAACAAGTATGCTAAGTTGACCATTGCTATATGTGGCTATTGGTGTTTCTCTGTTGTCTAAGCAAAGGTCTCAGCCAATAGAAGATGTTGAAAAACTTGTGTTTATTTGGATTAACGAAAAGCAGCTAGCAGGGAACAGTCTGAGTGAGGGTATTATCGCCAAGAAAGCACGGCAACTTCACTCGGATATCATCAAGAGGCAACCTGGAAGTTCGTCATCCATTGACAACTACCATCACAAAGGTCAATAAAACGACTTTATTATACAGTATAGTTGGTTTCTTTAATTACAATACAATAGCACATGTATTATACATAAAATGAGGTATATTTTGTGTATATTTAAGGCTTACTTAGTAGAAAATTATATTTTATGGGGACCTGGGAACGGATTATTCTCATTTTAATGGTTTCTTATGAGAAATAAATGTTTGGAAGACAGATTCGCCTTTCACACACTTCTCATCTCATTTTCCATACCGCTTATTCCTCATTAGGGTCGCTGGAGGCTATCTCAGCTGTCTTCGGGCACGAGGCGGGGGACACCCTGAATTGGTTGCCAGCCAATCGCTTTCACACACTTTCTGGGAACCAATTAAGTTTGTAAGCTGAGGTATCACTGTACAGTACACTTTATTTTATTAATTACAATCCAATAGCACATGTATTATACATAAAATAAGATCTATTTTGTGTAGTTTCCAGGCTTATTTAGTAGAAAATTATGTTTTATGAGGACCTGAGAACGGATTATTGTCATTTGAATGGTTTCTTATGGGAAATAAATGTTTGGAAGAGGAACTTTTTGCCGTACACACACTTTCTGGGAACCAATTAAGTTTGTAAGCTGAGGTATTGCTGTACAGTACACTTTATTTTATTAATTACAATGCAATAGCACATGTATTATACATAAAATAATGTATATTTTGTGTAGTTTCCAGGCTTATTTAGTAGAAAATTATGTTTTATGAGGACCTGGGAACGGATTATTGTCATTTGAATTGTTTCTTATGGGAAATAAATGTTTGGAAGAGGAACTTTTTGCCGTACACACACTTTCTGGGAACCAATTAAGTTTGTAAGCTGAGGTATTGCTGTACAGTACACTTTATTTTATTAATTACAATGCAATAGCACATGTATTATACATAAAATAAGATCTATTTTGTGTAGTTTCCAGGCTTATTTAGTAGAAAATTATGTTTTATGAGGACCTGGGAACGGATTATTCTCATTTTAATGGTTTCTTATAGGAAATAAATGTTTGAAAGAGGAACTTTTTGCCGTACACACACTTTCTGGGAACCAATTAAGTTTGTAAGCTGAGGTATCACTGTACAGTACACTTTATTTTATTAATTACAATCCAATAGCACATGTATTATACATAAAATAAGATCTATTTTGTGTAGTTTCCAGGCTTATTTAGTAGAAAATTATGTTTTATGAGGACCTGAGAACGGATTATTGTCATTTGAATGGTTTCTTATGGGAAATAAATGTTTGGAAGAGGAACTTTTTGCCGTACACACACTTTCTGGGAACCAATTAAGTTTGTAAGCTGAGGTATCACTGTACAGTACACTTTATTTTATTAATTACAATGCAATAGCACATGTATTATACATAAAATAATGTATATTTTGTGTAGTTTCCAGGCTTATTTAGTAGAAAATTACATTTTATGAGGACCTGGGAACGGATTATTCTCATTTTAATGGTTTCTTATAGGAAATAAATGTTTGAAAGAGGAACTTTTTGCTGTACACACACTTTCTGGGAACCAACTAAGTTTGTAAGCTGAGGTATCACTGTACAGTACACTTTATTTTATTAATTACAATGCAATAGCACATGTATTATACATAAAATAAGATCTATTTTGTGTAGTTTCCAGGCTTATTTAGTAGAAAATTATGTTTTATGAGGACCTGGGAACGGATTATTGTCATTTGAATGGTTTCTTATGGGAAATAAATGTTTGGAAGAGGAACTTTTTGCCGTACATACACTTTCTGGGAACCAATTAAGTTTGTAAGCTGAGGTATCACTGTACAGTACACTTTATTTTATTAATTACAATCCAATAGCACATGTATTATACATAAAATAAGATCTATTTTGTGCAGTTTCCAGGCTTATTTAGTAGAAAATTATGTTTTATGAGGACCTGGGAACGGATTATTGTCATTTGAATGGTTTCTTATGGGAAATAAATGTTTGGAAGAGGAACTTTTTGCCGTACACACACTTTCTGGGAACCAATTAAGTTTGTAAGCTGAGGTATCACTGTACAGTACACTTTATTTTATTAATTACAATGCAATAGCACATGTATTATACATAAAATAATGTATATTTTGTGTAGTTTCCAGGCTTATTTAGTAGAAAATTACATTTTATGAGGACCTGGGAACGGATTATTCTCATTTTAATGGTTTCTTATAGGAAATAAATGTTTGAAAGAGGAACTTTTTGCCGTACACACACTTTCTGGGAACCAACTAAGTTTGTATGCTGAGTTATCACTGAGAAGGTTTCATCTATACAAATTAATTTATCACTATCTTCATTCTTGACTGTTTATTTCTTTTATTTGAAAACAGATCAGGCTATTTTCTATTCCTTAGAATCAGAATTTCTATCTTATCCTGCGATTGTAAAGTGACCATGAGAGTTTTGAAAGGAGCTTATAAATGAAATGTACTATTATTATTTTTATTATTATTATGCTAGCTATTTGCTATCTGGCTATCGAGCTATCTATCTATCCACAATCTAGCTGGCTGGCTATCTAGCTAGGTACCTGTTGGCTATCGATTGGCTAGCTAGCTTCCACTGTAGGCCGCAACAGCAGCAGCAGCGCTTTGCACGTGCCCGCGTGAGCTAAAACGACTTCTCCAACACATTTCACACGTACACATCAGTGCAGTTTTGCGACGGAAATATCCCGGCAGCTACACGACGGCGTCCAGAGCGCATACGAAGCTCCCACGCGGCCTTCTGCAAACTAGCTAAAAGTACTGGAATTGGCACACCTCAACATGCCGTGTGTATTTATGTTCGCCACTCAGATTTCACAACACACACACACACACACACACACATGGCATCTGGAGCTCCGTTTCCGTATCCTCGTGGGATGTATGTGCTCACCTGGCGGTCTTGCTTTTGAGCTAAATAATAGAGGAGCGCCAGGCTTTTACACGCCATTAAAACCGGCGTCCGCCTTCTAGCAGGTAAGGGGCTACCTGAAGCGGCGCTCCGGCATATCGCCCATTCATCGGATCCCCGTCGCTAAACCATCATCTTGTCTCTCACTCCCCCCTTTTCTAAGAAAAACAAGCAATCTTCTTCCTTCTCAATGGACTATCGCTTCATTCAGCCATGGGCTCGTCCGTTCTTATCCCCCCCTCTCGCCGCTTTTTCCACTGCACTTGTGTTTTTTTATGAAAGGGAAACAGTTGCTGCTGAATAATCCATCATCAATTTCAATGCAGCAAGACAAACAGAAAACAAGTGAATGGAGACACGGGGGGGGGGGGGGCGTGCACACACAAGCACTGTGGAAAATTGAACAGGAGCTTTTTGTATCCAGCGAAAGACCAGTCGAGGTGAGGCTACATCAGAATCCTGCAAGGAGATTGAAAATTGACAACTACAGTGATGCCTCAGTGTATGAACTTAATTGGTTCCCAGAAAGTGTGTGTAAGGCGAAAAGTGCGTCTTCTAAACATTTATTTACCATGGGAAACCATTAAAAATGAGAATAATCCGTTTCCAGGTCCACATAAAACATAATTTTCTACTAAATAAGCCTTAAAGGACAACCGACGTCTCCGGACAAGTTATGCCCATAATTTGTCAAATGGCATCAAATTACTTATACTGAGCGTATTTTACAAAGATTCCACCGCATATACAGTAAAGTCTCGTTATATCGATATTCAAGGGAGTCCGAAAAAATATCGATATAACCGGGACTATCGATATATCCGACCCTGTTTGCATGTAATTTTCTCCGTGCGTGCATAGAAATAGTATCGATATAACCGGGACTATCGATATATCCGATATCGATATAACGAGACTTTACTGTAGCTATATTTGACGTTTTAAGACACGTGCTGAATATTCCGGAAGTCTTGTTTTTGAGTTGGTGACGAGTCCGTACGTGACGTCACTGAAGGCCCGAAAAAAAGGACACATTGTAGCAGTCCTTCCATCACGTCAATGCTTTTTTGGTCTGAAAACCTCGTGTTGCGCCAGAAGAGGGCGTCAAAGCTCCATATAAGGAATTTATCAGCCTGTGGAAACGCAATACACTGTCATGTCTACAAGAGGTCGCCATTTTCTGCCTCTTTTCTGGGACGCTACATTGCAGTCCAGATGCCTCAAAATGACACGGAAGGACTTCTTTAATCGATTGCAAACATGTATGCTTTCCTCTTCAGAACTATTTGAATCATATTCATAACTGGATGTGTAACAAGAAAGCATATTCTCCGAATCTCAATCGGGGCGAATAAAATGGCACATCTCAATCGTCTTGGCGTGATGTCACGAACTGGGGGCGGGACTTTCTGAAAATGCCTAATTCGCAGCTCAATTTTTTTTTTTGACACTTTTATTGTCATTTATAAGTCACATATTATATATGTCATTTTTATTGGTGTTTTGCATTTGAATAAAAATATCATACTGCGTGTTTTGGGTATTTTAGATGCTATAAAACATTTTTCTGGTGTCAGTTAAGAAACAAAAAAGTGACGTCGGTTGTCCTTTAAAACTACACAAAATCGACCTTATTTTATGTATAATAAATGTGCTACATACTTGTCAATAAAGATGATTCTGATTCGTGAATTCGGGAATCGTCTCCGAAAGTAGCGAGAAGTCAAAACCGTCGCAAGGCAACAAACTTTGATGACGGCGTAACGTCGCAAAATTGCACTTATGTGTACGCGTGAAATGTGTTGAAGTCGTTTTAGCTCACGCAGGCGCATTCGCTCGCTCACATGTGCAAAGCGCTGCTGCTGCCCTTGTGGCCTACAGTGATACGTCAGCTTACGAACTTAATTGGTTCCCAGAAAGTGTGTGGAAGGCGAAAAATTCATCTTCCAAATACATATTTCCCATAACAAACAATTCAAATGAGAATAATCCGTTCCCAGGTCCCCATAAAACATACTTTTCTACTAATATGCCTCAAAACTACACAAAATAGACCTTATTTCATTTATAATAAATATACTATTGTAGTTAAAGAAAGAAACTGTAGTGCATAATAGTCATTTTATTGACCTTTGTGATTGTCGTTGATGATTTTGCCTATTGAGTGAAATTGCCGTGCTTTCTCTGCGATAATACTCTGACACACACTGTACCCTGCTAGCTACTTTTCGTTCATCCAAATCAACACAAGTTTTTCAACCTCTTCTTGAGACACCCTTTGCGTAGCAATGGTCGACTTAGCATACTGGTACTGGGACGCCAAGTCAGACAAACGCACATCTCGGTGTTTTTCGATGATCTTCTTCTGCTCAACTGTCATTTTATTTTGTGTCCTCTTCGCCTTAACACTAGTCTGTGCTGGGGTCTTTTTCGCTCCCATAATAGCAAAAGTACACCACTCAATAACAAACCACATCTGCACTCAAAGAAAACTAGCCCGCCAGCCACCGTGCCGCTGTGTGGTTTGGTTTGTCCGCCGAAAACTAGTTAGTCAGCGGAGACTAAATGCTCGCGAACTTAAAGTTCGTAAGGCGAAAAGTTTGTGAGCTAAAACTCAATATTCTGTGGGTCCTGGAATTCAAGTGACAATGGCAAAAGCCCTGGCACTGGAGTAGACACATCGACTGCTCGTCAAGTTAAATGAAAAGAGTTCCACTGCCAAATCGCTGTAAAAGTATGGGTGTCAAAGAGCAGTCCTGAGACGGGGGATTTTGACGACATGTGAAATAAAGCGCCAGCTCACTCAACATGGCTTCCGAGAGACAACTTTGGTTTTTGCGCAGGGATTCAAAGTGAGTGGAGAAGTGGCCGAGGGAGTGAGGCGAGGGGTGCTCTCCAGGTCCGTTAGCGTGAAGGCTGACACAAATCCGGGCGAGAAGTATCAAAGTAGCGAGTTAAGGATGGCAGCGGTCACAAGATATTAGCGTCAGCTTCATGTCTGCAGGTTAACTGTCAAAAGAGGAGAAGTGCAGCGGAGCCAAGCGCTCGCCGTCGTCTCGGCATCCGACAGCGGACACGGCGGGTAACTTTCACTTCTCCTCTTCACCCCCCCCACCTTCTCAACACCACAAGGTTCTGGGTTTGAATCCCTAACAAATGCAAATCAACTAAACAATGAAACCATCCAACGTGCTGCCATGAACTCTCGAAAAAGTCACCCAAATATAACTGTATAGTGACTCTTTGCTATTTTTTGATGATGATACTAGTGCAGCGTGCTCTACCAGAGACAACTTCCTTGTGTGTTCTACATACTTGGCAATAAATATGATTCCGATTCTAAGGAATAGAAAATAGGGTGATCTGTTTTCAAATAAAGGAAAATGAATACAGGTAACATCTGAGTTACGACCGGGTTCCGTTCTGAAAAAACGGTCGTAAGTCAAACGGTCGTAAGTCAAACTCCATTCAAAATGCCCGACGTGACGTTTACACGACAGGATAGTATACGATGTCAATCTGTTGTTTTTAAGCAACGTTTTCGATTGAATACTATTATATACCAAACTGTTTACCGTTCATTTATAATTTTCAGAACTTTTAGTGTCATTTTTATCATTTTATATGATTGATTTTTATGACTGTATAAACGTACCGGTAATGTCTACAAACCTGTTTACCGTACAGTTAATTTATAAATGTTGTACCTACCTTTTAGGGTCGGTTTTATCATTTTATATTTCATATGATAGATTTTTATTACTGTATAACTGTACCTGTAATGTAAAATCGCTCTCCCTGCTCACGGCCAGAAGAGGTCGCCCAACACACAGACGCTCGGACCCAGGCGGTCTAGTCACGCAGTAGATTGCTGTGCGAGTGTGTGACATGCCGGCTGGCCAAAATTGTAGTAATAATAATAATAATAATACAGTTCATTAATTAGCACCTTTCAAAACTCTCAAGGTCACTTTACAGTCACAAGATAAGCTTTTCTGTGGGTGAGCAGCGGCAGCCACATGCGCCAGCGTTCACTGAACCCGGAGGTAACTCAAATAGATAGAAAGCTAGCTTGCTAATAGCTAGTTAATAGCTAGCTATCTAGATAATAGATATATAGCTAATAGATAGCTAGCTAGATAGCCAGCTAGTTAAATAGCTAATAGACAGCAAATAGATAGCTAGCTAGATAGCCAGCTAGATTTGTACAATGATGGTTTTTGATTTCCCTCCCTGGGTAGGATTTTTTTTCAGTAGATGAATATTTGTGAGATGTTTGCTCTATGTGATTGCAGAGACCGGTATGTGCACAGTACTAACTACTGTGTTGAGTGTAGTCACGCAGTAGATTGCTGTGCGAGTGTGTGACATGCTGGCTGGCCAAAATTGTAGTACACGACGGTGCCACGCATTGAATAAAAATAAAGAAATAAAGAAATAAATAACAATAATAATAATAATTATAAACATTTCATTTATAAGCGCTTATCAAAACTGTCATGGTCACTTTACAGTCACAGGATAAGTTTTTCTGTGGGTGAGCAGCGGCAGCCACACGCGCCAGCGTTCACTCAAAATAAATAAAAGGGTCTGGCAGTCATGGTCGTAAGTACGGGTGGTCGTAACTTGGATGTTACCTGTAGTAAAAAAAATCAAGATACAGGGAAAACTGACAATGTGCATCACCAAAGCATTAAAACGTCCTTTGCTCCAACCGTGGCCTGAGTGGAGTTTGAGTGCTAATGTGACTGAGGGAAATTTGGATGGACAGCATCGGAGAGTTGAAGGTGAGGTCGTATCAGCGGGCAGGTGCAGAACGGACCATATGCAACCCCCGCCGCCCCGACCCCTTTTCCTCAGCAGAATCCTTGACCCCCCCCCCCCTCACCTTGTTCTAGCGCGTCACAAGCGATCAAAAGTGGCGAGTGCTGACACGCCGCGACTCGCTAGTGGCAGGTGGGCAGCGCAGGCCGCCATATGCTTCCGCTAAATCCGCACTTGATCAAAACGCCCCCCACCCCTTGCTGTCCTTTTGCGCCCCCCCCCCCCACCTTCCCAATTCCGGACCGCTCTGCCCGCTGGTGACACCTGTGGACAAAAAGTGACACAGCGCTTAATATTTCATGGGGCGTGCACAGTGGGGCGCGTAATCCAAAGTGAATTCCCTCAGAGCGCTCGCATTTACATGAAATCAAGTCACTCTGCATCAGTCACATCACCTGCAAACACACCCCCAACCGCTTCCTCACTCTGTCCACACACACACACACCCTCCAAGCGGAGGGGAAGCGGCTGCATCATTCATGAGGGTTAAGGCAGCGCGGCGAAGGAACGAAGGAAAGAGCCCTTTCTCCCTTTTCCCTCCTTCCGTTTGACACGCCGGCGACTAAATGGACGCCGCCATCTCCTAAGAAGCGGCGCTCGGGCGTGCGGTTTTGAATTCATGCCTACTTCTTTTTTTTGACGTTGCCAAGTCAGGCGCCAAAGACTCACACGGACGTGGCGTTGATCCTCGTCGCTGTCAATTAGCCGACAGTGGCAAAATACATCATTTATTAAAGGCTGCAAAAAAGCCCAAAGAGAGGCGGCTGGGGGTGGGGTTGTGGGGCGGTTGGGAAATATAAAGCACTTAGCCGCCGATGCACGTTTGACAGCGAGTCCGCTAACGAGCAACAGATTCTGACAATGTTAGCTATCAGTCACCGAGACCATTCCGGCGCTTCTACTCTGCAAGAATCCAAACAACGGTGTAGAAAATCCTACTGGACCCTCCGCACCCTGCCCACCACCTTTTCTAGCGACTCTCCTCAGGCAGGCGCTACCTATCCAAATCCAGCAGACATTTCAAGAGCTTCTTCCCCCATCGCCATTAACTCTCTAAACAGTAAGCCAAATAGAACTTTGCTGCTGCGAAATGTCATTTTTTTTTCCACTGCCAGACTATTAAAGAACAACCGACGTCTCCGGACAAGTTGTGTCCATAATTTGTAAAATGGCTTCAAATGACTTCTGAGCGTATTTTAATAAGATTCCACCGCATATAGCTATATAGTGAGACCTCAACTTACGAACGCCTTATAATACGAACCTTTCATCATACGAACGTCAAATTTACGAGAATTAAGCCTTATAACAAAGCACTATGGCCGCCGCTCGCAACACTTCAATTTCATTTCATTTTACCAGCGACATGATTCCGACGAAAAGTGCATCGCTGTCTTGTGCTAGCAAATCCAACAGTTTGCTTTGCACGTGATTGTTAGACGCGAGTGTGCCATTTTATTCGCCCCGCCCGCCTTCTTTTGTCGCGTTTTATTCCGCGTCCGTGGAATCATCGGACTCGCGCCTTTTGTTGTCATAAAATCTCTGCCAGCACCTACGGGACTCGAAGTGAATGCAGATGACATCGAGGAGCTTGTTGCTAACCATAGTGAGGTCATCAACACAGAGGATTTGATTTGCCTTCAAGAGGACAAGCAGAAGCAGGCCATTCAGCAGTTGATGTGCAGGCTTTTATTGAACAGTTCCATCCAGAAAAGGCTATGAGAATCATCAACATGATGAATGAGAATGTGATGCCTCAGTTTCGTAAGACCTTACAAGTCAAAAAGCAACAGGTGTCAATTAAGAGCCATCAATGACCATCACAAATGTAAATAAAGTGACTTTATTATACAGTGCAGTGTATTTCTTTCATTCCAATACAATAGCACATTTATTATACATATGATAAGGTAGGTTGTGTGTAGTTTTAAGGCTTATTTAGTTGAAAAGTATATTTTATGGAAACCCGGGAACGGATTATTCCCATTTTAATGGTTTCCTATGGGAATTTTTTTTTAGATACACACTTTTCGCCTTACACACTCTGGGAACCAATTAAGTTCGTAAGTTGAGGTCCCACTGTATTTTACGTTTTAAGACTCGCTCTGAATATTCAGGAAGTCTTGTCTTTGAGTTGGTGACGAGTCCGTACGTAACGTCACGAAAGGACCGCCCCCTGACCGAAAAAAGACACATTGTAGCAGTCCTTCCATCACGTCAATGTATTTTGCTGTACATGTTTGGTCTGAGAACCGTGTTGCACTCAAAAGCCGCCAGAAGAGGGCATGAAAGCTCCATATAAGGAATTTATCCAATCCAATCCAACCAAGATGGCGCCCGACCGAGTGGGTAGCCTTCAGCAAGTGCTCTCACAAGCCTTGACGGCAGCTCCTGTATTTAGTTTTTCCACTTCTTCCTTTCCTCTTATTTTCAGCACTTTGCTGCTATGAAATGTCCATTTCTGCACTGCGAGACGAATAGATACATCCAATCCAACCAAGATGGCGCCCAAGTAGGTAGCCTTCAGCAAGCGCTCTCACGAGCCTTGACAGCAGCTCCTGTATTTAGTTTTTCCACTTCTTCCCTTTCTTTCCGCCTACTTTCATCACTTTGCTGCTGTGAAATGTCAATTTTTCCACTGAGATGAATAAAGGCTAATCTAATCCAACCAAGATGGCGCCCAAGTAGGTAGCCTTCAACAAGTGCTCTCATGAGCGTTAACAGCAGCTCCTGTATTGACTGTTTCTACTTCTTCCTTTCCTTTTATTTATTTTCATCACTTTGCAGCTGCAGAATGTCAATTTCTCCACTTCCACAAAGAGAACTCAACATTTTCACGTCCGACAACATTTCCTCAAAGTCAAGCGTGTTGATTCTTGCCATTGGGAAGTTGGGAGCGCTTGGGGAAAAAAAAATACAAAACTTTGCCATCTCTTGGCCGAGCCCTCCGGAGAGCGCCGCCGCACGTGTTTGCTTCATATCCTCTCGCTCAAGCGCTCTCACGCTGGGAGGGGGATCAGACCTCCGCGCCCTTGGCTGCCCCCGGTCCGGTGAAATCCGTCCCAGCTCGGCGCCATGAATATTTGAGGCCGAGCGCTCTTTTTAAAAGCTCTTCCTGCTTGAAAATGCCTCTCGTCGTTTCCCCCGTCCGCTTTGCAAATAGGAAGGCAAATGCTTGCTTTTCAGATGGGACCAACAGACGGACGGACAGACGCTTGGCGTGTTGTTGTCTATTTTGGTCCTTGCTGGGGTGTCACGGCAGCCCGTCTTTCAATGCTACAACAACTCACTTTTAAAAGCGCAACCTGAGCGCTAGCTATTTACCAAAACGTCAAATGAAACAACCGAGAGTAGAAGAAATCTATTTGGAAAGAGATCACCGATATTCGGGAATTGAAAAGCATGACGTGGAGCGCCATTCCCAAATTTGTTCGGGAATTGAAAAGAGCGCCATTCCCGAATTCATTCTGGAATTTAAAAACATGACATGGAGCGACATTCCTGAATTGAAAAGCATGACATGAAGTGCCAATCCTGAATGTGTTCGGGAATTGAAAAGCATGACGTGAAACGCCATTCCCGAATTGATTCGAGAATTGAAAAACATGACATGGAGCGCCATTCCTGATTTGAATAGCATGATGTGGAGCGGCATTCCCATACTTGTTTGGGAATTGAAAGGCATGACGTGGAGCGCCATTTTCGAATTGAATAGCACGGAGCGCCATTCTCAAATTGAAAAGCATGGCGTGGAGCACCATTCCCGAATTTGTTCGGGAATTGAAAAGAATGATGTGGAGCGCCATTCCCGAATTGGTTCGGGAATTGAAAAGCATGACATTGAGCACCGTTCCCAAATTGAAAAGCATGACGTGGACCGCCATTCCTGAATTTGTTCGGGAATTGAAAAGGACGACGTGGAGCGGCATTCCCGAATTGATTCAGGAATTGAAAAGCATGACGTGAAGCGCCATTCCCAAATTGAAAAGCACGACGTAGAGCGCCATTCCTGAATTGATTAGCATGATGTGGAGTGCCATTCCCGAATCTATTCAAACACTTGCCAACGTTTCTGTGTTGCGACACTTGAACGGCACCCCCTGTCAAGATGCGATAGAAGTGATTGGCTAAAGGGTAGAGTCATGTGTCATGGTAAGCCAATCAGAGCTAGAGTTTTCACACACCGGAACAGTGTGTAGTCACGCTAAATTGTCACGTGCGAGTTGACAGCTCGGGCGTGGCCGCCGCTCGCGACACTTCAATTTCATTTCATTTCACCAGTGACATGATTGCGACGAAAGTCCATCGCTATGTCTTGTGCTGGCAAATCCAACAGTTTGCTTTGCACGTGATTGTTAGACGCGAGTGTGCCATTTTATTCGCCCCGCCCGCCTTCTTTTGTCGCGTTTTATTCCGCGTCCGTGGAATCATCGGACTCGCGCCTTTTGTGGTCTTAAAATCTCTGCCAGCACCTACGGGACTCGAAGTGAATGCAGATGACATCGAGGAGCTTGTTGCTGACCATAATGAGGTCATCAACACAGAGAATTTGATTTGCCTTCAAGAGGACAAGCAGAAGCAGGCCATTCAACAGTTGATGTGCAGGCTTTTATTGAACAGTTCCATCCAGAAAAGACTATGAGAATCATCAACATGATGAATGATAATGTGATGCCTCAGTTTCGTAAGACCTTACAAGTCAGAAAGCAACAGGTGTCAATTAAGAGCCATCAATGACCATCACAAATGTAAATAAAGTGACTTTATTATACAGTGCAGTGTATTTCTTTCATTACAATACAATAGCACATTTATTATACATAGAATAAGGTATGGTGTGTGTAGTTTTAAGGCTTATTTAGTTGAAAAGTATATTTTATGGAAACCCGGGAACGGATTATTCCCATTTTAATGGTTTCCTATGGGAATTTTTTTTTAGATACACACTTTGTGCCTTACACACTCTGTCTGGGAATCAATCAAGTTCGTAAGTTGAGGTGTCACTGTATTTTACGTTTTAAGACTCGCTCTGAATATTCAGGAAGTCTTGTCTTTGAATTGGTGACAAGTCCGTACGTAACGTCACGAAAGGACCGCCTTCTGACCGAAAAAAGACACATTGTAGCAGTCCTTCCATCACGTCAATGTATTTTGCTGTACATGTTTGGTCTGAGAACCGTGTTGCACCCAAAAGCCGCCAGAAGAGGGCATCAAAGCTCCATATAAGGAATTTATCAGCCTATGGAAGCGGAGGTGGCCACTGGAGGTCGCCATGTGCCTCTTTTTTTTGGGTGAGAGATTTTCCCCCAATGTTGACTCAAAATGGCACGGAATAAATTCTTTAATCGATTGCAAACGTGTATGCTTTCCTCTTCAGAACTATTTGAATCATATTCATAACTGGATGTGTAACAAGAAAGCATATTCTCCGAATCTGAAGCCATTGTTTTGACTCTCCAGCAATGCAAGACGTCTTGGCGTGACGTCACAAACTGAAATGATGTGGAGTGCCATTCCCGAATTTATTCGGGAATTGAGACGTATGACGTGGAGCGCCATTCCCGAATTGAAAAGCACGACATGGAGCGCCATTCCCGAAATGTGTTTGTTTTGGTTTTTTCTTGCGCAGCGGCGAGGGTGCCGATAAAGCGCTGGTCAAACCTCTGGCAAGGTTTTTCCCTTTCACGAGGGGGCACTATTTGCCCTTTTCCCCCATGTTAGTGCTTTATTACCTTATTACTGCTTCAGCTGTAGCTAAAGCGTGATATAAACCTATATGCATGCTTTGCATTGTATTTTTTACATCTGCCCCCATTTCAAGCTCAGATAACTCCAGATTCATATCACTTAGGAATTAACTTTTTTTTCTTTTTTGATGAAAGAAGAGTCTCTGGTTTCTTTCAGGTTCCCACATTGCAATATTCTGTAGGTCCTGGAATTGCAGTGAAAATGACAAAAACCCTGGCACTGGACTGGACACATTGACTGGCAGTCAATGATTTCAAAAGAGAGCATTTCCAACGTGCGCACGTGCGTTACCGTCTGCGTTGTTGTCCTTGGTGTGCTGTGCCAGCAGGGGCCAGAAGTAATGAGGCCTGATGGGCAGGTTCTGCTCTTTCATGGTCCTCATCAGCTCCAGAGATGCACCTGCAGGAAAACAGAAGTAGCCCTTCAAGACGTGGCGCGGTTGAGCCTTTTGCTAGCTAACGTGTTTTCGGCGCCGTACGGGTCTTCTTGGCTTCCAGGGCGCACAAGAGCGCGAAAGCGAGCGGCGAGGCGTGCAGCTGGGCCTCCTGCAGTTCTGCGCAGTAGCGGCTGATCTCCTCCACTGGCTGGAGAGAGAAAGAAAAAAAAGGCTCGGTTCACCACACGCCACGAGGAGCGTGCGACGGCGTTTGTGGGAGGCACTAAGAAGACGTCAATCACCGTGTCCATGTTGACGCAGTGCCTGAGGAAGAAGTTGCCCAGGTTGGCTGAGTCGGCGTTGACGTCATCCGCCTGCAGGCTGGGAAACGTCTTGACGATGAGGAAAGCCGTCTTGTGGTGGCCGCGGGTGATGAGGCTCAGACACAAGTTCATGGCGTCTGCCAGGTGAAAAGCAATAATAATAATAAGAAGAATACATTTCATTTCTAAGCGCCTTTCAAAACTCCCAAGGTCACTTTACAGTCACAGGATAAGATTTTCTGCAGGTGAGCAGCGGCAGCCACATGCCAGCGTTCACTCAAAGAAGTACAGATGACGGCTGAAGAAACCTTTTCAGCGATACCAAAGATAGCTTTCACTACTTTGCCTCGTTTTCGATCTATTTGAGTTACTTCCGGGTTGAGTGAACGCTGGCGCGTGTGGCTGCTATCTAGCTAGCGTTCTATCTATTTGAGTTACTTCCAGGTTGAGTGAATGCTGGCGCGTGTGGCTGCCGCTGTTCAACCGCAGAAAAAAAATATCCTGTGACTGTTTTGAAAGGTGCTTATAAATGAAATGGATTATTATTACTCAACCCGGAAGTAACTCAAATAGATAGAAAGCTAGCTTGCTAGCTAGCCAATAGATAGCCAACATATATCTAGCTAGATAGCCATCCAGCTAGACAGTGAATAGATAGCTAGCCAGGTAGCTAGCTAGCCAGCCAGATAGCTAACTAGCCAGCCAGGGCTAATAGATAGCAAATAGCTGGCAAGTCCTGTCTGTCAAGCTGCAGTTACACCACCTAGTGTCATGTGGACATATGCCGTACTTTTAAAATTGAAGGAACCAAAAGGAAAACCAAAAGGAAAGGATTGATAAGTGAACCATTTGAATAATATTAATACATGTCTTTTCTAAGCGCTTTTCAAAACTCTCAAGGTCACTTTACAGTCAGAGGATACGTTATTCTGTGGGTGAGCAGCGGCAGCCACATGCGCCAGCGTTCACTCAACCCGAAAGTAATTCAAATGGATAGAAATCTAGCTAGCTAGCTAATGGATAGCAAATTAATAGCTAATAGATCGCCAGATAGCCAACAGTTAGCCAACAAGACAGCTTACAGCCAGCCAGCTAGACCGCTATCTAATGGATAGCTATAAATAGCTAATAGATAGCCAGATAGTCAACAGCTAGCCAGCTAACAGCCAGCCAGCTAATAGCTAGCTAGCTAATGGATAGCAAATACATAGCTAATAGATAGCCAGATAGCCAACAGCTAGCCAGCGAGACAGTTTAAAGCCAGTAAGCTAGAGAGCTAATAGCTAGATACCTAGCTAATGGATAGCAAATAAATAGCTAATAGATAGCCAGATAGCCAACAGCTAGAAAGCGAGACAGTTTACAGCCAGTCAGGACTTCTCGCAAGACGCCACTTTGCGCATTATCGGCCCACCTGGGACGTAACCCCTCTCGTGCCGCAGGAGCGCCACCATTTCGGGGACGTGTTGGAGATGGCCGGCCTTGGCCAGCGTGAAGATCACATCCATGATGTCTCGGTCCATCAGGCTGCAGTCGGCACTTTCCGCCTCCTCCAGTGTCTGGCGAGGACCGAGAATTCTTATTGAGTCAAATACTGAGAGCATTTCCGGGCGGACGGAAGGACGCACTCACACCTTCTTCACACTGTCAATATCTCCTTTTTCAGCGTAGGCGTTCAGCAGTGACACAAAGGTGTCGGCGCCCGGCTCCATTCCGGCACCTCGCATGACCGATGGGATGTTCTTGGCGCTCTCCATGTCCCTGTTACACACACATACACAATTATTTATGATCGACATTATTCATATGAGATATTGCTCTATTTGGGCGATATCATTTCATACATAGAAGAATAATAGTTCAGGAATTGTGTATGTAGGTGAGAAAGAAAAAAACATAAAGTCCAAGGGACAAAGTTCAGAGTCGAGCTCAGCGGCAAAATAATAATGATAATGATAATACATTTCATTTCATTTCACACGCTCTGACTCAGGCGGTGTAGTCACGCAGTGGATTGCTGTGTGTGTGTGTGTGACATGCTGGCTGGCCAAAATTGTAGTAATAATAATAAATAATAATAATAATTTCATTTCTAAGCGCCTTTCAAAACTCTCAATGTCACTTTACAGTCACAGGATAAGTTTTCTGTTGGTGAGCAGCGGCAGCCGCACGCGCCAACATTCACTCAACCTGAAAGTAAATAGATAAAAAGCTAGCTAACCAGCTATTAGATAGCCAACACATAGCTAGCTAGATAGCAAGCCACCTAGATAGTTATATAGCTAATAACTAGCTAGATAGATACAGTGGGACCTTGGCTTACGAACTTAATTGGTTCCCAGACAGAGTGTGCAAGGCAAAGTGTGTATCCCCAAAATTAATTTCCCATAGGAAAACATTAAAATGAGAATAATCCGTTCCCAGGTCCCCACAAAACATAATTTTCTATTTTCTAATTTTTTCTATGCCTGAAAACTATACAAAATATGCCTTATTTTATGTATTATATGTATTATGATTAAAGAAATAAACTGTACCGTACAATAAAGTCATTTTATTTACCTTTGTGATGGTCGTTAATGGCTTGATGGAATGGAGTGGCCGCTTTCCTCAGCATTAAAGGACAACCGACGTCTCCGGACAAGTTGTGTCCATAATTTGTAAAATGGCTTCAAATGACTTCTACTACTACTACTAGCTATATTTTACGTTTTAAGACTCGCGCTGAATATTCAGGAAGTCTTGTATTTGAGTTGGTGACGAGTTCTTACGTGACGTCACTAAAGGACCGCCCCTGACCGTAAAAAAGACGCATTGCGGCCCTTCCATCACGTCAATGTATTTTGCTGTATTTGTTTGGTTTGGGGACCTCGTGTTGCACCCAAAAGCCGCCAGAAGGCCAGAAGAGTGCGTCCAAGCGCCATATAAGGAATTTATCAGCCTGTGGAAACGGAGGTGGCCACAGAAGGTCGCCATTTTGTGCCTCTTTTTTTGGGTGAGAGATTTCCGCCAATGTTGCTTCAAAATGGCACAAATAAATTCTTTAATTGATTGCAAACATGTATGCTTTCCTCTTCAGAACTATTTGAATCATATTCATAACTGGATGTGTAACAAGAAAGCATATTCTCCGAATCTGAAGACATTGTTTTGATTCTCCAGCAATGCAAGACGTCTTGGCGTGACGTCACGAACTGGGGGCGGGACTTTCTGAAAATGCCCAATTCGCAGCTCAATTTTTTGGCAGATTTTGGACACTTTAAGTCATTTTTATTGGTGTTTTGCATTTGACTAAAAACATCACACTGAGTGTTTTGGTTTAGATGCTATAAAACGTTTTTCTGATGTCAGTTAAAAAACAAAAAAGTCACGTCGATTGTCCTTTAAACACTTGAGGAACATAGGCTTCTTTCATCATCTTGAGGAATGATGCCTTTAAGTGTGTTCTCTGTGATAATTGTATCTAGTTCTTCATCAATTGTGATCTGTTTAGCTAGGTTGATAGCTTTTTGCATCAAGTGTACAGATGACTTGTGCGGGTTATTTGTGGAGCCTGATTGATGGGATATTTTAACCTTCCAGTCTACACTCTGCTTTTGAATTTTCAAAGTTGAAATGGGTCCAAATTTCACTGTTTTCTATCCATTTTCACTTTTGTTTGTTTTCGGTCCTCTCCCTTTCGTGTGTGTTTTCTCACTCTGTCTGTCTTCCCGTCTCTTTAATGTTTAAACCCCCCCACACACTGCTGGGTTCTTGACCAATCACATGGCTTTAACCGAAGACTGGGGGCGGGGAATAGAGGACAAAAACAATGGGCACCATTTTCTTGTTAGAACGGGCTTGTTCACTCATTGAGGCAGCTCCGAAACCGAGGTTTCACTGTAGTTAGTTAGCTAATACACTGAATGTCACTATTAAATACACAGATAGAAAGCTAGCTAGCCAGCTCATAGAAAGCTAATCCATAGCCAACAGATAGCTAGCTAGAATATTGAGTTTTAGGACGACATAAACATTCAACGCAGCGTAAGAAACCTTAGACTGTCTTCCTTCATCAGAAAAAAAAATAATTCCACTCACCCTGCCCGCGCGTGGCCCGTTATCAGCGCGTTGAAAACAGCTTCGGTGATGGGGAGGTCTTTGCTCTTCATGAAACCCAAAATGGTGCTGGAAATCAAGCCCACATAACCATTCGTTAACGGTGATTTGAAAAGACGTGCGCAAAACGTCCTCGACAGTTCCAAAGGCTTTTTAAGATCAGTAAGAAACGTTCCCCAAAATGGCCTCGGGAACAAACAGAAAATACTGCGCATCCACAAGCTCACCTGGCACCTTCAATGTCTCCATTTTGACAGTAGGCTGAGATGAGTCTCTGGTAGGTAACCTATCAACCAAAGGAAAAAAAAAAATCAGGAGGAAAATATGTAGTACAGTGATACCTCAGCTCACGAACTTAATTGGTTCCCAGAAAGTGTGTGTAAGGAAAAAAGTTCGTCTTCTAAACATTTATTTCCCATAAGGAACCATTCAAATGAGAATAATCCGTTCCCAGGTCCGCATAAAACATAATGTTCGACTATCTATTAGCTAACCAGCTGGCTAGTTGGCTGGCTATCTATTGGCTATCTGTTAGCTAGCTGGCGATCAGTTGGCTATCTATTGGCTGAACTCGCTAGTTTTTTATTTATTTGAGTTATTCCGGGTTGAATGAACGCTGGCGCATGTGACTGCCACTGCGCACCCACAGAAAAACTGATCCAGTGACTGTAAAGTGACCTTGAGTTTCGAAAGGCGCTTACAAATGAAATGTATTATTATTATTACTATTATTATTAAATAAGGCTTAAAAAGACACAAAAAAAATACCTTATTTTATGTATAATAAATATGCTATTGTATTGTAACGTAAGAAATAAACTGTACTCTATGATAACGTCGTTTTATTGACCTTTATGATGGTCGTTGATGTAGTTGCCTCTTGATGATATCCGAATGAAGTTGCTGTGCTTTCTCGGCGATAATACCCTCACTCACACTATCCCCTGCTAGCTATTTTTCATGAATCCAAATCAACACAAGTTTTTCAACATCTTCTATTGCCCGAGATTTGTTGCTTAGACAACACACAAACACCCTTAGCCGCACGTAGCAATAGTCGACTTGGCGTACTGCTAAGTCACAAAAACGCACACCTCGTTCGTCTCCTTCTGCTCAAACGTCATTTTCTTTTGCGTCCTCTTTGGCTTAACACTAGCCGGTGGTGGGGTCTTTTTCGGTCCCATAATAGCAAAAGTACTCCACTCGATAACAAACCACATCTGCACTCAAAGGAAGGGGGTGAAGAAAAGGAGTCCGCCAGCCACCGTGGCGCTCTTCCACCGTGTGGTTTGGTGTTCATCCGCCAAACACTAGTCCGCCAGCCACCGTGGCGCCGTGTGGTTTGGTTCGTCTGCCGAAAACTAGTTCGTCAACCAAGACTATTTGCGCGCGCATTTAATGTTTGTGAGGCGAAAGTTGGTGAGCTAAAGCGTTTGTAAGCTGAGGCCTCACTGTAGTTTTAAAACAATGATCTCATGATGCTAGAGGCGGCAACAACATCCGTCGCGTCAGCGGTCTTACTCGGTTGGGAGGGATGTTGGCGGCCTCCATCTTGGCCAGGAAGTCGGTCGGCGAGAACTTGAACTCATTCTGCAGGTACACCTTCAGCAAGGCGTTGTAGTGACTCACGTCGTATTGCGCACCTTGGAGAAGAACACGACAAAGCCCATCATAAATAAAAAAAGATGATTTATGCTCATTTGAAGCGCTAATATCGGGCCATCATTCCAACATATTGACATTTGAGTAACAAATAATAATACATTTAATTTCTAAGCGTCTTTCAAAAGTCTCAAGGTCACTTTACAGTCACAGGGCAAGTTTTTTTCTGTGGGTAAGCAGTGGCAGCCACACGCGGCAGTGTTGACTCAACCCGGAAGCTAGCTAGTTAATAGCTAGTTAATATCTAGCTATCTAGATAGCTAGCTAGACAGATAGCGAATAGCGAGCTAGCTAACCAGCTAATTAGTCAGATAGCTAATAGACAGCAACTAGATAGCTAGCTAGACAGCCAGCTAGATAGTTAGCTAGCTAATAGACAGCAAATAGATTGCTAGCTAGCCATCTAGTTAGATAGCTAATAGACAGCAAATAGATAGCTAGATAGCCAGATAGATAGTTAGATAGCTGATAGACAGCAAATAGATAGCTAGTTAGCCAGCTAGTTAGTTAGATGGCTAATAGACAGCAAATAGCTAGAGAGCTATCCAGCTAGTTAGTTAGATAGCTAATAGGCAGCAAATAGATAGATAGATAGATAGCCAGCTAGTTAGTTATAGTTAATAGACAGCAAATCGATAGCTAGTTAGATAGCCAGCTAGATAGTTAGATAGCTAATAGACAGCAAATAGAAAGCTACCTAGATAGTTAGATAGCTAATAGACAGCAAATATATAGCTAGCTAGATAGCCAGCTAGTTAGATAGCTAATAGAATGGAAATAGATAGCTAGCTAGATAGCAAGCTAGATAGTTAGATAGCTAATAGACAGAAAAAAGATAGCTAGCTACATAGCCAGCTAGTTAGATAGCTAATACACAGCAAATAGATAGCTAGCTAGCCAGCTACTTAAAGTCCGTTGTGCGATTCTTCTCGCTCACCCAGCTCCTGCAGCTTCTCCCAAACGCGGTGGGCCAACTCGGTGCGCTCCTCCAGGCCCATTTCTGGCAACAGGGAACCGCAGCTGCGCAGCAAGAGCAACGCCTGGTTCCCACTCGGATAACCTGCAACAACGCAGAGCAACGGCAAAGGTAACGCGTGGCTTTCGAGTCAAGGAAGCAAAAACATTTCAACGCTCTACTTGTACAGTGATACCTCAGCTTACGAACGCTTTAGCTTACAAACGTTTCGCCTCGCGAACACTAAATTCGCGAGTACATATAATCTTTTCGGCAAACACACGGAGCGCCACAATGGCTGGCGGACTAGTTTTCGGCGGAAGAAGACAAATCCATACGGTCAAACAGCGCCATGGTCGCTGGCGGACTACTTTTCCACACACTGCATGCACTCAGTGCAGACGTGGTTTGTTATCGAGTGTGGTACTTTTGCTATTATGCGACAGAAAAAGACCCCACCACAGGCTAGTGTTAAGCCGAAGAGGACACAAAAGAAAATGACGGTCGAGCAGAGGAAGGATATCATCGAGAAACACCAACGAGGTGTGCGTTTGTGCGAGTTAGCGTCCCACTACCAGTACGCTAAGGCGACCGCTGCTACGAGTGGCTAAGGGTGTTTCTGTGTTGTCTAGGCAACGGTCTCAGGCAATAGAAGAGGTTGAAAAACTTCTGTTGATTTTGATTAACAAAAAGCAGTTAGCAGGGGACAGTGTGAGTGAGGGTATTATCGCCGAGAAAGCACGGCAACTTCACTCAGATATCATCAAGAGGCAATTGCATCAACGACCATTCTACAGTACAGTTTATTTGTTTCATTACAATACAATAGCACATTTATGATAGATAAAATAAGGTATATTATGTGTAGTTTTAAAACTTATTTAGTAAAATATGTTTCATGAGGACCTGGGAACGTATTATGTTCATTTTAATGGTTTTAATGGTAAAAAATTGGTTTGGAAGACAAACTTTTCACCTTACACGCACTTTCTGGGAACCAATTAAGTTCGTAAGCTGAGGTATCACTGTACAGGTAACATCCGACATACGGCCGGCTCGACTTACCACCACAACCTCCAGACCTTATTTTTTAAAAAAAAATAATTATACGCCTGGCAACGCAACGCGCTAGAAGGCCGGCAACGCGTACGACAAATTTGGCCAGCCAGCACCTCACTCTTGCACAGCAATCGACTGTGTGATGGCACCAGAGGGGGGGAGTTTGCGAGTCAGCCTCCAAGTCTCTATTAAACATTTTGAATGGATTTCGAGTTACGACCATTTTGACTTACGACCGTTTGGTCGGAACAGAACTCAACAGGTCGCAAGTCGGATGTTACCTGTACTTCTTTTGGATTTGAGCCAACTTTCAAATTGAAGGTGTGTGTGTGTGTGTGTGTGTGTGTGTGTGTGTGTGTGTGTGTGTGTGTGTGTGTGTGTGTGTGTGTGTGTGTGTGTGTGTGTGTGTTTCTCGTAGCTACCCGTCCTGCAGATGTCGTGGAAGATGCGGAGCAGCAAAGTCTTGGTGATGCGACCGGTCCTCCTCACCGAACTGTCCAGCTTGGCCAAGGCCCAGTCGAACTGCTGGGCCTGTTTGGTGCGCACCGCCACGCTGAGCTCCTCCTTCGTCTCGGCAGCCACCCCGTAGCGGCGGACGCCTCCCGCTGCTAGCGGCTGCGTTCGACTGGAGCACAAACGACATTCAGCGCTCAAGATTAAAGCATGCAACAATCAGTCACACTTACATCCCCGCCAATGGAAAATTTGTAGCAGCCATACCAAAATTATTATTATTATTATTATTATTATTCCTATTATTATTACGCTTATTATAACGCTTATTATGACGATGATTACCTGATCTAAATCATTGAACACCTACAACGTATCTTTGTCAGTCTACCCATGCCAGGGACCTGACAAACAATGACATACTGTATTTATTCGAGTATAACGCGCAAAATTTTCTTCCTAAAAAAAAGTACTCAAAGTTTGGGTGCGCGTTAGTGATGGGAATTCCGGCTCTTTTCAGAGAGTCGGCTCTTTTGGCCCGGCTCACTAGAAAGAGCATCTTATGGCTCCCAAATGGCTCCTCAGTTTGTTTGTTTGTTTGTTTGTTTTTTTGTTGCTTAAATTAACCAACTACCAAAAACCATGCAAAATTATGTAGAAAATGAATTACTCATGTAAAAAATACACTACAGTGAAACCTCAACTTACAAACACCTTATCTTACAAACTTTTCGTCTTACAAACATCAAATTTATGACAATTAAACGTTATAAGAAGCACTATTTTCATAATACACGCCCACCACGGCTGGCGGAGTGATCTTCAGCGGAAGCACACGACCGAACAGCACCAGAGGTTAAGTTGCCAACAGTCCTTATGGAAGGTGACTCTCCTTCCATAAGCCATCAACGACCATCAAAAAGGTCAATAAAACTTTATTTTACAGCACAGTTTATTTCTTTAATTACAGTCCTCTCTTTCCAAACAGCAATTCTCTTTGACCTTTGACCTCCAACGCCATTCCATCAAGCCATCAATGACCATCACAAATGTAAATAAAGTGACTTTATGATACAATGCAGTGTATTTCTTTCATTACAATACAATAGCACATTTATTATACATAGAATAAGGTATGTTGTGTGTAGTTTTAAGGCTTATTTAGTTGAAAAGTATATTTTATGGAAAACCGGGAACGGATTATTCCCATTTTAATGGTTTCCTATGGGATTTTTTTTTTTTTTTAGATACACACTTTTCGCCTTACACACTCTGTCTGGGAACCAATTAAGTTCGGAAGTTGAGGTCTCACTGTATATCAAATACAGAGAGAATCCACAAATTTTCACATTCCACCCTAACGTCCCCCCCCCCCCTCACTGCTGTGTTTGTCTGTAATTCTCCCCTCCCTCCTATACCACGGATATCGACCAATCATGAGTGGCTATAACCGAAGACTGGGAGCAGGGAATAGAGGACAAAAAAAAGTCGGCTCCCATTTCCGGCTCCTTGTTAGGAACCGGCTCTCTTCATTCAACTCAGACATCCAGCTCTAAGAACCGGCTCGTTCGCGAACAACACAATACTAGTGCGCATTATAAACGAGGCCTGGGAGAAAAAAAAATCTCCTATATATTTAATGCTTTATCCCTTCCAGGAGGGGGCAGCATTTCCATGGCTATTCTCGCCCTTCAGTTTGGATTCTCGGAAAGACCCGGATTATGTGCATTCCTTTTTTTTATTGTTGATTAGCATTTCTTTAGCTAGGCTTCATTTCATTTCCTGGCCCCGCCCACACTGAAACGTGAGTTAAGTATTGCTGTTTTGCACTAAGATCCAGAGTTTACATTCAGTCTTCTTGTGGGTGGGCAACAGACGGACGCTTGCTGAACTAAAAGATATGATGGCCAGCCCCTCCCACCACCTCCTGTCGGCTTCTCAATTCTCAATAATCGCATGTGAAAAAAAAATGAAAAAAATGGACACGTGTATTGTAAATATGGGTTGATGCAATACAGCTTCATATATCAACATACATTTTCTTCGATGAGAAGGTTTCTTCAGCCGTCATCTGTACTTCTTTGAAGGTGTTGGACGTTTCGTTTCTTATCCAAGAGGCTTCGTCAGCAAACTAAAAAAAAATTACTGGTAGTTTTGGCCCTATATATTACGACTACTATTACTACTACTGTCCAGACGTGGCGGTGCCGGACTCTGCTATGATAGGTCCGTCCTCAGTTTGGGTGTTGCCTAAGAAGTCTGTTGTAGGAACGATCCAAATTAAACCCCATCCCACCATGGCAATTTAGTGAAGGGTTTTGCTGTTTTATGAAATCAGCTTCTTTTACTCCCCTTTTCAAACCATCCATTTTCTTTCGCTAAGATTTTAACCACACTGACATCTAATGTATGTATGGTTGCAAGCTTTTAGGTGCATGTGTACCGCAAAAAAAAATTAGTTCGCTGACGAAGCCTCTTGGATAAGAAACGAAACGTCCGACACCTTCAAATAAGTACAGATGACAGCTGAAGAAACCTTCTCATCGATGGACCACTCCTGTACGACTGAGAGCTTACACAGACGTATAGATTTTCTTGATACTTGCACTATGTACCGTTTTTTTTTAATGAAGAATAAGAATAATAAAAAGAAAAAGAAAAAGAAGAATACATTTCATTTAAAAGTACCTTTCAAAACTCTCAAGGTCACTTTACAGACAGGATAAGTTATTTAGTGGGTGAGCAGCGGCAGCCACACGCGCCAGCGTTCATTGAACCCGGAATAACTCAAATACAGCAATACCTCAGTTTACGACCCCCTTTGCTTACGAACCTTTCGGTTTACGAATGCTAAATTAATGAGAATTTTACCTTGGCATACGATTTTTTTTCGGGATACACACAGAGCTGCCTCCATGGGTGATGTGTCGTTCGCGAACGAGCCCGTTCTCCTAACAAGAAAATGGCAGCCGGCTTGTTTTGGTCCTGTATTCCCCGCCCCCAGTCGTTGGTTAAAGCCACGTGATTGGTCAAGAACACAGCAGTGAGGGGGGGGGGGGGTTACAGACAGAGAGTTAAGCCATTCTCCAAAAAAGAGAATGACTGCGGACATTTTTTTGTTGTCTATTTCCCGCCCCCAGTCTTCGGTTAAAGCCACGTGATTGGTCAAGAACGCAGCAGTGAGTGCAGGTGGTTTAAACATTAAAGAAACAGGCAGATGACAAAGAGAGAGTGACAAAATGGATAGAAAACAGTGAAATTTGGACTCGTTTCCACATTGATAGTTCAAAGGCAGAGTGTAGACTGTAAGGTTAAAATTCCCATCAATCAGGCTCCACAAATAACCTGCACAGGCCATCAGTTCAATTTGAAATGAAAAGATAAGCAAGGAACCAGCTATTAATGATGTTTCTAGTGTGTCTGCTTGCATCTGTTGCAATATCACAACTTCCAAGATGTACAACCCAGAGCTCCTTGAGTAACAAAAATGGATAGCAAAAAGCTATCCATTCTATCAAGCAATCAACGACCATCACAAAGGTAAATAAAACGACTTTATTATACAGTACAGTTTATTTCTTTAATTATAATGCCATAGCAGATTTATTATACATAAAATAAGATATATTTTGTGTAGTTTTAAGGCTTAGAAAATTAGAAAGTAGAAAAGTATGTTTTATGGGGAGCTGTGAACGGATTATTCTCATTTTAATGGTTTCCTATGGGGAATTAATTTTTGGGATACACACTTTTCGCCTTACACACAACCAATTAAGTTCGTAAGCCAAGGTATCACTGTATATCAATCAATATGGATTGTATTGAATAAGCTGCTTCGTGACAAAAGCAACATCGTCAATGCTAATTAGTCCGCGAATATTGAACCCTATACAGTGGGGCCTCGGTTTACGAATACCTTGCCTTACGAACTTTTCGGTTTATGAACGTTACATTTATGAAAATTAAACCTTGGCATACGGACTATTTTCGCTATACACCCCCCCCCCTCCACCACCACCATGGCTGGCGGAGTAATCTTCGGCGGAAGAACACAAAAGCACACGACCGAACAGCGTCCCAGCCGGTTTACCTTTCCACTTTCTATGAGTGCACACGTCGATCGTCTTCAACGATACTTTTGCCGTTATGGGACCGAAAAAGATGCCACCACAGACTCATGTTCAGCCGAAGAAGACACAAAACAAAATAACAGTCGAGGAGAAGAAGGAGATCATTGAGAAACACAAACGAGGTGCGCGTTTGTGTGACTTAGCAGCCCAGTACCAGTATGCTAAGTTAACCATTGCTACCATCCTTCGGAACGAAGAATAATGAATAATGATAATGTAATGCCTCAGTTTCGTAAGACCTTACAAGTCAGAAAGCAACAGGTGTAGATTGAGCCATCAACAACCATCACAAATGTAAATAAAGTGACTTTAGTATACAGTGTGCAGTGTATTTCTTTCATTACAATACAATAGCATATTTATTATACATAGAATAAGGTATATTGTGTGTAGTTTTAAGGGTTATTTAGTTGAAAATTATATTTTAAGGAGACCTGGGAACGGATTATTCTCATTTTAATGGTCTCCTATGGGAAATTAATTTTGGGGATACACACTTTTCGCCTTACACACTGTCTGGGAACCAATAAAGTTCGTAAGTCATACACAGTCCAAAAGCGACGATAAACTACCATGAAACTGTCAACGTCCCAAAAAAATGCGGCTTGACTGTTTCATTCTATGCGAGCAAAATTGTTGCATGAGGCGATTTCCAAACAGGGGGGTTTCGATTGACTTGATATTAAGCCACGTGAGTAAGAGTAACAAGAAACGCTTTTATAGTAACAACATTACAAGAAGGCATTTGTCAGAAAAAGTACAAATCGTGCTGCTTTTGTGGCTGTCATTGAGCCTCAATGACATCCGCGCATCAGACTAACGTGCGTGGTGGCTGAGTAGCCAAGCTAGCGACTTACCTGGACGCGTTCCCCGCACTCGGTTGCGTCTGTCGGGTGGCGAGTCCCGCCCTGCCGACAACATTTCTTCCGCTATAAAAGCGACTGGACGGCGGTCCGCTTCTTCGGGTCCCCGCGATTTGTAGCAAGCCCGAAGGCGAAAACTTGAGGAACCGGGTGAATCTCAAGAGCGCGGCCATGTTTGCGGTGTCGCAGGAGGTAAAGACAAGCGTGACTTCCGTTTTACGTCCCCAAAGTATCGCGGGATTTGGCAGGTCGTTTGAATTTACCATTAAAGCGTTATAAAACGCCAATTTGTTTCAGCTCATGGTTTTTGCAGCTGAACTACTCTAATATTTTACACATTCACTTAGTCCAGAATTAAACTATTCGTTATTGTATTGTTGAAACGTTTTATGAAATCTCAAACTCGCCATCTCGTACATTTAGAATACCGTAGTGTATCACATACACAACCGAAATGAACTTTGCAAAGCAACTACCGTAGTATTTTTCTGCAGTCGCCAGATCCTTATGACATACATATTTAACTCATGTTATGGAATCACTGAAATGACCGTTCATATGAATATGCGAATCTCTGAAACAGCTACCATATGACTAACTACTACTATGAACAAATGAAAATCTTTGAAAGTCAATTTTATGGGTAAATAGTCGGCATTAAAAAGATGAGATGAGATAACCTTTATTGGTCTCACATTGGTGATTGACCCGAAAGTAACACAGTTTTACTCTACAAAATTTCAGTTTACATCACTCAAGTCTGAAACTGCAGCATTTCTGTGGAATATGACTATGTAGTATTTAAAATGATTGTCTAAGTAACGATAATCTGACAAGACCAAAGTTAGCTAGCTAGCTAATATATAACTGATAGATGTCTAGCTGGATAACTTATAGATAGAAAATATATAGCTAGCTAGGTTACCAGCTAGCTAGCTAATAGATAGCAAATAGCTAGCTAGCTAGGTAGCCAGCAAGATCGCTATTTAGATAGCTTTGGGCGGATATGTTGATTGTAATGATGAATGATTACAGCCAGTACAAATTTCCCAGGCTACTGACTTTGAAATGATAATTGTCATTTCAAATTCGAACAAGCTATGCTACAAATCAGAGGGTTCACCAGTTATGCTCTTTATTGATCCACACAAGCATCCATTTCTTCCCCCTTTTTTTGTTCATTATCAGTATCTGAAATAACGTCTGCCCGGACACCCGAGGCATGCAACTTTTACGTCGGTCGTACAACTTACAGAACGTCTCCTCCCGGGTGGCTGACAACTTTTTCAAGAAAAAAAAAAGGAAAGATTTTTTTTCAAATCAAACATTTGCTTTATTCCGATTTTGAAATCTTTCTGATTTCAAAATTCCGATTTTGAAATTTGTGCTTCCGGGTGCATTTGCATATCATTTTCCAAAGTAAACGCACAGAGAACACAAGAAACAACATTTATGACGCTAGCAGACGACGCAATGCAAACATTGCATTTGCAACATGCCGTGTAGTGTATGGGCAAACCACAACGGGAGCAAAATCATCAGCATATTTACCATCAATTAAGCAAGGGAGCATTTGTGGTAAGTACATTTTAAATAATAATAAAAATAATAATAATATCGGACGCAAGCGAAACGTCAGACACCTTCAAAAAAGTACAGATGTCGGCTGAAGAAACCTTTTCATCGATGGACCACTCCTGTACGACTAAGAGCTTACACAGAAATAATAATAATAATAATAATAATAATAATAATAATACATTTTATTTATAAGCGCCTTTCAAAACTCTCAATGTCACTTTAGTGACTAAAGTTTAGTCACAGGATGTTTTTCTGTGGGTGAGCAGCGGTAGCCACACGCGCCAGCTCAATCCGGAAGTAACACAAATAGATAGAAATCTAGCTGGCTAGCTAATAGATAGCTATAGAATATAATATAATGTAAAAGCTAGCTTGCCAGAGATAGCTATTAGCTAGCTAGATAGTTCGCCAGCCAGCTTATAGATATCAAATATTTAGCTAGCTAGCTCAATTCATGTCATAATAAGGCAACTTTTCAGAGTTGGAATAATAATAATAATCAATTTAATTTCTAAACACCTTTCAAAACTCTCAAGGTCACTTTACAGTCACAGGATAAAGTTTTTCTGTGGGTGAGCAGCGGCAGCCACACACGCCAGCGTTCACTCAACCCCGAAGTAACTCAGATAGAAAGCTGGTGTCCGCTAACTTTTTGTCAGGAGTTTCAGACACTGTCAATGTACTTCCTGTACCAAAGTAGCATGACCTTTGCCCTTTCCTTTTTGAACCATCTCAGCGACGAGCCTCTTGCTCTCCTCCATACTTTTCCTTTGCCTCGCTCGCCTCGCGTCCTCGTTCCACAGCTCAAACGCCAAGCCGCGAGTGCCACGCGGCGAACGATCCAGCGTCCAAGCCTGAAGGAATTCGCACTTCTTGCAAGCCAGCAAGTATTTGCGTCTCTTTGCTGCTTCTTCTCCATCCTTTGAGAGCGAAGTTCTAGCTCGGAAAAGCGCCGAACGTATCTGGCTCAAGGCGGCCAGGGTGTATCCTGCGGCGTTCTCCGTGTCTCGACCCGTCAGGACGTGAGCGGTGGCTTCAAGCGCCAAATCTGTGGCGTGCGATTCTTCTTTGTGGAGATAGCCTCCTCGGAGGATGAGCGTCTCTCCGCTGTGGATGGCCTGTTGAACGGAGTTGAAAACCTTGGTGGAGCTCAGAGCCTCCGACAGGGTGAGCAGCGTGTCGCAGAACTCCAACAGGAGCGAGTCAGCGTCACCGTTGAAGAGCTGCAAGGTGAAAGTGTAGCAATAGAGGGCGTTGACCACGCTGTAGCAGATCAACGGAGATGGATTTGGACACAAGGAACTCAGTTTGTGGATTTTGGCAGAAATTGCAGGAACACTGGAGACGACGGAGCGCGACGTTTCATCCTGGTTCTTGGACTTATTCGCTTGTTGGTCTGGATTCTGAACCTCCCCCTCCAGCAACTCCACCAGGCCTCTCCCTGCCTCGTCATGTTCCTCCCACCACGGCGTCCACGCAGGGATCAAGTCGCTCAGAACGCCTCCCCGAAGCAGAGCGGTGAACTTCTCCCGCTCCCCGTTGTCAAGCAGCGCCCACAGCTCCTCTTCCGAGAGCTTGTCCAGGTCAAGCTCGGACAGATTTTGGGATATATTTTCAGACAGCCCCTCATCTGCTTCTGGATCTCCGATTTCTTCCTGGGTTCTCTCGGTGTCCCCCGAAGAGGTCCCCTGAAGCTCGGCTAATATGGAGAGCAGGTCCACACCCTCAACGCCGCCGTCTCCCTCCATCTTGGCATCCCGTAATACGCTTTCCATTCCTCCATTTGTCTCTTGAGCCTTTTGTCTCAATCCGAGAAGAATCTGGTGCATTTTCTTCTTTCCCTCTGGGTCTGTGGCCGCCATGTTTTTCAGCTCCTCAAAAACAGCCTCTTTGTAGAACTCCTCTGAGCACAGCGAGTGATCGGGGCCTCGATAGCAAGCCAAGCCGCAGTAATGCAAGTTGCACCGAGGGCACGTGTAACACGCGGCCTTGCGGTTGCACAGCGTGCACAATTTGATGATCTTTCCATCCTGAGGGACGAATTCTACCTGTCCAGAAGAAGCCCCTCTTCCTCTTCCGGGGAACAAGATTCCATCTCTGCTCCCCGACGAGGCCTCCTCGGCTTCATCCGACCACTCGTCCTTTGGACCGATGTCAGTCAGAAGAGTTCTGACTGACCGAGGAAGTGTCCTTCTCACTAGTGGATTCATTGTCGTCAAATAAGAGAAGGGGAAAGCGGCGCCTGAAGCGCTCCGACCGAAAACCTGCCATACAAAACATGGGAGGCATACGAGAGCACGAGTTAAAGAGACGAATTCATTCACGCCGCTCGCCACAATTTACAGCATGAACACGTTTTTTTTTTGTGTTTGTTTACGACCATATCTACACATATGCTGTGTACTTAAAGTGCATCTTTCACTTACCGAGTAGTATTAGCAAACAGGCGTAAGCTGGACGGTAGAACGGAATCAGGGAGCCGCCATCTTGAAATTTGATGACGTTGCCTTAAAGAAACAGTCACCTTTACATTGCCGCGCAATGTAAAAAAAAGTTCATAGTGCGTAATTTAGGTTCAGTTTAGGTTCAGTACAAAACATAAGGGCAGGAGAAAAACGCGCTTCTGTATTTTAAGCGACCATGAAACATTTTGGGGCAATGGACGTTAATTACGCAAAGATTTTCACAATTCGCAAATGGCTTGGTCCATTTAAAGGCTGCCTATTGGAATACAGTAATCCCTCGTTTATCGCAGTTAATGTGGACCGGGACCACCACCAATAAACAACAATCGGTTTGATTTCTAGGATTTGTAAATTTACCTGTGTATGAGTACAAAAAAATATTTATAAGGCCAAATTTAGTGCAACACAGTTCATAATAAACAATAAATGTTTGTAGTACAGTACAAAACGCTAATTCAATAAAGTAAACGATTCACTATCAACATACAGTATAATATTTTACAGGTACACCACTGTATAAGTTAAGTTTCAGAAGCCGTTAAGGGTCCTGCAGAAGGCTTAGATCATCTCAATGCATCCGTTAGAGGGTCAGAATAAAAAAAAAAAATAATAATAATAATAATAATAATAATAATAATAATAATAATAATACATTTAATTTCTAAGCGTCTTTCAAAACTCTCAAGGACACTTTACAGTCACGGGATATTTTTTTTCTGTTGGTGAGCAGCAGCAGCCACATGTGCCAGCGTTTACTCAACCCGGAAGTAACTCAAATAGATAGAAAGCTACCTTGCTAGCTAACAGATAGTTAATAGATAGCCAGCTAGACAGTTACCTAACTAGCTAGATAGCCATATAGCTAATAAATAGCCAGCTACATAGCTAGACAGCCAGCTAATAGATAGCAAGTAGATAGCAAATAGATAGCAAATAATAATAATAATCTTCTTTTCCTTTCGGTTTTTCCCTTCAAGGGGTCGCCACAGCAAATCAGTGTCCTCCATCTTTAGAGGTTTGATCCGCATGTTTGTTTTGTAATAATAATAATAATAATAATAGTAATAATAATAATAATACATTTAATTTCTAAGCGCCTTTCAAAACTCTGAAGGAAACTTTACAGTCACGGGACAAGAACATTTTTTCGTGCGGGTGAGCAGCGGCAGCCATTCGCGCCAGTGTTCACTCTACCTGGAAGTAACACAGCAGTGAAGTTATGAAATAGGAAAGGAAAGAAAGAAGTAGAAAACAAAATACAGGAGCTGCTGGAAAGGCAGCCACTCTCGCGGCGCCATCTTGAAGTAAAACAAAAAAACTAAGTAGCAAATAACATGACAACACAAAGACACAGAGAGTCATTCATTCTTCAGCACTTGCTGTACCCTCTTTGTGACATAAAGCAGTTCTAGATGAAAGAGGAGAGGATCAAAGCATCCTTTTCAGCAGTGGATCAGGGACGTCGTGGTGGAACGTACACGTCTACTACAAGTAAAATGTTGAAAGCAAACACAAAGAAGAGCACTCAATGAGGGTGTTAACATCCTACCATGTTACGAACTCTTCAGTTTGACGAGTTTTACTGTATCGTTCAAATGTGGTCTCCATTTTGAGAGTAATAAGCAAACTGAAACGGATTCAGAGTGTTGTGTCTCTGTCCATGTTGATATTTGTCCCCTCTGACGCTGCTTTGTGTCCTCATCTCCCACAGGGCTCTTTGCTTGGAGGTGATGGTCTCCTGCCGGCGGAGTCAAGCGCAGGAAAGGTCACGCAGGTGGGGGCGTAGGGGGTGTCACATAGTTGTCCACCCCTCACTGGGCAAACGGATCCTCGTGATGCCTAACGCACCCTGCGGGCAGAAGACGGAATATGACAAAACGGGCAAAGGTTACCTTGTGCCGTGCCTTATACAGTGATACCTCAGCTTACAAACGTAATTGATTCCCTGAAAGTGTGTGTAAGGCAAAAAGTTGGTCTTCCAAACATGTATTTCCCATAAGAAACCATTAAAATGAGAATAATCCGTTCCCGGGTCCCCATAAAACATAATTTTCTACAAAATAAGCCTTAAAACTACACAAAATATACCCTATTTTATGTATACTAAATATGTTATTGTATTGTAATGAAAGAAATAAACTGTACTATATAATAAAGTGGTTTTATTGACCTTTGTGATGGTCGTTGATGTAATTGCCTCTTGATGATATCCAAGTGAAGTTGCCGTGCTTTCTCGGTGAGAATACCCTCACTCATACGGGCCCCTGCTAGCTGCTTTTCATGAATCTAAATCAACAAAGGTTTTCAACCTCTTTTATTGCCTGACATCTGTCACGTCCGCTCGAGGAGTGGTGACAATACTCGAGGGACGACGGAAGGTAGTAAGGATCGGATCCGAAATACACGGTGGACACAGTGATTCCAATAAGGAGTCTTTACTGAGACACATCAAACATAACAGAAAGTCAAGAACAAGGAAGGAGGGCAACGGCAAACAGACCTGAGAGTAAAGTTGAATCGCGTGAGGAACAGCGCCCATCAGGCCTGCCGCGAGTTGAGTCTCTTGGCGGACCGAATGGCGGCCAGGTTTTTTTGGTCTGTGAATACAGTGAATGGGTGTTTGGCCCCCTCAGAACAGTGTCTCCATTCCTGTAGCGCCAGGATGACCGCCAGCAGTTCTCGGTTCCCCACGTCATAGTTGGCCTCTGCGCATGGGTGGAGCTTCTGGTCGATCGGGGAGCGCTGTGATAGGACAGCCTCCACTCCAGACTCAGATGCGTCGACCTCGACCGCGAACGCGAGGTCCGGGTCAGGGTGACGCAAGACCGGAGGGTTGGAGAAGGCTTGACGGAGGCGGTTGCGGACATGGAACTCGCACTTCTCTGCCTTCACGTAGAGCCGCTTTTGCAGGAGCCGCGCCAAGACCCGTCGGACGTGCTGCCGGTGTTCTTCTGTAGATTTGGAGAAAATGAGGATGTCATCTAAGTAAACAAATACAAAGACGTTGAGAAAGTCCCTGAGCACATCGTTAATGAGGTTTTGGAATGCGGCGGGCGCGTTGGTGAGTCCGAACGGCATCACCAGGTACTCAAAATGCCCCAAGGGCGTTTTGAATGCGGTTTTCCACTCGTCCCCCTCTCTGATGCGGACCAGATGATAAGCACTTCGTAAATCCAATTTGGTAAAAATGGCCGCTGATTGAAGGAGGAGAGGGTATTTGTTGCAGACGGTGATGTCGTTCAGAACAGGTGCGTGAGTCCGGTGAGCCGGGAGGGGAGTGGCCCGCTCCTGGCGACGATGAGGATGTGACAACATCGTTGCTTAGAAAACACAGAAACACCACTTAGCATACTGGTACTGGGATGCTAAGTCACACAAACACACACCTCATTCGTCTCCTTCTTCTGCTCAACTGTCATTTTCTTTTGTGTCCTCTTCGGCTTAACACTAGCCTGTGATGGGGTCTTTTTCGGTCCCGTGATAGCAAAAGAACTCCACACGATAACAAACCACATCTGCACTTAAAGAAAGCCGGTGACGAAAACTAGTCTGCCATCCACCACCGTGGCGCTCCGTGTGGTTTGGTTTGTTTTAAATGTATGAAAATTTTACCTTGGCATACGAACTATTTTATTGGATATTGGATATTGGATATTGGATATGCCTTTATTAGTCTCACAGTGGAGAAATTTACATTTCACAGCAGCAAAGTGATGAAAGGAATGAAAGTAGAAAAACAAAATACATGAGCTGCTGGAAACACGGGATACACACGGAGCTGCCACAATGAGTGATGTGTTGTTCGCGAACGAGCCCGTTCTCCAAAAATAAAATGGCAGCCGGCTTGTTTTGGTCCTCTATTCAACGTGATTGGTCAAGAACGCAGCAGTGAGGGGGTTGAGGTTACAGACAGAGAGTTCTCCAAAAAAGAAAATAGCACCCGACATTCTTTTTGTCCGCTATTCCCCGCCCCCAGTCTTTGATTAAAGCCACATGATTGGTCAAGAACGCAGTAGTGAGGGGAGGTGGTTTAAAAATGAATAGAAAACAGTGACATTTGGATTCATTTCAACTTTGATAGTTAAATGGCAGAGTGTAGACTGCAAGGTTAAAATATCCCATCAATCAGGCTTCAAAAATAACCCGCACAAGCCATCTGTACACTTGATGCAAAAAGCTATCAACCCAGCTAAACAGAACACAATTGATGAGGAACTAGGTAAAATTATCGAAGAGAAAGTACCGACAAGGGATCATTCCTCAAGATGGTGAAAGAATAAGGCTACGTTCCTCTGCTAGGTTAAAATATCCCATCAATCAGGCTCCACAAACAACCCGCACAAGCCATCTGTACACCTGATGCAAAAAGCTATCAACCCAGCTAAACAGAACACAATTGATGAGGAACTAGGTAAAATGATGGCAGAGAAAGCACCTACAAGATGGTGAAAGAAGAAGGCTACGTTCCTCATCAAGTGTTTAATGCTGATTAAACCGGCCACTCCATTCCATCAAGCCATCAACGACCATCACAAAGGTCAATAAAACGACTTTATTATACAGTACAGTTTATTTCTTTAATTATAATACTATATCACATTTATTTTCCATAAAATAAGGTATATTTTGTGTAGTTTTAAGGCTCAGCAAATTAGAAAGTCGAGCATTATGTTTTATGGGGACCTGGGAACGGATTATTCTCATTTTAATGGTTTCCCATGGGAAATTAATTTTTGGGATAAACACTTTTCTCCTTACATAATGTCTGGGAACCAATTAAGTTCGTGATCCAAGGTACCACTGTATATGTATTTATTTATTTACCGATTCACCAATTTATTTATTCATTTATTTCTTTATTTCTTTATTTAACTACAGTAAAGTCTCGTTATATCGATATCGGATATATCGATAGTCCCGGTTATATCGATACTATTTCTATGCACGCACGGAGAAAATTACATGCAAACAGGGTCGGATATATCGATAGTCCCGGTTATATCGATATTTTTTCGGACTCCCTTGAATATCGATATAACGAGACTTTACTGTATTTATATATTTGTTTATTTCTGTATTTATCTCTTTATCGATTTATTTATTTTCAAGACTACGTACCTTGCAAAGATTAAAATGTGTGTTAACAGCTCAGTGTCAGATGACCCTGCAAGTCCACCAGGTTTGAGGATTTAGCAACACAGTGTCAATACAGTGTCTCACTGTGTTGAAACGATACAGGATGCCTCATCGACCCATCACGAGGATCCACCAACATCACCACCATGCAAACCGTGACAACTGTGAATTTTACCCCCCCCCCCCCCGCCTCCCATTCGCTCCAAAAAGAGAAACCGACACCCACTGATTGAAAGACGCACAGACAGTCACACCCTTTTTCATGAATGAGACCTGGTATGTGACCACCCCCCGCCCCCCTCCCGTCCTGAAAGCATCAATGTGCACCGTCAATAATTGAAAGGCCCGGATCCATTATTCACTTGATATTTCGCCCTTTCTGCTTTCACACATCTACAATCTCCCGGTCCGCCTTCCTTCCATTGACAAGCTCAGCACATGTAAACACGTTGGACGCGCTTGTCGCCTGCCAATCGCCTCCTTTATGCACCCCTTACGCGCCCGTGCGAGGCTACGCGGTGCACAGTAGCGTGAGATGGAAGGACACTTTACAGGCACAGGATACGTTTTTCTGTGGGTGAGCAACCTGGAAACTCAACCTGGAAATGTACACCACTAACTCAAATATGAAATGGCCACAACAACATTTAAATACTGTACAGCAGGGGTGTCAAAGCCATTTTTTGCCGCGGGCCACATTGTAGTTATGGTTTCCTCCCGAGGGCCGTTATGAATTTGGGGAAGCCATTAGAATGTTTAATGCGATCCACATATTACATAGAGAGCACACAACAAATGAATGAATAACTCGTTATCAAATCTGAAGTCAAGAATAATGAATTTTATTGTGGTTTATATCCAAAAATATGACATTTTGGTGAAGAATTTAGCAAGCATCATGGAATTTCATACGTTTGATTTGCTTTCGCGGGCCGAAAAAATCGATGTGGCGGGCCGGATTTGGCCCGCGGGCTTTGACTTTGACACCTGTGCTGTACAGTGATACCTCGGTTTACGAACCCTTTGGCTTACGAACTTTTCGGTTTACGAACGTTACATTTATGAAAATTTTACCTTGGCATACGAACTTTACCTTGGCATACAAACTTTTTTCATACACGGAGCTGCCTCAATGAGTGATGTGGGGTTCCCGACCATTTTTGTCCTCTATTCCCCGCCCCCAGTCTTCGCTGAAAGCCACGTGATTGGTCAAGAACGCAGCAGTGAGAGGGGGGGTGGTTTAAATATTAAAGAGACAGGCAGATGACAGTGAGAGAGTTTCAACTTTGAGGCAGAGTATAGACTGCAAGGTTAAAATATCCCATCAATGAGGCTCCACAAACAACCCGCACAAGCCATCTGTACACTTGATGCAAAAAGCGATCAACCCAGCTAAACAGAACACAATTGATGAGGAACTCGATACAATTATCACAGAGAAAGCAACTACAAGGCATCATTCCTCAAGATGGTGAAAGAAGAAGGCTACGTTCCTCATCAAGTGTTTAATGCTGATGAAACCGGCCACTCCATTCCATCGAGCCGTCAACGACCATCAATAAAACGACTTTATTATACAGTACAGTTTATTATTTAATTATAATACCATAGGACATTTATTTTACATAAAATAAGGTGTATTTTGTGTAGTTTTAAGGCTTAGAAAATTAGAAAGTAGGAAATTCTGTTTTATGGGGACGCATTATTCTCATTTTAATGGTTTCCTATGGGAAATTGATTTTTGGGATACATACTTTTCATCTCACACACTCTGTCTGGGAACCAATTAAGTGTGTAAGCCAAGGTATCACTTTAAAGCAAAACTACTCACCATTTGATGACAATGCTCTGGTCTTACCTCGAAATGGTCATCTTTTTTTTCCTTCATTTCTAATTGCTAGCTAGCTAGCTAGCTGTGTCCTAGCTTTAGTTGTACAAAATGGAGGATTAGTATATGTATATGGATGGTAGACTTTATTTTATTATTTTTAGTATTGTTATTATTATTATTGTGGCAATAGATGAGTTGAGTTTTTTGTTTTGTTTTTTTTTTCCATTAAAAAACATCCCAACATACTCCACAGCGCCCCTTGTAGCCCTGGAGTATCCCAAAATGGCAGAAATTGGGGGGAAAAGAACAATACGGTGCGATCGGTGCGGATCAGCCAGAAGATGAGGTGCACCCAACATGGATCAATGCTGAAATGAGCCCCCAAGGAAAGCCCATTCTCGAAGGTGCGCAGCGTATCGCAATGGCCTCTTTCCATTCAACGCAAATGATCAGGCGTCAGGTGTCCGTCCGGTTGTACTTTTCACAGGTGCAGCTTGTGAAAGCTTTGGGAATCGCACGTGCGACCCAAGCGACACACTTGGTAAAACCGGTGAGTTGTCACATGATGCTGTTTAGAAATGGGGGGCGGGGTCTTCTTCACAGGCTTTTTGATGCAAATAGTGGAAGGGGCATTCTCCTTGAATTTAGTAAAGGCAGCCACTCTTGTGGCGCCATCTTGAAGTAAAAATAAAAAGAATACAATGATACCTCAGATCACGAACTTAATTGGTTCCCAGAAAGTGTGTGTAAGGCAAAAAGTGTGTCTTCCAAACATTTATTTCCCATAAGAAACCCTTAAAATGAGAGTAATCCGTTCCCAGGTCCCCATAAAACATACTTTTCTACAAAATAAGACGTAAAACTACACAAAATATACCGTATTTTATGTTTAATAAATGTGCTACTGTATTGTAATGAAAGAAATAAACTGCACTGTATAATCAAGTCGTTTTATTGACCTTTGTGATGGTCGTTGATGTACTTGCCTCTTGATGATGTATACAGTGATACCTCAGTTTACGAACTTAATTAGTTCCCAGAAAGTGAGTGTAACGCGAAAAGTTTGGCTTCCAAAGATTAATTTCCCATAAGAAACCATTAAAATGAGAATAATCAGTTCCCAGGTACCCATAAATTATTACTAAATTACATACATTATTATTAAACAATTACAATTTTCTGCCTCTTTTTGGTGCTACATTTCCCGCCTCCAGATACCTCAAAATGGCACGCAATGAATTGTTTAATCGACTGCAACCATGTATGCTTTCCTCTTCAGAACTATTTGAATCACATTCATAACTGGATGTGTAACAAGAAAGCATCTTCTCCGAATCTGAAGCCATTGTTTTGATTTACCAGCAAGGCCAGACGTCTTGGGGTGACACCACGAACAAGGGGGCGGGACCTTCTGAAACTGGCCACTTCCGGGTTCATTTTTTTGCAGATTTTGGACACTTTATTGGTGTTTAGCATTTGACTAAAAATATCATACTGTGTGTTTTTTGGGTATTTTAGATGGTATAGCACCTTTTGCTGATGTCAGTTAGGAAACAAAAAAGTGATGTCGGTTGTCCTTTAAAACTACACAAAATATACAGTGATACCTCAGCTTACGAACTTAATTGGTTCCCAGAAAGTGTGTGTAAGGCAAAAAGTGTGTCTTCCAAACATTTATTTCCCATAAGAAACCATTAAAATGAGAATAATCTATTCCCAGGTCCCCATAAACCATACATTTCTACGAAATAAGGCTTAAAACTACACAAAATATCCCGTATTTTATGTATAATAAATGTGCTACTGTATTGTAATGAAAGAAATAAACTGCACTGTATAATCAAGTCGTTTTATTGTGATGGTCGTTGATGTAGTTGCCTCTTATTGATATATACAGTGATACCTCAGCTTACGAACTTAATTGGTTCTCAGAAAGTGAGTGTAAGGCAAAAAGTGTGGCTTCCAAAGATTAATTTCCCATCGGAAACCATTAAAATGAGAATAATCCGTTCCCAGGTCGCCATAAAACACAAGTTGCTACTAAATAAGCCTTAAAACTACACAAAATATACCTTATTATACGTATAATAAATGTGCTATTGTATTGTCATTAAAGAAATAAACCGTGACCTTTGTTATGGTGTTTGATGTAGTTGCCTCTTGATGATATCCGAGTGAAGTTGCCGTGCTTTCTCGGCGATAATACCCTTACACACACTGTCCCGTGCTAGCTGCTTATCATTAATCCAAATCAACAGAAGTTTTTCGACCTCTTCTATATCCCTTAGACAACACAGAAACACCCTTCGCCACACGTAGCAATGGTCGATTTAGCATACTGATACTGGGACGCTAAGTCACACAAACGCACACTTCGTTGGTGATTTTCGATGATCTCCTTCTTCTCCTCGACCGTCATTTTCTTTTGTGTCCTCTTCGGTTGAACACTAGCCTGTGGTGAGGTCTTTTTCGGTCCCATAATAGCAAAAATACTCCACTCGACAACAAAACATGTCTACACTCAAAGGGGGTGTGGAAAAGTAGTCCGGCAGCCGCCGTGGCGCTGTTCGACCGCATGGTTTGGTGTTCATCCGCCTAAAACGAGTTCGCCAGCCACCGTGGCGCTCTGTGTGGTTTGGTTCGTTTGCCGAAAACTAGCTTGTATGCTAAGATTATATTCTCACGAATGTAATGTTCGTAAGGTGAAATGTTTGTGAGCTAAAGTGTTCGTAAGCTGAGGTATCACTGTACTTCCGACCGCCTGACCTCAACCCCTCCTTTCCCCCGCTAACACCCAAAGATGAAGCAAGGGAGAGAAGTGGATCGGTGTCCCAGAGATCGGCCGTCAGTCTTGACGCATCAGCAAGTGAGAATGTGACGGCGTCCCAAGCGCAGGAAGGCTGTTAGGCGTCGCCGCCGACTGGGCCTCGCTCCACTGAGGTGTCGTACGTGTGAAGATGGCAGCTTGGCGCCGCTGACCGATGGGCCGGAGGCTCCAAAAGGCTGAAATGCCGCACAGGAGCTTCCTGTGATCTGTCCTGTGTCAGCTGGTACTTAAAAAGCTACCTTGGCAGTGTTCACGCGGGATGTCTTTTTCCAATTTGGTGCATCGGTGTGTCATTACAACATCTATCTATCTATCTATCTATCTATCTATCTATCTATCTATCTATCTATCTATCTATCTATCTATCTATCTATCTATCTATCTATCTATCTATCTATCTATCTACCTATCTATCTATCTATCTATCTATCTATCTATCTATCTATCTATCCATCCATCTATCAGCTAGCTCAGGCATGGGCAAACTACGGCCCGCGGGCCACATACGGCCCGTTAGGCTTTTTAATCCGGCCCGCCGAACTTGCCCAAATTATAGTACAAACAGTGTCTAAAACTCATGACAAAAAGTTAGCGAACAACAGGGCAGATAACTGAAAAGTTGCCTGTCCCAATTTTCACAACTTGAAGCACAAAGAGACAACTAATCACATTAAAAAACATTGTAACAAAGTATAAAGTTTTTTTTTAAATCAAGAATGCACCTACTACAAATGCTACCTTGCTTAATTTACGCTAAATGTGCATGGCCGTAGATTTTGCTGCAGTAGTCGATTGTCATTGCGGTGCACAATGCAACTTTTGCATTGCTTCCTACGAGCCACTAAGCCCCTTTCATAAGTCTCACGTACACATTACAGTCACGGTTTAATGTGAATTTACGTTTTTTAGCGTCACATATGTTGTTAGCTTCTTTTGAATCTTTCTTCTGGGCTGAGGTTCTGTGCATCTATTTTGGAAAATGACATGCAATTGCACGACTTTATAACGCTTGCGAAAGTCCGGAAGAAAGAAGCAGGCTTCTGATTGGCTGCCGTGCCGAGAATGCAAATTTCAACTGCAGGTAGTCTATGTTTGTGTGCTCGGCGACGGTACACGTGTTTTGTTTGTGCGTGTAGGCGAGGGCGTCAGTGAGGAGTTTGTTGAGCGCGCGGTCAGGACAAACCATCTATGATTTGGCGGAATTTAACACAAGTAGGTATTATTGAGCTTGAATATTTCGTTGTGTAATAATATGTTTTGAATTTTCAAAGTGATTCCATTTTTCAATAAATGTGGATTTCTTTAACTTTGCCCCTTCGATGGAAACTTATTAAAAACAGACGCAATCTTGATAAATCACAGTGCATGTTATTTTAATCTATTTCCATTTCCTCCTCCAAGTATCTGTGAAATAGTATGTCAACGCCATGTTCCTTGAGACAAATTTATTAACTGATCAGGGATATTTTTCACATTTGAAAGACAGTTAATAAATTGGGTTGTAGTGTTCTTACTGTGCTATGAGGTTTGTACATACTACATTTAAAGGCACCGGCACCATTTTTTGTTTTTGTTTCCCACTGACATCAGAAAAACGTTTTATAGCATCTAAAATACCCAAATCAGGCAGGCTGATATTTTTAGTTAAATGAAGAACACAAATAAAAATGACTTCAAATGAATCCGGAAATGGTCAGTTTCAGAAGGTCCCACCCCCCTGTTCGTGACGTCAGGCCAAGACGTCTTGCCTTTGATCGAGAATCAAAACAATGGCTTCAGATTCGGAGAAGATGTTTTCTTGTTACTCATCCAGTTATGAATATGATTCAAATAGTTCTAAAGAGGAAAGCATAAATGTTTGCAATTGATTCAAGGAGTGCTCCCATATCAATTCGAGCCATCAATGACAGCAATTGTAGCACCCAGAAATGCAGAAGATTGCGCCCAAGCTCCGTTGGAAATGGGCTGATTTGTCAGCTGGGAATTTGTGTCAGCGAATATCAAATAGTTGTCTTGGTGCAACACACAACGATTCACCATGGCGTTATTTATGTGTTTTCTTTCTAATTTCACCATCAACACGGATCAACACGAAGTTTTCAGACCAAACAAAGTACCCAAAATGCATTGTATGTCGCTTTCTCGGTCAGGGGCGGTCCAAACGTGACGTCACATGGGGATCGTCATCAACTCGAAAACAAGACTTCATGAATATTCAGCGCAAGTCCTAAAACGTAAACTATAGCTATATGCTGTGGAATCTTTGTAAAATACGCTCAGTCGAAGTCATTTGAAGTGATTTTATAAATTATGGACATAACTTGTTCAGAGTATTTCCGGCCCAAACACTCCCTCCAAATGCTCCTGGCCCGGCCCCTCTGTCAAATTTTAGAACCCAATGCGGCCCGCGAGTCAAAAAGTTTGCCCACCCCTGAGCTAGCTAGATGGCGAGTTAACTATCTATCTATCTATCTATCTATCTATCTATCTATCTATCTATCTATCTATCTATCTATCTATCTATCTATCTATCTATCTATCTATCTATCTATCTATCTATCTATCTATCTATCTATCTATCTATCTATCTATCTATCTATCTATCTATCTATCTGCCTGCCTGCCTGCCTGCCTACCCACCCACCCACCTACCTACCTGCCTTCCGACCCATGCACCCACCCACCCACCTACCTACCTACCTACCAACCCACCCAGCCACCTACCTACCTATCTACCTATCTACCTACCTACCTACCTACCTACCTACCTACCTACCTACCTGCCTACCCACCCACCCACCTACCTACCTACCTACCTACCAACCCACCCAGCCACCTACCTACCTACCTACCTACCTACCTTCCTCCTACCTACCTACCTACCTACCTACCTACCTACCTACCTACCTTCCTTCCTACCTACCTACCTACCTACCTACCTACCTACCTACCGACCTTCCTTCCTACCTACCTACCTACCTACCTACCTACCTACCTACCTACCTACCTACCTACCTACCTACCTACCAACCCACCCAGCCACCTACCTACCTACCTACCTACCTACCTATTTGGGTTGGGACTTTAGCAAGCATGATGGAATTTCACAAGCTTGATTTGCTTTCGCGGGCCAAATAAAATTATGTAATGGGCCAGATTTGGCCCCCGGGCCTTGACTTTGACACCTGTGCTTTATATTTTTTATATTTATTTTAACTCGCCCATATGGCTCTTCAAATAAATAAATAAATAAATAAATAAATAAATAAATAAATAAATAAATACACGAAGAAATAAAACAATAAACAAACAACTAAATAAATCAAAACATAAATACACAGATAAATAAATAAATAAATAAATAAATAAATAAATAAATAAATAAATAAAAATTAATACATAAATACATAAATATATAAATAAATAAATACTATGGCCCTCAAGCACACGTGCTCATGTGGCTTAAAATGAAGCAGGCTACCTGCATGGCGGAAAATCCCAAATGACTTCAAGGTAAAATCTGGCAGAACATCTCGGCAAATGTTTCTCATATCCTAAGCGAAAAGATCACCCGGCGCCGCTTCACAATAGGGCAACCGCATCACATGTCCGAAGGGGGACGGGGGAAGCTTTTGGCTTTTTGGGGAGAGGAGGGGCGAGCTGCCGACGGTTTTTTTTGTGTGTAGGGAATCATCACACGCTCTCGCTGCGTCCGTGTGGCCTCAAAAAGGTTGCGCGTTAGCGTATTTGACAGCGCCGCCGTCCTGGCTGTGATGTTGACGTTAGTGCATGGGGACACATCACCTCTGCACATCACCCAAAGCACAGCGAGGGCTGCAGTGGGGTGGGGTTGGGTCGCTTGGGATGGGATTTGGGGATGTTGGGGTTGGGAGGGTGGGTTAGCCCTCCTCAGCTTCCCAAATACATAATCAGATCCAATGGAGAAGACATCATCTGTAGTGATGTGTCATTCGCAAACGAGCCGGTTCTTAGAGCCGGATCTCTGAAGTGAACGAAAAGAGCCGGTTCCTAACAAGGAGCCGGAAATGGGAGCCGATTTTTTTTGTCCTCTATTCCCCGCCCCCGGTCTTAAGTTAAACCCGCACGTGATTGGTCGATATCCGTGGTAGAGGAGGGAGGGGAGAATTACAGACACACACAGCAGTGAGGAGAAGGGTGGGGACCTTAGGGTAGACAGGTGGACAAATATTATTACCTTATGCTGTTATTATTATTCAATTATTGTCTTTTTTTACTCGTTGGTATGATAGCAATACAGTAAAGTCTCGTTATATCGATATTCAAGGGAGTCCGAAAAAATATCGATATAACCGGGACTATCGATATATCCGACCGACCCTGTTTGCATGTAATTTTCTCCGTGCGTGCATAGAAATAGTATCGATATAACCGGGACTATCGATATATCCGATATTGATATAACGAGACTTTACTGTATTAATATGCAAAGCAAATTAGTGTCAGCTGATCATCAGAGGGACAGTGAAAGTTTGTGGATGCTCTCTGTGCACATATAAATCAAGCCATGTAAATAAAAATATTTCATATAGTGTATTTTTTACATGAGTAATTCGTTTTTCACATAATTTTACATGATTTTTGGTAGTTAATTAATTTAAGCAACAATAATAAAATAATAATAATAATAATAATAAATTTCATTTCTAAGTGCCTTTCCATTATTATTATTATTATTATTATTATTATATTTGAGTAAGTCAAATAATTGATTCCTATATAAAATAAACGACACCCACATGCATCCGCCATGTTTCTGTCATGTCACTTGAGGCTTGAGGGCGGGGCTCGGGTGACGACGGAAAGCGGGGAGGTAGGATCCAAAATACACGGTGAGACAGATACTCACGGAAGCAGTCTTTACTGACACACGCATTCAAAGATAACAACAGGATGAGGTAAGTGATGGTAATGGATAAAGGCAGACCTGACGGCAAGGTAGTCGCGAGGGTAGCTTTCAGAATACTCCGACGGAGACGGTAGTGTGCGATCGGCAAATATAGTCAGAAGGCACAATCAATGAATGATAAACAGCTGTGGAAGCCCAGGTGAGTGGTGATGGGAGGGGCCGTCTCCAGAGAGCAGGACGCCCAGGACGGCGACGAGATGTGACAGTTTCACGTGTGGGTGAAGAAGTGGGCTTGATTCCTTGGGGGGGAAAAAAAACGGGCAATAATTTGGCCAGCCCCACTTCTCAAAACGTGTTGAGGGCCAATCTTCAGGGGTCTTATTAGATCGTGTCAGGACCAAATTGGACCAAACCGGGCGCCATTTTGTCTCAGCTCAATTGATGTTCAACAACCTCTTTCGGAGGCCGTCTTAGTGATTGTCAGCGGACTTTCCGATGTCCACCAGCAGCCCCTTTGGTGTCTTGTCCATCTGCGTATCTGTCTCCTGTCTCCTGTCTGGCCTGCAGCCGCTGCGTCCCTCACATCTGTCTGCTTGTCCAATCTGTCCATCGCTCTTGTCTTCATCCTCTGGCCTGCTGTCGATGCGCGTCGCCACAAAAGCTGCCATTCGCTCTGTGTGTGTGTGTGTGTGTGTGTGTAAGCGCAAGGGGTGTGAAGACAGCTGTCACGCTGTCTCAGGATCATATGATGGCTGTCAGACATGCATCCAACTCCCTCCCTTCGTCCCTCCAACACCCCTTTTCCTTTTCCAGTAACGGTTACCACACACATGACTTTAGCTTTTTGCATCCTTTTTTTAATGAAAAGAATAAAATCATCTTGTGGTGTAAACAAAAGGCAGTGATAGCTCAGCTTACGAACTTAATTAGTTCCCAGAAAGTGTGTGTAAGACGGCAAGTTTGTCTTCCAAACATTTATTTCCCATAAGAAACCATTAAAAAGAGAATAATTCGTTCCCAGGTCCCCATAAAACATAATTTTCAACTAAATAAACCTTAAAGCTACACAAAATACAGTGATACCTCATCTTACAAACTTAATTGGTTCCCAGAAAGTGTGTGTAAGACGGCAAGTTTGTCTTCCAAACATTTATTTCCCATAAGAAACCATTAAAAAGAGAATAATTCGTTCCCAGGTCCCCATAGAACATGATTTTCTACTAAATAAACCTTAAAGCTACACAAAATACAGTGATACCTCATCTTACAAACTTAATTGGTTCCCAGAAAGTGTGTGTAAGACGGCAAGTTTGTCTTCCAAACATTTATTTCCCATAAGAAACCATTAAAAAGAGAACAATCAAATTTAAAGCAGATTCTTTACTTACAGACAGTGCATTATAGGTGTTCAAATACCTGACATGTTTGGGCGTATACTTCCGCCTTCATCAGAGTGTCACGGTATTTGAACACCCATAATACACTGTCTGTAAGTAAAGAATCTGCTTTAAATTAGATATCAAGTAGACAGGATGAACTTAGTACAACTAAGAGAATAATCCATTCCCAGGTCCCCATAGAACATAATTTTCTACTAAATAAACCTTAAAGCTACACAAAATACAGTGATACCTCAGTTTACGAACTTAATTGGTTCCCAGAAAGTGTGTGTAAGGCGACAAGTTTGTCTTCCAAACATTTATTTCCCATAAGAAACATTTAAAATGAGAATAATCCGTTCCCAGGTCCCCATAAAACACACTTTCCTACTAAATAAGCCTTAAAGGACAACCGACACCATTTTTTTGTTTCCCTACTGACATCAGAAAAACGTTATATAGCATCTAAAATACCCAAAGCACGCAGCCTGATATTTTTAGTCAAATGCAAAACACCAATAAAAATGACTTACAGTGTCTAAAAACTATTTCAAATTGAACCCGGAAATGGCCAGTTTCAGAAGGTCCCGCCCCCTTGTTCGTGGTGTCACCCCAAGACGTCTTGCCTTGCTCTGGAATCAAAACAATGGCTTCAGAGAGTTCAGATTCGGAGAAGATGCTTTCTTGTTACTCATCCAGTTATGAATATGATTCAAATATTTCTGAAGAGGAAAGCATTAATGTTTGCAATCAATGAAAGAAGTCCTTCCGTGTCATTTTGAGGCATCTGGACAGCAATGTAGCACCCAGAAAATGCAGAAGATGGCGCCCAAGCTCCGTTGGAAATGGGCTGATTTTTCTCCTGGGAATTTGTGTCAGCGAATATCAAATATTTGTCTTGGTGCAACACACAAGGATTCACCAATGCGTTATTTATGTGTTTTCCTTCTAATTTCGCCATCATCACGGATGAAGTTTTCAGACCAAACAACGTACCGCAAAATGCATTGACGTGATGAAAGGACTGCTACAGTGTGTCCTTTCTTGGTCAGGGGCGTTCTTTCCGTGTCCTTTATAGGACAACCGACGTCTCCGGACATGTTGTGTCCATAATTTGTAAAATGGCTTCAAATGACTTCTACTGAGCGTATTTGACAAAGATTCCACCGCATATAGATATATTTTACCTTTTAAGACTCGCGCTGAACAGGAAGTCTTGTTTTTGAGTTGGTGACGAGTCCTCACGTTACGTCATGAAAGGAACCCCCCCCCCCTGACCGACAAAAAGACACATTGTAGCAGTCCTTCATCACGTCAATGTATTTTGCTGTATTGTTTATCTGAAAACCTTGATGTTACATCCAAAAGCCGCCAGAAGAGGGCGTCCAAGCTCCCTGGAAGGAATTTATCAGCCTGTGGAAACGGGCTGATTCATTCCTCACAACAGCTCGGTGGCCATTTTGTGCCTCTTTTTGGGTGAGACATTCCCCTCCTGCCCGTTTGCCTCAAAATGACACGGAATAAAGTCTTTAATCGACTGCAAACATGTATGCTTTCCTCTTCAGAACTATTTGAATCATATTCATAACTGGATGTGTAACAAGAAAGCATATTATCCGAATCTGAAGCCACTGTTTTTATTCTCCAGCAATGCAAGACGTCTTGGCGTGACGTCACGAACTGGGGGCGGGACTTTCTGAAAATGCCCAATTCGCAGCTCAAGTTTTTGCAGATTTTGGACACTTGAAGTCATTTTTATTGGTGTTTTGCATTTGAATAAAAATAGCATACTGCGTCTTTTGGGCATTTTGGATACTATAAAACATTTTTCTGATGTCAGTTAAAAAACAAAAAAGTGACTGCGGTTGTCCTTTAAATGTAGTGTGTACAAACCTCATAGCACAGTAAGAACACTATAACCCAATTTACTTTCAAATGTGAAAAACAGCCCTTATCAGTTCATACATTTGTCTCAAGGAATATGCAAGATATGGCGTTTACATACTATCTCACATATACTGGGAGGAGGAAATGGAAATAGATTAAAATAACATACGCACTGTGATTTATCAAGATTGCGTCTGTTTTAATAAGTTTCAATCGAAGGTGCAAAGTTAAATATTTTTTTTTGAAAAATGGAATCACTTTCAACATTCAAAACATATTATTCCACAACGAAATATTCAAGCTCAATCATATCTATTTGTGTTAAATTCCGCAAAATCATGGATGGATTGTCCTGACCGTGCGCTCTACAAACTCGCCACGGACGCCCTCGCCTTCACGCGCAAACAATACACGTGTACCGTCGCCAAGCACACAGACATAGGCTACCTGCAGTTGAAATTTGCAGCCAATCAGAAGCCTGCTTCGCGCTTCGAACTTTCCCGAGTGTTATAAGGTTGTTATTTTGTCATTTTCCAAAGTAGACGCACAGAACCTCAGCCCAGTAAAAAGATTCAAAAGAAGCTAACAAAATTTATGACGCAAAAAATGACGCTACAAAACGTAAACGTACATTATACCGTGACTGTAAAATGTACTTGAGAGTTATGAAAGGCGCTTAGTCGCTCGTAGCAGACAATGCAAACATAACACACTGGAGAATGGGAGCAAAATCTTCAGTCGTCTAATTTCAAGTTGTTTCAAGTTGTGAAAAATGGGGCAGGCAGCTTTATGGCCAGGCAGGCAACTTTTCAGAATTGTCCGCTAACTTTTTTGTCATGAGTTTCAGACACTGTTTTTACTATAATATGGACAAGTTCGGCGGGCCGGATTAAAAAGCCTAACGGGCCGTATGTGGCCCGCGGGCCGTGGTTTGCCCATGCCTGTTATGCATTGAGACAGTTTCGTGTCCGAAAAAAGTTCGTAAACCAAAAAGTTCGTAAGCCAAGGGGTTTGTAAACCGAGGTATCACTGTACCTACTTTTATGTATAATACATGTGCCATTGTATTGTAATGAAAGAAATAAACAGTACTGTATAATAAAGTTGTTTTATTGACCTTTGTGATGGTTGTTGATGTAGGTTTGCTTTTTTGATTGTTGCTGTGCCCCTTTGTTGTCTTTTCTCATCGCCGCTCCAAATGTAAAACCAACGAAGGCCTCATTGATCTGTTTTGTACTATTCTGCCCGGTTCGCTTCCTTCAGGTCGGCGGGTCTCCGTCAGGCCCGACGGAGCTGTCGTTTCGGCTTAAGCGCCGACTCCGCAGGTGGGCCGCAGATGAATAAGTGAGGAGGACGCGTTATTGGGTACTCGGGTTCTATGGAGGCGGGCAAAACAACCACAAGCGGGTGCTGCTTTAGCTTTTTAGATGACGGACGGAGAGTCCGACTTGACATGTGCACACAAGCACTTGCCACAGACCTGCTGCCTTTCATACTGAGCTTCTAATTAGACTCACACACGTACGAACACACGTACGCACACACACACACACTCGCGCTGGACCCTGGAGAGAGGCCTCAAACCTGCCTGTCAGCTGCACTTAGATCACAGTGTACTGGTTTCACAACACACACAGGCTTCATAGTCAACTTCTGCTTGACATGAATAATTTATTTTCAATAAACTGACTGAACAGCCCAATCATCACACATCAACATGGCGGACTTCATGTAATTCATCCACACACACACACACACACACACACGTTCTTGCATTGGCCAGGAGGAGGTCGGCGGGTCAATCGGCAGGTAGCCAGAAAGTGGGTGGAATACTTGTATCGACAGGCGTGTAAGTTAATTTTATTTCAGCACGTTGGTCGGGAGATCGGAAGAATGCTAGGTTGCTTACTGGACCCTCCGCACCCTGCCCACCACCTTTTCCAGCGACTCCCCTCAGGCAGGTGCTACCTATCCAAATCCAGCAGACAATTAAACAGCTTCTTAATTCCCCCGTCGCCATTAACTCTCTAAGCAGTAACCCAAATAGAACTGTATAGTGCCTCCATTTTTCTGATGATGATACTAGTGCAGCGTGTTCTACCAGAGACAAATTCCTCGTGTGTTCTACATACTTGGCAATAAAGATGATTCTGATTCTGATTCCCCACTCCGTAGGACGTACACACTGCAAGAACCAAGACAAGGGAACCAAGACAAATCTGATTGGACCCTCCGCACCCTGCCCACCACCTTTTCCAGCGATTCCCCCCTCAGGCAGGCGCTACCAATCCATGCGCACCAAATCCAGCAGACTTTTAAACAGCTTCTACCCCAGTCACCATTAACTCTATAAATAGCCACCCAAATAGAATCGTAATGTGCCTCTTTATCATTTTGCACAACCCTGTAATCATCAAACTTCAAACAAATAAAAGTCTAAATAATGAATGAATCGTTTCATCTTTTATATTGAATCACTTAAATGAATGAACTTTTTCACGATATTCTAATTTTCTGAATCAGACCTGTACATAGATGGGTTGGATATTGAGGTAGGTAGTGTTAGGTTAAAACAGGGGTCGGGAACCTTTTTGACTAAGAGAGCCATAAAAGTAAAATATTTAGAAATGTTTTTCAGTGAGAGCCAATCACACACACACACACACACACACACACACACACACACACACACACACACACACACACACACACACACACACACACACACACACACACACACACACACACACACACATTCCTGTTTCAATGGTTTTGTAAGGTCCGGATAACTCCAGATAAGGAGTGAGGACCACCGTTGCTAATAAATTTAGAGACAAACTAGTGTTACATTTGAACACTAAATGTCACCCCATTTCCCACTTCAACTTCTTTAAAAATAAAGAAGTAAAAAGTGGACTTGAAACTGAAATAACAGCAGGAGTGAGGTTTCTGAATTGGTACATTCAAAGTCCTCACCTCTGTATTGAATTTGGTTAAAATATCATTTTACTTTTTGTGGTATGAACTTTTTCCTCTGATTAACCACACACACACACATAAACACACAGTGAGTAAAAAGTGTGTGTATCCAAGTGAAATGAAAATACACACAAAAAAAATCATTTTGGGTGAATTTGTGAGGACCTCTCTGAAACTTTAACAGATGCATATATAGACCCTCTAGAAGCCTTTAGAATGAAAAACTTGTGAGGACTGGCCAATAGGTCCTCACTTGTCAAAAATGTCCTCAGTATGTATGGTATAAAATGTTCGTGGTCCTCACAAAACTAGTCATACAAACACACACACACACACACACACACACACACACACTTTTCAACAAAATATCAGAATGTATTATTTAAAATAACTTTGTGATAGTACTCACCGTTAACATGGATGGTTTTCCGTTCCTCGTGTTTGGTAAAAATCCAGGCAAACGATCGGAATGAAATTGAACTTGCCGGTCCAGAGGCGAAGTTACTGCTAGCTAGCCTGCGCACGGCTCATAAGCTTCCACACTTGCTATCCGCAATCTACTTCGCGCAGAAGTATGTCGATGCTAACGTTAACATGGGGCTTGTTAAAATGTCACTGACATTCGACTGTTTCATCGATGGTATTGTTTCATTGCAAATTAAAATCAGAACCTTTTCTCTGCACAAAGGTGAATGCTCCGGTGCATTCAAGCTGAAGTGCACTCGTTTGGGCTCATTTAAAGGGGCGTTTACCTCTTTCAACGTGACGGCCAGTATCATCCAATCCAAATGGCGCTTTCGGCCAACTTAGGTCAGTGTCATCCAATCAAAATTACGCTTTCCGCCAACGGGAAATGAACTGCGAAAAAAACAGGAATATGCATTTAGTTTTATTAGCGAGCCATATGCAATCATCAAAAGAGCCATATATGGCTCGCGAGCCATAGGTTCCCGACCCCTGGCTTAATAGCTATCTAGGTATCTATCTAGCTGACTATCTACTTGCTGAATAGCTATATATCTATCTAGCTAGCCATCTACTAGCTATCCATGAGCTAGCTAGCTCGTTTTCTATCTATTTGAGTTACTTACGGGTTGAGTGAACAATGTTTAACATGGCTAAATGAATGTATTTATTTCCTTCAGTGGGGAGCAATCATGTGATGTTAGGTAGGTGGCTAACTGTCAGGAAGTCTTGATTTAGCATGAACTTTGAAGGACACCAAAGGCAAAAGAGCATGTCGTTACGAAGCAAAATGAACATTATTTCCCCGGAGTACGACGGACATTCAATAGCAGTGCCAGATCCAGCCGGAATAAATAGAGCGAGACCACCAGCGTGAGGATGAGGAGCAAGTGGAAGACTCGCTAGCTGGCGTTCTCCTCCCGCCTGCTCAAGATCGTCCTTGCTTCCTGAACGATTTCTTCCGGCTGAAAAGTTCCTCCCGATATCGTTGAGGGACCGATGGCTTGTCGCGCGCCACCATTCCTCGGGTCACCTTGGCCGATCGATGCCCTTTAGTGCCACCTGACTTGACATTCAGGTTGTTCTCGTCACCAGAGGTCGACCAGAAGCATCCTGGTACGGCGACAGAGTTCAAATCAACTCTCGAGGTCAAGGATCTTGAGTTTGAGTCTGATACGGTACTGTTTGTTGATTTATTTTACATTTTTTTATTTTTCAAGATGGTCAATTGAAACTGCTCGAGTTTTTAGCTAGCTATTGTGATATCATGAGAGGCTAGCTCTCATCGGGACAGGACAAGAAGTGCAATGGACGACAGGTTTGGATACAAACAAAAGGTTTTAATCAAGGGTTCCAGGGGGAATTCACAAGCAACAAAGGTTTGAATAGTGTCTCTTCCAATACTTATCAAAATAAAGTCTCTTCTGAGGCTTAAATCCAAATAAAGTCTCTTCTGAGGTAAAACTGAAGACGGAGTTCTTATCCAAGAGTGTCTAGGCCTCACCCCTCTTGACGTCCTCCTCATGTAGCCTAGCCACCTTAGCTAGGTTCAAATCCAGTGTCCAGTCGTGTGGTCCCAACTGGCAATGACTTCCACGCAGCAATCAACTTCTTCACAGAGCACAGCAATCGAGCTTGTCTTTCCCCAAACTCCACACTCAGAGGCTCTCTGCCTTAAGAGCCTTGCTTGCCAATCAAGCCCTGATCAGCTGCAGGTGTGTGGTTTTAATTGCTGCCTTCCACTAGATGGGGCCAAGACTCTCTCTGGGTGGAGCCATCTTAGGGGGATGTATTTGCCCTCCAGGACACAGCCTCTCGTGACATCACACTATCTATTAGGTCTGTGTAAGCTCTCAGTCGTACAGGAGTGGTCCATCGATGAAAAGGTTTCTTCAGCCGTCATCTGTACTTCTTTGAAGGTGTCAGACGTTTCGCTTCTTATCCAAATCTTACTGGTAGTTTAGGCCCTATATATATGTCCCTACTGTCCAGTGCGGGACTCTGCTATGATAGGTCCCTGCTCTCAGGTTGGGGGGAGCAGAGGACTACTATTACTAATCCTGTTTTGCCTAAGTAGGCTGTTGTACGAACGATCGAAATTGAACCTCACCCCACCATATCGGTTTAATGAAGGATTTAGTTGTTTGATGAAAATTGCTTCTTTTACTCCCCTTTCAAACCATCTATGTTCTTTCGCTAAGATTTTAACCTCATTATCGTCAAATGAGTGGTTGCTAGCTTTTAGGTATATATGTACTGCCGATTGAGGCCCGCGAGCATTATCCCTGCGATGTTGATAAAGTCTTTTTTGAGAATTTGTTTAGTCTCCCCAATGTACTGCTCTTTACAATTTTCATTCTGAAAATGTATTGAATAAACTACATGACTTTGTTTTTAATTTGGCAGCCTATCTTTTGGATGCACTAATTTTTGCCTTAAATTGTTTAAGAATATTGATGTAATACTGATGAGGTGATACCAGTGGAAGTGGGGCAATCAGGCCAGTCGTTAGTCAGAACAATAGGAACAATCAGTGGAGCTGCAGGGAGTAGTCTTCTGCTCCCCCCACCCTGAGAGCAGGGACCTATCATAGCAGAGTCCGGTACCGCCATGTCTGGACAGTAGGGGGATATATATATATATATATATATATATATATATATATATATATATATATATATATATATATATATCCCGGTTATATCGCCTAAACTACCAGTAAGACTTTAGTTTGCTGACGAAGTTTCTTGGATAAGAATCGAAACATCCGACACCTTCAAAGAAGTACAAATGACAGCTGAAGAAACCTTTTCATCGATAGCTATCTATTAGCTATCGAGCTAGCTATTTGGCTAGCTATCTAATAGCTATCTAATGGCTATCTAATAGCTATCTATTAGCTCTTTAGCTGGCTGACTATATAGCAGGATATCTATTAGCTTAATAGCTATCTAGCTTGCTATCTATTAGCTAGCTGGATTTCAATCTATTAGCTAGATAGCTTTCTATCTAGCACGTGTGGCTGCCACTGCTCGCCCACAGAAAAAAACTGATCCCGTAACTGTAAAGTGAAAGTGACCTTAAGAGTTTTGAAAGGCGCTTAGAAAATGAAATGTATTATTATTATTATTATTATTATTATTATTATTATTATTATTATTATTATTATTATTATTATTATTATTATTATTATTATTTAAAAAATCCCCCAAAATGGTCGGATCAGGTGTTGTGACTGTAAATACTCAAAGCTGAATCGTTAAATGTATTATTTCAAGTAACTTGGTGATAATACTAACCATTAGAATGAATGGTTTTCCGTTCCTCATGATTGGTAAAAAAAAATCCATCCAAACGATTGGAATAAGAGTCAACTTGGCGGGTACATACGCAAGGTTCCTGCTAGCTAACCTGCACACGGCTCATTAGCTTGCACGCTTGCTTTCTGCTGCCTCTTGCAGTAGTATATTGATGCTAACGTGAGCATGGGGCTTGTCATAGTGCCACTGACATTCAACTGTTTCATCAATGCTTTTGTTGCATTTATATATATATAATATTAATGTGATTTAAACAAAATGTTTAAATAGAATGTATGATTTAAAATAACTGTGATAATACTCACCGTTAGCATGAATGGTTCTGTTCCTCATGATTGGTAAAAAAAAAAATCAATCCAAACGATCGGAATAAAAATCAACATGCCAAGGGTATAGCGAAGTTCCTGCTAGCTAGCATGCACACGGCTCATTAGCTTGCACGCTTGCTTTCTGCTGCCTCTTACAGTACTATAATCATGCAAATGTTAGCATGGGGCTTTTCAGAGTGCCACTGACATTCAACTGTTTCATTGTAAATTAGAATTGATCAAATTAGAAGCTGTTTTGTCCACAAAGGCGAATCCTTCGGTCCATCCTGTGACTGTAAAGTGTCCCTGCGAGTTTTGAAAGGCGCTTGTAAATGAAATGTATTATTATTATTATTATTATTATTATTATTATTATTATTATTATTATTATTATTATTATTATTATTATTATTATTATTATTATTCAACCTGATTTATTTTTGTTTACTCGTCCCCATATTTAAAAGGGGACCTGTTTCGACATCAATAGCACCTACGTCAGTATCATCCAATCAAAATGGCGTTTTCCGCCAACACAAGCTGGAAACAGGAAATGAATAGCGAAAAAGCCAGAATACATTCAGTATTTAGTTTTATCTGGTCAGTATTTGGTCTGAAAAAGTCGGAAATCTGCCGATCGGCGGATAATTCTCATCCCTGAATCTACGCCGTCCGTTAAAAAAAAAAAAACGAATATGGCCTTGGTGGCTTCAGAATTCTCGGCCCAGTGAGTCACCAAGAAGCACCATCGATCGGACTGCTTCCTTCTTTCACCAATGGCGAGATGCAGTACCGCTCTCGGGCTCTAGATGGCAGTGTGGCCCCATTGCTCGAGCAACCGGCCATCCTGTCACAACTTTGATTTGCCGAACGAGACCAAGCCGGTCCTGGGGTACGGACGAAGCTGTCACGGACATCCATGTGATGTTGACAGTCGGATTTTGATGTCATATTGACATCGGACGCCCACTGGGGAGATGGAGTAGGCTGGGTGGGGAGGGGGGGGGGGGGGGGGGTTGGATTAGCCTGTATTAGTCCAGTGGAGAAATGGACATTTCACAGCAGCAAAGTGATGAAAGGAAGAGGAAAGAAAATGAAGAAGTAGAAAAACAAAATACAGGAGCTGCTGTTAAGGCAGCCACTCTCGCGGCGCCATCTTGAAGTCAAAACAACAAAGTAACAAAATAATATGACAACACAGTCATTCTTAAACCCTTTCTGCACCCTCTTTGTTGGATGAAGCAGTTCTAGATATAAGAGGAGAAGGATTAAAGCGTCCTTTCCACCAGTGGATCAGGGACGTCAAGGTGAAATGTGCATGTCTGCACCATGCTAAATGTTGAAAGCAAACAGGAAGCTGTATTGATGTTTTTTTTACTTTGTTACTTCCAGGTTGAGTGAACGCTGGCGTAAGTGGCTGCCGCTGCTCACGCGCAGAAAATAATATAATGTGACTGTGAAGTGTCCTTGAGAATTTTGAAAGGAAGGAAAGGAAGGAAATGTAATGTATTATTATTATTATTATTATTATTATTATTATTATTATTATTATTATTATTATTATTATTATTATTATTATTATATAGTCTCCAAAAGAGACTGTCTCCCATTTCCTGTCCCACGTCAATCCGCTTCAATTCCAAGCCGTGGCAGTTCCACATATGTATTGGTGCTCTGCGCTAACGCTTTATATTGCCAATGCACTTGTGTGTTTTGAATTCAATACAGTGATACCTCAATTTACGAACTTAATTGGTTCCCAGAAAGTGTGTGTAAGGCAATAAGTACATCTTCCAAATATTTATTTCCCATAAGAAACCCTTAAAATGAGAATAATCCATTCCCAGGTCCCCATAAAACATAATTTTCTACGAAATAAGCCTTAAAACGACAAAATATACCTTATTTTATGTCTAATAAATGTGCTATTGGATTGTGAAGGATTATTTCAAATTGTCAAAGTCAAAAAAAGTCAAAGTCAGCTTTATTGCCAAGTATGCTAATATAATAATAATAATAATTAATAATAATAATAATAATAATAATAATAATAATTTGTTGAGTCCGCCAAATTTACTGAGACTCTATAACCTTCTGATACGCAGAGTGAAGCAAGTTGATTCTTGGAGCCATCCGTTAACCTTGATGCACTGCTTACTGGAGACTTTGTGGAGACAGACTGATAAAAGCTAGGAATTGTTTTGTAAGAATGCCGCCTCGTTGTCGCGCCATAGTCTTGATACCGCCCTTCTGATGAAATAAATATGTTGTGTGTCCATGATGTTGTCATGATCTGGTTGGCGACCAACGGGGGGCGCTGTCGGCCCCGCTTGCACCTGCACAGGTGCTGGTCGTCCTGATCAGATTGGCGACCAACGGGTAGCGACGTCAGCCCTGCGTGCAGCCTCGCAGGTGCTGGTCGTTTAATCACTGACACTTAAAAGGACACCCGGCACGACCATCCGTTGTCGGTTCATTGGTTTCTGCATGCTGTGCATGTGTTTGTTTAACCTTGGCGGACTTTTACTTTTGGTCTTCTTTTGCTACTTTGTATTTTTTCTGTTCAGATGATTCTGATGTTTTACATTTTGTTCCTGCTGACCTTTATTTTAATACAATTTGTCAAACAACCTCCTGCTCCCTCCTGCCTGCTTTTTGGGATCCGAACCCGCCATCACCACCTCGCAAACCGTGACAGATGTGGACACACTCGTGATCGTGCAGCCATTGTCTGTAAATCATGTGTGTCCGGAATATTCTGCAAATAAACCCTTCGAAGGTACTGTTCATCGACTCCATCTTTTATTTGGATTAACAAAATACTCATCATCCGATATTAACGAACATGCGGAGAAGAGAAGGCCGCTCTCCTCCAACAATTGTAATGAAAGAAATCAACTGGACTGTAAAATCAAGTCATTTTATTAACCTTTGCGATGGTTGTTGATGTCGTTGCTTCTTGATGATATAAACGGTGATACCTCAGCTTACAAACTTAATTGGTTCCCAGAAAGTGTGTGTAAGGCGAAATGTTCGTCTTCCAAACATTTATTTCCCATAAGAAACCATTAAAATGAGAATAATCCGTTCCCAGGTCCCCATAAAACATAATTTTCTACGAAATAAGCCTTAAAACGACACAAAATATACATTCTTTTAAGTATACTAAATGTGTGACTGTATTGTAATGAAAGAAATAAACTGTACTGTGTAATAAAGTCGTTTTATTTCCATTTGTGATGGTAGTTGTCAATGGATAATGAACTTCCAGGTTCCCTCTTGATGATATCCGAGTGAAGTTGCCGTGCTGGGGTGGGGGGGCTTTTTGATATTGAGTAAACAGTTTGTTAATGACTAATTCCAAGTACAAGAATGAGGAGCATTTTGCACCCCTCCCATAACATGCATACAAATGTAGAACCAAGACTTACCCTTTAACCACTACTCATTAAAAGAGTCCTCAAGAAGAAGAAGAATAAAAAAAAAACAGGAAAAAAATGACATGCAAATGAAACAATCGTTGTACGTTTGTGAGCAACAATTATTGTTTGTCCTCAGCAGACAAAAGCAAGGCGTCCTCACCCCCTCCTCCTCTCCGAGGAGGCAGGAAATCAGTTTTTCAAGAGCTCTTGTGCTTGAAGAGCCAAAGGGCAAGGTGAAGCGGCGTGATTGCTCCGTGATTAGGCCCGAGTGGAAGGGAAGACTCAGCACCGACTGTCCTCTTTTTTTCTCTCTGTGCAATAAACAAAAGAAGCAGCACTTGACTCGGTGTTGAGCCACTCGATTGTTTTAGGCAAACATCATCAAGAAAATTGATCTCGGCCGCCTGCTTCAGCACAAGGTGCTTAATTCAAGCAGCACGCCGAATCCGGCATCCATACACAGTGATACCTCAGTTCACGAACTTAATTGGTTCCCAGAAAGTGTGTGTAAGGTGCAAAGTACATCTTCCAAACATTTATTTCCCAAAAGAAACCATTCAAATGAGAATAATCCGTTCCCAGATCCCCATAAAACAATTTTCTACGAAATAAGCCTTAAAACTGTCATGATCTGGTTGGCGACCAACGGGGGGGGGCGCTGTTGGCCCCGCCTACACCTGCACAGGTGCTGGTCGTCCCGATCAGATTGGCGACCAGCGGGTAGCAACGTCAGCCCTGCCTGCAGCCTCACAGGTGCTGGTCGTTTAATCATTGACACTTAAAAGGACACCCGGCACGACCATCCGGGGCCGGTTCATTGTTTGTTTGCTGCTTGGTTGCTGCATGCATTGTGTATGCGTTTGTTTAACCTTGGCGGACTTTTACTTTTGGTCTTCTTTTGCTACTTTGTATTTTTTCCATTCAGATGATTTTGATGTTTTACATTTTGTTCCTGCTGACTTTAATTTATTACAATTTGTCAAACAACCTCCTTCTCCCTCCTGCCTGCTTTTTGGGATCCGAACCCGCCATCACCACCTCGCAAACCGTGACAAAAACTACATAAAAAATATACCTAATTTCATGTATAATACATATTCTATTGTATTGTAATGAAAGAAATGAACTGTACTGTATAATAAAGTTGTTTTATTGACCTTTGTGATGGTTGTTGATGTAGTTGCCTATTGATGATATCCGAGGGAAGTTGCTGTGCTTTCTCGGCGATAATACCCTCACTCACACTGTCCCCTGCTAGCTGCTTTTCGTTCATCCAAATCAACAGAAGTTTTTCAATCTCTTCTATTGCCTGACACCGTTGCTGAGACAACACAGAAACACCCTTAAAGGGCAACCGACGTCACTTTTTTGTTTCTTAACTAACAGATCAGAAAAACATTTTATAGCATCTAAAATACCCAAAACACGCAGTATGATATTTTTATTCAAATGCAAAACACCAATAAAAATTACTTAAAGTGTCCAAAATCTGCTAAAAATTGAGCTGCGAATTGGGCATTTTCAGATGCCCAATTCGCCCCCAGTTCGTGACGTCACGCCAAGACGTCTTGCATTACTGGAGAATCAAAACAATGGCTTCAGATTCGGAGAATATGCTTTCTTGTTACACATCCAGTTATGACGTCTTGGCATGATGTCACGAACAAGGGGGTGGGACCTTCTGAAACTGGCCACTTCCGGGTTCATTTTTTTTGCAGATTTTGGACATTTTATGGCAGGGGTGTCAAAGTCATTTTTTGCCGCGGGCCACATTGTAGTTATGGTTTCCTCTCGAGGGCCGTTATGAATTTGGGGAAGCCATTAGAATGTTTAAATCCCTTCAAATATTACATATAGAGCACACAGCAAAATAATGAATAACTCGTTTTCAAATCTGAAGTCAAGAATAATGACTTTTATTGTGGGTGACATTCAAAAATATGAAATTTTGGCTCAGATTTCAGCAATCATCATGAAATTTAACAAGTTTGATTTGCTTTCGCGGGCCAAAAAAAATGATGCGGCGGGCCGGATTTGGCCCGCGGGCCTTGACTTTGACACTTGTGCTTTAAGTTATTTTTATTGGTGTTTTGCATTTGATTAAAAATATCATCCTGCGTGTTTTGGGTATTTTAGATGCTATAAGATATTTTTCTGATGTCAGTTAAGAAACAAAAAAGTGACGTCGGTTGTCCTTGAAGGAGGGTAGCAATGGTCGACTTAGCGTACTGCTACTGGGACAATAAGTCACACACACAAATGCACACTTCGTTGGTGTTTTTCGACGATCTCCTTCTTCTGCTCGACCGTCATTTTCTTTTGTGTCCTCTTAGGCTGAACACTAGCCTGTGGTGGGGTCTTTTTCGCTCCCATAATTGCAAAAGTACTCTACTCAATAACAAACCACATCTGCACTCAAATAAAACTAGTCCGCCAGCCACCGTGCGCTGTTCGACCGTGTGGTTTGGTTCGTCTGCCGAAAAGTAGTTCGTAAACCGTGACTGAATGCTTGCCAATTTAATGTTCGTAAGGCGAAACGTTTGTGATCTAAAGCGTTCGTAACCTGAGATATCACCGTACTTGCTGTCATCATCATGCAACGCAATAGCCAGGCTTGTGCCAATTCAAACGGATCATTAATTACCCAAAATGCAAACGTGTTACAGTCGGAAATTGAAATGTGTTGTTTGCTTCATGTCACAAAGAGGGTACAGCAAGTGCTGAAGAATGCTGTGTCTTTGTGTTGTCATATTATTTTTTTTTTTTTGTTTGTTCTTTTGACTTCAAGATGGCAGCCGCAAGAGTGGCTGCCTTTCCAGCAGTTCCTGTATTTTGTTTCTCTATTTCTTTCCTTCCTTTCCTCTTCCTTTTATCACTTTGCTGCTGTGAAATGTCAATTTCTTCACTGCGAGACAAATAAAGGTTCATCCAATCCAATCAGTCCCTGATCCACTGCTGCAAAGGACGCATTGCTCGTTTCCTCTTTCATCTAGAACTGCTTCATGTCGCAAAGAGGGTCCAGCAAGTGCTGAAGAATGAATTACTCTGTCTTTGTGTCGTCATGTTATTTGCTATTTAGTTTTTTGACTTCAAGATGGCGCCGCAAGAGTGGCTGCCTTTCCACCAGCTCCTGTATTTTGTTTTTCTACCTCTTTCTTTCCTTTCCTTTTCCTTTCATAACTCTGCTGCTGTGTTACTTCCGGGTAGAGTGAACGCTGGCGCAAATGGCTGCTGATGCTCACCCGCAAACAAAAGAAAGTTCTTATCCAGTGAATGTAAAGTGTCCTTGAGAGTTTTGAAAGGCCCTTAAAAATTAAATATATTATTATTATTATTATTATTTGCAAAAAGTTGTTTTCGAAATTCTTGTGTAATGGCGTGTGAAATCGATGTCTGGCCCATTCTTGATTTGACCCCATATGGAACCAACCTCTATTACGGATGACCCAGTTGGCGTTGCAAACAAGGTGTCACGTTCCGGCGGCGACAGTGGCAGCTGGCGAGCAGGAACGTGTGGTATAGGCGGTGGATCGTAGAGCAGGACAGAGGCGTGGGTACCGGCAAAGGATTTATTAACATAAAGCGCGGGTCCGAAAATACGCGGACCCGGTAAAAACTCGTGAAACAAACTCAAAATGACAACTGACAATGTTAGTGGGTGAGTGGCGGCAATCCACCCAACCACACTAACCAAGAAAATAAAGTGGCACACGGGGGTGCAAAACAACCTACGACGCGGTGCAAACAACAAACGCGTTCGTGGCTAAAATCATTCCTCGGGCGAAGCAAATAATGTACTGGTAACAAGTTCCACGTACTAGCTTGGCATAAGGCGAAGTATCTTCCGACGCTGGGTGGATGCCAGCGTCGGGTTTAAATGTCCACAGTTAATGAGGAGGGAATTGACAGCAGCTGGCGAGCGGCGGGAACGGAGGCCCCGCCCCGCTGTCAACTGGCTCATGACAGTACCCCCCCCTCAACGGACGCCTCCTGGCGGCCCGCCTGGTTTCGACGGGTGAGCCTCGTGGAAGTCTCTCAGGAGCGACGGGTCCAGAATCCAGGTTCGCGGAACCCATTGACGGTCCTCCGGTCCGTAGCCCTCCCAGTCGACCAGGTACTGGATGCCCTTTCCCCTGCGGCGTGAATCCAGGATCTCCCGCACTGCGTATGCCGGTCCTCCATCCACCATCCGCGGGGGGGGGGTTGGGCAAGAGGAGGGGCCAAGGGGCTGGACTCCACCGGTTTGATGAGAGATACATGGAAAACCGGGTGGATCTTCATGGAGGCGGGCAGCCGAAGTCGGACCGCGACCGGGTTAATGATGGCCTCCACAGTGAAGGGGCCCGCGAAACGCGGACCCAATTTGGGGGTTGTCCCGGCCAGCCGTAGGTCCCTTGTGGACAACCAGACCTTCTGGCCCACCTGGTAGGCTGGCGCGGAACGGCGACGGCGATCCGCGACCCTTTGGTTCCGGACTGCCGTGCGTGATAGGGCTGCCCTGGTCTCCCTCCATACCCGATGGGCCCGCCGAAGATGGTGTTGTATCGACGGGACCTCCACCTCCCCTTCCTGTGTGGGAAAGAGCGGCGGCTGGTAGCCATAAGCCGACATAAACGGTGACCGACCTGTGGCTGAGGAGACCAGGGTGTTGTGGGCATATTCCACCCACGGGAGATGGATGGACCAGGCCGAGGGACGATGAAGGCATACGCAGCGCAGGGCCGCCTCCAGGTCCTGGTTCTTCCGCTCGGTCTGGCCGTTGGACTGTGGATGGTAACCGGAGGACAGGCTGGCCGACGCCCCCATGGACCTGCAGAAACGCTTCCAGACCCGGGATACGAACTGGGGCCCTCGGTCCGACACGATGTCAGTGGGGATCCCGTGGAGACGGACGACGTGTTTGACCAATAGTGTCGCCGTCTCAATGGCGGACGGTAACTTGGTCAACGGCACGAAGTGTGCCGACTTAGAAAACCGGTCCACTATTGTGAGAATGACCGTCTTACCACGGGATGGGGGGAGGCCGGTGATAAAATCCACTGATATGTGGGACCAAGGGCGCGGGGGAACAGGTAGGGGGCGGAGCAGTCCTGCCGGAGGCTGATGGGAGACCTTGCCACAGGCGCACTCCGGGCAGGCCTTAACAAAGTCCGCCACGTCGTCGCGGAGCCGCGGCCACCAGAATCGCTGGGAGACGAGGTGCTCGGTGCGGCTCACCCCTGGGTGACACGCCACCTTGGATGCGTGCCCCCACTGGAGCACCTCCGAGCGCAGCGACTGGGGAACGAACAGTCTGCCTGTGGGACACTTATCGGGAGTCGGGGTACCTTTTAATGATTCCATGACCCTCCGTTCGACCTCCCACTGGAGCGCCCCCATGATCTGGCGGCCGGGCAGGATGGGTTCCGCAAGGTCTTCCTTGTCTGCTGGCTCGTGGATCCGCGAGAGGGCGTCGGGCTTGGTGTTCTTTGTTCCTGGACAGTAGGTTAGGGTGAAGGAGAAGCGTGTTAAGAAGAGCGCCCACCGTGCCTGGCGTGCGTTCAGCCTCTTGGCGGCCCGGATGACCGCCAAGTTCTTATGGTCCGTAAGCACGGTGAACGGCTCCTTCGCCCCTTCGAGCCAGTGCCTCCACTCCTGAAGAGCCAATACGACGGCGAGCAGCTCCCTGTTGCCCACGTCGTAGTTGGCTTCGGCGGAGCTGAGGCGGCGGGAGAAGAAGGCGCAGGGGTGGAGCTGCTGGTCGACTGAGGAGCGTTGGGAGAGTACTGCCCCAACGCCTGAGTCCGAGGCGTCTACCTCCACAATGAACGCGCCGTTGGGGTCTGGATGGCGGAGAACTGGGGGGTGAGAGAAAGCCTCTCTCAGCAGCCGGAACGCGGCGTCCGCTTCTCTCGTCCACCTGAACGGGGTCTTAGTGGAGGTGAGTTGGGTGAGGGGGAGGGCTTTCCGGCTGTAGTCCCGGATGAAGCGGCGGTAGAAGTTGGCGAACCCCAGGAAGCGTTGTAACTGCTTGCGAGAGGTGGGTGTGGGCCATTCTACTACCGCTTCGGTCTTGGCTGGGTCAGCCCGGATCTGCCCCCGCTCCACGATGAAGCCCAGGAAGGATAAGGAGGAGGTGTGGAATTCACACTTCTCGGCTTTGACATATAGTCGATTCTGCAGCAGCCGCTGCAGAACTAGCCGGACGTGCTGGCGATGTGCCTCAAGGGACTCTGAAAAAATTAAAATGTCGTCCAAATACACAAAACAGAAAATATTCAGAAAATCCCTCAAGACATCATTAATAAGGTTCTGGAACACAGCGGGTGCATTGGTGAGACCAAACGGCATCACCAAGTACTCGAAGTGTCCCAGAGGTGTCTTAAATGCGGTCTTCCATTCATCCCCCTCTTTGACCCGAACAAGATGATAAGCGCTCCGGAGGTCCAGTCTAGTGAAGATGGTCGCGGCCTGGAGGGACGCGAAGGCGGAGTCAATCAGTGGGAGCGGGTATTTGTTCTTTATAGTTATTTCGTTGAGTCCCCGATAGTCCACGCACGGACGCAACGATTTATCCTTTTTAGTGATAAAAAAGAACCCCGCTCCCAGAGGTGACCGTGATGGCCGAATGAGCCCGGCCGCGAGCGAAGAGTCAATGTAGTCCCGGAGAGCCTGTTGTTCGGGTTGGGAAACGTTGTACAGACGAGAACTGGGAAACGGAGCGTTGGGCTGAATGTCAATGGCGCAATCATAGGGACGGTGCGGTGGTAACGACAGGGCGCGGTCCTTGCTGAACGCCTGTCGTAAGTCGTGGTAACAGGGCGGCACCCCCTCTAGGCTAATCTCCTCCCTAGGGTAGCTGTGAGATGGTGCCGGCCCACCCGCGGCCGACCGGAGGCAGTGAGCGTAGCAGAGGGGGCTCCACCCCTGAATGGTAGGTCCGTCCCACGAAATGGCCGGATTGTGGGTCCCCAGCCAAGGTAACCCGAGCACGATGGGAACCGAGCGTGAACGCATCACGAAAAACCGCCGGTTTTCCACGTGATTGCCCGAGAGTACGAGTCGAAGCGGCACGGTTTCTTGCGTAACCTCGGCGAGTAACCGACCGTCGAGATCGAGTATGCTCCGACTCGCCCCCAGCTGAACAACCCGACACCCCAACGCCGACACGACGCGCGGGTCTATAAAACAGCCGTCGGCCCCCGAGTCCACTAAGGCCCGAACGGACATTGTCCTGGTGGGACCGTGTATAACGGCATCCAGCTCCAGTCTCCGCGACGTGAACCCCCCCGCGGACCTTAAGGGAACCCGTTGCTTGTGTGGACGGGGCAACTTACAGTCACTGGGGGTCTTTCCGGGAAGCCCCCAACTGGGACAGTCCGGGGCTCGATGACCCAACTTGCCGCAGAGCTGGCATGCCGGGCCGGTGTTGCGTCGCTCCGGCGCCCGCTCAACGGCCCTTTCGACCCCCATCTCCATCGGCTCCACGGCCGCGTGCCCCCCACGCGGAAAGGTCCGGGCACCCCCTCGGGTCCCTGCTGGCGGCTCAAGATTAGCCTGGGCAGCCCGCTCCCGGGCCCTGTCTCGCATCCGGTTGTCCAGCTGCAGCGTGAGGGAGATCAGCTCGCGAAGGCTGGAGCACTCGTCGCGGGTAGCCAGCTCGTCTTTCAACGCCGCGCTGAGCCCGCGCCGAAACATCCCTCGCAGCGCACGGTCGTCGTACCCGCTGGCGGCAGCCAGGACGCGGAAGGCGACGGAATACTCCGCCGCCGATCGGCTACCCTGCTGGCAGATCCACAGCTGGGACTCCGCTGCCTGCCCACTCACCGGGAGATGGAAAACCTGCCGTAACTCGGCGACGAAGTCCGGGAAGGAGGCTCGGAGCTCCGGCCGAGATTCCCAGACGGCCAACGCCCAAGCGGCTGCGGGTCCGGCAAGCAGGCTGGTGACGTAAGCCACTTTGGCCGCGTCCGTGGTGTATACGGAGGGTTGCTGGTCGAAAACTATGGAGCACTGCAGCAGGAATTGCGCGCAGCGCCCGGGCTCCCCTCCGTAACGGGTGGGATGTGGAATGTTGGGTTCGCGGCTCAAAGTTTGGGGAGGGACGGCCCCCGCGACGAAGGCGCCGCTGGCCTCAAGTCTATCTACCCGTTGGGCTAACCGGGTGATGTCGCGGCGGATCTCCGCGATGGCGGGCACCACTTGGCCGAGCTGCTCCGCCTGCTGAGCGAGGACGGAGAAGATTCGGTTACTGTCCGCAGGATCCATGTTGGTCGGAAGATTCTGTCACGTTCCGGCGGCGACAGTGGCAGCTGGCGAGCAGGAACGTGTGGTATAGGCGGTGGATCGTAGAGCAGGACAGAGGCGTGGGTACCGGCAAAGGATTTATTAACATAAAGCGCGGGTCCGAAAATACGCGGACCCGGTAAAAACTCGTGAAACAAACTCAAAATGACAACTGACAATGTTAGTGGGTGAGTGGCGGCAATCCACCCAACCACACTAACCAAGAAAATAAAGTGGCACACGGGGGTGCAAAACAACCTACGACGCGGTGCAAACAACAAACGCGTTCGTGGCTAAAATCATTCCTCGGGCGAAGCAAATAATGTACTGGTAACAAGTTCCACGTACTAGCTTGGCATAAGGCGAAGTATCTTCCGACGCTGGGTGGATGCCAGCGTCGGGTTTAAATGTCCACAGTTAATGAGGAGGAAATTGACAGCAGCTGGCGAGCGGCGGGAACGGAGGCCCCGCCCCGCTGTCAACTGGCTCATGACACAAGGCACATGGGCGGCAACATGAAAAACCTCTTGACTGATCCCCATTCGCTGATGTCACTCAATGATCTAGGAACCATGAAGGGACCATTTCCGACCCCAAACTGGGAGCGTCACTGTCTTGCTGCAGAAATGTATTATTATTATTATTATTATTATTATTATTATTATTATTATTATTATTATTATTATTATTATCTGTCAGCATCTGGCGGATCGCCTCTTTCCCGGTCGGCTAAGAATAGCTCGAAAGGCTTTTGATGAGGGAGCTCACTTATCTCCTAAGCGTTGCGGGCCAACTGAAATAGAACATGGAATCTAATGTCATATAAATAATCTAACAGCAGAAACTTTTAGACGTGTACATTAAGGGACCAACCATGGGCGTTAAAAAGAATGTCATTCATTAGCTATCTACTAGCTATGTACGGTGACACCTTGGTGTACGAACCCCTTGGCTTACAAACTTTTCGGTTTACGAACGTTACATTTATGAAAATTTTACCTTGGCATACGAACCATTTTTCGGGATACACACGGAGCTGCCACAATTAGTGATGTGTCGTTCGCGAACGAGCCCGTTCTCCTAACAAGAAAATGGTGGCCAACTGTTTTGTCCTCTATTCCCCAACCCCAATGTTCGGTTAAAGCCACGTGATTGGTCAAGAACGCAGCAGTGAGGTGGTGGGGGTTACAGACAGAGAGACAGTGAGGCCGTTCTCCCAAAAACAAAATGGCGTCTTCGGTTAATTAATAATAATCGTGATTGGTCAAGAACACAGCAGTCAGGCGCAGGGGGTTAAACATTAAAGAGACAGGCAGACGACAGAGAGAGCGAGAGAGAGAGAGGGAGAGAGAGAGGGAGAGAGAGAGAGAGAGAAGAGAGGGAGAGAGAGAGAGAACACACACACGAAAGGGAGACGAAAGAGCTTGAAACAAAAAAAGACAAAAATGAAAAAAAGTGAAATGGTGAGTAAATGGATAGAAAACAGTGAAATTTGGACTCGTTTCAACTTTGATAGTTCAAAAGCAGAGTGTAGACTGGAAGGTTAAAATATCCCATCAATCAGGCTCCACAAATAACCCGCACAAGTCATCTGTACACTTGATGCAAAAAGCTATCAACCCAGCTAAACAGATCACAATTGATGAAGAATGAGATACAATTATCACAGAAAAAGTACCGACAAGGGCTCATTCCTCAAGATGGTGAAAGGAGAAGGCTACGATCCTCATTAAAGGACAACCGACGTCACTTTTTTTGTTTTTTAACTGACATCAGAAAAACGTATGATAGCATCTAAAATAGCCAAAACACGCAGTATGATATTTTTAGTCAAATGCAAAACACCAATAAAAATGACTTAAAGTCAAAATTTGCAAAAAATTGAGCTGCGAATTGGGCATTTTCAGAAAGTCCCGCCCCCAGTTCGTGACATCACGCCAAGACGTCTTGCATTGCTGGAGAATCAAAACAATGGCTTCAGATTCGGATAATATGCTTTCTTGTTACACATCCAGTTATGAATATGATTCAAGTAGTTCTGAAGAGGAAAGCATACATGTTTTCAATCGATTAAAGAATTTATTCCGTGTCATTTTGAGGCAAACGAGCGGTGGGGAATGTCACACCCAAAAATGGCGACTAGCTCCTGTGAGGAATGAATCAGCACGTTTCCACAGGCTGATAAATTCCTTCCATTGAGCTTGGATGCCCTCTTCTGGCGGCTATTGGGTGCAACACGGTTCTCAGACCAAACAATCCAGCAAAATACATTGACGTGATGGAAGGACTGCTACAATGTGTCTTTTTGTCGGTCAAGGGGGGTCCTAAAGTGACGGCACGTACGGACTCGTGACCAACTCAAAAACAAGACTTCCGGAATATTCAGCGCGAGTCTTAAAATGTAAAAATAGCTATATGCGGTGGAATCTTATTAAAATACGCTCAGTAGAAGTCATTTTAAGCCATTTTACAAATTATGGACACAACTTGTCCAGAGACATCGGTTGTCCTTTAAGGGTTCAATGCTGATGAAAGCGGCCACTCCATTCCATCAAGCATCAACGACCATCACAAAGGTAAATAAAATGACTTTATCATATAGTACAGTTTATTTCTTTAATTATAATACCACATTACATTTATAAAATAAGGTATATTTTGAGTAGGTTAAAGGTTTAGAAAATAGTGTAAAAAAAGTAGAAAATTATGTTTTATGGGGACCTTGGAACGGATTATTCTCATTTTAATGGTATCCTATGGGAAATATTTTTTTGGGATACACACTTTTCGCCTTACACACTCTGTCTGGGAACCAATTAAGCTTTTTTAAGCCAAGGTATCACTGTATTAGCTAGCTAGCTATCTATTTGGGTTACTTCTGGGTTGAGTGAATGCTGGCGCGTGTGGCTGCCGCTGCTCACCCGCACAAAAACATCTCACAGTGACTGTTAAGTGACCTTGAGAGTTTTGAAAGGCGCTTAAAAATGAAATGTATTCTTATTATTCATGTCGTGATGTGAATCCCGGCTCTTTTTAGAAAGCAGATTCTTTTGGCTCAGCTCAACAAAAAGAGCCCTGGCTCTTTCGGCTCCCAAATTGCTCTTCAGTTTGTTTGTTTTTTGTTGGTTAAATTAATTTATTACAAAAAATAAGGGACATGTATATGTAAAATGGATTGCTAATAAAAAAATAAACAAATACAAAAATATACCAAAAATATAACGTTTTATTTATTTTATTTGTAAATTAATTATAAAAAATAAAGACAGAATATATTGTTAGAAATTTATCTGGCTTTATTTATATTCTTCAGAGTATACTCAATATACCCTCCCTCCGTCTTTTACCACCGATTTTGACCAATCATGTGCGGCTTCAAGCAAAGGGAGAAAAAAAGTCGGCTCTTCCATCGGCTCCCTATTATCAAAGAGCCGTTTCGTTCGCGAACGACAAGCCGCTCCTCGATACGGTCGTGTAACTTAGTGATGGGGATTCCGGCTCTTTTCAGAGAGCCGGTTCTTTTGTCTCGGCTCTCTAAAAAGATCCGGCTCTTTTGGCTCCCATATGGCTACTCAGTTTGTTTTTTGTTGCTTAAACTAAGTAACTACAAAAATCATGTAAAATTATGTGAAAAACGAATTACTTTACTAGTGTAAAACATACACTATATCAAATATTTTTATTTATATGGCTTGATTTATATGTGCAGAGAGAGCATCCACAAACTTTCACTTACCCTGTGGTTACTCTGGTCTGATGATCAGCTGTCACTAATTTGTTTTTCATATTAATAATGCTATCCATACCAACTAGTAAAAAATATAATTGAATAACAATAACAGCATAATGTGATAACATTTGTCCACCTGTCTACCATAACAACCCCCCTCCCCAGGCCCTTCTCCTCACTGCTGCGTGTGTCTGTAATTCTCCCCTTCCTCCTCTATACCACAGATATCGACCAATCACGTGCGGCTTTAACCGAAGACCGGGGGCGGGGAATAGAGGACAAAAAATTCGGCTCTCATTTCCGGCTCTTTGTTAGGAACCGGCTCTCTTCGTTCACTTCAGAGATCCGGCTCATTCGCGAACGACACATCACTCGTCTAACTTAGCTTTAGCCAACATTAGCTTAGCGCTTTCGTCCTCTTTAAACAAGCGCGCGTCTCGTTCCCCGCAGGTCCGCCCGCACTCACTTGTCAGTTGACACCGGTTTCAAACCAACATGGCTTTGAAAGCGGACCGCCCACGGGGAGACGGGCGGAGAGGGCACCTGACTGGCTAGCTTTCGATCCCCGCCAGCGGCTGATGGACGGCAAGGGCTAATGGTTCAAGAGCGCTAAGCCTATCACAACAAGCCCGACCACTTAAACGCGACCCGCCTCGGAAGCCACACAAACAACAACTCCAAGAAGCCCGGCGTCTTTGACAGTAAGTACGCGGACGGGACGGGACGGGGCACATTCCCCGATACGAGCGGCCATATCGATTAGTTTTGTGTGGGTGTCATTCGCCGACCAACGACAGTCATGTTAGCGTCGTCTTAATTGGTGTCCATTCCACCCTTGGCTTAATTAAAACCGCCCGGCTCAATGCTAGCGGGAGGCACCATGGAACGTGTCCTTGAGAGTTTTAAAAGGCGCTTATAAATTAAATGTATTATTATTATTAGCGCTCCCTTGGGCGTCCAAGTGGAATTGTTCACTTTGTTGTCTATAGGCAATGAAATCCCTAATCTTTCATCCATCTTATTTTTAGGCACTTTGATCTGAAATCGATGCAGTCAGTTTGGAGCCTGTGGCCGCCTTTAAAGGGCCTTTAATGTGCTTTCTACTAGCTCTGGAATGGAATGGATTTACCGTTATTAGTATCGCATTGGAGAAATGGACAGTTCACCGTAGTAAAGTGATAAAAGGAAGAGTAAAGGAAAGAAAGAAGTCGAAAAAAACAAAATACAGGAGCTGCTGGAAAGGCAGCCACTCTCGCGGGCGCCATCTTGAAGTAAAAAACAACAACAACAAAAACGAAATAACAAATAACATGACAACACAAAGACACAGAGAGTTGTTCATTCTTAACACTTTCTGTACCCTCTTTGTGACATGAAGCAATTCTAGATGAAAAGGGAGAGGATAAAAAACGTCATTTTCACCAGTGGATCAGGGACGTCATGGTGGAATGTGGACGTTTGCTACAAGATAAATATTACATTTAATTTTTAAGCGCTTTTCAAAATTCTCAAGGACACTTTACAGTCATGGGATCAGTTTTTCTGTGGGTGAGTAATTGGCAGCCACACGTGCCAGCGTTCACTCCAAGCGGAAGTAACTCAAATAGATAAAAAGCTAGCTAATAGATAGCCAACATATAGCTAGCTAGATAGCCAGCCCGTTAGACAGCTACACAGCTAATACATAGCTAATACTTAGCTAGCTTTTGTTTTTTTGCGCGGGTCAGTAGCAGCAGCCATTTGCACCAGCGTTCACTCCACCTGGAAGTAACAAAGCAGCGATGTGAGGAAAGAAAGATGTCGAAAAACAAAATACAGGAGCTGCTGGAAAGGCAGCCCCTCTCGTGGCAGCCATCTTGAAGTCAAAAGAACAACAAAAACTCCAACTAAATAACATAATATTACAACACAAAGAGACAGAGTCATTCGTTCATAAGCACTTTCTGTACCCTCTTTCTGACATGAAGCAATTTTAGATGAAAGAGGAGAGGATGTCCATCCCAAGTGCGACTCTTCCAGGAAGTAGACGGCTTGTAAAAGCATTTTCTCCCTCTCTCGCTCTCTCCTTTTTTGCCTAATGTACTTTTAATGGCGGTCAGCATGAGCGAGGTCTCAGCTTGTCGGGCAGCAAGATGGCTCCCACATGTTTGACGGGAACGAACCGGCGCCCAATCGACTGATAACAGCCCCGCTAGTCACCCTCCTTGACAGCCATCTTGAAATAATAATAATAATAATAATAATAATAATAATAATAATAATAACACATTTAATTCCTACAGTCACAGGATACGTTTTTCCGTGAGTGAGATACATAGAAAATGGATAGCTAGCTAGGCAGCTAGCAAGATAGAAAATGGATAGCTAGCTAGGAAGCTAGCAAGATAGAAAATTGATAGCTAGCTAGGTAGATAGCTAGATAGAAAATTAATAGCTAGCTTGGTAGATAGCTAGATAGAAAATTGATAGCTAGGTAGATAGCTAGCTAGCTAGATAAAAAATACCTAGCTAGCTAGATAGAAAATAGATAGCTCGCTAGGTAGCTAGCTAGATAGAAAATAGCTAGCTAGATTGAAAATAGCTAGCTAGATAGAAGATAGCTAGCTAGATAGATAGCAAATAGCTAGCTAGGTAGCTAACTGGATAGCCAGATAAATAAAAAGAAGTGAAGAGAGGAACAAAGAAATAACATTAAAGTCATTGGTGTCCTAAAAAAGTTAACTATTCTATTTCAAGAATGTGAGGCAACGACTAACGTTTCGACTAACGTTCCGTCTCGTGCGTCCTTTTTTTCTGTAGGCGGGCCCGGTTCTCTGCCGAGCGGAGCCATGGGCGCCTTCCTAGACAAGCCCAAAATGGAGAAGCACAACGCACGAGGCGAAGGCAACGGCGTCCGCTACGGGCTGAGCTCCATGCAGGGCTGGCGGGTGGAGATGGAAGACGCCCACACGGCGGCGCTGGAGCTGCCGGAGCCCGGCCCGCCCGACTGGTCCTTTTTCGCCGTCTACGACGGCCACGCAGGCTCCGGGGTGGCCAACTACTGCGCCCGGCACCTTCTGGAGCACATCGTGGCCGCCATTTTCGGGGCGGGCGGCGCCCCCGAGCCCGAGGCGGTGAGCGCCGGCATCCGGGCGGGCTTCCTGGGCATCGACCAGCGCATGCGGGAGGGCGCGGAGCGCGGCGGCTCGACGGCCGTGGGCCTGCTGCTGTCGCCCGAGAGCTTCTTTTTCATCAACTGCGGCGACTCGCGCGCCGTCCTCTACCGTGACTCGCGGGTGGGCTTCACCACGCGCGACCACAAGCCCTGCGACCCGCGCGAGAGGGAGCGCATCCACAACGCCGGCGGCTCGGTCCTGATCCAGAGGGTGAACGGCTCGCTGGCCGTCTCGCGGGCCTTGGGCGACTTTGACTACAAGGGCGCTGCGGGCCGGGGCCCCACAGAACAGCTGGTCAGCCCCGAGCCGGAGGTTTGTGAGGTGCCGCGGATCCCCGACGAGGATCAGTTTGTGGTCCTGGCCTGCGATGGCGTCTGGGACGTCATGTCCAACGAGGAGTTGGGCCGCTTTGTCCAATCCCGGTTGGAGGTGTCGGACGACCTGGAGAGGATCTGCAACGAGGTGGTGGACACCTGCCTTCACAAGGTTTGCGCCGAGGCGGCGGTGGCGGGTCTGGCGTGACGGATCTGGCGGGCCTGGCGGGCCTAGCGGGGGCAGGCCTTGCTTTGATCCACTTCCTGTTTCCAACTCAGGGCAGCCGCGATAACATGAGCGTGGTCCTGGTATGTTTGCCCAACGCCCCCAAGGTGTGCGAGGAGGCGGTGAGGAGAGACGGCGAGCTGGACCGCTACCTGGAATCTCGCGTGGAAGGTGAGTGAACGGCCGTCTCGGATTCCCCTCGTATGTTTGCGGCTAATCGCCGCCGCTTTGAAGAAGAGCGACGGCGCCGTGGCCTCCTATTCCATGCCAGCCAGCGAGCGAGCTTCTTCCCCCTGGTGTCCCTATGTCGATTTAGCTTTATCACTCTGGCGGTGGAGAAATTTTCCGGGTTGAGTGATTATTAGCTAACTCTTAGCTAGCTAGCTTTCTATCGATTTGAGTTACTTCCGGGTTGAGTGATTAATAGCTAAGTCTTAACTAGCTAGCTTTCTATTTATTTGAGTTACATCCGGGTTGAGTGATCATTAGCTAAGTCTTAACTAGCTAGCTTTCTATTTATTTGAGTTAATTCCGGGTTGCGTGATTACTAGCTAACTCTTAGCTAGCTAGCTAGATTTCTATCTATTTGAGTTACTTCCGGGTTGAGTGATTATTAGGTCACTCTAAGCTGGCTAGCTAGTTTTCTTTCTATTTGAGTTACTTCCGGGTTGAGTGATTATTAGCTAACTTTTATCTAGCTCGCTTTCTATCTATTTGAGTTACTTCCGGGTTGAGTGATTATTAGCTAACTATTATCTAGCTTGATAGCTTTCTATGTATTTGAGTTATTTCCGGGTTGAGTGATGATTAGCTAACTCTTAGCTAGCTAGCTAGCTTCCTATCTATTTGAGTTACTTCCGGGTTGAGTGAACGCTGATGCGTGTGGCTGCCGCTGCTCACCCACAGAATCAGAATCAGAATCAGAATACCTTTATTCGTCCCGCAATGGGGAAATTTGCAGAAAGACTTATCCTTGTATGTATCCCCTGTACCTTGAAAGTTTTGAAAGGCGCTTATAAATCAAATGTACTATGATTTCATATCTAGCTGGCTAGCTATCTAGCTATTAGCTATCGAGCTAGCTAGCTCTCTATTTTATATCAATCTGGCTTGCTATCTATCTATCCAGCTATTAGCTTGCGAGCTAGCTTTCTATGTGTTTGAGTTATTTCTCGGTTGAGTGAACGCTGGCGCGTGTGGCTGCCGCTGCTCACCCGCAGAGAAAAACTTATCCTGTGAGTGTAAAGTGACCTTGAGGTTTTTGAAAGGCGCTTCGAAATTAAATGCATTATTATTATTTCACAGCAGCAAAGTTATGTCATGAAGAGGAAAGGAATGGAAGAAGTAGAAAAACAAAACAAAATATAGGAGCTGCTGGAAAGCTCCTTGGCACAGACGCGGCGCATTTCCGCTCCCCGGCCATTTTCGGCACTCATTCAGCTTCGCCCAAATGAGGGCAACCGCTGTCGAAGCGGCTCGGGCAGACCCGTCGAGCGTCCTCGCGACTGTTAACGCGCTCTCCCTCCGCCTTCCTTTTCAGCGATGCTTTCACGGCCGGCCGACGAGGCCTTTCCCGACCTGTCCGCGGTGATGAGGACCCTGTCCGCCGACGACGGCGTGCCGCCATTGCCGCCAGGGGGAGGCCTTGCCAGCAAGTAAGGGGATTGAGTCAATTACAGTGATACCTCAGTTTACGAAGGCTTTAGCTAATTAATTAGCTAAAGCCTTGAGAATATAATCTTGGCACACAGCAAACAAACCACACAGCGCCACGGTGGCTGGCGGACTACTTTTCGGCGCAGGAACACCAAACCACTCGGTCGAACGGCGCCACGGTGGCTGGCGGACTACTTTTATAATAATAATACATTTAATTTCTAAGCGCCTTTCAAAACTCTCATGGTCACTTTAGAGTCACCGGATCGGTTTATTCTGTAGGTGCGCAGCGGCAGCCACATGCCAGCGTTCACTCAACCCAGAAATAACTCTAACAGATAGAAAGGTAGCTCGCAAGCTAATAGGTAGCTAATCACTAGATAGATAGCCAGCTAGGTAGAAAATTGAGAACTAGCTCGCTCGATAGCTAGCTAGTTCTAACCCTAACCCTAATTAGCCAGCTAGATATGAAATCATAATACATTTGCTTTATAAGCGCCTTTCGAAACTCTCAAGGTCACTTTACAGTTGCAGGATAACTCTTTCTGTGGGTGAGCAGCGGCAGCCACACGCGCCAGCGATCACTCAACCCGGAAGTTACTCAAATAGATAGAAAGCTAGCTAAGCGTTAGCTAAAAGTGCTTTTCAAAACTCTCAAGGTCACTTTACAGTCACAGGATAAGTTAATTCTGGGTGAGTAGCGGCAGCCATACGCGCCAGCGTTCACGCAACCCGCAAATAACTCAAACAGGTAGAAAGCTAGCTCGCAAGCTGATAGATAGATAGATAGATAGATAGATAGATAGATAGCAGCAGCCACACGTGCCTGTGTTCACTCAACCCGGAAGTAACTCAAATAGATAGAAAGCTAGCTAGCTAAAAGTTAGATAATAATCAATAGAAGAGTTTGAAAAACCTCTGTTGATTTTTCGATGAGAAGGTTTCTTCAGCCGTCATCTGTACTTTTTTGAAGGTGTCGGACATTTCGGCGCCGCCATGTCTGGACATTAGGGATATATAAATAGGGCCGATACGACCAGTAAGACTTGAGTTCGCTGACGAAGCCTCTTGGATAGGAGGCGAAACGTCCGACACCTTCAAAAAAGTACAGATGACGGCTGAAGAAACCTTCTCATCGATGGACCACTCCTGTACGACTGAGAGCTTACACAGACCTCTGTTGATTTTGATGAACGAAAAGCAGCTAGCAGGGGACATTGTGAGTGAAGGTATTATTGCCAAGAAAGCACGGCCACTTCACTCGGATTTCATTAAGAGGCAACTCCACCAATGACAATTACAAAGGTCAATAAAATGACTTTATTATATAGTACATTTTATTTGTTTTTAATTATAATACAATAGCACATTTATTATACATAAAATAAGGTATATTTTGTGTAGTTCTAAGGCTTATTTAGTAGAAAATTATGTTTTATGAGGACCTGGGAACGTATTATTCTCATTTGTAATGGTTTCTTATGGGAAATTAATGTTTGGATGACGCACTTTTCGCCTTACACACATTTTCTATGGAACCAATTCAGTTCGTGAGCTGAGGTATCGCTATTTGTGCTAAAATATGGCCTTCAAACTTTTTGGTTTGACTTGCGCTGTTCTTCTTGCAGACAAAACGTTATCGAAGCGGTGTACAACAGTCTCTGTCCATGCAGAGAAGAAGAAGGGGTCAGTATCCGCCGCGCCATCCAAGACTTTGTCGCGTCATCCTCATTTGGCAAGTCCAAATGATTGGACCCGTGGCGCTTCGGTTTACCCCCCCCCACCCCCCCCTCCTCTATTGTTGTCAAGTTGGGTTGTTGTCCCTCAAAACGGTTTGTTCGGAGGAACCGTTATGGACAGGTCGTAGGAAGCCGCCTTTCTGCAGGGTGTTTTTTGGCTACTTGGGCCTGCGGCGACCTCCCGCCATGGGGGAGGTCTCACTTTTTTGAGGCCGACCCAGCGCAGGTCGACTGAATTTACTCCCCCCCGTCCTTCTCACCCCTTTTTAGCCGCAGCATTGCACCCAAGTGCTTCCTTTCATAGATTTTTTTTTTTTAGTTGCTGCGCGATCACAAGCGTTTTTCTTTATGTTTCAAAACGATTGACGTGAATCTCGATATGGCCTCATGCTGTCAATTTTGTACTTTAGTCGTCGTGGACGCCGCGGAGCGCCGTTAGCCGCCATTTTGGGCTTCCTTTTGGAGGAGAAACTATGTTCAGTCCCGGCGAGTATCCATTTCCTATTGGATGAATTCCTTGAGATCAATTTTTTTTCTCTGCATATTCCAAACGAGCCGCGTATGGCATGCAAAAGTTGAAATTGACGGAACGCTTTAAGACTACCCGCGAGCAAAGATGCTCAAAGATGGATGGAAATAACATGACGCTGTGCTGTGGCAAAGAGAAATTAATAAAGGATACACCTATTTGCAGCGGTATAGTTCTTTTTTTTGGGGGGGGAGGCTGACTCATACCAAAAATGGTGTAACCGCTAGCTGACTAGCGAGCTAACTACCTGGCTGGCTATCTATTAGCTATATAACTAGATAGCCATCTATTAGCTAGCTTTCTATTCTATTCCAGGTTGAGTGAACACTGGCGCATGTGGCTGTCGCTGCTCACCCAAAGAAAAAACATATATTTGCAGTTGCATCGTTCGTTTTTGGGTGGGGGCTGACTCATCCCAAAAATGGCGTAACCGCTAGCTATCTAGCGAGCTAACTACCTGGCTGGCTATCTATTAGCTATATAACTAGATAGCCATCTATTAGCTAGCTTTCTATTCTATTCCAGGTTGAGTGAACACTGGCGCATGTGGCTGTCGCTGCTCACCCAAAGAAAAAACATATATTTGCAGTTGCATCGTTCGTTTTTGGGTGGGGGTTGACTCATCCCAAAAATGGCGTAACCGCTAGCTGTCTAGCTAGCTATCTAGCTAACTACCTGGCTAACTACCTGGCTGGCTATCTGGCTCGCTGTCTGTCAGCTGTATGCAATAAAACATTGTCTTTTCCATGAACTGATAAATGTGTAACCTCTCTAATGAGCTCTTCATGTGAATGAGTTTCAAATCGTAAATTGCTCCTGTGATAAAGGAGTTTCCCCAAGTCCTAAATTCTGTCCAAGGCCAGATCTCCGAGATGAAGATGACAGTTTAACAAACTGTGTCTGTTGACCTCAGATTGACCCCAGGTTGTCTGTGCTTCAATTGTGTATTCGAGTCACACACGTTGACGAAGCATATAATGACAAAGCATGAAACTTTTAAAGGACAACCGACGTCTCCGGACAAGTTGTGTCCATAATTTGTAAAATGGCTTCAAATGACTTCTACTGAGCGTATTTGACAAAGATTCCACCGCATATAGCTATTTTTTACGTTTTCACATAAGACTCGCGCTGAATATTCAGGAGGTCTTGTTTTTGAGTTGGTGACGAATCCGTACGTGACGTCACTGAAGGAACCCCCCCCCCCCGACCAACAAAAAGACACATTGTAGCAGTCCTTCCATCACGTCAATGTATTTTGCTGTACTGTTTGTCTGAAAACCTTGTGTTGCACCCAAAAGCCGCCAGAAGAGGGCGTCTAAGCTCCATGGAAGGAATTTATCAGCCTGTGGAAACGGGCTAATTCATTCCTCACGGGAGCTGGTCGCCATTTTTGGGTGCGACATTCCCCCCCGCCCGTTTGCCTCCAAATTACACGGAAAAAATCTTTAATCGATTGCAAACTTGTATGCTTTCCTCTTCAGAACTATTTGAATCATATTCATAACTGGATGTGTAACAAGAAAGCATCTTCTCCGAATCTGAAGCCATTGTTTTGATTCTCCAGCAAGGCAAGACGTCTTGGCGTGACGTCACGAAATGGGGTGACGTCACGAAATGGGGGTGGGACTTTCTGAAAATGCCCAATTCGCAGCTCATTTTTTTTGCAGATTTTGGACACTTTAAGTCATTTTTATTGGTGTTTTGCATTTGACTAAAAATATCATACTGCGTGTTTTGGGTATTTTAGATGCTATAAAACGTTTTTCTGATGTCAGTTAAGAAACAAAAAAGTGACGTCGGTTATCTTTTAAATATGATAACTTCTTATTCTCCATCAGCCAGTCAAGAAGCAATTTTGTCCAATGTAGGTTAACCGTCAAATCGTATTGACCTTCTGTTTACCGCACCCCCCCGTGTCCGCTTAGCGCTAGCTAGCATACAGGTGCCCGTCTTGATTGGTGACCTTGGACTTGTCCCTTTTTGTCCCCCCCCCCCCCTCCACCTCTCTACTTGCCGTTCCCAAGAGCGATGTCCTTCGAGCGCTTCTTGTTTATGCTCTTGCACCTTATCAAAGTGACTGTTACTATTTTGGAGACATTTTAATCCCTTTATAGAGCCAGCTAGATAGCTAACCAGCTAAAGTAAAAAAACAAAATAAATAATATGACAACACAAAGACACAGTCATTCATTCTTCAGCACTTTCTGTACCCTCTGTGACATCACCGTGATTACATTATTTATTTTTTTTATTTTTTTTTTATCCCTATCCTAATTATTATCCCCACTAAATGTTTTTCGGCCATAAAAAATATTCTTGGGGCGGATTTTGGTACCAATATGTTCCCGGTTAGCATAAATAAGCTCACGGCTAGCAAACTATAGTCTAAGCAAAGTGTCAGTTTTAAAAGCACAACTTGCAAGTCTCTTTTGTTTGACGTTTACTTTGGCAGTAAACTCGGAGTGGCGTAAAATATCCTGAAATATCATTTTTGGATTAATTATTGATAGAAATTTGTTTTTTAAAGGACAACCGACACCACTTTTTTGTTTCCGAACTGACATCAGAAAAACATTTTCTAGCATCTAAAATACCCAAAACACGCAGGATGATATTTTTAGTCAAATGCAAAACACCAATAAAAATGACTTAAACTGTCCAAAATCTACTTCAAATTGAAACCGCAAATGGCCAGTTTCAGAAGGTCCCGCCCCCTTGTTCGTGATGTCACGCCAAGACGTCTTGCCTTGCTCGAGAATCAAAACAATGGCCTCAGATTCGGAGAAGAAGCTTTCCTGTTACTCATCCAGTTATGAATATGATTCAAATAGTTCTGAAGAGGAAAGCATACATGTTTGCGATCGATTAAATAAGTCTTTCCGGCTCATTTTGAGGCGTCAGTACTGATGTGTATACACCCAGAAAATGCAGAAGATGGCGCCCAAGCTCCGTTGGAAATGGGCTGATTTATCTGCTGGGAATTTGTGTCAGCGAATATCAAATAGTTGTCTTGGTGCAACACACAACGATTCACCATTGCGTTATTTATGTGTTTTCCTTCTAATTTTGCCATCAACACGAAGTTTTCAGACCAAACAAAGTACCACAGAATGCATTGTATGTCCTTTCTCGGTCAGAGGCGTTCCTTCAGTGACGTCACGTACGGACTCGTCACCAACTGAAAAACAAGACTTCCTAAATATTCAGCGCGAGTCTTAAAACGTGAAATATAGCTATATGCGGTGGAATCTTTGTAAAATACGCTCAATAGAAGTCATTTGAAGCCATTTTACAAATTATGGACACAACACAAGCGTCGGTTCGGTTGTCCTTTAAATCACAACACAGCCGCTGGTATCTTGAAAGACGCATTTGTAAGCTGAAACTTCTTTTTTTTTTCTTCTTTTAATGATAATAAGCTTGAAAAATTAAGGGAGAATGCCATTTTTATTATATTAAATATTTAACGTTTGCTTTTTCACAACAAATTAGACAAATAGATGGCGCCGCGAATGTCAGCCTCAGTCATGATAGAAAACAGAATTTGAGTTGCAGCCTATTCAATCCACGGCACAGGTGTCAAAGTCAAGGCCCGCGGGCCAAATCCGGCCCGCCACATCATTTTTTCGGCCCGCGAAAGCAAATCAAACTTGTTAAATTCCATGATGATTGCTAACATCTGAGCCCAAATTTCATATTTTTGGATGTCAACCACAATAAAAGTCATTATTCTTGACTTCAGATTTGAAAACGAGTTCTTCATTAATTTGCTGTGTGCTCTATATGTAATATTTGAAGGGATTTAAACATTCTAATGGGTTCCCCAAATTCATAACGGCCCTCGAGAGGAAACCAGAACTACAATGTGGCCCGCGGCAAAAAATGACTTTGGCACCCCTGATCCACGGCGTTCAATATTGTCCACTTGGACATGGTGGCGCTTATCAAATGCTCAGCAGATATTTTTACACGTTTCAAAACTCATAATTTCCTCTGTTATGATGGTTAAACTTTGTCTATGTTTTAGTATACATCAACTTTATGAGCTACTGGAAGCTGCACTTGCCAACTTTGGTTAATGTCCAACAAAAGTAAAGTTTGAAGGCTGCTGAAGGGTAAGAAGCGACGCTGTCGCGCGTCGAAATCTTTGCCTTATTTTTGTTGTTTATATATGTAATAATAATAATACAGTAAAGTCTCGTTATATCGATATCGGATATATCGATAGTCCCGGTTATATCGATATTTTTTCGGACTCCCTTGAATATCGATATAACGAGACTTTACTGTAATAATAATAATCCATTTCATTTCTAAGCTAGTTTCAAAACTCTGAAGGTCACTTTACAATCACAGGATAAGTTTCTCTGTGGGTGAGCAGCGGCAGCCACACGCGCCAGCGTTCACTCCACCCGGAATAACTAAAATAGATAGAAAGCTAGCTAGGTAGCTAATAGAAAGCTACTACTAATAATAATACATTGTATCTATAAGCACTTTTCAAAAGTCTCAAGGTCACTTTACAGTCACAGGATAAGTTTTTCTGCGGGTGAGCAGCGGCAGCCACACGCGCCAGCGTTCACTCAACCCAGTTAACTCAAATGGACAGAACGTGTGCTAGCTAGCTGATAGCTAATAGATAGCTAGCCAGATAGCTAGTCAGCTAATAGATAGATAGCTCGATAGCTAGCTAGCCAGCTAATAGATAGCAAATAGATAACAATAAATAGCTAGATAGGTAGCTAGTTAGATAGCTTGAGAAGAACATTTTAATCTTCTTAACTCTCAAGGTCACTTTACAATCAAAGGATAAGTTTTTCTGTCAGTGAGCAGCGGCAGCCACACGCGCTAGCGTTTACTCAACCCAGAATAACTCAAATAGATTGAACGTTAGCCATCTAGCTGATAACTAATAGCCAGCTAGATAGACAGCCAGTTAGTCAGCGAGATAGCTAGCCAGCTCGATAGCCAGCTAGATAGATAGCCAGCTATATAGCCAGATAGCAAATAGATTTTACGTTTTAAGTGTCCAGTCCAGTGCCATTTTTCACTCAAATTCCAGGAATTGCATTTTATTTATTATTGTATCTGTTTCTTTTTCTATTCTTGTCTGTCACTGTAAAGTGTCCTTGAGAGCTTTGAAAGACGCTGAAAAATAAAATGTAGGATTATTATTATTATTATTATTATTATTATTATTATTATTATTATTATTATTATTATTATTATTATTGCCGGATGATTGTGACGATACTCGATAAGGAGGCCTGTCGCTTGCTGCAGGTTGGGTGCCACCATGTTTCAAGTGCAGACACTCCCTAGCTTACGAACATTCGAGTTACGACCAAAACAGTGTATATGACCATTTTTGCGGGTACAGTCCAGCTTTGCCTTAGGAACATTAAATCAGAATCAGAATCATCTTTATTGCCAAGTATGAAGAACACACAAGGAATTTGTTTCCGGTCGAACACGCTGCACTAGTATCATCATCAAAAAATTGCAAAGAGGCACTATACAGTTCAATTTGGGCTACTGTTCAAAGAGTTAATGGCTTGGGGGAAGAAGCTGTTTAAATGTCTGCTGGATTTGGTGCGCATGGATCGGTCGCGCCTGCCTGAGGGGAGTAGCTGGAAAAGGTGGTGTGCAGGGTGCAGAGGGTCCAGTATGATTTTCCGCACCCTAGATTCTTGCAGTGTGCAAGTCCTCGAGAGTGGGTAGGGCGGTACCAATGATTTTTTCCGCCGTCCGAACTGACCGTTGAAGTCGGATTTTGTCCATTTTTGTGGCGGCCCCGAACCAAACGGTGATGGAAGAAGACAGGATGGATTGGATGACAGCCATGTAGAAATGTTGCAGCACCTCCTGTGGCAGGCCATGCTTCTTTAGCAGCCTCAGGAAGTACATTCTCTGTTGGGCCTTTTTCAGGATAGAGTTGGTGTTGACCTCCCACTTCATGTCCTGGGAGACTGTGATTCCCAGGAACTTGAAGGTCTCAACGGTTGACACCAGGCAGTTGGATAGTGTGAGGGGTAGCTGTGGTGATGGATGATTCCTGAAGTCCACCATCATCTCTACACCTAAATTACATCTAAATCTAATTACATCTAATCTACATCTAAATTTATGAGAATCTAATGTTTGGCATACAAACTAGTATTCGGCAGATGAACACCAACCCACACGGTCGAACAGCGCTACGGTGGCTGGTGGGCTAGTTTTCGGCACCCCCTTTCTTTGAGTGCAGTCTTGGTTGTTATCGTGTGGAGTACTTTTATCTGTTATCGGACCGAAAAAGACCCCACCACAGCTGGATGTTTGCATGGCTTGATGCACCCGCCATGAGAAGAAAGCAGCGCCCACGTCGCGGCTTGGAATTGAAGCAGATTGACGTGGGACAGGAAATGTGAGACAATCTCTTTTTGTCAATGTATTGGATTGGATGTACCTTTATTTCGTCTCGCAGTGGAGAAATTGACATTTCACAGCAGCAGTTATGAAAGTTATGAAAGGGAGAGGAAAGAAAGAAGTTGAAAAATAAAATACAGGAGCTGCTGGAAAGGCAGCCACTCTCGCGGCGCCATCTTGAAGGCTAACAAACAAATAGCATATAACATGACAACACAAAGACAGTCATTCGTTCTTCAGCACTTGCTGTACCCTCTTTGTGACATGAAGCAGTTCTAGATGAAAGAGGAGATGATCAAAGCATCCTTTACAGCAGTGGATCAGGGACGTCGTGGTGCAATGTGCACAGATGCTAACAGCTTGGTGTTTGTTTTCAACATTTAGCTTGGAGCAGAAGTGCACATTCCACCGTGACGTCGCTGATCCACTGGTGAAAAGAAGTAATGGCTCTCTGTGTCTTTGTGTTGTCGCATTATTTGTTAGTTATTCAAGATTGCGACGCGAGAGTGGGCGCCTCTAGAGCAGCTCCTGTATTTTGCTTTCTACTTCTTCCTATCCTTTCTTCTTCCTTTCTTCATTTTGCTGCTGTGAAATGTCAATTGTTCCACTGCCAGACTAATAAAGGTTCATCCAATTCCAGGGTGTCCTTTGCTCAGAAGCGCTTGCTAATCTCTAACGCTAACCCTCGCATTCCACAGGTAGCGCGCGCGTGTGCGCACGCGTGCCCGAGAGATAAAAACAAAAGGACGGAACCCTGACCTCCACACACACACACACACACACTTGGAGAGAGACGCCACAACGCCACGCGATGCCTTCAAAGAAAGCCGCGTACGACGTGGAGCTAGTTGCCGTCAATCCGGCCTTCCAGGATGACGAAGGCGGCGAGAAGGACGCGGTGGATCCGGCGCCTGCGGTAGCGCCGGACCCCCCCGCTGAGGAGTTGAAGCAGATCAAGCCGTACGCCGGCATGCCGAAGGAGGTTCTGCTTCTGTACTCGTCGCACGCCCGCTACCGAGTCCCACGCGAAGTCCTGTTCTGGCTGATTGTGGCCTGCGCGCTGGCCCTGCTAGCCCTCACCGTCACCCTGGTGGCGCTGTCGCCTCGCTGCTTGGCCTGGTGGCAGCTGTCGCCCGTCTACCAGGTCTACCTGCCTTCTTTCAAGGACTCGGACGGCGATGGGATGGGGGACCTGAGGGGTGAGTCACATTGTCTGAAATAACGTCTGCCCGGACGCCTGGGGCGTGCAACTTTTACATCGGGCGTACAACTTGCAAAACGTCTCAGCCCGGGTGTCCGACAACTTAAAAAAAAAAAAAGATTTTTCTGCAAATCAAACTTTATTCAGTAAAGCAAACGTTCGAAATCGGAATACATTATTCAGATTTCAAAATCTTTTGGAAATTTCTGAATTTCGGTTCGTTTGTCAATTTGCATACTCGGCACGACAGCCAATCAGAAGCCGGCTTCCTGCTTCCGGACTTTCCCGAGCGTTATAGGGTGACGTCATTTGTTATGATCACGTGATCGTCCGCTAACTTCCGGTAGGCATAAAGTCACGTAAACACAACAATTGTCAGTGAGTGCGATCATTGTATTATTATTATAAAAATTGGATCCATCTTTCCAAAACGGGTTTGTTTGCCACAACTGTCTCGCTATCTAGCTAGCTCTCTAGCAGGCTACCCAACTAGCTGACTAGCTGGCTCTTTAGCTATCTAGCTAGCTATTTAACAGGCTGCCTGGTTAGCTATTTTGGTGGCTTCCTAGCTAGCTATCAATTTGCTATCTATTATCTACCTAACTAGCGAGCTAGTTAGCTATTAGTTATCTATTAGCTAGCTAGCTAACTTTCTATCTATTTGAGTTATTCCGGGTTGAGTGAACGCTGGCGCGTGTGGCTGCCACTGCTCACCCACAGAAAAACAGATCCTGTGACTGTAAAGTGACCTTGAGAGTTTTGAAAGGCGCTTACAAATCAAATGTTTTATTATTGTTTTGTAAGCTTATGCCTTTCGTTTTCGGTTTTGATGAATGAAAGTCTTCGCGTTTTGGTACTACGGTGATATCGCGTGTGGTTTTGTGAGAGGATCCGGGTTAAACGTTCACTGAATACTGATCGCTGAAGGAAGAAAACAAACCGGTTCTTTGGGCAATTTGCATACTCGACACGGCAGCCAATCAGAAGTCTGCTTCGTGCTTTGGACTTTCCCAAGCGTTATCAGGTTGTGCATCTTTTTCCAACGTAGACGCACAGAACCTCAGCCCCAGAAGAAAGATTCAAAGGAAGCGAACAAAATTCACGACACTCCAAAACGTAAATGTACATTAAAAGCATGGTGGAAAGAAGAGTTCATGTGGCTTGTACCAGACGACGCAACATAATCATTGCATCATTGTGCGACATGCCCAACAGTGTATAGGCAAACCACAACTGGAGGTCTTCGGGTGCAGAATAATACAATCAGTGAGAGCAAGTCACAGTAAACAGTTAGCAAGTGAAGTGATCATTCCTCAAGATGGTCAAAGAAGCATATGTTCCTCATCAAGTGTTTAATGCTGATGAAACCGGCCACTCCATTCCATCAAGCCATCAACGACCATCACAAAGATCAATAAAACGACTTTATTATACAGTACAGTTTATTTCTTTAATTATAATACCATAGCACATTTATTATACATAAAATACGGTATATTTTGTAGTTTTACGGCTTAGAAAATTAGAAAGTAGAAAATTATGTTTTATGGGGACCTGGGAACATATTATTCTCATTTTAATGGTTTCCTATGGGAAATTCATTTTTGGGATACACACGTTTTGCCTTGCACACTGTCTGGGAACCAATTAGGTGCGGAAGCCAAGGTATCACTGTATTTTTTTTTGTAGTTTTAAGGCTTATTTCGTAGAAAATTATGTTTTATGGGGACCTGGGAACGTATTATTCTCAATTTAATGCTTTCCTATGGGAAATTCATTTTTGGGATACACATGTTTCGCCTTGCACACTGTCTGGGAACCAATTAGCTTCGGAAGCCAAGGTATCACGGTATTTTTTTTTTGTAGTTTTAAGGCTTATTTCGTAGAAAATTATGTTTTATGGGGACCTGGGAACGTATTATTCTCAATTTAATGCTTTCCTATGGGAAATTCATTTTTGGGATACACACGTTTCGCCTTGCACACTGTCTGGCAACCAATTAGGTTCGGAAGCCAAAGTATCACTGTATTATTTTTTTTTTGTAGTTTTAAGGCTTATTTCGTAGAAAATTATGTTTTACTGGGACCTGGGAACGTATTATTCTCATTTTAATGCTTTCCCATGGGAAATTCATTTTTGGGATACACACTTTTCGCCTTGCACACTGTCTGGGAACCAATTAGGTTCGGAAGACAAGGTATCACTGTATATTTTTTTGTAGTCTTAAGGCTTATTTTGTAGACAATTATGTTTTATGGGGACCTGGGAACGTGTTATTCTCATTTTAATGCTTTCCTATGGGAAAATCATTTTTGGGATACACACGTTTCGCCTTGCACACTGTCTGGGGACCAATTAGGTTCGGAAGCCAAGGTATCACTGTATATTTTTTGTAGTTTTAAGGCTTATTTTGTAGAAAATTATGTTTTATGGGGACCTGGGAACGTATTATTCTCATTTTAATGCTTTCCTATGGGAAATTCATTTTTGGGATACACACGTTTCGCCTTGCACACTGTCAAGGAACCAATTAGGTTCGGAAGCCAAGGTATCACTGTATATTTTTTGTAGTTTTAAGGCTTATTTTGTAGAAAATTATGTTTTATGGGGACCTGTGAACGTATTATTCTCAATTTAATGCTTTCCTATGGGAAATTCATTTTTGGGATACACACTTTTCGCCTTGCACACTGTCTGGGAACCAATTAGGTTCGGAAACCAAGGTATCACTGTATTTTTTTTGTTGTTGTAGTTTTAAGGCTTATTTCGTAGAAAATTATGTTTTATGGGGACCTGGGAACGTATTATTCTCAATTTAATGCTTTCCTATGGGAAAATCATTTTTGGGATACACACTTTTCGCCTTGCACACTCTGTCTGGGAACCAATTAAGTTCGTAAGCCGAGGTATCACTGTACTTTGCAACAATACTTTTTTTTGCGACTAGTCATCTTATTGTGTTGTAAAGTTGTGAAAAATGGGGCAGGCAACTTCATGGCCGGGCAGGCAACTTTTCAGAGTTGTCTGCCCTGGTGTCTGCTAACTTTCTGTCATGAGTTTCAGACACTTTTGAGGGTCTGGATTTTTCACGTGTGCGCCCCCCGCAGGCGTTCAGGAGAAGCTGGAGCATTTCCAGTACCTGAACATCAAGTCGGTGTGGCTGAGTCCTTTCTACCGCTCCCCCAGCAAGGAGGCGGGCTACGGCGTGGAAGATTTGCGGGCCGTGGACCCGCTTTTCGGCACCATGCAGGACTTTGACGAGCTTTTGGCCGAGATGCACAAATTGGGTGAGTGCCACCCCCCCCCCGGCGGTCGGCCGCTTCCCGTGGCCGTTTGGGGCCAGGCGAGCGTCCATCTTTGTGCTGCCGGCAGGTTTGAAGCTGATGCTGGACTTGATTCCCAATCACACCAGCGATCGGCACCGCTGGTTTAATTGGAGTCGCGCCGGAGATCCGCACTACGGCGACTACTACGTCTGGGCCGACTGCCGTGGAACGCCACCCAAGCCCAATAACTGGGTGGCTTGCACGTTTCTCTCTCCCGCTTTGACCGCGGGCCGGCCGCCGTCGCCACCCGGATGACGCTTTAGAGCGGAAACGTTCATTTGCTTGATCTTTGCTTCCTTCCTTCCTTACCTTCTTTCCTGCCTTCCTTTCTCTGTGCCTCCTTACCTTCTGTCCTTCAATCCCTCATTCCTTTCTCCCTTCTTTCCTTCCTTCTTTCCTTCCTCCCTCCTTACCGACTCCTTCCATCCTTCCCTCTTTTGTTCTTTCCTTCCTTCTCCCTCTCTCCTTACCTACCTTCCTTCCTTCCTTCTCCCTCTCTCCTTACCTTCCTTCCTTCCTTCCTTCCTTCCTTCCTTCCTTCCTTCCTTCCTTCCTTCCTTCCTTCCTTCCTTCCTTCCTTCCTTTCTTCATTCCTCCTTCCTTCCCTTCTTTCCATCATTCATTCCTTTCTTCCTTCTTTCCTACCTTCTCTCCCTCCCTTCGCCTTCCTTCCTTCCTTCCTTCCTTCCTTCCTTCCTTCCTTCCTTCCTTCCTTCCTTCCTTCCTTCCTTCCTTTCTTCATTCCTCCTTCCTTCCCTTCTTTCCATCATTCATTCCTTTCTTCCTTCTTTCCTACCTTCTCTCCCTCCCTTCGCCTTCCTTCCTTCCTTCCTTCCTTCCTTCCTTCCTTCCCTCTTTTGTTCTTTCCTTCCTTCTCCCTCTCTCCTTACCTCCCTTCCTTCCTTTCTTCCTTCCTTCCCTTCTTTCCATCATTCCTTCCTTCCTTCCCTCTTTCCTTTCTTTCTACTCTTTTCTTTCCCTCCTTCCTTTCCTTCTTTCTTTCTTTCTCTCTTTCTTTCTTTCTTTCTTTCTTTCTTTCTTTCTTTCTTTCTTTCTTTCTTTCTTTCTTTCTTTCTTTCTTTCTTTCTTTCTTTCTTTCTTTCTTTCTTTCTTTCTTTCTTTCTTTCTTTCTTTCTTTCTTTCTTTCTTTCTTTCTTTCTTTCTTTTTCTTTCTTTCTTTCTTTCTTTCTTTCTTTCTTTCTTTCTTTCTTCACTTTCTTTCTTTCTTTCTTTCTTTCTTTCTTTCCTTTCTTTCTTTCTTTCTTTCTTTCTTTCTTTCTTTCTTTCTTTCTTTCTCCTTCTTTCTTTCTTTCTTCTTTCTTTCTTTCTTTCTTTCTTTCTTTCTTTCTTTCTTTCTTTCTTTCTTTCTTTCTTTCTCCCTTCTTCTTTCTCCCTCCTTTCTTTCTTTTCTTTCTTTCTTTCTTTTTCTTTCTTTCTTTCTTTCTTTCTCCCTCCCTTCACCTTCCTTTCTTTCTTTCTTTCTTTCTTTCTTTCTTTTTCTTTCTTTCTTTCTTTCTTTCTTTCTTTCTTTCTTTCTTTCTTTCTCCCTCCCTTCACCGTCCTTTCTTTCTTTCTTTCTTTCTTTCTTTTTCTTTCTTTCTTTCTTTCTTTCTTTCTTTTTTTCTTTCTTTCTTTCTTTCTTTCTTTCTTTCTTTCTTTCTTTCTCCCTCCCTTCACCGTCCTTTCTTTCTTTCTTTCTTTCTTTCTTTCTTTCTTTCTTTCTTTCTTTCTTTCTTTCTTTCTTTCTTTCTTTCTTTCTCCCTCCCTTCACCGTCCTTTCTTTTTTTCTTTTTTTCTTTTTTTCTTTCTTTCTTTTTTTCTCCCTCCCTCCCCCCTTCCTCCTTCCTTCGCCTCCGTCCTTCTTTCTTCATTTCTTCCCTCCCTGCCTTCCTCATTCCTTTCCCACCTTCCTTCTTTACTTCCTTGCAGGTGAGCGTGTTTGGCAACTCGTCGTGGACGTACGACGCGGTGCGGGGTCAGTGTTACCTGCACCAGTTCTTGAAAGACCAGCCTGACCTGAACTTCAGAAACCCTCATGTCCGCCAGGAGATGCTCGTAAGATGATAGCCACGCACGCGTTGGGGGTGTCCTCGCGTCACATTTGGCGGCTGAGCCCCGAAAATTTGCGATGTCTTTTGCCGTCGATGACAAGTGGCAGCGCAGAGCAAAATGGCCGCCCCCTCAGACCGCTACAACGACGTGGCTTTTTCGGCTCCATTCATATTTTCACAAACGCGCCACGCAGACGTCATATTATGATAATAATAATAATAATAATAATAATAATACATTTAGTTTATAAGCGCCTTTGAAAAGTCTCAGCTAGATAGCTAATAGATAGCAAATATATAGCCAGCTAGGTTATTTATTATTATTTAGCCTGGCAAGACAGCAGTGGGTGCTGTTATTTCGTTATATACAGGTAACATCCGACTTACGACCGGCTCGACTTACGACCACCCGTACTTATGACCATGACCTCCAGACCCTATTTAAAAAAAAATCTTCTACGCCTGGCACTGCAACGCGCTAGCAGGCCGGCAACGCGTACGACAATTTTGGCCAGCCAGCCAGCATGTCACTCTCGCACAGCAATCGACCGTGTGATGGCACCAGAGGGAGGGAGTTTGCCAGTGATTTAGGCTCCGAGTCTCTATTCAACATTTTGAATGGATTTTGACTCACGACCATTTTGACTTACGACCGTTTGGTCGGAACGGAACTTGGTCGTAAGTCGGATGCTACCTGTACATGTATTTGTGATGATTTATTATGCCCGTATCCCTGAAATTAATGATCTGTACAATGTTTTTTGTCAAGAAATGGTACCAAACTCGACTTCTCCTCAAGAGGCTGCTTCTGGGGGTTCATTTCAGCAACCACTTCGTTGTCAAAAAGTGAATGATTGGATTGAATGTACAGTGAGACCTCAATTTACGAACTTAATTGGTTCCCAGACAGAGTGTATAAGGCGAGAAGTGTGTATCTCAAAAAAAAATCCCATAAGAAACCATTAAAATGGGCATAATCCGTTCCCGGGTTTCCATAAAATATACTTTAAAACTAAATAAGCCTTAAAACTACACACATCATACCTTATTCTATGTATAATAAATGTGCTATTGTATTGTAATGAAAGAAATACACTGAATTGTATCATAAAGTCACTTTATTTACATTTGTGATGGTCATTTATGGCTTGATGGAATGGCCTTGGAGGTCGAAGGTCAAAGGGAATTGCTGTTTGGAAAGAGAGGCGCATTACATGATTACATGAGGACTGTAATTAAAGAAATAAACTGTGCTGTAAAATAAAGTTTTATTTACGTTTTTGATGGTCGTTGATGGCTTATGGAAGGAGAGTCACCTTCCATATGGACTGTTGGTAACTTAACCTCTCTCTGGTGCTGTTCGGTCGTGTGCTTCCGCCGACGATCACTCCGCCGGCCGTGGTGGGTGTGTATTAGGAAAATAGTGCTTATTATAAGGTTTAATTTTCATAAATTTGACGTTTGTAAGATGAAAAGTTTGTAAGATAAGGTGTTTGCAAGTTGAGGTCTCACTGTACCTTTATTCATCTCGCTGTGGAGAAATTGACATTTCACAGCAGCAAAGTTATGAAAGGAAGAGAAAAGGAAACAAAGAAGTAGAAAACAAAATACAAAGCTACTTTGCTACCAGCGTGGTCAACTGCTGCACAATCTCCACATTATGTTGAGTTGCTGCGCTTTTTATGACTTGTTGTTGGGCTCATAGTGCGACTTGCTGCCCTGTGGTTTGTCTTTTTTCTCCCATTTTGTCACAACAACTTTTGTTTTTCAGGACGTCATCCAATTCTGGCTGGACAAAGGAGTGGACGGCTTCCGGATGGACGCCGTCAAGCACCTGCTGGAGGCTGCGCACCTGCGGGACGAGCCCCAAGTGGACCCCGAAATGCCCCCCGTGAGTTGGCCGCAAACGTTTTTCACTCATTCACTGCCATTCACAAATGTATTCGGGAATTGAAAATATGACGTCGAGCGCCATTCCCAAATTTGTTTTTTTCATGCATGGGTGCCGATCAAGCACTGGCAATGATTTTTCCCTTCCACAAGGGGGTAGCATTTGCCTTTTTCCCCATGTTAATTGATGGGTTAAATTTATAATAATAATAATAATACATTTTTAAGCACTTACGTCTGTGTAAGCTCTCAGTCGTACAGGAGTGGTCCATCGATGAGAAGGTTTCTTCAGCCGTCATCTGTACAAATTTGAAGGTTTCGGACGTTTCGCCTCCTATCCAAGAGGCTTCGTCAGCGAACTAAAGTCTGACTGGTCGTGTCGGCCCTATTTATATATCCCTAATGTCCAGACATGGTGGCGCCGGACACAACTATGATAGGTCCCTATTCTCAGGTTGGGGGGAGCAGAGGACCACTCCCTGTGGCCCCACTGATTGTTCCTACATTCCTGACTAACGACTGGCCTATTTGCCCCCCTCCCTCCGGTATCACCTCATCAGCATTACGAATGTTGCCTAACCTGTTTTGCCTAAGCAGGCTATTGTATGAACGACCCAAATTGAACCTCACCCCACCAGACCGGTTTAATGAAGGATTTTGTTGTTTTATAAGAATCGCTTCTTTTACTCCCCTTTCAAACCATCTATGTTCTTTAACCTCATTGTCGTCAAATGAGTGGTTGCTCGCTTTTAGGTGCAAATGTACTGCCGATTGAGGCCCACTTATATTATCCCTGCGATGTTGATAGTCTTTTTTTGAGAATTTGTTGAGTCTCCCCAATGTACTGCTCTTTACAATTTTCATTCTTACAATGTATTGAATAAACTACATTACTTTGTTTTTGATTTGGTAGCCTATCTTTTGGATGCACTCATTTTTGCCTTAATGTGTTTATCAGTTTGAAATAAGTAGGAATTTTGTGTTGCCAAAGGACTCTTTGTAATTTTTCAGAAACTCCTGCAATGTAAGGTACTGCTACTCCTCTCCTTTTTGTATCTTCAGAATTTTTGGATTCATTCCCTATTCTTTCTTTCTGACATTTGTTGAACGACCACTGAGGGTACCCACAGTTAGTGAGTGCTCTCCTGATATGTTTTGACTCCTTTTCTCTACCTTCAATGCTAGTTGGTATTAGTTTAGCCCGATGCTGGAGGGTTCTGATAACTCCTAGTTTGTGTTGTAAAGGGTGGTTAGAGTCAAAAAGTAAGTATTGGTCAGTGTGCGTAGCCTTCCTAAAGACTTCTGTTTTTAGCGCTCTGTCCTCTTTTATAATTACTTTACAATCCAAGAAGGCTAGTTGGTTCTCTTTAATGTCCTCACGAGTAAATTTAATGTTGATGTCTACAGAGTTGAGGTGATCTGTGAAGGATTGAATTTCTTGTTTTTTAATTATGACAAAAGTATCGTCCACATATCTAAACCAGTGTCTAGGTTTTGTCCCCGGGAAGGATGTGAGGGCCTGTTTCTCCATCTCTTCCATGTACAGATTAGCCACTATGGGTGAAACTGGTGAGCCCATAGCACAACCATGAATTTGTTTATAAACCTTCTCCCGAAATTGAAAACACGTAGTATTAAAAGGCAGATTTCCAATAATTGGCAGATGTGATCCGCTTTAAGTTTGGTTCTTTCATGCAGAGAAACGTCCGCCAGTAGTCTCGTCCTCACCACTGAGACTGCTGCTGGGGTTGGGACAGATGTAAAGAGAGAAGTCACATTGTATGATGCCAAAGTTTCCTATTAGTATTATTATTAAAAGTCCAGAGGCCTCTGCGGCTTTTTTAAGGGTATCGTCAACAGATGAATCTGTGAGGCGGCGCACTTTAGCACAGCGTGTGAGGAGTTGATGCCAAACACGTGGTTTTTTTTTTCTTTTTTGGGCGAGTCAAAGGATTCAGGTTGCTATCAGATCGTTAACATTATGGCAGGGTGCTTTATTCTGACCGCAAGTCTCACTCATGTTTCAGCACAATTTAACAGGCTTCCTTAATGATTGATGTGTGTGTGTGCGTGCGTGCGTGTGTGTGTGTGTTTCTTCATTTAAAACACACACACACTTGTCACTTGACCGTTTAATACTGTCAGTTTGCGAGGTGGTGATGGTTGTGGATCCCCAATAAGCAGGCAGGAGGGAGAAGCAAATTGACAAATTGTATTAAAATAAAGTCAGCAGGAACAAAATCTAAAACATCAAAGTCATCCGAATAGAAAAATACAAAGTGTCAAAGAAAACCATGAGGAAAAATCTGCCAAGATTAAACAAACCTGACAGGGTGTAACAAACATTCAATGACCCGACACCGAATGGTCGTGCTGGGAGTCCTTTTGACTGCCACGGATTGGAACGACCAACACCTGTGCAGGTGCTGGCGGGGCCAACAGCGCCACCCATTGGTCGCCAACCAGATCGTGACGAATACAAGATCCTTTTTAAAAAAAGGCGTTACAAGTAGAACTCCAGTCCCAGCCGGGCTAGGGCTCTTGGGTTCCTCAAAAGCATAGTGAGTGTCCAAGTTGAGGGCCGGGGGCCAAATCTAGCCCGCCACCTCATTTTATTCGGCCCGCCAAAGCAAATCAAACTTGTGAAATTTCAGGATCATCTATTGAGCTCGCTAGCTAGTGAGCAAATTAGCTATCTACCTTTCTTTCTATTCAGCTAGCTGGCTACTCCCTTACGTCACAAGTGTCCAAGTCGAGGCCCGGGGGCCAAATCTGTCCCGCCCCCTCATTTGATTCAGCCCGCCAAAGCAAATCAAACTTGTGAAATTCCATGCCCATCCATGATTAGCTGTTGGCGACCTATTAGCTATTTATTAGCTATGCATTAGACAGCTGGCTAGCTATTAGCTGTCTAGCTGGCTGGCTATAAGCTGGCTAGCTGTTAGCTCTCTGGATATCTATTAGCTATTTATTAGCTGTCTATTAGCTACCTAGCTAGCTAGCTTTTTATCAATGTTAGTTACTTCCAAGTTGAGTGAACGCTGGTGCGTGTGGCTGCCGCTGCTCACCCACAGAAAAACTGATCCTGTGACTGTAAAGTGACCTTGAGAGCTTTGAAAGGTGTTTACAAATGAAATGTATTATTATTATCATCTATCAAGCTATCTAGGTACCTAGCTAGCGAGTCAGAGATCAAGCTAGTGAGTCAGTGATCAAGTTAGTTAGCGATCGAGATAGGTCGCTTTCTATTCAGATAGCTAGCTGGCTAACCCCTCACATTAAAGGTGTCACAGTCAAGGCCCGAGGGCCAAATCTGGCCCGCACAATCATTTTATTCGGCCCGCGAAGGCAAATCAAACTTGTGAAATTCCATGCTCATATTTGGTCTTGCAGGAGTGGGTGACGTTGGAGCAAGACCTCCACCACGACTTCACCACCACGCAGGTTGGCCTGCACGATCTGCTGAGGGAGTGGAGGGCCCACATGGAGGTCTTCAGCCGGGAGCCGGGCAGGCATAGGTACCCGCCGCGCCACCGCGTCGCCATTTTCACCTCCCCCCGCCCCGCTTTGCACCTTCGTCTCAACAAGTTTTTTGTTTTCATCTGCTGGAGTTCATTTAGCTGGCTATCTATTTACTCTATCTTCTTCTTTTCCTTTCGGCTTTTCCCTTCAGGGGTCGCCACAGCGAATCAATGTCCTCCATCTAACCTGGTTTTGTGCATCCTCTTCTCTCACACCAGCTACCTTCATGTCCTCTCTGACCACATGCATAAACCTCCTCTTCGGTCTTCCTCTCGGTCTCCTGCCTGGCAGTTCAAGGCTCAGCATCCTTCTCCCGATATAGTCACTCTCTCTCCTCTGGACATGTCCAAACCATCTCAGTCTGACTTTCTCTCCAAAGCCTCTAATATGAGTTGTCCATCTGATGTACTCATTCCTGATCCTATCCAACCTGGTTACTCCCAAAGAAGACCTCAACATCTTCAGCTCTGCTTCCTGTCTTTTCTTCTGAGGCACTGTCTCCAGTCCAAACATCATGGCTGGTCTCACCACTGTTATAAAACAGTGGTGAGGCACTTTCCCTTTCATCCTAGCTGAAACCCTTCTATCACCCATCATACCTGACATTTTTCTCCAGCCGCTCCATCCTGCCTGGACACGCTTCTTCACCTCTTTTTCACACTCTCCATTGCTCTGGACAGTTGGCTGCAAGGAAGAGTCACAGGATAAGTTAGATAGGTCACTCTAGAGTCTAGGGTCTAGTGACCTTTAATGTTTTGAAAGGCGCTTATAAATGAAATGTATTATTATTATTATGAATTCGTCTTGTCAGATTATCGTCATTTAGATAATCATTTTAAATGCTACATAAATAGCGTTACATTCCAGAGAAATGCTGTTGTTACAGAATTAAGTGATGTAAACTGAAATTTTGCAAGGTGGAAAACTGAGTGTGTTACATTTGTGTCAATCTCCAATGTGAGACAAATAAAGGTCATCTCATCTTTTTTAATGCTGACTATTTATTTACCCATAACATTAACTTTCAAAGATTTTCATTCATTCATATTGATACCTCAAGTAGCTGTTTCAGAGGTTTGCATGTTCAACGGTCAATTCAGTGATTCCATTACACAAGTCACTCACACTGTCCCCTGCTAGCCGCTTTTCGTTCATCAAAATCAAGTTTTTCAACCTCTTCTATTGATTATAGCTAGCTTTCTATCTATTTGAGTTACTTCTGGGTTGAGTGAACGCTGGTGCGTGTGGCTACCGCTGCTCATCCATAGAAAAACTGTGATTGTCAAGTGACCTTGAAAGTTTTGCAAGGCGCTTATAAATCAAATGGATGATGATTTGCTATCTATCTAGCTATTAGCTATCTATTAGCTTGCGAGCTAGCTTTCTGTCTATTTCAGTTTTTCCAGGTTGAGTGAACGCCCAGCGCAGCTAGATAGCTAGCTTTCTATCTATTCCAGGTCGAGTGAACGCTAACGCATTATTATTATTATTATTATCCAGGTTGTTGGTGACAGAGTCACATGATGGCAACGAGGTGGAAAAGACCATGATGTACTACGGGACCCCCCTGGTGCAGGAGAGCGACTTCCCCCTGAACGGGCACCTTGTGGACTTGCCCGCCAACACCAGCGGCCTGCGGCTCCAACAGCTGGTGGATCTTTGGATGGCCAACATGCCCGCCGGACGCTGGCCCAATTGGCTGGTGAGAGACATCGGCCGCCGCCTTTGTCGTCCGTCGAGCCTCCCTGACGACCCCCCGCCGGCACCCCGTCCAGGTCGGGAACCGCAACGCGCCCCGCGTGACGTCCGCCCGGCTCCTCAACATGCTCTTGCTTACGCTTCCCGGGACGCCGAGCACCTTCTACGGCGAGGAGATCGGCATGGAGAACATCAACGTGACCCTGGCGACCTCGCCGGGCAAATATGATGCGGTAAAACGCGCGTCGGCTCGCGATTTTGCGCCGACCGACCCTTGCTTGCTAGCTAGCGAGCGAGCTAGCTCTCTTTGTATTCAGATAGTTGGCTGCTCCCTTACATCACAGGTGTCAAAGTCAAGGCCCAGGGGCCAAATGTGGCGCGCCACCTCGTTTTTTTCGGCCCGCGAAAGGAAATTAAACTTGTGAAATTCCATGCTCATCTATTGCGCTTGCTAGCTAGCGAGCAAGCTAGCTAGATCTCTTTGTATTCAGATAGTTGGCTACTCCCTTACATCACAGGTGTCAAAGTCAAGGCCCAGGGGCCAAATGTGGCCCGCCACCTCATTTTATTCGGCCCGCGAAAGCAAAACAAACGTGTGAAATTCAGGTTCTTCTATTAAGCTAGCTAGCAAACAAGCTAGCTAGGGTGTAATGAGCCATCATTACAATCAACGTATCCGCTGTATGAAATTATATCGCCCAAATAGGGCAATATATTGTTTGCTCCAAAAATTGTTCTGATAGGAATAATGTCGATCAGAAAGTGTATAATGGGTCCTTCCTGGTCTTTTTACATTATGTTGCTTACTTGAGCTATTTAGCTGGCTATCTAGCTAGCGATCTCGCTGTCTACGAAGCTAGCTAGCTATTTGCTATCTATTAGCTAGCTGGCAACGTAGCTAGCTATATATTTGCATTCTATAAGCGACCTATCTATCTATTAGTTATATATAAGCTAGCTAGCTAACTTTCTATCTATTTGAGTTATTCCGGGTTGAGTGATAAAAATATTCTTCTCCAGCTATCTAACTAGCTACTTAGCTATCTATTTGTTATCTATTAGCTATCTAGCTAACTATCTAGCTAGTTATCTATTAGCAAGCATTCTATGTACACTTGGGGCTTGTCCCGCAGGTGCGCAGCCTCCAGCAGGTGCTTAACGGCATAGTCGCCGGGCAAATACGATGCGGTAAAACGCTTTTGCGCCTACCGAGCCTCGCGTGATTGCGCGTTTTTCCGCAGAGTGTGAGCGCGGCGCCCCAGCGCTCGCCGATGCAGTGGAACGGCGAGGCTAACGTGGGTTTCAACCAGCTCAACAACGCCACCTGGTTGCCCGTGCATCCCAACTACGCCAGCGTCAACGTGGAGGTAGGCCAGTGATACCTCGGTTTACGAACCCCTTGGCTTACAAACTTTTCGTTTTACGAACGTTACATTTATGAAAATTGTACCTTGGCATACGAACTTTTTTCGTACACGGAGCTGCCTCAATGAGTGATGTGTCGTTCGCGAACGAGCCCTTCTAATAAAAAAATGGCAGCCAACTCTTTTTGTCCACTATTCCCCGCCCCCAGTCTTCGGTTAAAGCCACGTGATTGGTCAAGAACGCAGCAGTGAGGGGGGTGGCTTAAACATTAAAGAGACAGGCAGACGACAGTGAGAGTTTCAACTTTGATAGTTCAAAGGCAGAGTGTAGACTGCAAGGTTAAAATATCCCATCAATCAGGCTCCATAAATAACCCGCACAAGCCATCTGTACACTTGATGCAAAAAGCTATCAACCCAGCTAAACGGAACACAATTGATGAGGAACTAGATAAAATTATCACAGAGAAAGCACCTGCAAGGGATCATTCCTCAAGATGGGGAAAGAAGAAGGTTATGTTCTTTAATTATAACACCATAGCACATTTATTATACAGTAAAGTCTCGTTATATCGATATTCAAGGGAGTCCGAAAAAATATCGATATAACCGGGACTATCGATATATCCAACCCTGTTTGCATGTAATTTTCTCCGTGCGTGCATAGAAATAGTATCGATATAACCGGGACTATCGTTATATCAGATATCGATATAACAAGACTTTACTGTATATACAATAAGGTATATTTTGTGTCGTTTTAAGGCTTAGAAAATTAGAAAGTATAAAATTATGTTTTATGGGGACCTGGGAACGGATTATTCTCATTTTAATGGTTTCCTATGGGAAATTATTTTTTGGGATACACACTTTTCGCCGTACACACTGTCTGGGAACCAATTAAGTGCGTCAGCCAAGGTATCACTGTGCATACATTTGATGATATCCGAGTGAAGTTGCCGCACCTCTTCCCCCTCGTCCCCCGTTTAGGCCCAGAAAGGCGACGCCGGCTCACCGCTGTCCCAGTACCGGCGCCTAAGCGGGCTGCGGCAGTCAGAACCGGCCCTCCAACGGGGCTGGTTCTGCCACGTGAGCGCCGACGACGATGGCGGCGGCGTCTTCGCCTACCTGCGAGAGCTAGACGGGCTGGACCGCGCCTTCCTGGTGGTCCTGAATTTGGGCCCCCGGCCGGCCACCACCGACCTATCGGCGGTGGCCGAGCTGCCCGAGCGGCTGCGGGTCACCATGAGCACCGAGCGGGCCGGCGCCGCCGGCGAAGCGCTCAGCAAGTCTGGCATCGCCACCCAAGCGGGAGAAGGTTTGATGCTGGAGTTTTCCCCGCGCACCCCTTTTCACGACAGCCACCCGCACCGCTGCTACGTCTCGGAGAAGGCCTGCTACCTCGGCGCCTTGGACGTTCTCTACCGCTGCTAACGCCGCCCCCCTCCTCAATAAAAAAGCCACACTGCAGTCACCAGGTCCCGTCTCCTGCTTTATTTCCTCCTCCTGCAGGGGGTGCCGGGCGGGTCCACGTCCAACTCCTGGTAGAGAAACGCCATCCGTAGGGCTTCCTGCGTCCGGTGGGGGAAGACGGCGTGTCACGTGGCCCGCTGCAACTTGGCCCAGAACCGCACGGCGGACACGGGCTAGCCCATTACCTCCTCCAGCACCGACTCCCAGTCAGCGGGTCCCTCGTGGTCGGCTCCGGGTCGGAGATCCACCGCGATGTTTGTTGCCGGGTCTGGAAGAAAGCTAAGGTGAAGGAGCTTCTCCGTCTCACGGCTGGTTGTCCATGTTGGCCCGTATGTACAGTGATACCTTGGTTTACAAACTTAATTGGTTCCCAGACAGATTGATGTAAGACAAAAAGTGTGTATCGCAAAAATAAATTTCCCATAGGAAACCATTAAAATCTGAATAATCCGGTTCCAGGTCTCCATAAAACTTAATTTTCTACTTGCTAATTTTCTAAGCCCTACACAAAATATACCTTATTTTATGTATAATAAATGTGCTATGGTATTATAATTAAAGAAATAAACTGTACTATATAATAAAGTCATTCTATTTACCTTTTTGATGGTCATTGATGGCTTGATGGAATGGAGTGGCCGCTTTCATCAGCATTAAACACTTGATGAGGAATGTAGCCTTCTTCTTCTTTCACCATCTTGCGGAATGATCCCTTGTAGGTGCTTTCTCTGCGATAATTTTACCTTGTTCCTCATCTATTGTGTTCTGTTTAGCTGGGTTGATAGCTTTTTGCATCAAGTGTACAGATGATTTGTGCTGGTTGTTTGTGGAGCCTGATTGATAGGATATTTTAACCTTGCAGTCTACACTCTGCCTTTGAAATATCAAAGTTGAAACGAGTCACTGTTTTCCATCCATTTTCTCACTCTCTCTCTGTCGTCTGCCTATCTATTTAATGTTTAACCCCCCCTCACTGGTGCGTTCTTGACCAATCACGTGGCTTTAACCGAAGACTAGGGGCGGGGAATAGAGGACCCCCAAAAAAAGTTGTCTGCCATTTTCTTGTTAGGAGAACGAGCTCATTCGCGAATGACACATCACTCATTGTGGCGCTCCGTGTGTATCCCGAAAAATGGTTCGTATGCCAAGGTAATTTTTTTTATAAATTTAACATTCCTAAACTGAAAAGTTCGTAAACCAAGGGGTTCGTAAACCGAGGTATCACTGTATTTTGATGATCCACCCTGACCCCCCCCCGTCCCCGTTTCACAAGCACGGTCTTGACCTTGACAGCTCCCCGCTCCGCGGCGTCTAATCTCTGGCGGCGATACGCTATCTCTTAAACATGCTAATGGGCCGCCGCCCGGCCTGCGCGGCATCAGCACTTTATCAAATCAACTCGGGAGAGGCCAGATTATGCGCACAGACGACGACACCGCCGCCCTCCCTCGGGCGAACAACGCAAGCCGAGTGATGCGATGAGGTCCGATTAGGGGCGGGGACGTCTCTGGGGGAACGGACGAGTGCAATTAGCGAGCACGCGCATACGCGCAAGGTGACCTCCCACCGACGCGTTAGCGTGACGTACCCGGTTGGCCCGCTTCCTTCAGCTTCTCGACGTATTTCAGGACGCCCGCCAGCGGCGTCCTCTGGTCATCGGCGTAGGCCGTTAGCAGCATCGACGGGTAGCGCTAAAGGAGGGTCAATCGGGAAAGCCGCATGTCAACGAAGACTTTCGACTTTCAACACGACTCGAGTGGGAAGATTCTCGACCTGACGGCTAATGTTGCTAACTGGGCAATAGGAGGCGATGGCGATCCTGTGCTGCGGGTTTCCCAGGGGGTCACCCCACTCCTCCCTGTCGTCCAGCGCCAGTTTGAGGTCCTCCATGGTTGCCAACACATCCAGGAAAGGACTCTGTCAAACAAGTCGGAATTTAAATTATGCTACTACTACTACTGCTACCACTAATAATAATAATAATAATAATAATAATAATGATAATAATAATAATAATACATTTCATTTCAAAGCGCCTTTCAAAACTGTAAAGGTCACTTTACAATCACAGGATCAGTTTTTCTGTGGGTGAGCAGCGGCAGCTACACGAGCCAGCGTTCACTCAACCCAAAATCAAATAGATAGAAAGCTAGCTTTCTAGCTAATAGATAACTAGCTAGATTGTTAGCTAGATAGCTAATAGCTAGCTATCCAGCTAGATAGCAAATACATAACAAAGAGATAGCGAGGTAGCTAGTGAACATTTTTATCGTCTTAACTCTCAAGGTCACTTTATAATCACAGGATCAGTTTTTCTGTGGGTGAGCAGCGGCAGCCACACGCGCCAGCGTTCCCTCAACCCGAAAGTAAATACATAGAATGCTAGCTAATAGATAACTAGCTGGATAGTTAGCTGGATAGCTATACAGCTAATAGATTCCTGGCTCGATAGCCAGCTAGATAGCTAATAGATAGCAAATACATAACAAATAGATAGCTAGGTAGCTAGTTAGATAGCTTGAGAATAACATTTCTATCTTCTTACCTCTCAAGGTCTCTTTACAATCACAGGATATGTTTTTTCTGCAGTTGAGCAGCGGCAAACACACGCGCCAGCGTTCATTCAACCCGGAATAACTCAAATAGATAGAAAGCTAGCTAGATAATAGATAGATAGCTCGATAGGCGAGATAGGCAGCAATCTAGCTAGACATCTAATAGATAGCAAATAGATAGCTAGGTAGGTAGCTTGATAGCTAGCTCGATTGTCAGATGTGAGACAATCTCTTATCGTCAATGGATGCTACAGCTTCGTTTTTGCTTTCAACATTTAGCTTGTAACAGACGTGCACATTCCACCATGACGTCTCTGATCCACTGGTGAAAAGGACACTTTGATCCTCTCCTCATTCATAGATTCACATATCGACCCCTGGGCCGGCGCCCAAAACGCGTACCTGCAGCGTGACCGCCCGCATCATGTCGGGGCGTCTGTTGCAAAGCGCCCCCACCGGCACGGCGCCGGCGCTGCGGGCGGCGAGGGCGGTCCTCCGGGCGCTGGAGACTCCCAAGGCGAAGAGGTGAGCCAGGCAGGCTTGAAGGTCTTCCGCGCCCTTACGCTTCCCCTCCGCCTGAGCTTGTCTCTGCCACGCCAGCCCGCGTTCGCCTCCCCCTCTGCAGAAGGCGGAAGGACATTTAAAAAAAAAGAAAGAAACGCTTTGATGGCGCGTTTGGCGGATGGCGGCGACCTGATGTGGCAGTAGGCCAGAGCCCAGCCCTGCTCCAGCAGAAACCTTTTCTCCGGGCGGAAGCGCATGTCCACGTCTCGGCCGTAAGCTCCGTACACGTGCACCAGCAGAGGAGTGTCTTTTGTACACTTTTGCACGCCGTGAAGCAGCGTCAGCGGCACCCATGTGCCATCCTGCGGCGGGGGTGCAATTCTCAGTAGTGTCAACGCTACCTGACTTCGGTCACGTCAATTAACAAATACAGGTAACATCAGAATTATGACCGGGATCCGTTCCAACAAAACGGTCGTAAGTCAAACGGTCGTAAGTCAAAATCCATTCAAAATAGCCAACTTGACGTTTACACGACAGGATAGTATACGATGTCAATCTGTTGTTTTTAAGCAACATTTTCGATTGAATACTATTAGATACCAAACTGTTTACAGTTCATTCATAAATTTGATAACTTTTAGTATCATTTTTATCATTTTATATTTCGTATTATCGATTTTTATTCCTGTATAACTGTACCTGTAATGTATACAAAACTGTTTACTGTACAGTTTATCAATTTTATACAGGTAACATCTGAGTTCCGACTGGATTTCGTTCCGACAAAACGATCGTAAGTCAAATGGTTGTAAGTCAAACGGTCGTAAGTCAAAATCCATTCAAAATGGCCGACGTGACGTTGACACGACATGATAATATGCAATGTCAATCTGTTGTTTATAAAGAACCTTTTCTATTGAATACTATTATATACCAAACTGTTTACAGTTCATTTATAAATGTGATCACTTTTCGTGTCATTTTTATCATTTCATATTTCGTATTATGGATTTTTATTACTGTATAACTGTACCTGTAATGTATACAAAACGGTCTACTGTACAGTTTATCAATTTTATACAGGTAACATCCGAGTTACGACCGAATTCCGTTCCGACAAAACGGTTGCAAGTCGAATGGTCGTAAGTCGAAATCCATTCAAAATAGCCAACGTGACGTTTAGACGACAGGATAGTATACGATGTCAATCTGTTGTTTTTAAGCAACATTTTCGATTGAATACTATTAGATACCAAACTGTTTACAGTTCATTCATAAATTTGATAACTTTTAGTGTCCTTTTTAACATTTTAGATTTCATATGATCGATTTTTTTATTACTGTTGAACGTGCTGTTGAAAAACTCCCTGCTAACGGCCAGAAGAGGTCGCTCGACACGCACGCTCGGACTCAGGCGGACGCCGAAGGAAAAAAGTAGTGTACAGTACTATAGGAGACGGTATCTGCACTGTATAACTACTCTATTGAGTGTAGTCACGCAGTAGTGTTGTCCAAGTGTGTGACATGCTGGCTGGCTGGCCGGCCAAAATTGTAGTACGCGTTTTCGGCTGCTTGCGCGTTGCGGTGCTAGGTATAGAATTAAAATAAACAAATAAATAAATAACAATAATAATAAGTTGTAGTCGTAAGTACGGGTGGTAATAACTCACGCCGGTTGTAACTTGGATGTTACCTGTATACTCATTTAAAATAATTGGGAAAACATACGAAACGCTGTCAAAAATGATACTTCTAATCTGCTCTGCCACCAGATGCGAGCAGATGAAGGCTCGAGTGTTGGCACCTGACTGCGAGCCGTCAAGCGCACCACTGTGTCCTCCCCCCGGTGGGTTGGAAAGAGAGATGGCCCGTTTCCGGCGCCCGACGAAAGGAGACCTTCCTCAGGGTGAAGACGGTAGAAGAGCGGCGGACGAACCGGAGAGGAGATCACGAACTCCATCGTGCCGTCTTGTTCCGCAAAGCCCGCAGGCCGGCTTTCCACCACGCACGCCCAGGGGGGCAGCTTCAAGCGGAGCGGTTAGTCGGGGAGGGAGCCAACTACAGTACAGTGATACCTCAGCTTACGAACTTAATTGCTTCCCAGAAAGTGTGTGTAATGTGAAAAGTTTGTCTTCCAAACATTTATTTCCCATAAGAAACCATTAAAATGAAAATAATCCGTTCCCAGGTCCTGATAAAACATCATTTTCTACTAACTAAGCCTTAAAACTACACACAATATACCTTATTTTATGTATAATAAATATGCGGTTCCCAGAAAGTGTGTGTAATGTGAAAAGTTTGTCTTCCAAACATTTATTTCCCATAAGAAACCATTAAAATGAAAATAATCCGTTCCCAGGTCCTGATAAAACATCATTTTCTACTAAATAAGCCTTAAAACTACACACAATATACCTTATTTTATGTATAATAAATATGCGGTTCCCAGAAAGTGTGTGTAAAGTGAAAATGTTGTCTTCCAAACATTTATTTCTCATAAGAAACCATTAAAATGAGAATAATCCGTTCCCAGGTCCCGATAAAACATAATTTTCTACTAAATAAGCATTAAAACTCCACACAATATACCTTGTTTTATGTATAAATATGCGGTTCCCAGAAAGTGTGTGTAAAGTGAAAAGTTTGTCTTCCAAACATTTATTTCTCATAAGAAACCATTAAAATGAGAATAATCCGTTCCCAGGTCGCCATAAAACATCATTTCCTACTAAATAAGTTTTAAAACTACACTAAACATCCCTTATTGTATGTATAAGAAATGTGTTATTGTATAGTAATGAAAGAAATAAACTGTACTGGATAATAAAGTCATTTTATTGACCTTTGTGATGGTCGTTGATGTAGTTGCCTCTTGATGATATCCGAGTGAAGTTGCCGTGCTTTCTGGGCGATAATACCCTCACTTACACTGTCCTCAGCTAGCTGCTTTTCGTTCATCCACATCAACAGACGTTTTTCAACGTCTTCAATTGCCTGAGACCTTTGCTCAGACATCACAGAAACACCCTTAGCTACACGTAGCAATGGTCGACTTAGCATACTGGTAGTGGGACGCTAAGTCACATAAACGCACACCTTGTTGGTGTTCTTCGATGATCTCCTTTTTCTGCTCGACCGTTTTTCGTTTGTGTCATCTTCGGCTTAACACTAGCATGTGGTGAGGTCATTTTCGGTCCCATAATCGCAAAAGTACTCAACTCGATAGCAAACCACATCTGCACTGAGAGGGGGTGTAGAAAACTAGTCCACCACCCACCATGATCTCCTTCTTCTCCTTAATCGTCATTTTCTTTAATGTCTTCTTCGGTTTAACACTAACAAGTGGTGGGGTCTTTTTCGGTCCCATAAGAGCAAAAGTACTCCAATCGATAACAAACAACGGCTGCACTCAAAGGAAGTGGGTGAAGAAAACTAGTCCGCCAGCCATTGTGGCGCTCCATGTTTCTCGAAAAGTAGTTTGTATGCCAAGATGATATTCTCGCGAATTTAATGTTCCGAAGGCGAAAACTTCGTAAACTAAAGCCTTCGTAAGCTGAGGTATCACTGCACCAAACATCCATCAACGACTTCTTCTTTATTTTATAGTCTTATTTACCTGCAAGGTGTAAGCTTGCTTCGGTCGACACAGCGGAACGACGATCAGCTCCAGCTCATTGGTCGTCGTCGCGGCAACCAAAACGCAATGGTCGCCCACCACGTCCATGTCTTTGAGCACAGTGTTGGGCGGTGGGGTGAAGATGGCCTCCCATGACGTCATGGAGGGCTCGGAGAGGGGAGCCTTCACCACCTGAATGGGACGATGGTGTGGGGGGGCAATCCCTGACGGACGGATTTATGACACGAAAGAGTTAAAAAAAAAAACCTACGATCTCTTTCTACCTGATATTCCCGTCCAGGCGCCGTGTTGGCGAGGATGATCAGGTGGCCCCTCCAGCGTTCCACGTAGTACAACAACTGCGGTTGGCGCTCCTGAACCAGGACGGGTTCGAGGTGGGGGTCGGAGACGTCCACCAGCAACACTTGGGAGCTGCTTCTGCTGCTGCAGGTGATGCTCAGCGCACGGCCGTCTCTCAAGCGGGACACCTCCACAAAAATACTGAGAGGGAGGGGGGGCAAAAAAGGGGGCGGGGCAAACCATCTCATGACTTGAATTGACTGACAATGACTAAATGCCACAAAATGGTGTCAAAGCACGACTTTTGTCTTCGGGCTATATGGCTAGACCCTTCTCGCTTCAACATACACTGATACCTCAGCTTACGAACACTTTAGCTCACTAATTTAACTAACGAGCATATAATCTTGCCTGACAAACTAGTTTTCGACGTACCAAACAAACCGCACGGCGCCACGGTGGCTCGCGGACTAGTTTTCCATACCTACTTTCTTTGACTGCACTCAGTAGTATCATCAATCATTATTACCCTACAATAACTATCTGGTTGGCTATCTATTAGCTATCGGTTGGCTATCTAACTGGCTGACTATCTATTAACTATCTAGCTGGCTTGCAAGCTACTTTCTTGGAACCAATTAAGGTTGTCAACTGAGGTATCACTGTATTTTGTGTAGTTTTAAGGTTTATTTAGTCGGAAATTTTGTTTTATGCGGCCTGGGAACGGATTATTCTCATTTTAATGGTTTCTTATGGGAAAAAATAGTTTGGCAGATGAACTTTTTGCCTTACACACACTTTCTTGGAACCAATTTAGTTTGTAAACTGTGCATCACTGTATTTTTTTTGTAGTTATAAGGCTTATTTAGTAGGAAAGTATGTTTTATGGGGACCTGGGAACGGATTATTCTCATTTTAATGGTTTCTTATGGGAAATAAATGTTTGGCAAGTTCGTAAGTTGAGGTATCACTGTCGTTCCTTTATCCCAAAGAACCAATTTTCATTGACAGGGCTTAGGCCAGAGCTCAAAAACAATAACAGACAATATGTTGGATCATTATTATTATTATTATTATTATTATTTAAAAAAAAAGAGCGAATAGGTGCTTCGAGTACAGGTAACTTTCCACTTGCAAACAGCTCGACTTACGGCCACCCGTACTCACGACCACAACCTCCAGACCCTATTTTTTAAAAATGTAATTCTACGCCTGGCACCGCAACGCGCTAGCAGGCCGGCAACGTGTACAACAATTTTGGCCAGCCAGCATCTCACACTCGCACAGCAATCGACTGCGTGATGGCACCAGATGGGGTGGGGGGGGGGGGGGGGGGTTGCGAGTCCTTAGCCTCCGAGTCTCTATTTAACATTTTGAATGGATTTCGACTTACGACCATTTTGACTTACGACCGTTTGGTCGGAACGGAACTCAGTCGTAAGTCAGATGTTACCTGTATTTTCAAGAGCGGCCAAAAACGTCATTTTTGAAATGCTTCTTGCTACTCACTCCGGCTGTGATTCCTCATACACGAGGCGTCTGATGCTTTCATTTGGCGTCAGGTCCAGACGATACACGTTGTGGCATTTCAGAGCTTCCCAACTGGTGTAAAACAACACCTCGTCTGTGGCCCACTCTTCCAAGATACAAACAAACATCAGGTTATACGTTCGCCACCATGATTGGATTTCAAGTGTGTTTTCAAAATGTACCGAAGGTAAAGACGTCGTCAAGGGTGAGGACGCCTCTATGGCCCAGCTTCACCACGACGCACCTGGATTTGGATGTCATGTGACCTAATGTGTTCATCAAAACAGAACAAATGCGGTACCGACCTTGTTGTTTCAACGCCGCACATCTTCAGAGTGGCGGCAAGATGCTTCTCCTGAGGGGAAAGGCGGATTCTCTGCACCGTCCACGCATGCGGAGGATCCTTGCCTGTCGCCATGCATCCCATGTCGAGAACTGGCTCTGGTTCTGACCCGCCTGCGAGCAATATGCCGCTTTATTCGCAACACACAGGAAATTCTAAGACCATCTCAGATCATCGGTGTCATCATGATATTGCTTCAAGAAATCACATCGAGATACTTATACAGTGATACCTCAGCTTACGAACGCGTTAGCTCACGAACTTTTCGCCTTACGAACATTAAATTTGCAGTAATATAATCTTGGCATACGAACCACACAGCGCCACGGTGGCTGGCGGACTAGTTTGAGTGCACTCGGTGCAGATGAGGTTTGTTATTGAGTGGAGTACTTTTGCTATTATGTTGTGTTGTGTTAAACCGAAGAGGACACAAAAGAAAAGGACGGTGAAGCAGAAGGAGATCATCGAAAAACACCAACGAGGTGTGCGTTTGTGTGACTTAACGTCCCAGTACAAGTATGCTAAGTCGACCATTGCTACCATCCTTAAGAACAAGGAAGCTATTAAAGGGCGCTATGTGTGGCTAAGTGTTTTTCTGTGTTGTCTAAGCAACGGTCTCAGTCAATGCAAGAGGTAGTAAAACATCAGTTGATTTGGATGAACAAAAAGCAGCTAGCAGGGGACAGTGTGAGTGAGGGTATTATTGCCGAGAAAGCACAGAAACTTCACTACAACTACAACAACGACCATCACAAAGGTCAATAAAACCACTTTATTACACTGTAGTTTATTGCTTTCATTACAATACAATAGCACATTTAGTACACATAAAATAAGGTATATTTTGTGTAGTTTTAAGGCTTATTTAGTCGAGAAATTATGTTTTATGGGGACCTGGGAACGGATTATTCTCATTTTTAATGGTTTCTTATGGGAAATAAATGTTCGGCAGACGAACTTTTCGCCTTACACACACTTTCGGGGAAGCAATTAAGTTCGAAAGCTGAGGTATCACTGCACTTATACTTTTTGGGGAATTTCTCCTTCGAGAGGCGAATGAAGGTTTTATGGGAACCACTGCAAAATAACGTCACCATGTTGCGAAAGGTCGTTGCTTACGTTTCGTCCGTTCCACTCTGTAGACGCCGTTTCCTTCCACAAAGTAAACATGGTGACGACCTCTGACCTGTGTCAAATGCAAACGTGCAATTTCTTGCGCAGTTGGAAATATTCAAGTGGGCGAGCAGTGCACTTGCGCAATGTTTACCACGGAGTGGTCAGGTCCGTTTTCTGCGAACCTGCCGTACGTTGCCTTCAGGTGTCTCTTGAAACGCGCCTTCAAGTCCTTGTACCGCTCAAGGTCGCGACTGAGACTATCCGAGGGTATTTCCTGAAAAGTCAAAACTATGTAAACGCTTCAAAACAAACCCACTTGAGGCTTTTCTGGTTTCTGAGTAGGGTGTGAACGCAGCATCCAGTTATTGGACTGACTTACTTTCGTGGAGTAAGAACAACGGACACGCTTGGTGACATAAACATCCCGAAAACGGGAACGAAACGTCATCGAACGCGCAGCTAAACGGAGCGCGGCGAGAACAGACATTAGATCGCTTCACATTTCACGCTCGAAGCAAGTTTATCGGCGGCCATGCTTCCTGCAACAAAACCGGTGGCGAATGACGTCATGAAACATTCAGACATAAACAGTCGATACAAGAGTTGCCCAGTCGCGTGTTTTCTCCTTGAAATCGAGCTCGACTGCTCTAAAAACTACTTATATGCCTCAAGTGCTCAAAGTGTACGGAAGTAGCGTCAAGTTGTGAATCTTGAACGGGTCACCCGAGTGAATCCCGTCGTATTCTCATCGGTGTACTTTCTAATCATTAAAAGAAACGGGAAAAAAGTCACATCGCCGCTGCCTCCGCCCGACAACTCTTGACGTTATTCAGGACGCGTTCCAAAGGCGCGTTGAGGCGAGAAACATGAACGAGGACGCGTGCGGTGCTGCAAATCCCCAAACGTCTCACGGTGGTGTTAAGACAGATGTCGCCCGAGCCAGGTGGACCCTCCTCAGACAGGTAAAGGCCCAAGATGCACACGTGAGGGGTGGGGGGCCGGCAGCGGGGGAGGGGGTTCCTATATTTGTATGCCATTCATGCATTGAGCCGTATGTTGGATTTTATAGTCAATTTGCTGGCTTTCCATGTGATGCAAGGTGTATTTTTAAAGGACAACCGACGTCACGCTTTGTTTCTTAACTGACTTCAGAAAAACGTTTTTTAGCATCTAAAATACCCAAAACACGCAGTATTATATTTTTAGTCATATGCAAAACACCAATAAAAATGACTTAAAGTGTCCAAAATCTGCCAAAAATTGAGCTGCGAATTGGGCCTTTTCAGAAAGTCCCGACCCCGGTTCGTGACGTCACGCCAAGACGTCTTGCATTGCTAGTGAATCAAAACAATGGCTTCAGATTCGGAGAATATGCTTTCTTGTTACACATCCAGTTATGAATATGATTCAAATAGTTCTAAAGAGGAAAGCATACATGTTTGCAATCGATTAAATAATTAATTTTTGCCATTTTGAGGCAACATTGAGGGAAAATCTCACCCAAAAAAAGAGGCACAAAATGGCGACCTCCTGTGCCCACCTCCGTTTCCACAGGCTGATAAATTCCTTATATGGCGCTTGGACGCCCTCTTCTGGCCTCCTGGTGGCTTTTGGGTGCAACACGAGGTCCCCAGACCAAACAGGTATCGCAAAATACATTGACGTGATGGAAGGACCGCTACAATGCGTCTTTTTTACGGTAAAGGGCGGTCCTTTAGTGACGTCACGTACGGACTCGTCACCAACCCAAAAACAAGACTTCCTGAATATTCAATGCGAGTCTTAAAACGTAAAAAATATAGCTATATGCGGTGGAATCTTTGTAAAATACGCTCAGTAGAAGTCATTTCATCTGTGCTGTATGTCATGCATATTAGCATATTTGACAATAAAGCTGACTTTGACTTTGATTTTAATTTGAAGCCATTTTACAAATCATGGACACAACTTGTTCGGAGACGTCGGTTGTCCTTTAATGTTTTGAAATACAGTGAGACCTCAACTTACGAACGTAATAGGTTCCCAGACAGAGTGTGTAAGGCGAAAAGTGTGTATCTCAAAAAAAAAAAAAAAATCCCATCGGAAACCATTAAAATGGGAATAATCCGTTCCCGGGTTTCCATAAAATATACTTTTCAACCAAATAAGCCTTAAAGGACAACCGACGTCCCCGAACAAGTTGTGTCCATAATTTGTAAAATGGCTTCAAATGACTTCTACTGGGCGTATTTTAACAAGATTCCACCGCATATAGCTATATTTTATGTTTTAAGACTCACTCTGAACATTCAGGAAGTCTTGTTTTTGAGTTGGTGACGAGTGCTCACGTGACGTCAGAAAAGGACCGCCTCCTGACCGTAAAAAAGACGCAATGTAGCGTCTTTCCATCACGTCAATGTATTTTTCTGTACTGTTTTTTTTGAAACCCTTGTGTTACATCCAAAAGCCGCCAGCAGAGGGAGTCAAGCTCCATGGAAGGAATCAGCCTGTGGAAACAGGCTGATCCATTCCTCACAGCTCAGTGGCCATTTTATTACCTCTTTTTGGGTGAGACATTCCCGTCCACCCGTTTGCCTCAAAATGGCACGGAATAAATTCTTTAATCGATTTAAAACATGTATGCTTTCCTCTTCGGAACTATTCTAATCATATTCACAACTGGATGTGTAACAAGAAAGCATATTACCCAAATCTGAAGCCATTATTTTTATTCTCCATTATTTTTATTCTCCAGCAATGCATCAGCGTCTTGGCGTGACGTCACGAACTGGGGGCGGGACTTTCTGAAAATGCCCAATTCGCAGCTCAATTTTTGGCAGATTTTGGACACTTTAAGTCATTTTTATTGGTGTTTTGCTTTTGAATAAAAATATAATACTGCATGTTTTGGTTATTTTAGATGCTATAAAACGTTTTTCTGATGTCACTTAAGAAACAAAAAAGCGACGTCGGTTGTCCTTTAAAACTACACACAACATACCTTATTCTATTTATATTAAATGTGCTATTGTATTGTAATGAAAGAAATACACTGCATTGTATCATAAAGTCACTTTATTTACATTTGTGATGGTCATTTATGGCTTGATGGAATGGCGTTGCCTGTCGAAGGTCAAAGGGAATTGCTGTTTGGAAAGAGAGGCGCATTAAATGACGACTGTAATTAAAGAAATAAACTGTGCTGTAAAATAAAGTTTTATTTACCTTTTTGATGGTCGTTGATGGCTTATGGAAGGAGAGTCACCTTCCATAAGGACTGTTGGTTACTTAACCTCTGGTGTGGCTTCTCTTCTTTTTTCTTTGGAGACTCCTCATCATTTTTGCTGATTAAAAACCTCTTAATTGACACCTGTTGCTTTCTGACTTGTAAGGTCTTACGAAGCTAAGGCATCACATTATCGTTCATCATGTTGATGATTGACATAGCCACAGTCTTTTCTTGATGGAACTGTTCGGTAAAAGCCTGCACATCATTCCACTTTGCCAACATTGCCTTGATGAGCTCACTTGATGCTGCAGCCATCTCCTCCTCAGATGTTCTGTTACTGGCTTTAAAATCCTCAATATGCGCCGAACTTCCAGGTTGGCGCATGGCGATATCGGCGTGAATTAGCCGTGCTTTCTCACATAAAATAGCTTTACTCACGCTGTCGCCGGATAGCTGCTATTCGTTCCAATCCAAATTAACAGAAGTTTTTCAACTTCCACGATTGCCCGAGACGTCGCTTTGAGAGCACGGAAACACCTTTTGCAACAAACGCACCTTTGATGGCTTCTCTGTTCCGGAGAATGGTAGCAATGGTTGACTTAGCATAGCCGTGCTCGGCCACTACATCACACAAACGCACACCTCGTTCGTGTTTTTCAATATCTTCTTCTTCTCAGCGACGGTGATTTTATTTTGTGTCTTCTTGGGCTGAACACGAGCCTGTGGTGGGTTTTTTTGGTCCCATCATCGTAAAATTATCTGCAAAAAGCTCCAAGGAGGCGATCGACATGTGCATTCAATGAGAGGGGGTGTTTGACGTTCGTAAAATGAAAAGTTCGTAAGATAAGGTGTTCGTAAGTTGAGGTCTCAGTTTACGAACATAATTGGTTCCCAGAAAGTGTGTAAGGCCAGACGTTCGTCTGCCAAACATTTATTTCCCACAAGAAACCATTAAAAATGAGACTAATCTGTTCCCAAGTCCCCATAAAAATTAATTCTCAACTATATAAGCCTTAAAACTACACAAAATACACCTTATTTTATGTATAATAAATGTGATATTGTATTGTAATTAAAAAAAACAAACTACTGCATGATAAAGGCGTTTTATTTACCTTTTTGATGGTAGTTGTTAATGTATGGTAGCAATGGTCGACTTAGCATACTGATACTGGGATGCTAAATCACACAAACGCACACCTCGTTCGTATTTCTCGTTGATCTTCTTCTGCTCGACTGTAATTTTATTTTTGTCCTCTTCGTTTAAACACTAGCCGGTGGTGGGGTCTTATTTGCTCCCATAATAGCAAAAGTACTCCACTTGATAACAAACCACATCTGCATTCAAATAAAGTGGGTGTGGAAAACTAGTCCACCAGCGTGGTGCAGTTCGCCCGCGTGGTTTGGTGTTCATCCGCCGAAAACTAGTCCGCGAGCCACCGTGGCGCCGTGTGGGTTGGTTCGTACACCGAAAACTAGTTCGTATGCCAAGACTATATTCTGTATACCTTGCCTTAGTTCCTTTGATTCTCTGCGAAGCCAAAATGCCCATGCAATTAACTCTTTCCTTCTCCCTAACTTCAGGTTTTACGCGGGAAGCAAGTGGACAACTTGGAAGTGAAACAGGCATCCGTCCGCAGGTTCGCCACCTTTGATCTCTTTGACAGGACGAGACCGCCATTCACCGATTCCTCTGAGGAGCAATGGGTGGAATACAGAAGTGTTTTCTTTCCCGAATGCCGCGCCTTTCTCAGGTCGGCGCTCTTGACTTGATGTCAGCCTCCGTCCCAATCGCAATGCGATCCCGCTGACGTTCTATTTGATATTTTAGGGACAACTCGGGTCCGCTCCGAGTTAGCGACGTGCTCAACAGCTTCGACAACACCGGCAACGTTTGTGAGTAGCCTTTGACTTCATCTCTGCGCTGTTCGCCTTATGTTGCAATCTTCCATTGATTGCCGCATTGATGTCGTTTGTCATATCGCGCGCTGACCTTCAAATGACCTTCCCGCGGTTGCTTCTGATCACTTGACTCTTTTGCTAGGAAGCATGATTTTGAGCATAATTGGAGAAAAAGCGGCATTTTGTTTGTTGCTTTTTTTTTCTTGTAATCGCCGTAAAGTCGCTTTGGATCGGAGCGATTAGAATTCTGTTTATGATTGTGAATCCCGCTTTCGTATTCTGTGACGTATGTTCCAATCGGGGTGTCTGCATGTTGCATTATCACAACTTCTAAGATGTACAACCCAGAGCTCCTTTAGACCCTTTATGCAAAAAGCTGTCCATTCCATCAAGCCACCAACGACCATCACAAAGGTGAATAAAATGACCTTATTATACAGTGCAGTTTATTTCTTTAATTACAATACTATAGCGCATTTATTATACATAAAATAAGGTATATTGTGTGTAGTTTTAAGGCTTATTTAGTTGAAAATTGTGTTTTATGGGGACTTGGGAACGGATCATTCTATTTTTAATGGTTGCCTATTGGAAATCAATGTTTGGAATACACACGTTTCACCTTACGCACACTTCCTGGAAACCAATTGAGTTCGTAAGCCAAGGTATCACCTTATCAGCTTGACAAGAAATGCAACAATCGGCTCTTTAATCCGATTCAGAAAGCCTTTAATTGTCCCACAGTGGGAAAATTTGAAAGGGACGAGGTGGCTTGGAAAGAAAAAAAACAAAGTGCAGGTAATATCCAAGTTACGACCGGCGCGATTTACGACCACCTGTACTTGCGACCACGACCGCCAGACCCTTATTAATATTATTTTTTGAAATTTTACACCTGGCACCGCAATGCGCAAGCAGCCTGCAACGTGTATAACAATTTTGGCAAGCCAGCATGTCACACACTCACACAGCAATCTACTGCGTGACTACACTCAATACAGTAGTTATGCAGTGCAGATACCGTCTGGGCAACAAAACCTGTCGTACTGTACAGGGAGAGCGGGGTAAGTATAACATTTATTAATGTACTGGTGTACAGTAAACAGTTTTGTATAAATTACAGGTACAGGTATACAGTAATAAAAATTGACAATATGAAATATAAAATGATAAAAACGACACCAAAAGGTAAGTACAACATTTGTCAATGTACTGGACAGTAAACAGTTTTGTATACATTACAGGTACAGTTATACAGAATAAAAAATCGATAATCCGAAAGATAAAATGATAAAAATGAAACTAAAAGTTGTAAAAATTATCAATGAACTGTAAACAGTTTGGTATCTCATAGTATTCACAAGAAAACGTTGCTTAAAAACAACAGATTGATATCGTATACTATTCTGTTGCGTGAACGTCACATCGGACATTTTGAAAGAATTTCGATTTACGACCGTTTGACTTACGACCGTTTTGTCGCAACGGAACCCGGTTGTAAGTCGGGTGTTACCTGTATAAAATTTATAAATAAACTGGACCGTAAACAGTTTTGTATACATTACCGGTACATGTATACAGTAATAAAAAATCAATAATATGAAATATAAAATGATACAAACGACACTAAAAGCTAAGTATAATATTTATAAATGAACTGTACAGTAAACAATTTTGAATACATTACACATGCAGTTAGTTATACAGTAATAAAAATCTATGATCTGAAATATAAAATGCTAAAAATGACACTAAAAGTTATAAAATGTATAAATGAACTGTAAACAGTTTGGTATATAATAATATTCAATAGAAAACATTGCTTAAAAACAACAGATTGACATGGTATACGATCCTGTCGTGTAAACGTCACGTCGGCCATTTTGAATGGATTTCGACTTACAACCGTTTGACTTACAACCGATTTGTCGGATATTACCTGTATTGCATGTCCAAAAAAATTACTCAAATATTGACTGAAATATTCCGTAAGCATCTTTAAAACTGGTCTCCAAACTCTTTTGTCTTCTTTGGCGTTTGACATGACTCACATGACTCAGACTCATCCGCGCTTGAAAGACGATCGCTTCGCGTTAACCAGCCAGATGTCACCGCGGGAGTCTAGGTCAAAGGTCAAGGCCGCGGCTCCAGGCTACCCCCCGTTGCGGACGAACATGACCGCCCGCCTGCTTACACGCCGGGTAGACCGTCAGCATCAAATAAAATGACCAGTCGATGATGATGATGGCGATGATGGCGTCGCCACTTCTTACAGCGTGTGTCCGCTTTCAGTTTTCGCCCCCGTGTTTCGGCTTCCTCTCAGCTGGAGGCGTGCTTGGCCAGATGGGGAAGTGAGTTCCCGACTCAACTGGTGGATTAGCGCAGCCGGAGATAAGAGTATCTGTTGAGTGGGGCGGAGGGGGGGTCGGGCTGCGGGCCGTGCCACAGGCGACTGGCCTGTCTTTCTTCCACTCTGCATGGTTGCGCCATTATGGCAAGGTCATTGACGGATCATGTTAGAAAATAATAAAAAAAAATGAATCCAAACTTAGTCAGTTTACGATCGCTTTCGCTCACGAACTTTTTGCCTTACGAACATTACATTTGCAAGCATATACCGGTCCTCTCGGCGGACGAACCAAGCCACACAGCGCCACGGTGGCCGGCGGACTAGTTTTCCTCACCACCTATCTTTGAGTGCAGACATGGTTTGCTATCGAGTGGAGTACTTTTGCAAATATTGGAGCGAAAAAGACCCCACCACAGGCTAGTGTTAAGCCGAAGAGGACGCAAAAGAAAATGATGGTCGAGCTGAGATCATCGAAAAACACTGAGATGTGCGTTTGTGTGACTTAGCGTCCCACTACCAATATGCTAAGTCGACCATTGCTACGTGTGGCTATGGGTGTTTCTGTGTTGTCTCAGCAACGGTCTCAGGCAATAGAAGAGGTTGAAAAACTTGTGTTGATTTGGATTAATGAAAAGCACTTAGCAGGGGACAGTGTGAGTGAGGGTATTATCACCGAGAAAGCACGGCAACTTCACTCGGATATCATCAAGAGGCAACCTGGAAGTTCTCTTCTACCATCTCAAAGGTCAATAAAACGACTTGATTATAAAGTCCAGGTTATTTCTTTCATTGCAATCCAATAGCACATTTATTACACATAAAATAAGGTCTCTTTTGTGTAGCTTTAAGGCTTATTTCAGAGAAAATGGCTAAGGGTGTTTCTGTGTTGTCTAAGCAACGGTCTCAGGCAATCGAAGAGGTTGAAAAACTTCTGTATTTTTGAATGAACGAAAAGCAGCTTGCAGGGGACAGTATGAGTGAGGGTATTATCGCCCAGAAAGCACAGTAACTTTACTCGGATCATCAAGAGGCAACTACATCAATGACCATCACAAAGGTCAGTAAAACCACTTTATTATATACAGTAAAGTCTCGTTATACCAATATTCTCGGGAGTCGGAAAAAATATCGATATAACCGGACTATCGATATAACGAGACTTTACTGTAGTACAATTTATTTCTTTCATTAGAATCCACATTTAGTATACATAAAAGAAGGTATATTTTGTGTAGTTTTAAAGGATAACTGACACCATTTTTTGTTTCATAACTGACATCAGAAAAACGAGATGACGGAGCTTGAAACAAAATCACAAATGTGAGAAAAAAAAAAGTGAAATGGTGAGAAAATGGATAGAAAACACAGTGAAATTTTGACTCATTTCAACTTTATTGATAGTTCAAAGGCAGAGTGTAGACTGCAAGGTTAAAATATCGCATCAATCAGGCTCCACAAATAACCCGCAAGCTATCTGTTCAATTTGAAGAGAACATACAGGCGAGGGAACCAGCTATTAATGAAGTTTCTAGTGTGTCGGCCTGCATCTGTTGCTGTTGCAATATCACAACTTCCAACATGGACAACCCAGAACTCCTTGAGACACTTCATGCAAAAAGCTATCCATTCCATCAAGCCATCAACGACCATCACAAAGGTAAATAAAACGACTTCGTTGTACAGTACAGTTCATCCATCCATCCATCCATCTTCTGCCGCTTATCCGGGTCGTGGGGGCAGCAGCTTCACTAGGGAAGCCCAGACTTCCCTCTCCCCAGCCACTTCTTCTAACTCGTCCTGGCGGATCCCGAGGCGTTCCCATGCCAGCTGGGAGACATAGTCTCTCCAGCGTGTTCTGGGTCGTACCCGGGGTCTCCTGCCAGCGGGACATGCCCGGAACACCTCGCGAGGGAGACGTCCCGGGGGCATCCTAATCAGATGCCCGAGCCACCTCATCTGGCTCCTCTCGATGTGGAGGAGAAGCGGCTCGACTTTGAGCCCCTCCCGGATGACCGAGCTTCTCACCTTATCTCTAAGGGAGAGCCCGGACACCCGACGGAGAAATCACATTTCGGCCGCTTGCATCCAGGATCTCGTTCTTTCGGACACAACCCATAGCTCGTGAGCATAGATGAGGTTTGGGACGTAGATCGACCGGTAGATTGAGAGCTTTGCTTTGTGGCTCAGCTCCTTCTTCACCACGACAGATCGGTACAAAGTCCGCATCACGGCAGACGCCGCACCGATCCGCGTGTCGACCTCTTGATCCCTTTCACCCTCACTCGTGAACAAGACACCCAGATACTTAAACTCCTGCACTTGAGGCAAAATCTCCTCCCCGACCCGGAGAGGGCACTCCACCCTTTTCCGACTGAGAACCATTGTCTCAGATTTTGAGGTGCTGATTCTCATCCCAACCGCTTCATTTTCGGCTGCGAGACGCTCAAGCGAGAGTTGGAGAGCTCCACTTGAAGGCCCCAACAGTACAACATCATCTGCAAAAAGCAGAGATGCTATGCTGAGGCCACCAAAACGGAGACCTTCGACGCTTCGGCTGCGCCTAGAAAGTCTGTCCATAAAGGTTATGAACAGAATCGGTGACAAAGGGCAGCCTTGACGGAGCCCAACCCTCACTGGAAACGATTCCGACTGACTGCCGGCAATGCGAACCAGACTCTGACATCGGTCGTATAGGGACCGAACGGCTCGTATCAGGCGTTCCTGTACCCCATACTCCCGAAGCACCCTCCACAGAACTCCATAAGGGACACGGTGAAACGCTTTCTCCAAGTCCACAAAGCACAGTACAGTTTATTTCTTTAATTGTAATACCATATCACATTTATTATACAGTAAAGTCTCGTTATATCGATATCTAAGGGAGTCCGAAAAAATATCGATATAACCGGGACTATCGATATATCCGACCCTGTTTGCATGTAATTTTCTCCGTGCGTGCATAGAAATAGTATCGATATAACCGGGACTATCGATATATCCGATATCGATATAACGAGACTTTACTGTACTTAAAATAAGGTATATTGTGTGTAGTTTTAAAGGACAACCGACACCATTTTTTTTTAACTGACATCAGAAACACGTTTTATAGCATCTAAAATACACAAAACACGCATGCTGTTATTTTTAGTCAAATGCAAAACACCAATAAAATGACTTCGAGTGTCTCAAAACTGCCACAAAATGAGCTAGGAACTGGGCAGATTCAGAAAGTCCCGCCTCCTTGTTTGTGACATCAAACCAGGATACTCCTTCACAAACTGTCTTGCTCCAAAATCAAAACAATGGCTTCAGAGAGTTCCGATTCAGAGAAGATGCATTTTTGTTACTCATCCAGTTATGAATATGATTCAAATAGTTCCGAAGAGGAAAGCATAAATGTTTGCAATCGATTAAAGATGTCCTTCCGGATCAATTCGAGCCGTCTGGACTCCAATGTAGCACCCAGAAAATGCACAAGATGGTGCAAAAGCTCCGTTGGAAATGGGCTGATTTGTCTGGTGGGAATGTGTGTCAACTTACACCTTCTTTATGCGTGTTGCCGCAATTGGCTGCGACACACAACGATCACCATCGCGTTATATACAGTAAAGTCTCGTTATATCGATATTCAAGGGAGTCCGAAAAAATATCGATATAACCGGGACTATCGATATATCCGATATCGATATAACGAGACTTTACTGTATGTAGTTTTCCTTCTAATTTCGCCATCAACATGGTGTTTTCAGATGAAAAAAAGTTTTTACGTGATGTCACTTCAGGCATCGTCATCAACTCGAAAACAAGACTTCCTAAATATTCAGCGCGAGTCTTAAATGGTCAAAGATAGCTATATGCCATCGAATCTTTGTCAAATGCGCTCAGTAGAAGTCATTTGAAGTGATTTTACAAATTATGGACACAAGTTTTCCGGAGTTGGCGATTGTCCTTTAAGGCTTATTTCATATAAAATTATGTTTTATGCGGACCTGGGAACGGATTAACCTCATTTTAATGGTTTCTTATGGAAAATAAATGTTTGGAAGAGGAACTTTTTGCCTTACACACACTTTCTGGGAACCAATTAAGTTTGTGAGCTGAGGTATCACTGTAATGTGATGTTAATTTGGTCCAAATTGAAAAAGCTTGGCAGCCTCGTCCATTTGTAATACGGCTGCAGCGTTTTGGGAACTCCAAGCAGGTCGCCATCTTGAAGCAGCTCTCCGCAAAAAAAAACCACAAAAAACTGGGCTCCTACCTCAGCGCCCAAGTGTGCATTTGCGTGGAGGAGCCCAAGTTCCTCAGACAATGACTGCCCCCACCACCACCTCATGTTTGGGACTAGCAATGCGTGAGATCAATTAGCACTGGTTGAGAGGAGGCCCTGAAAGGAGCGGAGGTGACCCCGTCACGGCCCCGGGGGGACGCTTGTGTTTCGGTCGCTCACGGTAGACGAGCCCTTGGTAGTCCACACGGGGCCAGCGACGCACAGGCCTCGAAATGACTCCCCCCCCTCCCCCAGTCAAGGTGGACTACGGTCACCTTCCTCTCGCTATCTTGCTAATCCTTCACCCCTGAGGTGCGGACAAGGCCGGACCCTTTGGGGGTCCTTGGCCCGTTCGATAGTGGCCGGATTAGGCCCGCCTGCCCGAAAACGCAGACTCAGCTGTAAACCCGCCCCAGCACCCCGTGACCCAGTGCCCCCCCCCCCCCCCCCCCCCTGCGCTTTTGTGTTGGCGTCCCCGCTGAGTGCGAACGTGAACAACATGTGACGTCTTGGCCGCAGTTGATGGTTTCGCTCGCATGAACGGAGGGCGTACGAGGGGGCGGGGGGGCGCTCGCAGGCCATGGAGACTGTAACGAGACTTCTCCATTGTGGCGTTTTCGGGATCGGCTTTGTGCAAGCGCCCCTGAATTTGTCGCTCGTTACGTGTGAGCAATTGGAACCCCCCCCCCCACCCCTATTGAACTTTTTGACCTTTCACCTCACACCCCTCCTTTCGCTCCGTTACTCTTCAGCGAGGTCGTTTTTCAAGCAGGGGTCATCAATGGGCTTGTTTCCTGCCAGGGATCGTCGGGTTTTTCGCCCCGAAGGGTCGGACCACTAAGAACTCACCCCCGCACCTCCTCCCGCATTGGTGATTTGAGTATTTTTGTTTGTTTTGCGCTCGGGTTTGAGCTGCTGAGCCCATGTTGACGTTGCTTTTTGGCTTCGAAGCGAACAAGTCAGGCTTTATTGATTTTTCTCTGTCGCGCCGTCTTCACCGGAGGCCAAAAACAACGACGGGCAAGGACTCGCCGGGTCATCGTCGCCGAGTGATCATGGTCACCCACTCCGGGGAGGTTTTAGCAATGAATGCAACCTGACACCCTAAACCTGCGCACACACATACCCTTAAAAAGTCGCAGCATGAAATCAGCTTTAAGCACAATAGGGATTGAAGGGGAGCTCTTTGGCGTAGCTTTACCCCCCCTCCCCCTCTTAGCCCACTCCCCTTTCACACACACCCATTAGAGTTGATGGGCTACTAGTTCGTGCGCACTGGTACCAGCGAGCAGCAGGGAGCGGGTTCAGGATATGAGTGGAGCGTTAAAGGAGGGGGGGGGGGGGCAGGGTGGGGGCTTCCCTTCTCAGTGCGGCGGTTTTGTGAGCGGCGCTAATACTCAGCTAATTACAAGGACATACTTGAACAGCAAGCATGTCTCCTTCCTTTTCTTGGAAAATCCGCTCACCGTGGAATTAGGCGTCGGGGGGAAAAGCAAGAGTAATAATAAAGGTGGTCCTTCCCACCTCCTTTATAAGCAAAGCCCCCTATCCCGCCCCCCTCCCCTCCGGATGGATACAATGATTGGATTTTTCTCCATTTAAGTCAGCCAAGCCCGACATGACCCCCGCTTAATGGCCGTCCGTCCTCTTGGCTTTGACCCGTAGCAAATATTTGTTATGCGCCGAGTCTTCACAAATAGTTGACGTGTCCGTCATCCTCAAACGGCCATCTTGTTTTTGACGCCAGCGGTGTGCCAAAAGTTCCGCTTCTGTAGGTTCAAGTTCACTTTGGGTCCAGTCAGCCAACCACGTTCAAAGTTTTGTATCTACAGACACAGATTGAGTCATAAAAGCTTTGATTTTTAAATAACATGGAATTTTTTTGGGGGAAAGTTCGTGTCTGGTTCGAGGTTTGCAATGTAGAGCGCTGTAGACCCAAGCGGCAGAGAGAGGGGGAGAAAGACAGAGTTGTCGAGTCGGAGAGTCACAGAAACCGAGAGTCACAGAGTCACAGAGACCGAGAGTCAGACCGACTGATCGAGAGTCAGACCGAGAGACAGAGAGTCAGACCGAGAGTCAGATCGACTGACCGAGAGTCAGACCGACTGATCGAGAGACCGAGAGTCAGATCGACTGACCGAGAGTCAGACCGACTGATCGAGAGTCAGACCGACTGACCGAGAGACCGAGAGTCAGACCGACTGACTGAGAGACTGACAGAGAGTCCGACAGACGGAGAGACCGACAGACGATAGAGAGTCCGACAGATGGATAGACCGACAGGAAGTCAGACAGACGGAGAGACCGACAGATCGACAGAGGTCTGAGAGACTGAGAGACCTCGAGAGACCTAAAGAGACCTAAAGAGACCGAGAGACACCTAAAGAGACCTAGGGAGACCTAGAGAAATCTCGGGAGACGTACAGAGAGACCTAGAGAGACCTAAAGAGACCTTGGGAGACTTAGGGGACCTAAAGAAACCTAGAGAGACGAACAGAGAGACCTAGAGACAGAGAGAGAGAGAGACAGAGACGTAAGGATAGCACAGCTGTGCTCCTCCCGGCGGGCAGAGCACGAACCGTCCCTCATCACGAGATCATTGAAGGCCGGCCCGGGTGGCCGCCGTTTGTACAACGGGAGGCGTCGAGAAGCTAACTCAATTAGCATCGCCTGGAGAGGGCGCACTAATTGCTAACTAGGCCTCAGCCCGCGATGGCACGTTTGGATTGCGTCTATACCAGTATGCAGTACGCAACGGGGGATTTAATAACGGCAATATTCACGAAGGAGCTCTGAGGACATTTGAAGAAACTTTGCTTATTATTATTCGCTGGTAAAGACTTGCCATCCGCGCAACCGTCACAGATTCTGTCCGGGTGTGCCAACACGCAAGCGCGGGCGGCGACCAAACACTTTGGAAGCTTTTATGTTGTTTTTCTAAGTGGCCGTTTTGCTGCGCGCCACAATGGAGGGCCTAATGCGGATTTGTTTAGAGAGCTGCCTAATTGGAGTGGGATGCTCTAATTGTGCCTCTTTCATTGAGGGGGGAGTTGTTGCAGGGGGAGGGGTGGCATTAGCCTGTAGCGTCACCTGCCCTTTGCGCCGCGTGTGCAATCGTCAAGTGCGCCATCGCACGGCGCCGCGATGACCATAAAAGGCATCGGCATCCTCCCAGCCGTCCTCGCCGATGTTAATAGAGTCCCCCCCGGAGTCTATTTGGCTCTGTTTTCTTTCGTCGATCTGTCCAGACCAAATGAAGCCGGCACACCTCAATAATAAATGCGCATGGGGACAGGTCGCAGCTTGGAAATGAAGCGGATTGACATGGGACAGGAGATGTGAGACAATCTCTTTTGGTCAATGGATGCTACAGCTTGGTGTTTGCTTTCAACATTTAGCCTGTAGCACACATGCACATTCCACCATGATGTCACTGATCCACTGGGGACAAGGACACTTTGATTTTCTTGTCTTTCATCTAGAACTGCTTCACACAACAAAGACGGTGCAAAAAAAGTGCTTAACTCACTTCTATTCACAAATGTATTCAGGAATAGAAAATATGACGTAGAGCGCCATTCCCAAATTTTTTTCCGGTTATGGATTTTTCTTTTTTGGGTGCCGATAAAGCGCTGGCCAGACCTCTGGCGATATTTTCGCCTTCCGCAAGGGGGTAGTTTTCCCTTCCCCCTCAATTTTAGCGCTTTGTTCCAGCTTCAGCTGTTGTTAAAGCGCTATATAAACCAGTCGCCTTTATTTGAAGCTCATATAACCCCAGACCCATATCATTTAGGAATTAACTCTTTTTTTCTGATGAATTTGTCATTTTGTTGTCATAATACATTTCATTTGTAAGCGGCTTACCAAAACTCTCAAGGTCACTTTACAGTCACAGGATAGGTTTCTCTGTGGGTGAGCAGCGGTGGTGTTCACTCAACCCGGAAGTAACTCAAATAGATAGAAAGCTAGCTAGCTAGCTAATAGATAATAATAATAATAATAATGCTACATTTAATTTCTAAGCGCCTTTCCAAACTTTCAAGGTCACTTTAAAGTCACAGGATACGTTTTTCTATCGGTGAGCAGCGGCAGCCACACGCAACCTGGAAAAAGATGAAATAGACAGACAGCTAGCTGGCTAGCTAATAGATAGCTAATAATGAGAATTTTGGTTGTTTTGATTTCAAGATGGCGCCGAGAGAGTGGATGCTTTTACAGCAGCTCCTGTATTTTGTTTTTCTACTTCTTCTTTTCCTTTCCTCTTCCTTTCACCACTTTGCTGCTGTGGAATCAGAAATCAGAAAAAAATTATTAGTCCCACAATGGGGACATTTGTAGTCCACAGCAGCAATTTGAAAGGGGATGGGGTGGAGGGGGTGAAAGGATAGAAAACAAGATATTCTAAGCATAACAAAATAAAAATGTCAACTGTATACTGTGCAAATGTAAATGTGCAAAACCGTTTCATAAAAAACTGTACATAGTGCAAGTATCAAGAAAGGCATATTGATATATTGCATCAACCCATATTTACAAGGGTCCATTTTTTCCCCCACATGTGATCATTGAGAATTGCAAAGCCTGACAGCAGTCTGTAGGAACGAGCGGCGGTACCTCTCCTTCTTGCATCGCGGGTGTAATAGTCTCTGGCTGAAGGAGCTACCCAGTGCTGTCAGGGTGGGCAGGAGGGGGTGGGCGGGACTGTCGATCATAGCTTTTAGTTTAGCTAGCGTCCGTCTGTTTCCTACATCCTCCAGAGAGTCTAGCGAGCAGCCCAGGACAGAACTGGCACTCTTGACAAGGCGCTCCAGTCTTTTCCTGTCCCGGGTGGTGATCCTGCCTGACCAGCAGACAATTCCATAGCGGATGGCTGAAGCCACCACAGAGTCGTAGAAAGTCTTTAGGAGTGACCCCTGAACTCCAAAAGACCGCGACTCTGTCCCCTTTTGATTAGGGTTTGTAGTCCAGTCCAGTTTATTGTTGAGAGTAACACCCAGGCACTTGTAGGAGGTCACCCTCTCAATGTCCGAACCCTGGATGTTCAACGGTGCAGGTGAGGATTGTTTCCTGCAGAAATCCACTACCAGCTCCTGGGTTTTCCCGGTGTTGATCTGGAGGTGATTCTGCTAGCACCAGTCCACAAAGTCGTTTGTCAGTCCCCCGTACTCCCGATCGTCTCCCTCTGTAATGAGGACGACAATGGCTGAGTCGTCTGAGAACTTCTGAAGGTGGCAGGTTGGGGTGTTGTAGTTGAAGTCTGAGGTGTTGAGGGTGAATAGGAATGAAGCCAGGATTGTCCCCTGCGGCGCTCCGGTGCTGCAGAGAAGCCTGTCCGACTCACAATTCTTTCTAATCTAATCTAATCTAATCTAATCTAATGTAATCTAATCAAATTAATCAAAATACAGTAAAGTCTCGTTATATCGATATTCAAGGGAGTCCGAAAAAATATCGATATAACCGGGACTATCGATATATCCGACCCTGTTTGCATGTAATTTTCTCAGTGCGTGCATAGAAATAGTATCGATATAACCGGGACTATCGATATATCCAATATCGATATAACGAGACTTTACTGTAATAAAACCTTTCCTTAAAAAGCGCATTTCCTTGTACTCAAAAACATCTTACAAGCGATTGAACCACGGGATGAAAAAAAGCGCATTTAAAATGGCAGACTTTTGCTGCCATTTTAACTAGCAGTTAGCGAGCCGCTGCCGCATTCCGCCGCCGAACGAGCGCTTGGCATCTTGCCGGGGGACAGTTATCATTTCACATTTAGCTGTCTGTCCGAGCCGCCGCGGCATGACTTTGGGGGTCGCCGTGTGACACACACACACACACACACACACACACACACACACACACACACACACGCACACACACACACACACACACACACACACACACACACACACACGTATACGCCCGCCCACGCTGCGCCTCCAGTGGGGCTGTAATAGCGGGTGTGAGTATATTAGTCGGTCCAGTCCAAGTGTTAAGTGCTAGCCTGGTGCGTGTGAGATCGATGTCAGGCGTGCTATCCTTCACACGTCGCCCGCAACAACGCACACGAACACGCATTGCTGGATGTCCCGAGGTCAGAGGGAACTGAAAGGCGTCTGTCCCTCAAATTTCACTTTGATGCTCTGCGTTACAGTGAGTGACACCTCGGCTTACGAACGCTTTATTCCGCGAACTTTTCGCCTCACGAACATTAAATTCGCGAGCTAACGAACTAGTTTTCGGTGGACGAACCAAATTACACGGAGCGCCACGGTGGCCGGCGGACTAGTTTTCCACACCAACTTTCTTTGAATGCACTCAGTGCAGACGAGTTTGTTATCGAGTGGGAAAAATGAGGGTTGAGCAGAAAAAAGAGATCATCGAAAAACAGCAATGAGGTGTGCGTTTGTGTGACTTAGCTGTTCCACTACCATTACATTGCTACCGTCCATTGACAACTACCATCACAATGGTAAATAAAAATGACTTTATTATACGATACAGTTTATTTCTTTAATCACATTCCAGTAGCACATTTATTCAACATAAAATAAGGTACATTTTGTGTAGTTTTAAGGGTTATTTAGTCGAAAATTATGTTTTATGGGGACCTGGGAACGGATTATTCTGATTTTAATGGTTTCTTATGGGAAACGAATGTTCGGCAGCAAACTTTTCGTCTTAGACACCCTTTCTGGGAACCAATTAAGTTTGTAAACTGAGGTATCACTGTATAGTACACTTTATTTTATCAATCACAATACAATAGCACATTTATTATACATAAAATAAGGTATATTTTGTGTCGTTTTTTTAGGCTTATTTAGTAGGAAATGGGGGCGGCCCGGTAGTCGAGTTGTTAGCACACCGGATTCACAGTGCAGAGGTCGCCGGTCCACGTCCCGGTCCGACCTCCCTGTGTAGAGTTTGCATGTTCTCCCCGTACCCGCGTGGGTTTTCTCCGGGTCCTCCGGTTTCCTCCCACACTCCAAAAACATGCATGGCAGGCAGATTGACCACTCCAAATTGTTCCTAGGTGTGAGTGTGAGAGTGACTGTTGTATGTCTTTGTGTGCCCTGCGATTGGCTGGCAACCAATTCAGGGTGTCCCCCGCCTCGTGCCCGAAGACAGCTGAGATTGGCTCCAGCACCCTAATGAGGAATAAGCGGTACGGAAAATGGATAGTAGGAAATGCTTTTATGCGTTTAATGCGTTTTATGTGGACCTGGGAATGGATTATTCTCATTATAATGGTTTCTCATGGAAAATGAATGTTCAGCAGACGAACTTTTCGTCTTATACACACTTTCTGGGAACCAATTAAGTTCATGAGCTGGGGTTTCTGTTTTTTTTTTTGTCTGTGCTGTCATCACGGACCCCTTTTCAACGCATAGAACAGTTTACTGTGTCCCAATTTTGCGGGTTTCATTTGCCATCTCCCCATTTTGATGACAAACAACAGCTTGACAACTCGATATTCACTTAAAAACACGGCCAGAGTTAGTTTTTTTAACGTTCTACATTGGACTTGGCGGCCATTTTAGTGGCAACGGGTATACATACCGGTTATCACACACATATTTGTTATGCCGTTTTAGGCACTCGCAACACACACAGAGCGACACGCAAAGCGGCATCAGGGGCTGCCGTAGAGTACGAGCGCTCCGTCAATACTCGGCCTGGACACTAAAATATCTGCTGTCTGTTGATGGACCCTGGCCTGTCTCCAGGGTCCATTAGCCTCACCAGGACATGCACGCAACGTCGTAACGGAGCATTTGCAGTCGATAAACGAGCACAACATTAATGAATAACTTGTTTTCAAATAAGAAGTCCAAAATGATAACCGTGATTGTGGTTTACGGGGGTTGGTAGACTAGCTAGCTAGCTAGCTAGCTAGCTTGAGCACAGCGCTCGACATGCTTGATTTGCTTTGGTGGGCCGAATAAAATGATGTGGCGGGTCAGATTTGGCCCCCAGGTCTTGATTTTTACACTTGTGATGCAAGGGATTTACCCGCTTGCTGAATAGAAAGAGAGTTAGCTAGCTAGCAGGCTAGCTCGATAGATGAACATGGAATTTCACAAGTTTGATTTGCTTTTGAGGGCCGAATGAAATGATGTGGCGGTCCAGATTCGGCCCCCAGGCCTTGATTTTTACACCTGTGATATAAAGGAGTTGCATGAATAGAAAGATAACTAGATAGCTAGCTTGACATGCATGATTTGCTTTCGTGGGCCATAAAATGATGTGATTTGGCTCCCAGGCCGACTTTGACAGCTATGATGCAAAGGATTTGCCAGCTAGCTGAATAGAAAGAGAGCCTGCTAGCTAGCCAGCTCGCTCGATAGAATGATGATAGAATTTCACAAGTTTTATTTGCTTTGGTGGGCTGAATAATATGAGGTGGCGGGCCAGATTTGGCCCCCGGGCCTTGACTTGGACATCTGCGATGTCAAGCATTAGCCAGCTAGCTGAATATTGCAAATTTCGCTATTGTGGGACTATTAAAAGCTTTCTGATTCTGATTTTGAATAGAAAGAGAGTTAGCTAGCTAGCTAGCTTGATAGATGAGCATAGAATTTCACCAGTTTGATTTGCTTTGGTGAGCCGAATAAAATGATGTGGCGGGTCAGATTTGGTCCCCAGGCCTTGATTTTTACACCTGTGATGTAGAGGATTTGCCAGCTAGCTGAAGAGAGAGAGAGATAGCTTTCTCAATTACTAGCTAGCTATCTTGAACACGGCGCTTGACTTGTTTTGGTGGGCCGTGTAAAATGATGTGGCAGGCCAGATTTGGCCCCGGCCCCTGACATTTGCACCTGTGATGAAAGGAATTAGCCAGCTAGCCGAATAGAAAGAGAGCTACCTAGCTTGCTGACTACCTAGCTAGCTTGAGCACAGCGCTTGACATGCTTTGGTAGGCCGAGTAAAATGATGTGGCGGGCCAGATTTGGCCCCGAGACCTTGACTTTGACACTTGTGACGTAAGGGATTTGCTAGCTAGCTGAATAGAAAGAGAGCTAGGTCACTTGCTAGCTATCTTGATAGATGAGCATGGCGTTTGACATGCTTGATTTCCTCTCGTGGCGTGAACATCGGGGCTAATGTCCTTTGCGAGTAACAGCGACCAATGGGGAGAGGGGGAGGGCGTCATTTCCAAGTACGCTCCATTCTGCCTGCTAGCATGGCGCGGCCGATGCGCGCAATTGAGCGTGAAACTTAAGCGGGACTACACCGGACGCACGTTGCCGCGCGGATGGCGGCTCATAAATATTTATTTGTGGAAAAGTGGATGTTTCATGTCGATATGGCGACTGTGTGCTTTGACGTTGCTGCGGAAAAAAATGCTTGTCGCTTTGTTGCGGGTGCGCAAGTGGGGGTGATGTCACACATGATCCTGAAGCTAAAATGGTGAGTTTGTTTTTTAAAATGGTGAATTTCTATATTTTTTTTCAAAATATATATAGAATGGTGATTTTCTTTTTTTTTTTTTTTACTAAATGCAATTTTAATTTCTTTTATCAATTTTCTAAAATGGCAGTTTTCTCAATAAAAAAATGTAAAATAGCAATTTTCTGAATCAACAAAAGAACAATTACTTCTGTTGAACCGTTACAAAAAGTTATGTTTCTAAAATGGTGAATTTCTAAATGTTTAAAACATTTTCTAACATGGAGACAGCTACACAGCTAATAGATAGCCAGCCAGAAAGCTACATAGCTAACATATAGCTAGCGAGATAGCCAGCCAGCCAGATAGCCATATAGCTAATATTTCTGGGTTGAGTGAATGCTAGCGCGTGTGGCTGCCGCTGCTCACCCACAGAAAAACTGATCCTGTGACTGTAAAGTGACCTTCAGAGTTTTGAAAAGTGCTTATAAATACAATGTATTATTATTAGTAGTAGCTTTCTATTAGCTAGCTGGCTTTCTATCTATTTGAGTTACTTACGGGTTGAGTAAACGCTGCCGCGTGTGGCTGCTGCTGCTCACCCACAGAAAAACTGATCCTGTGACTGTAAAGTGACCTTGAGAGTTTTGAAAAGTGCTTATAAATACAATGTATTATTATTAGTAGTAGCTTTCTATTAGCTAGCTGGCTTTCTATCTATTTGAGTTACTTACGGGTTGAGTAAACGCTGCCGCGTGTGGCTGCTGCTGCTCACCCACAGAAAAACTGATCCTGTGACTGTAAAGTGACCTTGAGAGTTTTGAAAAGTGCTTATAAATACAATGTATTATTATTAGTAGTAGCTTTCTATTAGCTAGCTGGCTTTCTATCTATTTGAGTTACTTACGGGTTGAGTAAACGCTGCCGTGTGTGGCTGCTGCTGCTCACCCACAGAAAAACTGATCCTGTGACTGTAAAGTGACCTTCAGAGTTTTGAAAAGTGCTTATAAATACAATGTATTATTATTATTAGCAGCTTTCTATTAGCTAGCTGGCTTTCTAACTATTTGAGTTACTTACGGGTTGAGTAAACGCTGCCGCGGGTGGCTGCTGCTGCTCACCCACAGAAAAACTGATCCTGTGACTGTAAAGTGACCTTCAGAGTTTTGAAAAGTGCTGATAAATACAATGTATTATTATTACTAGCTTTCTATTAGCTAGCTAGCTAGCTTTCTATCTATTTGAGTTACTTCCGGGTTGAGTGAACGCTGGCGCGTGTGGCTGCCGCTGCTTAGCCACAGCAGAACTGAGCCTGTGACTGAAAAGTGACATTGAGAGTTTTGAAAAGCGCTGAGAAATGAAATGAATTATTATTATTATTATTATTAAAACAATGCTCCTCTCTTATTTTCCGTGATTGTTAACGTCGTTAGACGGCGAATTAGCGCCACAAGGCCGTCATTGTTGGACCGGCTTTACCCAAAGAACAAAACAAAACCAACAAAGCCGCCAGTGAAACAATTGGAAGGCAATGACGGGAAGGAACATGTCGCTAACAAAGACGAGCTCGGCGTTTGTACGCTTTTTTTGTCGTTGTTGTCGAGGTTGACAGGCTTTGTTTGGCGTGACACCGCAGCCAAACCTTCTACTCTTCTCGCCGACGGATTGAAGGATCACGTGATCGGCGCTAGCGACTGTGCCGAGTAAACAGGTGAAACTATTTGCAAAGCGCCGTTCCAAGCGCGTCTTCTGCTTTAGGCCCCGCAAGATGGGATTTTCACGTCATCGCCAACTCATTGATTGGAATCACAGGTCATTTGGAATAGAATGGCGCCCCGGGGCGTCCTCTTTCATCTAGAACTGCTTCATGTCACAAAGAGCCTCTCTGTGTCTTTGGCTTGTCATATTATTATGTAGTTTTTGTTTTTTTTTTACTTCAAGATGGCTGCCGCGAAAGTGGCTGCCTTTCCAGCAGCTCCTGTATTTTTTTCAACTTCTTCGGATCGGTCGAGGTCCGGATTAACAACGGCCGCCATTGGTACTGTTGACCTTCAGGGTGCCAGTGGAAAATGGACTACTGTTGGTCGAAGAAGGAGAGGAGGGAGGTGTGCCCAGAGGAAAAGAGAGAAATGGAACGCCAAGAGTATACAACTTGGAATGTAGGAACAATGACAGGTGAAGGTCGAGAGCTGGTTGACATGATGCAGAGAAGGAAGGTAGACATACCGTGTGTCCCGGAGACCAGGTGGAAAGGAAGCAAGGCTAGAAGCTTAGGGTCAGGGTTTAAGTTGTTCTATCATGGTGAAGACAGAAAGAGAAATGGAGTTGGGGTCATCTTAAAAGAGGAGTTTGTTAGGAATGTCTTAGAAGTAAAAAGAGTATCAGATAGAATGGTGAGTCTGAAGCTAGAAATTGAAGGCGTGATGTTCAATGTTGTTTGTGGGTATGCTCCACAAGTAGGATGTGAGCTGGCAGAGAAGGAGAAATTTTGGTTGGACTTGAAGTCATACAGAACATCCCGAGAAGTGAGAGGGTTGTAATTGGTGGAGACTTCAATGGACATGTTGGCGCAGGAAACAAAGATGATGAGGAGGTGATGGGCAGGTTTGGACTTCAGATGAGGAACGCTGAAGGACAGAGGGTGGTTGACTTTGCTAAGAAAATGGAAATGGCTATTGTGAATATTTTCTTTCAGAAGAGACAGGAACATAGGGCGACCTATAAGAGTGGCGGCAGAAGTCCACAGGTAGACTATATTTTGTGTCAACTGCACCATTTAAAGGAAATCAGTGACTGCAAAGTAGTGGTTGGTGGGAGTGTAGCCAGACAGCATAGGTTGGTGGTGTGTAGGATGACGCTGGCAGTGTGGAAGATGAAGAAACCAAAGGCTGAAGTGAGGACAAAATGGTGGAAGTTGAAAATCGAAGAGGGTTGCATGACATTTAGGAAGGAGGTAAGACAAGCACTGGGTGGGCAAGAGGTCTTTCCAGTTGACTGGCAAACTACAGCGAACATAATCAGAGACACTGGTCGGAAAGTAATTGGTGTATCGAGTGGAAGAAAGGTAGATAAGGAGACTTGGGGGTGGAATGGGGAGGTGCAGGAGTGTATACAGAGAAAGAGGTTAGCAAAAAAGAAGTGGGACACTGAGAGGACGGACGAGAGTAGACAGCACTACAAGGAGATGCAGCGCACGGTTAAAGTAAAGGTGGCAAAGGCCAAACAAGAGGCCTATGATGACTTATATGCTCGGATGGACAGCAAGGAAGGTGAGACTGATCTTTACAGGCTGGAGAGACAGAGAGACTAAGATGGTAAGGACCTGCAGCAGGTTCGGGTGATTAAGGATAGAGATGGCAATGTATTAACAGGTGCCAAGATGGCAAGTGATGGCAAGATGGAAAGAGTACTTTGAAGAATTGATGAATGAGGAAAATGAGAAGGAACAAAGAGTAGAAGACGTGACTGTTGTGGACCAAGACGAAGGGGGGAAAGGCACTCGGGCCTTATGATTTACCAATCGAGGTATGGAAGTGTCTTGGAGAGGTGGCGGTGGTGTTCCTGGCTGGGTTATTCAACAAGAGCTTAGATGGTGAACAGATGCCTGAAGAATGGAGACGAAGTGTACTCGTTCCCATTTTTTAAGAACAAAGGAGATGTGCAGAGTTGGACTAATTACAGAGGAATAAAGTTGATGAGCCATACAATGAAACTGTGGGAAAGTGTAAGAGCAGCAGTATGGCTTCATGCCAAAAAAAGAGGACGACAGATGCAATGTTTGCTTTAAGAATGCTGATAGAGAAGTACAGAGAAGGTCAGAAGGAACTGCATTGTGTCTTTGTAGATCTGGAGAAAGCGTACGACAGGGTGCCCAGAGAAGAGCTGTGGCATTGCATGAGGAAGTCTGGAGTGACGGAAAAGTATGTCAGAGCGGTGCAAGACATGTATCGTGACTGTAAGACAGTTGTGGGGTGTGCTGTCGGTGTGACGGAGGAATTCAAGGTGGAGGTGGGACTCCACCAGGGGTCAGCTCTGAGCCCCTTCTTGTTTGCTATGGTGATGGACTGGCTGACAGACGATGTTAGACAAGAATCTCCTTGGACCATGATCGATGAGAAGGTTTCTTCAGCCGTCATCTGAACTTTTTTTTTTTGTTTTTGGTTCGTCCGCCGAAAACCCGTTGCCAGGATTATATTCTCGCAAATTTAATGTTCGTAAAGTGAAAAGTTCGTTAGCTAAAGCGTTGCTAAGCCGAGGTATGGCTGCATTTGCAAAGCCCATTGAGGACGTAAAGCGCGTGTGTGCGGCTATGATGTAAATTGCAATTTGGAGTTGATTGTATTGGGGAGGCGGCGGCAATCTTTTGTCAAGGCAATGTTCTCCATGGCCCCCCTCGCCGAGCGCGGCGCTCCCAATTTCACGGGCGCAGCTGGAGTCTTTTCAAGCGCATTGTTCGTCCTCGCCAATCGCGCCGCCGAAACAACCGCGGAGAGCGCCGCTTAATAAAAAAAAAAAAAAAAAAGACTTTTCACTTGTGCAACAAGCTGCTTTTTGCTGACTGCGAGTCAATTTGCTTCTTTCTGTCCAGCGCCAATCGGCTTGCGTTAAACGACACCCCTCCCCCCCAAAAGCCGCCAAATTTGCGTCGTTGGCATTGGGGAGGAGTTAAATAAATAAATTAAATAAAAGAAATCGCTCTATGCTATAAAAACGAAAATGTACCCTTATTTTCCGGAACTGAAAAGCCTTCACATTTTTCAAAAGTTCCTGATTTATTTATCTAGCTATTTAGCTAGCTATCTCACTAGCTAGCTATTTGCTATCTATTTGCTATCTAGCTCCCTGGCGGGCTATCTCGGTGGCTATCTATTGGCTATATCGGAGAATAAGAAGTTATCATATTTAAAAGTTTCATGCTGTTATATGATTAGTCAACATGTGTGACTCGAATACACAATTGAAGCACAGACAACCTGGGGTCAATCTGAGGTCAACAGACACAGCTTGTTAAACTGTCATCTTCATCTACGAGATCTGGCCTTGGTCAGAATTTTGGACTTGGGAAACTCCTTTATCACAGGAGCAATTTACGACTTCAAACCCCTTCACAGGAAGTGTTCATTAGCCAGGTTACAAATTTATCAGTTCATGGAAAAGACAATGTTTTATAGCTTACAACTGTTAGTGCTTAGAACTCAAGAGGGGTAGTATTATAAGCAATAAAAATAAGTTTTCCTAATGTATCACTTTAATGTGCATATACTCTCAATAACTAGCTTGGCAGAGGGCTGCAGAATTCAGGTGTCTGTCATGAATGGCTATGTCTCCTGCCGGCAGTAAAAGACAATCTTTTTGCCTTCGAGTCTTTGTCCACAGTGTCTGATCGAACATTTCTGACACTATCTATCTAGCTAGCTATTAGCTATCTATTGGCTAGCTAGCTTTCTATCTATTTGAGTTACTTCCGGGTTGAGTGAACGCCGCCGTTGCTCACCCACAGATAAACTTAACCTGTGACTGTAAAGTGACCTTGAGAGTTTTGAAAGGCGCTTATTATTATTATTATTATTACTATTATTATTATTATTATTATTATTATAATAAAGAACGCCGTCCTGACAGCGTTTGTCGGCCAGACGGACCGGCAGCCACCATTGGATCCACACGCTGAGCCTCTCTGCAGAGACCCTGACAACAAACGTTTTTTTTTTTTCCTCAGCGCTGATTAGTGAAAATGAAGCTTCATGAATCAATGATGCTTTCCATCCAAAATGGTTGACTTTTGGGCCAAAGCATTATGAGGCGCAGGCATAGGCCGGGAACCTGCGCAAAAAAGCATTGGCGAGCCATGTTATATCCATCTAGCTAATAAATAGCCAGCTACATATAATACATTGTAATAATAATACATTGTATTTATAATAATAATAATAATAATACATTTAATTTCTAAGCGCCTTTCAAAACTCTCAAGGTCACTTTAGTCACAGGATCAGTTTTTCTGTAGCTAGCTAGGGAGCTAATAGAAAGCTACTAATAATAACATTGTATTTATAAGCGCTTTTCAAAACTCTCAAGGTCACTTTACACTCACAGGATACGTTTTTCTCTGCGGGTGAGCAGCGGCAGCCACACGCGGCAGCGTTCACTCAACCCGGAAGTAACTCCAATAGATAGAAAGCTAGCTAGCTGATAGAAAGCTACTAATAATAATACATTGTATTTATAAGCGCTTTTCAAAACTCTCAAGGTCACTTTACACTCACAGGATACGCCAGCGTTCACTCAACCCGGAAATAACTCCAATGGGTAGAAAGCTAGCTAGCTGATAGAAAGCTACTAATAATAATACATTGTATTTATAAGCGCTTTTCAAAACTCTCAAGGTCACTTTACACTCACAGGATACGTTTTTCTCTGCGGGTGAGCAGCGGCAGCCACACGCGGCAGCGTTCACTCAACCCGGAAATAACTCCAATAGATAGAAAGCTAGCTAGCTGATAGAAAGCTACTAATAATAATACATTGTATTTATAAGCGCTTTTCAAAACTCTCAAGGTCACTTTACACTCACAGGATACGTTTTTCTCTGTGGGTGAGCAGCGGCAGCCACACGCGCCAGCGTTCACTCAACCCGGAAGTAACTCAAATAGACAGAAAGCTAGCTAGCAAGTTAATAGATAGCTAGCTAGCCAGCGAGATAGTTAAAAGATAGCTAGCTACATAGCTAATAGACAGCTATCGAATCAAGAAACACACTAAATGCACTTCAGCAATAGCTGAAGCCGGAACAAAGCGCTAACATGGGGGAAAAAAGGCACATGCTGCCCCTTTGCGGAAGGGAAAAACATCACCAGAGGTCTAACCAGCGCTTGGTTGGCACCCGTGCATGAAAAAAACCAAACCCGAACAAATTGGGGAATGGCGCTCGACGTCATATTTTCAATTCCTCAAGAAAGCTGTCCACTCCGCTTGTCCAGCCAGAATTGGATGACTCCGACATTTCCAAGATGGCGTCGAGCGCCGCGAGGGGGGCGTCTCCTTCGACCCCCGTGTGGATGCACTTTTTGACTGCGCAGTACCGCCTGTGACCTTCGGGTGGCAGCAGTGGCTGGCAGTTGACTGCGTCCAGAGAGGAAGACGCCGCCACCGCTGCTCGCTTGGGCCGACTCGACGTTGGCAAGCTTGTTCAACAGTCCACTTGCTTGCTTATCGGTGCGCCGCAGTCTTTCTCCGTCGTCCTCCATTTTGAGATGCGTTCACTTCCCCTCCACCGAATGGGAATTTCCTTCAATTGACTTGAAAACAAAAGCGAAAAATCGGCCATTTGATGCCACATTGTCGCCCCGGATGCTTTTGGATGAGTGATGGACGCTCTTAATTGATTGACCTCTCGTTATGGATTGCCTGGCGCTCACCCCCCCCCCCGTCCCACAGTCAATACCTCCAAGCCTTACAATTCCAAGTTGGTATGCGCGCGGGTGTGTGTGTGTGGGGGGGGGGGGGGGGGTGCGGGTGCTTTAAGAGGCGGAAGATATTGATCATACGCAGCCTTGTTGCAGAGTTTTACCGTCCTTCCAAACTGCTAGCATCATCAGCTCCACACATGCGCACACGCACGCACACACAAACACATGCACACACACACACACAAACTGGCTGATGCCGCTCTTCTCTTCCTCCTCTTCCTCTTGTCACTTTGTCCTTTTTGTCTCATTCCTGTGCGCGCGTGCGTGCGTGTGTGTGTGTGTGTATATGTTTTTTTATATTATTTTTTATATTGTCATTTTGTCCTTTTTGTCTCATTCATGTGTGTGAGGGTGTTTGTGTGTATGTGTGTGTGTTTATTTTATTATTATTACAGTAAAGTCTCGTTATATCGATATCGGATATATCGATAGTCCCGGTTATATCGATACTATTTCTATGCACGCACGGAGAAAATTACATGCAAACAGGGTTGGATATATCGATAGTCCCGGTTATATCGATATTTTTTCGGACTCCCTTGAATATCGATATAACGAGACTTTACTGTATTTTAATATTATTATCACTTTGTCCGTTTTGTGTTATTCTTCTTTTTATTTTATATTATTTTTTTATTGTTTGATTATTATTTTTATATCATTGTCACTTTGTCCTTTTTTGTCTCATTCCTGTGTGTGTTTTCTGTGTGTGTGGTTATTTTTATTTTATCTGATTTTTTTTTTGTTTTGTTATTTTTTTATTGTCACTTTGTCCTTTTTGTATCAGTCTTATTTTTATTTTATTATTTTATTGTCTTGTTATATTGTCATTTTATACTTTTTGTCTCAATCCTGTGTATGTGTTTATTTTTATTTTATTATTTTTTTTATATTATTGTCACTTTGTCCTTTTTGTCTCATTCTTGTGTGTGTTTTGTGTGTGTGTGCGTGTTTTATGTGTGTGTGTGTAGTTATTTGCATGCTTGAGCTGCAGATAAAGCCTAAATTGAGCTGTTTTGATTGTTCAGCGAGAGTGCCTGCAGCACATGGCAGGCCCCTCGGCTGAGGAGTGTGTATACACACACACACACACTCACATACACACACTCAAGCGCACGCACACACACACACACATGTACGCAGGCAGTACGGCGTATTTGTATTATTAAGTGGAGTTGGCAACGGCAGCGAAAATTCTTTTAATTACTCGTCAGAAGAATTTGTTGTCTGCATGAGGGGGGTGGGCGGGCAGGCGAGGGCACTCCTGCACGTCTTCATGTCTCAGCGCGGCTAATCTCGATTTCCACGTCTTGTCGTCGCGGCTCAGATTAGCTCGCGGGCCTTTCCTGCAAGGGCAGTGGACGACAGGAAGCCATTTTGAGAGGCGGCGGCAGCGTCACGCGGCCTGTCGTCCGTGGAATCGGCGCTTTGGGCTGTTTGGTATTTCCGCCATGAAGCCCAACAGGTCACGTTTTGTACAGTGATACCTCAGTTTACGAACGCTTTAGTTCACGAACTTTTCACCTTACGAACATTACATTCGCGAGGACATAATCTTGGCATACGAACTAGTTTTCTGTGGACGAACCAAGCCGCATGGGGCTGGCGGACGAGATGTCGGTGAAAGAACACCAAACCACTCGGTCGAACAGCACCACGATGGCTGGCGGGCTAGTTTTCGTCATTTTTGCAATTATTGGAGCGAAAAAGACTCCACCACAGGCTAGTGTTAAGCCGAAGAGGACGCAAAAGAAAATGATGGTCGAGCTGAGATCATCGAAAAACACTGAGATGTGCGTTTGTGTGACTTAGCGTCCCACTACCAATATGCTAAGTCGACCATTGCTACATGTGGCTATGTGTGTTTCTGTGTTGTCTCAGCAACGGTCTCAGGCAATAGAAGAGGTTGATTTGGATTCATGAAAAGCACTTAGCAGGGGACAGTGTGAGTGAGGGTATTATCACCGAGAAAGCACGGCAACTTCACTCGGATTTCATCAAGAGGCAACGACATCAACAACCATCACAAAGGTCAATAAAACGACTTGATTATACAGTACATTTTATTTCTTTTATTACAATACAATAGAACATTTATTATACTTAAATAAGGTGTATTTTGTATTGGTTTCAGGCTAATTTTGTGGAAAATTATGTTTTGTGGGGACCTGGGAATGGATTATTCTCATTTTAATGGTTTCTTATAGGAAATACATTTTTGGAAGACAAACGTTTCGCCTTACACACACTTTCTGGGAACCAATTAAGTTCCTCAATTGAGGTAGCACTGTATTTTGAATAGTTTTAAGGCTTACTTAGTCGAAAATGATCTTTTATGGGGACCTGGGAACGGATTATTCTCATTTTAATGGTTTCTTATAGGAAATACATTTTTGGAAGACAAACGTTTCGCCTTACACACACTTTCTGGGAACCAATTAAGTTCCTCAATTGAGGTAGCACTGTATTTTGAATAGTTTTAAGGCTTACTTAGTCGAAAATGATCTTTTATGGGGACCTGGGAACGGATTATTCTCATTTTAATGGTTTCTTATAGGAAATACATTTTTGGAAGACAAACGTTTCGCCTTACACACACTTTCTGGGAACCAATTAAGTTCCTCAATTGAGGTAGCACTGTATTTTGAATAGTTTTAAGGCTTACTTAGTCGAAAATGATGTTTTATGGGGACCTGGGAACGGATTATTCTCATTTTAATGGTTTCTTATAGGAAATACATTTTTGGAAGACAAACGTTTCGCCTTACACAAATTTTCTGGGAACCAATTAAGTTCCTCAATTGAGGTAGCACTGTATTTTGAATAGTTTGAAGGCGTACTTAGTCGAAAATGATGTTTTATGGGGACCTGGGAACGGATTATTCTCATTTTAATGGTTTCTTATAGGAAATACATTTTTGGAAGACAAACGTTTCGCCTTACACACACTTTCTGGGAACCAATTAAGTTCCTCAATTGAGGTAGCACTGTATTTTGAATAGTTTTAAGGCTTACTTAGTCGAAAATGATGTTTTATGGGGACCTGGGAACGGATTATTCTCATTTTAATGGTTTGTTATAGGAAATACATTTTTGGAAGACAAACGTTTCGCCTTACACAAATTTTCTGGGAACCAATTAAGTTCCTCAATTGAGGTAGCACTGTATTTTGAATAGTTTTAATGCTTACTTAGTCGAAAATGATGTTTTATGGGGACCTGGGAACGGATTATTCTCATTTTAATGGTTTCTTATAGGGAATACATTTTTGGAAGACAAACTTTTCGCCTTACACACATTTTCTGGGAACCAATTAAGTTCCTCAATTGAGGTAGCACTGTATTTTGAATAGTTTTAAGGCTTACTTAGTCGAAAATGATGTTTTATGGGGACCTGGGAACGGATTATTCTCATTTTAATGGTTTCTTATAGGAAATACATTTTTGGAAGACAAACTTTTCGCCTTACACACATTTTCTGGGAACCAATTAAGTTCCTCAATTGAGGTAGCACTGTATTTTGAATAGTTTTAAGGCTTACTTAGTCGAAAATGATGTTTTATGGGGACCTGGGAACGGATTATTCTCATTTTAATGGTTTCTTATAGGAAATACATTTTTGGAAGACAAACGTTTCGCCTTACACACATTTTCTGGGAAGCAATTAAGTTCCTCAATTGAGGTAGCACTGTATTTTGAATAGTTTTAAGGCTTACTTAGTCGAAAATGATGTTTTATGGGGACCTGGGAACGGATTATTCTCATTTTAATGGTTTCTTATAGGAAATACATTTTTGGAAGACGAACTTTTCGCCTTACACACATTTTCTGGGAACCAATTAAGTTCCTCAATTGAGGTAGCACTGTATTTTGAATAGTTTTAAGGCTTACTTAGTCGAAAATGATGTTTTATGGGGACCTGGGAACGGATTATTCTCATTTTAATGGTTTCTTATAGGAAATACATTTTTGGAAGACAAACGTTTCGCCTTACACAAATTTTCTGGGAACCAATTAAGTTCCTCAATTGAGGTAGCACTGTATTTTGAATAGTTTGAAGGCGTACTTAGTCGAAAATGATGTTTTATGGGGACCTGGGAACGGATTATTCTCATTTTAATGGTTTCTTATAGGAAATACATTTTTGGAAGACAAACGTTTCGCCTTACACACACTTTCTGGGAACCAATTAAGTTCCTCAATTGAGGTAGCACTGTATTTTGAATAGTTTTAAGGCTTACTTAGTCGAAAATGATGTTTTATGGGGACCTGGGAACGGATTATTCTCATTTTAATGGTTTGTTATAGGAAATACATTTTTGGAAGACAAACGTTTCGCCTTACACAAATTTTCTGGGAACCAATTAAGTTCCTCAATTGAGGTAGCACTGTATTTTGAATAGTTTTAATGCTTACTTAGTCGAAAATGATGTTTTATGGGGACCTGGGAATGGATTATTCTCATTTTAATGGTTTCTTATAGGGAATACATTTTTGGAAGACAAACTTTTCGCCTTACACACATTTTCTGGGAACCAATTAAGTTCCTCAATTGAGGTAGCACTGTATTTTGAATAGTTTTAAGGCTTACTTAGTCAAAAATGATGTTTTATGGGGACCTGGGAACGGATTATTCTCATTTTAATGGTTTCTTATAGGAACTACATTTTTGGAAGACAAACGTTTCGCCTTACACACATTTTCTGGGAACCAATTAAGTTCCTGAATTGAGGTAGCACTGTATTTTGAATAGTTTTAAGGCTTACTTAGTCGAAAATGATGTTTTATGGGGACCTGGGAACGGATTATTCTCATTTTAATGCTTTCTTATGGGAAATAAATGTTTGGCAGAAGAACTTTTCGCCTAACACACACTTTCTGGGAACCAATTAAGTTTGTAAGCTGAGGTGTCATTGTATCTGGTTTTCATTCCAAATAAGAATAAGAATACAACGTTAATATGATTAGCATCATCAAAGTCGTCTTGGTTTTGAAAAAAAAAAAAAAACAATGAGGAATTGAAGATAAAGTGACAGAAGGGATTTTTTTTGTGTTTGGTGGCAATTCACAATTGTGACTGGATGTTTTGTGGAGTGGTATTTGATTTTATTTCACCCCCCCCCCCCCCCCCAATTCCCCCTTAGCACCAGAGCGGCAGCGCTAGCATGCAATTATCGAAACGGCCACTCAAAAATCAACAGCAAACGATTTGGCTCCCACTTTTGACAGGAGACGAGGAGGCTTTGCTTCCCGTGTCCTTGTGCGCGCCGGCCAAAAACCACCAGCGGCGGCAGCGGCGGCGGACATTGTTCTCCGGAACACGCGTGTGTGCCCTGCTTGCGTGTGCGTGCGCGCGGCGGGGATGATGCCTGGCGAGGTGGATAAAGTGGTGCTATTGTAATTCGATAGATTGCTTTCCCTTAGATAATCTGCCTTAAACAGATGATCATTTGGGGAGTAGATTTGATTGATGCGGGACAGCGAGTGAGGACGGCCCGGAAACCCACGTGTGCCTATTTTTACCCCCCCACCCCCGTGCCCCCCTCGCCGATGGCCGACAACAGACTCTGTGGGCGAGCCATCGTTTGAAAAAAAAAAAAAAAAAAACAGGATTGTTTGGAGGACACTTGGCCGCCGATAAAATTAACAACGTGCGCTTCTATCGGGAGGCCTCAGCATGCCCCCAACCGATTCCCTCATTTACCGTATTCTCACGACCAAAGGGCGCACCGTGTGAAAAGGCGCAGTCTCATTTATATGTGCCATTTCTGTATTTAACATACACATTGGGCGTATACCAGTACATATCATCTACTGCCATACGTACGTCCGCCTCTCAACAACACACAGGCATACAAGTGTGTATACAGTGAGACCTCAACTTACAAACACCTCAACTTACAAACTTTTTGTCTTACAAACGTCAAATTTCGGAAAATTAAACCTTATAATAAGCACTATTTTCATAATACACACCCACCACGGCTGGCGGAGTGATCTTCAGCGGAAGCACACGACCGAACAGCACCAGAGGTTAAGTTACCAACAGTCCTTATGGAAGGTGATTCTCCTTCCATAAGCCATCAACGACCATTAAAAAGGTAAATAAAACTTTATTTTACAGCACAGTTTATTTCTTTAATTACAGTCGTCATGTAATGCGCCTCTCTTTCCAAACAGCAATTCTCTTTGACCTTCGACCTCCAACGCCATTCCATCAAGCCATAAATGACCATCACAAATGTAAATAAAGTGACTTTATGATACAATGCAGTGTATTTATTTCATTACAATACAATAGCACATTTATTATACAGAGAATAAGGTATGTTGTGTGTAGTTTTAAGGCTTATTTAGTTGAAAAATATATTTTATGGAAACCCGGGAACGGATTATTCCCATTTTAATGGTTTCCTATGGGAAATCTTTTTTTGAGATACACACTTTTCGCCTTACACACTCTGTCTGGGAACCAATTAAGTTCGTAAGTTGAGGTCTCACTGTATTTATAAAAACAGATCGGGAGCAAAACTGAGTTTGGTAGTGCTTTATTTATGAATTACAAAGTAAGAACATTTTGTAATCATAACTCAATTGGCGTCGGCATGGTAAAAACAAGCACATTACCGGTAACTGTCAGTCATCAAACCCATCAAAGTCCTTATCCTCCGTCTCAGAATCGAACGGCTACGCTAAACCAACGCGGCAGGTTCGCTTTCCTCACGGTCAGTCACTTTCTGTGCCTCCTCGGAAATGATGCCGGCTTTTCCGAAAGCTCGAACCACCGTGCTAGCAGACACGTTAGCATCCAAGCATCCACAAACCATTGGCAAACTGTGGCGTAACATTCAGCCCTTTTCGTTTGCCTTAATAATGACGCCTGCTGGACAAAGTCTTTCTTTTAAAAAAATCACCATCGGCGGGAGTTTCTCTCCGTTAGCATGGCAGCCAAGCACAACAGGAAACGAAGCCTTTTCGCCAGCTTTTCAGAATAATTCGCCGGACGTTGCTGCGCTGTTTTATAAAACGTCAGCACCAAGACGGACCTCCTTGGAAAGCCTTCAGTTTAAACTGAGCTTCATAACCATGACTCTTTGCCATTTTCTGAGTTGTTAAAACCGCAATGTTCTGCATAAAGCACATACCTGTTCTTGTATACACAAACCACGCCCACACATCCCCCCCCCTCATATTCTCTAACACGTCCGCCTCATGGTGGCCTTTAATACGTCCACACTACAGGGCGCACCGCACATTTTCAAAAAAGTCGGAGACGTTATATGCGCCTTATGGTTGTGAAAATACAGTATTTAAGAATATACAGTGATACCTCAGCTTACGAACTTAATTGGTTCCCAGAAAGTGTGTGTAAGGTGAAAAGTTCGTCTTCCAAATATTTATTTCCCATAAGAAATCATTAAAATGAGAATAATCTGTTCCCAGGTCCCCATAAAAAAATAATCTTACTAAATAAGCCTCAAAACTACATAAAATATACCTTATTTTATGGATAATAAATGTGCTATTGGCTTGTAATGAAAGAAATAAACTATACTGTACAATAGTCGTTTTATTGACTTTTGTGATCGTTGATATAGTTCCCTCTTGATGATATATACAGTGATACCTCAGTTTACGAACTTAATTGGTCCCCAGAAAGTGTGTGTAAGGCTAAAGTTCGTCTGCTAAACATTTATTTCCCATAAGAGACCATTGAAATTAGAATAATCCGTTTCCAGGTCCCCATCAAACAATTTTTGACAAAATAAGCCTTAAAAATACACAAAATATACCTTATTTTATGTATAATAAATGTTATTGTTTTTTATACTGTATAATAAAACCACTTTCTTGACCTTTGTAATGGTCGTTGATGTAGTTGCCTCTTGTTGATATCCGAGTCAAGTTGCCGTGCTTTCTCGTCAATAATACCCTCACTCACACTGTCCCGTGCTAGCTGCTTATCATTAATCCAAATCAACAGAAGTTTCTATAACCTCTTCTATTGCCTGAGACTGTTGCTTAAACAACACACAAACACCTTTAAAAGTGTCCTTGTTCTTAGGGATGGTAGCAATGGTCGACTTAGCGTCCTGGTACTGGGACGCTAAGTCACACAAAGGCACACCTCGTTGGTGTTGTTCAATGATCTTCTTCTGCTCGACCGCTATTTTCTTTTGTGTCCTCTTTGGCTGAACACTAGCTGAGGTGGGGTCTTTTTCGGTCCCATAATAACAAAAGTACTCCACTCGATAACAAACCACATCTGCACTCAAAGAAAACTAGTCCGCCACACACCGTGGCGCTGTGTGGTTTGGTGTTCGTCCACCGAAAACTAGTTTGTATGCCAAGATTATATTCTCGCGAATTTAATGTTCGTTAGGCGAAAAGTTTGTGAGCTAAAGCGTTTGTAAGCCGCGGTATCACTGTATATTCTGCCTCATTGTCATAACGGTTTCCTCTCGGGGGCCATTTTGAATTTGGCAAAGCCATTACAATGTTTCATCCCCTCCACATTTTATATCCAGAGCGCCGATAAATTAATGAATAACTAGTTTTCAAATTTCAAGTCAAGAATAAGAACTGTTTTTGTCACTTCTATGGTTACAATTGGAAATTTTGGTTGAGACTTCAGCAAGCATCATGGGATTTGACATGCTTAATTTGCTTTCGTGGGCCGAGTGGAATGATGTGGCAGGCCAGATTTGGCCCCGGGGCCTTGACTTGGACACCTGTGATCTAAGGGATTAGTCAGATAGCTGAATAAAAGGAGAGCTAGCTAGCAAACTAAATAGCTCGATCGCTAGCTCACTAGCTCGATGGATGAGCATGGAATTTCAAAGTTTAATTTGCTTTCGCGGGCTGAATAAAATGATGTGGCGGGCCAGATTTGGCCCCAGGTCCTTGACTTGGACACCTGTGATGTAAGGTATTAGTCAGATAGCTGAATTAAAAAGAAAGCTAACTAGCTCGCTAGTTAGCTCGCTCGATAGATGAGCATGGAATTTCACAAATGTGATTTGCGTTGGTGGGCCGAATAAAATAATGTGGCGGGCCAGATTTGGCCCGTGGGCCTTGATTTTAACACCTGTGATGTAAGGGATTAGCCAGCTAGCTGAATAGAAAGAGAGCTAGCTGGCTTGCTAGTTAGCTCGCTCGATAGATGAGCATGGAATTTCACAAATGTGATTTGCGTTGGTGGGCCGAATAAAATAATGTGGCGGGCCAGATTTGGCCCGTGGGCCTTGATTTTAACACCTGTGATGTAAGGGATTAGCCAGCTAGCTGAATAGAAAGAGAGCTAGCTGGCTCGCGATTTAGCTCGCTCGAATGATGAGCATGGAATTTCATAATTTTGATTTCATTTTGCGGGCCGAATAAAATGAGGTGGCGGGCCCTGTTTGGCCCCCGTGCCTTGACTTGAACATCTTTGAGGTGAATTGAGCTGCTTCTTTATTTGGACGCAAGTTGTCTATTCTCGCCATCTTTTCCCAAATTTTGTGTCCCCTCTGGGATGGGGGAGCATCTCAAGGGAAGACACCTTTTTCCTCCATCGTCATCCTCCTCCTCCTGGCGATCGTCCTTCCGCAGCGACATAATCCTTCGCTCGAGCCGCCCGGTTGCCGTAGAAACGTCAATAACATTCCTGCTGGACAACATCTTAGCGTCGCTTCCAAGCGCTCCGGGAGAAAAGCGTATAAGCCCCTTCGGCCGCCGTTGCCGCTCCCCCTCCCACCCAAAATGGCGGCCGTGCCCTCCCTTTGAAACGTTTAAAGCTCACGAGAATGCAATTCTGAGGTCATTCCCAAAGTGATCAGAAATTAAAGTACAGTGATAGCTCGGTTTACGGACCCCTTGGCTTGCTGAACTTTTTGGTTTACGAACGTTAAATTTCAGAAAATTTTACTTTGGTATACAAACTATTTTTCGAGATACACACGGAGCGCCACAATGAGTCATTCACAAACGAGCCCGTTCTCCTAACAAGAAAATGGCATGCCGGCTTGTTTTGGTCCTCTATTCCCCGCCCCCAGTCTTCGGTTAAAGCCACGTGATTGGTCAAGAACGCAGCAGTAAGGGGTGGGGGGGGGGAGGTTACAGACAGAGAGAGAGAGAGTGAGGACATTTTCCAAAAAATAAAATAGCACCGACTTTTTTTTGGGCATTTTTTAAAAATTAGAACATCACAATTTTAGAAAATTAAAAAACTTAGAAAATCCCAATTTCAGAAGATTTTTTAAAAATTAGAACATCACAATTTTAGATTTTTTTTAAATTTAGAAAACAAAAATTTTAGAAAATTTAAAACATTTAGAAAAATATCCATTTTTAAACTTTCCCAATAATTTAGAACATCCCAATTTTACACAATTTTTAAAAATGTAGAAAATATTGCCAAAATAATGCCATTTTTGGCTATTTTAAAAAATGTAAAAAAAATGCCATTTTTGGCCATTTTTAAAAATGTAAAATATTGCCATCTTAGAAAATATAAAAATTAGAAAATCGCGATTTTGCACCATATTTTAAAAAAAAATTGAAAGTCACAATTTTAGAAAATAAAAAAAAACAATCTTTGAACATTTTCAAAAAGGTAGATTATTGCCATCTTAGAAAATGTTAAAAACATTTAAAATCACAGTTAAAAAAAAGAAAATCGCCATTAATAACATTTTCAAAAATTTATAAAATCATAATTTTAGAAAAAAAATCACAATTTCAGAACATTTTTTAAAATTAGAAAATCACAATTTTAGAATTTTTATTTAATTTAGAAAATCGCCATTTGAAAACATATTGAAAAATTTTGAAAATCACAATTTTGGAAAATCTTTAAAAATGTAGAAAATTGCCATTTTTGACCATTTTTAAAAATGTAAAGAAGATCGGCATTTTAGAAAATATAAAAATTAGAAAATCGTGATTTTGAACCATTTTTAAAAATAAATTGAAAATCGCATTTTTAGAATTTTTTTTTTTGAACATTTTCAAAAAGGTAAAACATTTCTTTAGAAACCTAAGAAAATGAAAAAACCTTAAAACCTTAGAAAATGTTAAAAACATTGAAAATCGCAGTTAAAAAAAAGAAAATTTCCATTTTAGAAAAAAAATCTCAAATGTAAAATCCCCATTTTAGAACATTTTCAAAAAATTAGAAAATAACAATTTTAGATAATAAAAAAAAATAGAAAATTGCCAAAAATTGCCATTTTAGAAAAAAAAAATGTAAAATGTAAAATCCCCATTTTAGAACATTTTCAAAAAATTAGAAAATCACAATTTTAGATAATAAAAAAAAAATAGAAAATTGCCAAAAATTGCCATTTTAGAAAAAAAAATCTGAAATGTAAAATCCCCGTTTTAGAATATTTTCAAAAAAATTAGAAAATCACAATTTTAGATAATAAACAAAAAATAGAAAATTGCCAAAAATTGCCATTTTAGAAAAAAAAATGTAAAATGTAAAATCCCCATTTTAGAACATTTTCAAAAAATTAGAAAATCACAATTTTAGATAATAAAAAAAAATAGAAAATTGCCAAAAATTGCCATTTTAGAAAAAAAAATGTAAAATGTAAAATCCCCATTTTAGAACATTTTCAAAAAAATAGAAAATCACAATTTTAGATAATAAACAAAAAATAGAAAATTGCTAAAAATTGCCATTTTAGAAAAAAAAATGTAAAATGTAAAATCCCCGTTTTAGAACATTTTCAAAAAATTAGAAAATCACAATTTTAGATAATAAACAAAAAATAGAAAATTGCCAAAAATTGCCATTTTAGAAAAAAAATGTAAAATGTAAAATCCCCATTTTAGAACATTTTCAAAAAATTAGAAAATCACAATTTTAGATAATAAACAAAAAATAGAAAATTGCCAAAAAATGCCATTTTAGAAAAAAAAATATAAAATGTAAAATCCCCATTTTAGAACATTTTCAAAAAATTAGAAAATCACAATTTTAGATAATAAACAAAAAATAGAAAATTGCCAAAAATTGCCATTTTAGAAAAAAAAATCTAAAATGTAAAATCCCCATTTTAGAACATTTTCAAAAAATTAGAAAATCACAATTTTAGATAATAAACAAAAAATAGAAAATTGCCAAAAATTGCCATTTTAGAAAAAAAAATGTAAAATGTAAAATCCCCATTTTAGAACATTTTCAAAAAATTAGAAAATCACAATTTTAGATAATAAACAAAAAATAGAAAATTGCCAAAAATTGCCATTTTAGAAAAAAAAATGTAAAATGTAAAATCCCCATTTTAGAACATTTTCAAAAAATTAGAAAATCACAATTTTAGATAATAAACAAAAAATAGAAAATTGCCAAAAATTGCAATTTTAGAAAAAAAAAAGTAAAATGTAAAATCCCAATTTTAGAATATTTTCAAAAAATTAGAAAATCACAATTTTAGATAATAAAAAAAAAATAGAAAATTGCCAAAAAGAACATTTTTTAAAAATTGGAAAATCACTATTTTGGATTTTTTTTTTAGAAAATCGCCATTTGTGAACAAATTCAAAAATTCAATAGCTAACAGCGCTACTGCCCAAAGTCCACATACGGGCCCAGCATACATTAGCTCTCCGCCCAAATGCCAATCCGGACGGCCAAGGAGACCAACGCGTTTGACTGACGCCACGTCGGATTCCATATCGATGGCGAGCTCGCCGGGAAGGTGACAAGTGAGGACGCGGCAGTGTGTGCGTGTGTGTGCGTGTGTGTGTGTGTGTGTGTGTGTGTGTTAGGGCGATAAAGCCGCTGTCTGGGTGACGGCAGCTTGAGATTGTCCTGTGGACAGACCTGTCATCATCCCAGTCAAATTATTCTGATTGGTTGCTGATTTTCCCAGTGGCGTCTTTGCGGGAGGGTGTGAGGGTTGGCGGTCGGGTGATTGAGATCCCGGTTGTCTGGCATTTGTGCATACGTGATTTGGCCGACTGGCCGTTTGCCTTTTGTGTGATTTCCTGCCGGAATCTCCCCATGTTATCGCCCCCACCACCACCCCAAAGGTGTTGCCGTGGCGACGTGCCGACATCTAATCACTTGATGTGATTTGTGCGGGTAAAACAAATGATGAGAGAGGAGGACTCCACACCCGCCTCCCCCGACCTCCGCCGCCCCCCGCTGAGTGTGTGCGGCTTGATTCTGGCGCTCTCGGCGGCCTCCAAATCAGCGGCGTGAAGATCCCGCTGTCCTATTTAGACGGCCGCAAACTGTTTTGCTTGACGCATTTGTTTCCATATGGCCGAGGTAGGGGTGGGGGGGGGGGGGGTGTTAAGTCTTATCTGACGATTGCTCAATGTCAAATCTCCCCCTCCCCTCACTTCCTGTTTCTAAAAGGTGCCATTTTGGCCATTTTTCGACATGGCAAAGTGACGTTAGTACTCCTTGCGATACAGTGATACCTCAGCTTACGTACTTAATTGGTTCCCAGAAAGTGCGTGTAAGGCGAAAGGTGTGTCTTCCAAACATTTATTTCCCATAAGAAACCATTAAAAATGAGAATAATCCGTTCCCAGGTCCCCATAAAACGTAATTTTCTACTAAATAAGCCTTAAAACTACACTAAATATCCCTTATTGTATGTATAAGAAATGTGTTATTGTATTGTAATGAAAGAAATAAACTGTACTGTATAATCAAGTGGTTTTATTGACCTTTGTTATGGTCGTTTATGTAGTTGCCTCTTGATGATATATATAGTGATACCTCCGCTTACAAACTTAATTGGTTCCCAGAAAGTGGATGTAAGGCGAAAAGTTCATCTTCCAAACATTCATTTCCCATAAGAAACCATTAAAATGAGAATAATCCATTCCCAAGTCCTCATAAAACATAATTTTCTACTAAATAAGCTTTAAAATGATATAAAATAAACCTTATAGTATGTATAATAAATAAATATGTATAATAAATGTGCTATTGTAATGAAAGAAATAAACTACTGTATAATAAAGTCGTTTTATTGACCTTTGTCATGGTCGTTGATGTAGTTGCCTCTTGATGATATATATAGTGATACCTCCGCTTACAAACTTAATTGGTTCCCAGAAAGTGTGTGTAAGGCGAAAAGTTCATCTTCCAAACATTCATTTCCCATAAGAAACCATTAAAATGAGAATAATCCATTCCCAAGTCCTCATAAAACATAATTTTCTACTAAATAAGCTTTAAAATGACACAAAATAAACCCTATAGTATGTATAATAAATAAATATGTATAATAAATGTGCTATTGTAATGAAAGAAATAAACTACTGTATAATAAAGTGGTATTATTGACCTTTGTCATGGTCGTTGATGTAGTTGCCTCTTGATGATATCTGAGTAAAGTTGCCATGCTTTCTGGGCGATAATACCCTCACTCACTGTCCCCTGCTAGCTGCTTTTCGTTAATCCAAATCAACACAAGTTTTTCAACCTCTTCTATTGCCTGATACCGTTGCTTAGATAACACAGAAACACCCTTAGCCACACGTAGCAATGGTCGACTTAGCATACTGGTAGTGGGACGCTAAGTCACACAAACGCACACCTCGTTTGTGTTTTTCGATGATCTCCTTCTTCTGCTCGACCATAATTTTGTTTTGTGTCCTCTTCGGCTTAACACTTGACTGTGGTGGGGTCTTTTTCGCTCGAGTACTCCACTCGATAGCAAACCACGTCTGCACTCAAAGAAAACTAGACCGCCTCACACCGTGGCACTGTGTGGTTTGGTGTTCGTCCGCCGAAAACTAGTTGCCAAGATTATATTCTCGCGAATTTAATGTTTGTAAGGCGAAAAGTTTGTAAGCCAAAGCGTTCGTAAGATGATATCACTGTATGTCTCAAGAATGGATGACTCGCTACCTCGCTTTCCAATCTGTGCCAGGTTTGCGAAACATTAGCGCCATGCAATATTCACGAGGACTCCGTCGGGCTTTTAGCTTCGGCCGGGCGTCGACTTCCATGCGAAGTTTTCCGAGGAAAGATTCCGATGCGGAACTTGGGGCCTTTCTATGCCGCCGACGTTGCGGCGCTCGGATTTGCCGCCATCGCCGTTTGGTTTGAAAGAAAGAAGGTGTTTGGATATGAAGCGTTTTTTTTTTTTTGTTTGTTTTCAAAAGCGGCAACAAGGATGTTTGCGCGTTACGGAGAGGCCCATTCTCGCCGGCGCTTTTCTGGCGGCGACCCGTGACCGCGCCCGCCGCGCAGTATCTTCTCTCTCAGCGGCGACAATGCGGCGGTGACAATGAATCGTCGCGTGGTTCTTTGAAAGACGGCGGCGGCGCCGTAAGAGCTGCAAACGAAACCTTTTGGCTCTCGGCAAACAGTCACGTGTGAAAGGCGTCTCCACCTGATTCGCTTCTCATTCTGGAGTCTCCCCATATCAAGCCTTTGTGCCTTTCTTCTTCTTCTTCTCGTGTACGTTCAAGGTTTTTGCGACATTGTCCGACTTCTGCGTCCTCCGTTTTGGCCCACTTAGCTTCGCGACGAGGCAGATCAAGTGCAAACATGTATTATTGGCCTTGTTTTGATAGAAGACTGTAATATTTTGATTTTTTTTTTAACTCATTGACTGGCAGATAATGTGTAAAAATGTGTCCATTCCAGTGCCAGGGTTTTTGTCATTTTCACTCCAATTGCACGACCCACAGAATATTGACTTGTAGGATGCTGCTCACCCACAGAAAAAAAATATCCTGTGACTATAATGTGACATTGAGAGTTTTGCAAGGTGCTTAGAAATGAAATATAGTATTATTATTATTATTATTATTATTATTATTATTATTATTATTATTATTATTATTATTATTATTATTATTATTATTTGCGATACATTTGGTATCTATTTGCTATCTACTTGCTATCTATTAGCTAGCTGGCTAGCTATGTAGCTGGCTATTTATTAGCTATATGGCTATCGAGCTAGTGAGCTAACTGCCTAGCTGGCTATCTATTATCTTTCTGTTAGCTAGCGAACTAGCTTTCTATCTATATGAATTACTTCCGTGTTGAGTGAACGCTGGAGCGTGTGGCTGCCGCTGCTCACTCACAGAAAAAAAAACTTTCCCGTGACTGTAAAGTTACCATGAGAGTTTCGAAAGGTGCTAAGAAATTAAATGTATGATTACTATTATGATTATGATGATTATTATTTGCTATCCATTTGGTATCTATTTGCTATCTACTTGCTATCTTTTAGCTCGCTGGCTAGCTATGTAGCTGGCTATTTATTAGCTATATGGCTATCGAGCTAGTGAGCTAACTGTCTGGCTGGTTATCTATTAGCTATCTGTTAGCTAGCGAACTAGCTTTCTATCTATCTGAATTACTTCCGTGTTAAGTGAACGCTGGAGCGTGTGGCTGCCACTGCTCACTCACAGAAAAAAAAACTCCCGTGACTGTAAAGTTACCATGAGAGTTTCGAAAGGTGCTAAGAAATTAAATGTATGATTACTATTATGATTATGATGATTATTATTTGCTATCCATTTGGTATCTATTTGCTATCTTTTAGCTCGCTGGCTAGCTATGTAGCTGGCTATTTATTAGCTATATGGCTATCGAGCTAGTGAGCTAACTGTCTGGCTGGTTATCTATTAGCTATCTGTTAGCTAGCGAACTAGCTTTCTATCTATATGAATTACTTCCGTGTTGAGTGAACGCTGGAGCGTGTGGCTGCCGCTGCTCACTCACAGAAAAAAAACTCCCGTGACTGTAAAGTTACCATGAGAGTTTCGAAAGGTGCTAAGAAATTAAATGTATGATTACTATTATGATTATGATGATTATTATTTGCTATCCATTTGGTATCTATTTGCTATCTACTTACTATCTATTAGCTAGCTGGCTAGCTATGTAGCTGGCTATTTATTAGCTATATGGCTATTGAGCTAGTGAGCTAACTGTCTGGCTGGTTATCTATTAGCTATCTGTTAGCTAGCGAACTAGCTTTCTATCTATATGAATTACTTCCGTGTTGAGTGAACGCTGGAGCGTGTGGCTGCCGCTGCTCACTCACAGAAAAAAAAAACTCCCGTGACTGTAAAGTTACCATGAGAGTTTCGAAAGGTGCTAAGAAATTAAATGTATGATTACTATTATGATTATGATTATTATTATTTGCTATCCATTTGGTATCTATTTGCTATCTACTTGCTATCTTTTCACTGGCTAGCTATGTAGCTAGCTATTTATTAGCTATAGGGCTATCGAGCTAGTGAGCTAACTGTCTGGCTGGCTATCTATTTGCTATCTATTAGCTAGCTGGCTAGCTATGTAGCTGGCTATTTATTAGGCTATCTAGCTAGTTAGCTAACTGTCCAGCAGGCTATATATTAGCTATCTGTTAGCTAGCTGGCTCGCTTTCTATCTATTTGAGTTGCTTGCGTGTTGAGTGAACGCTGGCACGTGTAGCTGCCGCTGCTCACACACAGAAAAAAGAGTTTTGAAAGGCACTTAGAAATGAAATGGATTATTATTATTATTATTATTATTATTATTATTATTATTAGTAGTAGTAGTAGTAGTATTATTATTATAGTTTTGATTCCCCGCCACATGTTTTCTGCTGGAGTCTTCCGACTGTCCTTCTCGGACGGAGCGTCGTCGTTGTTATTCATCGGTGATCGGCGGTCATCTGTCAGCCTTAATCCTCCTCCTGGCGCTGGGCTCGCCTCTGTCGCCGCCGCTGCTTTACCGCCCAACAGCCGCTCTTGAATAATTGCAGTGAGCAGGATCCCTATTTTTTTTTCTTTCTTCTTTTCAATGCATACGTGATGCGTCCCTGTGGCCGCTTTTAATCCCACCTCGTCCAAGTGAAGGGTTCCGCGCGCGCTAGCACTCGGTGGCGGACGGCTGTTTGTAACGCAACCTTAATGCCAGCTGACATTTGTGGATAACAAAACACTCGAGTTATTCACCTCACCGCCGTTACCGTTGATGTGCGCGTTGTTAGCGCCGCGTTGTTAGCGCCGCTCGAGTGGGGAGGAGTCACTTTCATTTGCAAAGAGGTGTAAATAGGACCCCCCCCCCCTTTATTTCTTTCTTTATTTACTCCGCTTTCCACACAATGCACATCCCACGGCGTGCTTGTGGAGTGCGCCCATCGCTCCACAAACAATACGTGCGAAAAAAAAAAAAACATCAGCGCAGCCCCAAGTGGCTGCTTTACCAGATCGAGTGCTCGGCATCGACGGATCAACACTTGGCTTCTGTATGCTAACGTTTCCTCTCTGTAATGCTAGCATATATCCATGGCAAGTCGTGTATTTGACAGCTAGGCCTTCAGTTGTGCTATGTCTAAATCAATAGCGATTTTATCACTAGATAACCTTGACTGCAGCTACAACTGCGACAGCGACTCACGTAAAAAAAGGTGGTGTGATTGACTACAAGACCACTAGAGCAGTAGCATTAGCCAGGAAATAACTTCCCCGCACTGCGAGAAGGCCTTGGGGTGGCCAACTCCAAAGCGGATTGGTTAAAGCAACAGTTTGATAGATCGACACTTATTTGATGCTACATGGCCCGCAGAACTGATGGTAAAGGCATCTGGCCAGATTTACATAGCTGGCTAGCTAGCTAGCTAGATGGCTCGATAGGTAGGTAGCTAGCTAGATAAATAGTGAACTAGATAGATAGCGAGCTAGTTATATAGCAAGCTAGATGGATAGTGAGCTAGATAGATAGCTCGCAAGATTGATTGATAGCTAGCAAGCTAGATTGATTGATATCTAGCGAGCTAGCGAGATTGATAGCTAGCTAGCTAGATAGATAGATAGATAGATAGATAGCGAGCGCGATTGATAGCTAGCTAGTGAGAGATAGATTGATAGCTAGCTAGCGAGATTGATAGATAACTAGTGGGATGGATGTGTGTTTATGTGTATACTGTATATATACTGAATATTTGACCCAGTCAATTACGCCACCAAGCGTTTCCAAGTGAAAGACATTGCCACGAGGCCGCGCTGGCTCCCTGTTAATCATCAACGAAATCGTGAAAACTGGATAAAAGGCTTACTTGCGTTTATGTTTAACAATGTAAGCGCTAATGGCCAAAAGCCCAAAATGCTGGGAACCCCCCCACACCCCGTTCCAGCTGTGCAATCACAATTGAAAGGTGTATAATTTCTTCGGATTATGCGATTAGGAAGCAATTGTGGCCGATTAACGTGTCAATGAGGTGAACGAGTGATGAAAAGGCTTTTGTCGCCCCCCCCCCACTCCCCCGGCGGCCATTTTGTTATTGTGGCGTTTTTTCAGTCGGTGCACGCAGGTGGGGGTAGGGGGAGTCCAAAGCCTCCTCACTTAAGCCGCCGTTATTTCCCGATGATCATATGTGACGATTTATTGAGTTAAAGCGCCGCCCGGCTGTTCGTCGGCTTCACCTTGCTTCAACCCGGACTCACCACGGCGAGCGGAAGAGGCGGTTGGGGGGCCGCGGGCTGACGCGGCCCCCAGCCGCCTGTCAGAAATATTCCATTTAATAGCATCTCCCGCGCTGTGTTTTTGCGCCCGGCGCCGAGCTGGTCCGCTGTCGGCTCGGGTCGCTCCGGATCGGACTTCGTCTTGGGATGATCTCCGTGACAGCACCCACTTTCGACTAATCACTCCGTTTAGTCTGGAGTGGCCCTGAGGCGGGCGAGGAGGGAAAAAAATGACAGCTGTGAAGCGTTCGTGGCCCAGAGCCACCGTGGGTGGCGGCAAGGGGGTGCGAAGTGTTAACAGCCAGAGAAGGCAAGTTTATTTTGAAGTCAACTGACGAGAATAACTCTGGGCTTCTTTTCTACCAGAATGCCCGTTTGTATTTATGCAGGCCCGTCGTGTGTGTTTATATAAGTCAACGAACCCCCGCCCCCCCATCCCCTCAACTCACTTTTCCATTGGCGAAAGGAGATACGTATCTTCTTGCCTTGCCTTGATTTGACGTACAAACTCGTTTAACCTTGATAAGCGGGAGTCGGCTTGAGCAAGCATCGTTCAGGACCCGACTGGCATCTGGAGATGAATACCTTGGAAGACGGTCAAAGATATTCGGTCGGACACTGTGAACAAAGGTTGGAACACCAAGATTGTCTTTTACTGCCGGCAGGGACGCAGCCATTCAAGACATACGCTTAACTTCTGCAGCCATCTGTTAAGCTATTCATTGAGAGTACAGTGATACCTCGGCTTACGAACTTAATTGGTTCCCAGAAAGTGTGTGTAAGGTAAAAAGTTGATATTCCAAACATTGATTTCCCATAAGAAACCATTAAAATGAGAATAATCCGTTCCCAGGTCCCCATAAAACATAATGTTCTACTAAATAAGCCTTCAAACTAAATAAGCCTCTACTAAATAAGCCTGAAAAAGACCTTATTTTCTGTGTAATAAATGTGCTATGATATTTTAATTAAAGAAATAAACTATACAGTATAATAAAGTTGTTTTATTTACCTTTGTGGTGGTCGTTGATGGCTTGATTTAATGGAGTGGCCGGTTTCATCAGCATTAAACACTTGACGTAGCCTTCTTCTTCCTCCATCTTTCCATTAGCGAAAGCAGATATCTTGGTGCCTTGACTTGATTCTACGTATAAACTCATTTAACCTTAATAAACGGGAGTCAACTTGGGCAAGCATCGTCCAGGAACCGACTGGCATCTGGAGATGAAGGCCTTAGAAGACGGTCAGAGATATTCAGTTGGACACTGTGAACAAATGCTGGAACACAGGAAGATTGGCCTTTACTGCCGGCAGGGGACTGAGCCATTCACAACCAACGACCGACTTTTGCAGCACTCTGCCAGGCTATTTATTGAGAGTACAGTAATACCTCATTTTACGAACGCTTTAGCTAACGAACTTTTTGCCTTACGAACGTTAAATTGGCGAGAATATAATCTTGGCATCCAAACTAGTTTTTGGGAAACACAAGGACCGCCACAATGAGTGATGTGTCGTTCACGAGCGAGCCGGTTTTTGGAGCTCCTGAAATGGCAGGCGGCTTTTTTTTCATCTATTCCCCACGCCCAGCATTAGGGTTAAAGCCGCACGTGATTGGTCAAGATCCGTGGTAGTGGAGGGGAGGGGGGTCACACGCAGCAGTGACCGGGGGGAGGGGTTACTCAAGAAGAAACAGAAACACACACACACACACACACACACACACGAAAGGGAGACGACAGAGCTTGAAACAAAAAAAGTGAAAAAAAACAAAAGTGAAATGGTGAGAAAATGGATAGAACAAAACAGTGAACTTTGTACTCGCTTCAACTGTATTGATAGTTCAAAGGCTGAGTGTAGACTGCGAGGTTAAAATATCCCATCAATCAGGCTTCACAAATAACCTGCACAAGCCATCTGTACAATTTGAAGAGAACCTACAAGCAAGGGAACCAGCTATTAATGAAGTTTCTAGTGTTTCTGCCTGCATCTGTTGCTGTTGCAATATCACAACTTCTAAGATGAACAACCCAGAGCTCCTTGAGACACTTGATGCAAAAAGCCATTCCATCAGGCCATCAATGACCATCACAAAGGTCAATAAAATGATTTTATTGTACGGTACAGTTTATATTTCTTTCATTACAATACAATAGCACATTTATTATACATAAAATAAGGTATATTGTCTTTAATTTTAACTCTTATTTAGTTGAAAATTATGTTTTATAGGGTCCTGGGAACGTATTATTCACATTTATTGGTTTCTTGTGGGAGATCAATGTTTGGCAGACGAACTTTTCTCTTTACACACACTTTCTGGGAACCAATTAAGTTTGTGAGCTGAGGTATCACTGTATTTGAATGTGACTTGGATTCCGCCGCATGGTGATTGACTGGCCCATCCGGGCGGGGCTGCCGGGAGCCGAGGCGCTATTTTCAGTGCCATTGACGGGAAGCGCCGACAATTGGAAGTGGTTTAGTGAGGTGAATGCAACCGCGCGCCGTTTGCCAGATAAAATTGCACAATGGCTTCTTTCTCTGAGTCCTTTTGCAAGATAACCTCTAGCCGTCGCGCTTCTCCTCTCCCGTTTTCCCGCCCCTATTCTCCCCCCACCCATTCATGGCCCGGCGTGCCTATTCAGCCGGCGTAATGGGCTCCGGCCGAGTCGGCGGTTTTGTGCGGGGTTGCCCATTGGCCCGATTCAATGGGGCTATTCTGTCGCCGCGGAGCCACCGTCCACCGGACAGGTGGACAGTTGACCCGGAAGCTGGTCTCGCTTTCTTTCTCCCCGGGGCTCTTTGTCCGATGCGCCGCTTTTGGGCCAAGTAAGCCGTCACGCAAATGAATCGGCATCGGGGAGGGAAGGCCGCGTGGCTGTTGGCCGGAAGGGTGTCTCCCACGCCAGGTTTGATGGAAGCGGATGTCTTACCTTCGGGTCAGAATGTTCGCTTTCCAATTAGAATTTGTTTAGTTAAGCACCTGCAATGGTATTTTGCTTATTTTTGTTTTCTCAATATGTCATGATGTGCGTCTTCCGCCATATTTACTCTAGCCTGTATAACCTTCTGATATGCAGAGTGAACCAAGTTTGTTCTTGGAGCCATCTATTTACCTTCATACACTGGAGAATTTCTGGACACAGACTGATAAAATAAAAGTGGTTTTGGAAGAATGCAGCCTTGGTGTCGCGCATAGTCTTGATACCGTCCTTCTGATGAAATAAATATCTTGTGTGTCCATGATGTGGACACACGAGATGATGTGGATCATGCAGCCATTGTCTGTAAATCATGGGTATCCGGAATTCTGCAAATAAACCCTTTGAAGGTACTGTTCATCAACTCCAGCCTTTATGTCACAGGTGTCAAAGTCAAGGCCCGCGGGCCAAATCCGGCCCACCACATCATTTTTTTCGGCCCGTGAAAGCAAATCAAACTTGTTAAATTCCATGATGATTGCTAAAATCTGAGCCAAAATTTCATATTTTTGGATGTCAACCACAATAAAAGTCATTATTCTTGACTTCAGATTTGAAAACGAGTTATTCATTAATTTGCTGTGTGCTCTATATGTAATATTTGAAGGGATTTAAACATTCTAATGGCTTCCCTAAATTCATAACGGCCCTCAAGAGGAAACCATAACTACAATGTGGCCCGCGGCAAAAAATGACTTTGACACCCCTGCTTTATGTGGATGACCAAAATCATCATCATCCGATATTAACGAACACGTGGAGGAAAGAAGAAGGTCACTCTCCTCCAACAAATGGTGACCCCGACGTGATATCGGACTGAGGTTTTTGTCAACAGACAGAACATCGAAGGAAAAAAATAGCATCACAGTTGTTTTTGTCTTGAGATTGAAGGATCGCTCAGACCGCCGTGAGCGTTGTCATTTTGGAATCAAAGGGTGCTGTATCCATCCGCTTTCCGCCATTGACAGGAAAGCGTCCGAAGCGAAGGTCCCCGGCGGCGTCACGATCCGCGTCGTATCCGTATCAAGGTCTGGCCTCCACGCGGCGGAGTAGGATCTTCCCCATCTGGGCTTAATCCTATCCCAAAGCCGCTTGCATCTTCCTCGCGGTCGGACGCCACTTGTCACATCTCACATCTTCCCGCTCGGAGACGGGACAGGGCGGGGTCACATGGGGGGGTGGGGTCACATGACAAGATAAGTGGAAAAAGAGAAGCCAACGCACACCGGAAAGCCCGCCCGCCTACCGCTTGCGTATCATCGAAAAACGTCCAAGTGCGTACGGGCGCTGGGACTCATCTGTGCGGCGCTATCGGTCTCCATTTTCTCGGCGGTAGGCGGATAAGTAGCCCGGCGGAAGCAGTCGGGGAGAAACATTGTGCCGGCGCCCCGCCTCTTTTGTTTGTGTTCCAACACCGGAGTGCACCTCCGTCGCCAATGGCGCAAAATATGTGAATCTGGGTCGGGGCCTTAGCACTCAAGTTTGCTTTGCCTTCGCCGGCGGTTATTAACTCGTTGTGTGGCAGATAATGTGCCAAAATGTGTCAACTCCAGTGCCAGGGTTATTGTCATCGTCACTCCAATTGCTGGACCCACAGATTATTGACTTTTGGGACGATATAAACATTCAATGAAGCGTTAGAAACCTTAGTCTTATTTCATGAGAAAAAAAGTTATTTCCTAAATGATATGGGTCTGGGGTTATATGAGCTTGAAATGAGGGCGGCTGTCATTGCCACTCAAATTCTAGGACCCGCAGAATATTGAGTTTTAGGACTACCTAAACATTTAATGCAGCGTTAGAAACCTTAGAATTTCTTGTTTCATCAGAAAAAAAGGCTTATTTCCTAAATGGTATGTGCCTGGAGTTATTTGACCTTGAAATGGGGGCGGATGTCCAAAATACAATACAATACAAATACAATACAATTCGTTTTATTATTACGATTAATTAGATTTGATTGGATTAGCCTTGATTAGTCTGGCAGTGGAGAAATATACATTTCACAGCAGCAAAGTAATGAAAGGAAAAAGTAGAAAAACGAATTACAGGAGCTGTTGTAAAGGCAGCCACTTTCTTGGCGCCATCTTGAAATCAAAACAACAACAAAAAAATTATGACATAAATTCATCAGGAAAAAAGAGTTAATTCCTAAATGATATATGTCTGGAGTTATATGAGCTTGAAATAAGGGTGACTGGTTTATATAGCGCTTTAACAACAGCCGAAGCTGTAACAAAGCACTAATATGGAAAAAAGGGGAAAGCTACCCCCTTGTGGAATTGAAAAAAACATTGCCAGAGGTCTGACCAGAGCTTTATTGGATCCACCCGCAAGAAAAACCAAAACCCGAACAAATTCGGGAATGGCAGTGAATGAGTTAATTGGCGACGCCATTTTGCTACCTCTTGTGATGACCTCAAGTTGTTTACTGTCTGCGCTTGGATTAAAAGGTCGCCGGCGGCCGGCGAATAGCCGATCATGAGCACGCCGTTCCAAAGTCCGCTCTTTTCTTTTCAAGGCAATCTCGTCGCATTCACGGCATTGTTGTTTCGGCGTTGGTTACGTCGCGCTGACCCCGTTTGTGCGATTACGGCTCCTCAGATGTGGAGAGCAGTCGAAGAATTTGCATTTCTTTTTGGTGTTGTTAACAACAGGGTTGATTTTGCCCTGGGATACACACGATGAACCACTGGTGTCCAAGTCAAGGCTTGGGGGCCAAATCTGGTCCACCATATCATTTTAATCGGTCCGCAAAAGCAAATAAACTTGTAATGTAATGCTCTTCTATTGAACTAGCAAGCAACTGAGCTACCTAGCCTTCAAGCTAGCTAGCCCTCTTTCTATTCAGCTAGCTGGCTAATCCCTTACATCACAGGTGTCCAAGTCATTTTATTCGGCCCGCGAGCTAGTTTGCGATTGAGCTAGATAGCTCGATAGCATAGAAATTTCCTGATGTTTGCTATAGTCCGAACCCAAATTTCAAATTGTCCCATGTAACCCACAAATGTCCCTTCCAGGGGAAACCAGAACTACAATGTGGTCCGCGGTTAAAAAATGACTTGGACATCGTTGTTCTACAACACTGGTGTCCAAGTCAAGGCCCAGGGGCCAAATCTTGCCCGCCATATCATGTTATTTGGTCTGCAAAGGCAAGTGAACTTGTGAAATGCAATGCTCATGTATTGAACTAGCAATCGAGCTACCTAGCCTTCAAGCTAGCTAGCACTCTTTCTATTCAGCTAGCTGGCGCGCGAAAGCAAATCAAACTTGTGAAATGCCATGCTCATCAATTGAGTTAGTTAGCAATTGAGCTAGCTAGCGATCAAACTAGCTATCTCTCTTTCTATTCAGCTAGCTGGCCAATCCCTTACATCACAGGTGTCCAAGTCATTTTATTCGGCCCATGAAAGCAAATCAAACTTGTGGGATGTAATGCTCATCTCTCGAGCTAGCTTGCGATTGAGCTAGATAGCTCGATAAAAGAGAAATTTCATGATGCTTGCTAAAGTCCGAACCAAAATTTCAAATTGTCCCACGTCAACCACAATAACGGTCAAAAGGAAACCATAAGTACAATGTGGCCCGAGGCAAAAAATGTAGGCGTCGCTCGGTTTCATACCGATGACGGCGCCGATCCATCGTGTCGATTTCAGGCCTGTTTGGAGTACAGTGATACCTCGGCTTGCGAACGCCTTGGTAACGAACTTTTCGGCTTACGAACATGACTTTTTTTTTGTCCGATATTCCCCGCCCCAGTCTTCGGTTAAAGCCGCACGTGATTGATGAGGAACTAGGTAAAATTATCGCAGAGAAAGCACGGCAACTTCCCTCGGATATCATCAAGAGGCAACCTGGAAGTTTGTCATCCATTGATGATTTCAAGGCTAGCCACGAATGGTTCGAGAACTTTAAGCGTCGTACAGGGATTCATAGTGTCATTCGTCATGGTGAGGCAGCCAGTTCTGACGACGAAGCTGCCAAAGCTTACAAGGAATCATTCCTCAAGATGTTGGAAGAAGAAGGCTACAATCCTCATCAAGTGTTTAAGGCTGATGACACCACTCCATTCCATCTAGCCATCAACCACCATCACAAAAGAAAATAAAAAACCTTTATTATACAGTACAGTTTATTTCTTTAATTACAATACCATAACACTCAGGTATATTTTGTGTAGTTTTAAGGCTTAGAAAATTAGAAAGTAGAAAAATTATGTTTTATGGGGACCTGGGAACGTATTATACTCATTTTAATGGTTTCCTATGGGAAATTAATTTTTGGGATACACATTTTTGCCTTACACACGTTAGAAACCTTAGACTCGCTTCTTTCATCAGAAAAAAAAAGAGTTAATTCCTAAATGATATGGGTCTGCAGTTAGATGAGCTTGAAATGAGGTTGGCTGTCACTGCCACTCAAACTCTAGGACCCGCAGAATATTGAGTTTTATGACTACCTAAACATTCAGTGCGGTGTTAGAAACCTTAGTCTTTCTTCTTTCACCAGAAAAAAAGAGTTAATTCCTAAATGATATGGGTCTGGAGTTATCTGAGCTTAAAATGAGAGCGGCTGTCATTGCCACTCTAATTCTGGGAACGGATTATACTCATTTTAATGGTTTCCTATGGGAAATTAATTTTTGGGATACACATTTTTGCCTTACACACGTTAGAAACCTTAGACTCGCTTCTTTCATCAGAAAAAGCAGTTAATTCCTAAATGATATGGGTCTGCAGTTAGATGAGCTTGAAATGAGGTTGGCTGTCACTGCCACTCAAACTCTAGGACCCACAGAATATTGAGTTTTATGACTACCTAAACATTCAGTGCGGTGTTAGAAACCTTAGTCTTTCTTCTTTCACCAGAAAAAAAAGAGTTAATTCCTAAATGATTTGGGTCTGGAGTTATCTGAGCTTAAAATGAGAGCGGCTGTCATTGCCACTCTAATTCTGGGAACGGATTATACTAATTTTAATGGTTTCCTATGGGAAATTAATTTTTGGGATACACATTTTTGCTTTACACACGTTAGAAACCTTAGACTCGCTTCTTTCATCAGAAAAAGCAGTTAATTCCTAAATGATATGGGTCTGCAGTTAGATGAGCTTGAAATGAGGTTGGCTGTCACTGCCACTCAAATTCTAGGACCCACAGAATACTGAGTTTTAGGATTACCCAAACATTCAATGCGGCGTTAGAAACTTTAGTCTTCTTTCAACAGAAAAAAAGAGTTCATTCCTAAAATATATGCGTCTGTAGTTATCTGAGCTTGAAATGAGGGCATCTGTCATTGCCACTCAAATTCTGTGAACGGACTATACTTATTTTAATGGTTTCCTATGGGAAATTAATGTTTGGGATACACACTTTTCGCCTTACACACTCTGCCTGGGAACCGATTAAGTTTGTAAGCCAAGGTATCGCTGTATTTTGTTTGGTCACTCGGCAATACTCGGAACCCCCGTCCGTCATCAGCACATTAGTCCAATTTGAGCGCGGAATCAAAGGCAAACAGTCCTGGAGTCGCAATCGGGGCGGCGGGGGTCTTATCTCCCGTCGGCGCCAATCACGCCACCCCCCCCCCCGACGTCGTGTTTACACTTCCAGCGCCGTGGCATCGATGGATGCGGCGCTCGCGTTTAGCGTGTTGACGGCTAAATCCAATTTTCAAGACGGCTTTTGTTTTCTTTACCCGGTTCCCGCTTCATCTTTCATGAAACGTTTGAAAGACGGACGGACATTTTGACGAGCTTGTCAAAAAAAATGGCGGTCTCCCGCTTCTTGACAGCAAAGGTCGGGGCTCAGATGTAATCGGCACCTTTGCGCCGCCGTTTCTTTGTTGGTTTTTATTCTGCTAAAGTTGACAAAGTCCCTCCCTCCCCTGCCAATAACAACAATAATAATAATAACAATAATAATAATCCATTTCATTTCTAGGCACCTTTCAAAACTCACGGTCACTTTACAGTCACAGGGTCAGTTTTTCTGTGGGTGAGCAGGGGCAGCCACATGCGCCAGCGTTCACTCAACCCGGAATAACTCAATAAAAAGCTAGCTAGCTATTAGATAGCCAATAGATAGACAGCTAGCTAGGTAGCCGTCTAACTAATAGATAGCCAGCTAGATAGCTAATAGATAGCAAATAGCTAGCTAATGATATTAATAATAATAATAACAATAATAATAATAATAATATTAATAATAATAATAATAATAATAATAATAATAATAATAATAATCCATTTGATTTCTAAGCGCCTTTCAAAACTCTCAAGGTCACTTTACAATCACAGAATAACTAACGGCAGCCCCACACTCAACCCGGAAGTAAATCAAAAAGATAGAAACCTAGCCATCTCGCTTCGAGACAGCTAATAGCGATAGCTGGCTAGATAGCTAAAATGTTTCCTGCACCAAATTAGCAAGCTAGCGGGCCATATAGATAATTGATAGCCAGCTAGATAGCTAATAGATTGCTAGCTAGCTAGTAATAATAATAATCAATTTAATTTCTAAGTGCCTTTCAAAATTCTCAAGGTCACTTTACAATCATCACCGTCGCCTTGGTGACCGGCTGGCGTTTGGTCAAGGTGGAAATAATGCGTTAGGCATGCTTGGCTTTGCGTGTTGGGACATATGGCGTATGCTATCCTGGCTTTTGGGGAGTTCGCTCTCTCCGCTGACCGCAGGCGATTTGGATTGTGGCCAACGCGCACCACACGCACACATTGCGTCACGTATGACCCTTTTACTCATGACACAATAACATATTCCTTACACTGGTTAGACACACTTCATATGTGTGTGTTTGTGTGTCCCTGTTTAAGATAGGAACGAACGTAATTCACTGTTATTCGTAAGGGCTATTTGTCAAAACGCTCACTGTGGCTCTTCTGGTTGCTCGGCCGTAACGCGCGCCGCTAGCCAAAGTTGCTCTCTCATAACCCATGGTGTTAGCCAATGTTGTTTGGTCATAACGTGCAGCGTTAGCCAAAGTTGCTCTCTCATAACGTGCGACGTTAGCCAAAGTTGCTCAGTCATAACACGCGCAGTTTTCGCCAAAGTTGCTCTCTTCGTAACATACGGTGTTAGCCAAAATTGCTCTGTCATAACGCACGGCGGTAGCCAAAGTTGCTTGGTCGTAACAGGCGGCATTAACCAAGATTGCTCTGTCATAACGCACGTCGCTAGCCATAGTTGCACTATCATAATGTGTGGTGTTAGCCAACGTTGCTCTCTTATAATGCTACGCGGTAGCCAAAATTGCCCTGTCGTAATGCATGGCGTTAGCCAAAGTTGCTCTGTCATAACGTGCCACGTTAGCCAAAGTTGCTCTGTCATAACACGCGCAGTTTTAGCCAAAGTTGCTCTCTTCGTAACATACGGTGTTAGCCAAAATTGCTCTGTCATAACGCACGGCGGTAGCCAAAGTTGCTTGGTCGTAACAGGCGGCATTAGCCAAGATTGCTCTGTCATAACGCACGGCGCTAGCCATAGTTGCACTATCATAATGTGTGGTGTTAGCCAACGTTGCTCTCTCATAACGCGTGGCATTAGCCAAAGTTGCTTGGTCATAACGTGCGGCTTTAGCCAAAATTGCTCTGTCATAACATGCGGCGTTAGCCAAAGTTGCGCTCTTCATAACATGTTGTGTTAGCCACAATTGCTCAGTCATAACACTT